>NC_071502.1:1250000-1875000 GCF_028408465.1 Anastrepha ludens
TTTATATTCGGCCAAGGACTGCCACTCCAGTAGCCAGTTTCCCAACAGTCTTGGGCGATGCTTATGCTGCTATAATAACAACAATAATTAGTTGGTGCGTGATTACTATTCGGTACTGCTCGGTTTCGAAACACCGAACCGAAACATTAAACACCGAATGATATTAAACGGTTGCAATGTCCCAAGCAGCGAAGGAGACAGCTTTCGGTTGGCGTGATATTTGTGTTTACACGAGTTGAAGCTCTTCGTCTGCGATGGGTAGTGATTGGACTGCGGTGACGGCATTCGGGAGTTTAGGAAGATGATAAGAGACTTCGGATGAATGTCGTTTAATGTCTGTCTGTAAACTGTCTGACCCAGTAGTTGTAGTCGTGTTTGATCCTGGATCTCGTCAGTATAGTCAAAGAGATGTCTCCTGACTCGCCTGGGAAGTGGCTCAGCCTCTAGAAAGAGTCTACAGGAAAAAACATATCGCACCCTAAATACAAAAGGGTCACAACTCAAAATGTTCCTTCTGCTCAAATATGAAAGAGACGTTATCAATAAAACGGTCCGCGGATGACATATGGCAAAAATAAATTTTTTGTTTTTTGGTAGGATGGCAAATTTCAGCGTGATATGTCACATAGTTTGTTTTCTGTGCTACTGTAATCAAGTCAAGCTCGAGTGTGGAAAATTTTGAGTTGTGACCCTTTTGTATTTAGGGTGCGATATGTAAATGTGTCCATATGACTGATATATGTAAGTGCGTCAACAAATTCAATTTATCACTCATTTAAGATGACTGGTTACGATAATAACATGAGAAGTAATAATTGAACTGTAGTCGAATAAAATATATGTGTACGAGGGGTGCCTTTTATATGTCGGGATTAGAGAACAAAAACAAATTTTAATCATCGAAAATCACTTTATTGTTTTTCAAAATATTCTCCATGAAGATCTATACACTTTTGCATGCGTTTGAACCAATTGGCGAAGCACTTTTGCCACTCTGAATGAGGTACCTCCAAAACATGCATTCTGAATGCCGCAACCGCTTCTTCAGGTGTCGAAAAACGTTGACCTCTCAGTTTGTTTTTTACGTACGGGAATAAAAAGAAGTCATTCGGTGCCAAGTCAGGACTATACGGCAGATGACCCATTAATTCGATGTTTTGAGTGCTCAAAAATGCAGTTGTTTGAGCCGATGTGTGAGAGCTTGCATTGTCCTGGTGAAGCGTGATCCGTCTTTGGCGATTGGTTTTCCTAATTTCTTGGAAGACAACTGGCAAGCAAATGGTTGTGTATCACTCAGAATTTACTGTTCTGCGTTGTTCTAGTGGTACGGTTGCGACATGTCCAGTTTTTCCGAAAAAACAGGCGACCATTTGCTTGGAACTGCTTCGTGCGCGAACAACTTTTGTTGGATTTGGCTCATCTTGCAACACCCATACAGTCGACTGCTGTTTACTTTCGGGCTCATACGCGTAAATCCATGATTAATCACCTGTCACGATGTCATAGACGTGTTTCGAAGCCCCGCGATCGTATTTTTTGAGCATTTCCTTCGACCAATCGAGACGAGCCTTTTTTGAGCGATTGACAAATTGTGTGGGATCCAACGCGAACAAATTTTTTTGACAGTCAAATGTTTATGCAATATTGTATGTATGCTGGTACCACTAATGCCTAAGATTGTCTCAATCTCACGATAGGTCACATGACGATCTTGCAATATCAGTTCGCGCACAGCATCAATGGTTTTCGGAACAACAACTGATTTTGGACGACCTTCACGAAATTCGTCTTGGAGTGAACTACGACCACGATTGAATTCACCATACCATCGATAAACACTGGTCCTTGATGTAGCTTCATCGCCAAAAAATGAATTAAGTTCATCCATGCAATGTTGCTGAGTTAATCCACGTCGAAAGTTGTAAAAAATAATCGCACGAAAATGTTCACGATTTAATTCCATTTTTGGACCGAGGCGAATCTTTTAAGTTACTGTAAACAACACAAATAGCGCTGGTATTTCAAAACGTTCTGAGTACGTAAAAGCCAAAACACGCCAAACTTTGCGATACAGCTGTCAGTTGCCAGATTGGAACACCAGGGTTGCCAAATCCCGAAATATAAAAGGCACCCCTCGTATTAGAATGAAAACTGACGAATGGATCAAACACCCGCTGATTTAGTACATACATGTACAATAGTAACCCTGCAATCGAGATCTGCATTTAGCCCTCCTTATTTCACATTATGTTAAGGCAAATACAAATGAAACATTATAAACATATTGTACATACATATGCATGTGCGTGCATACATCCATACATACATAATTGGCACGTACACCCTTTTTGGGTGTTTGGCCGAGCTCCTCCTCCTGTTTGTGGCGTGCGTCTTGATGTTGTTCCACAAACGAAGAGACCTACACTTTCAAGCCGACTCCGAACGGCAGAAATACACTCGGAGATTTGCCATTGCCTGCCGAGGGGCGACCGCTATTAGAAAAAACTTTTTCTTCATTTTGGTGTTTCACCGAGATTCGAACCTACGTTCTCGTGTATACACGTCAAATGAAATTAACAACACATGAACATACGTATGCAGATCAAGTGGAGAGAAAGCCCCTTAATGTAATAAAATTGCAGATACGTTGAAGTCATCAGCGTTTGTTATATCATTTATATATATGTATGTACATACATATTATATATGCATATAAGTAAGTAGACCTGGTGGTGCACAAGATGAGTTATTTACCCCGACAGAAAGGTTTTTAGCATTTTATGCATGTCATACATAAGAAAAGGGCTCGCAGAACACCATCCATTGACAACATTTGATTAGCTCACCGATCTAACTCTGTATAGATGCAAAAACAATAGCAGCCACTGAAAAAAATGGCATAGGTAGTTTCTAAACTTAGGCAAAGTTACTAAAGCAGTTCAAGTGTTCATATACACATATGTATGTATGTATCTACATAAGGGAACATAAGTTATCATACATGCATACTCGTATATGCGGCTAAAGCAATACTAAGATCACATTTTCACAAATATTTTGGTACAGTTATTCTAAGGGAGCTAACCAGGACAACATTTGCTAATTTTTTTATATGCAATAACCAAGACCGTGATCCGCCCCTATTATTGATTTTCCACAAAAAAAGGGAAAAATTAAACGATAATAAAGGGCAAATGAGAAGCGGTCTGGTTTACCTTATGCAATAGCCAAACACAGAGCAGAAGCAATAATGGGAGCAGGCATTCGGATCTGCTTAGTGAGGGGGTTGAAAATTTTCGAGTGTATGTGTTTTCGTATTGTGAACAACGTCAGTCGTTTCGCCCGAATGCATATTTCAACAAAAGCCACCACCGACTGTGTTAGCTTTAAAATTGAACGTTATAGCACAGTAATGGAAAACGATTGGAAGGGGAACGCAATCGAGTTTTGAGTTTGTGGCGAGATCCCCTCACTAAAGCGCCTTGCTGTAGACTTGTAACCCAACGCATGCGTTATGTTGCCTGTACACGTTTTGCTTGACAATGACAGCTGCAAACGAATAAACCCCAATGAATACAAGCATGCTCGAAAAATACCCTTGGCTATTAGGGGCGAAAAGCGAATAGCGCCTGCAGTGGCATTAATACATATTGCCAACAAAAAATAACTGATGATGATGACGATGAACTATTCGGTTAGAGCATGAGGGGTCTGTTAAAACCTCGAACTTTTCTACTGCTTAGATCACATCACGCACCTTTTGGATATGAGGGTGGCGAGCACATATACATTTGTATGTTTGTATGCATGAATATCCAAATATTAAATATGTATTGTATGTTTCTGCTTCATGACCGACGATGAAGGAAAGGGTGGATGATTGGAAACTCGTTGGGGGTTGAATACATAAGTTGAAGGTAAGATCCGCATTATGAATACATACAATTGTTATATGTATACTTACGTAGATAAATTTATGTACCCAAATGGGATGCACGTAAGTTTGGTTGATACGCCTTGATGTATGCTTTGAAGCTACGGTTATGTATGTAACACGATTACTTAGATATGAAATGTATGCATTACAGAATCCCATAGCTACACGTAGGGCATGTAGTGTAGAGTGGAGTACAGAATATAGAATATATGTATAATCTCAAGTGCTCAAATCCTTAAGCATAACTGATTTTCTCATTAAATTCGTCTGATTTAGTACCCACTTTTTCGGTAGGGAAGGGTCTAGGAAATAATTGTCACTCATGAATACAAATGTATGTATGTATAAATATATATATGTATATGGATGACGTACATATATACAATGCATACATAAGATTAAACACTAGGCTACGCACAATCAAACCGGGCGCCTCCTCTCAATACCTTCTTCAGCAATTTGTTTGTTTGATATTTTCCTTTAATGCACTTAAGACAACTTCAGCAGATATGCATGCAGGTATGTAGGTGCGGAGGTAGGCGTCTTGGCGCTGTTCGACAAATGGTTGGATTTTTAAGAGGAGCTTTTTAATGGCAATAGACGTAAAGTATGCATATGTTTTATACATACAGTATGTATACATAGAATTAGATCAAAATATGAAATTATCATTTAAGGTTTAAAGCCATAGCAGTCGAGCTAAACCTGACTGAACCACGAATTGGAAATTGCTACGTTGCTACGATTCGCGAGTTTGTTTATATGCATACATACATAGAGATGTATGTATGTACATGTTGAGTTAAAACGAAACGCTGCGAACGGAGGCAATAACGAAAACCTGAAAGAGAAAAATTGGAAATTCCCAACAACACTTATTGCCTGGTTAGCATTGGCATCTCGACTTGGGCCAATGTGGGATAGCGCTTTTACCAATAAGTTCGGTGCTGTGATCATACATATATGCAAATATTTGTGCACATGAGAATGTGTTTGTAAAATACATAATATAAGTGACGCGCATGCCGCTCTCTTGGGATGACTGCTCAAGCTTGGCGTAAAAGTAAAAACATATACATACATATATATATCTTTTAAATTTAGAAAGTTTAAAAAAAGCTTTAGGAATTGTAAGTCTACTAGAATCCAGTTATACCCACATCATTTTGAGCGCTGAGCTTGTCGAACTGGTCGTGCCGGTGTGCTATTTTTCAACTCGTCGAATTCTATAGAGCAACAAATTTCATGATGATCGCAGATAAGCCTTTTCAGGGGATTCAGTTCTCAAAATTTACATATATACCTATGCATATACATACATATGTACTTACTTTCTTATATGTGTACGTATATACGAGCTAGCACTATTTATTATTATTATTTTTTTTAATTTGCCGTGATTCAATATTTAAATCGATGAGAACAACAACACCTAAACAAAGAGCGATCCTCAGCTAGTAACTGCGATGAGTTTCTGGTTCGCAACCAATGCTATTTAGGCAAAAAAATTACTCTCAGCGAAGGGCACTATAGTGCAGTCCCATAAACACGCTTTTGAAAAATAACTTCTAAAAGTCAAAAATTTAAATTTCTTCTACATATTTATTTTTGCTGGACCGGTGACTGATGCATATGTGTTTTGCATTTTTGTTACCAAAGTACAAAATGGTAGAAGGTTCTCCGAGTACGAGTAATATATACGAGAATAAACAAGCATTCTCAATATTTATGCATTCAGTTATCAAATTTACCAAGATCTTTTCGACAGTTTCTAACTATATTTGACGAGTGACTTGAACGATATTCGCCTTAAGGGTCGGGATCGTTCTATTTACTACCCAGGCCGACACAAATGTTTAGCTAAGCACCAGACTACAGTATTAAGTTCGTTTCAAGTGACAGTGAAGTGGTAAGCACTGTAAATTCAACAGAAGATACCTCAGAGACAGCTAAAGATTTTTCAAGCATGAAAACATAAAGTATGGGTTTAAAAAGGTAAGAGTTTTTCTTTGAGATTCTGTTAAGGACGAGTATCATATCTCAAAAACGTGACTTGCTGGGGTTGTTCATATTCGTATTCAGTACGTCAAGAACCTTCCGAAAATTGTATGTAGTATAGTTCTTCGATTTGGAAGCCAATCAGTGCGTATCAGCCATTTGGTAGTTCCCGGGTTCGAAACTCCGGGCACGAAACACTAACGTTTTTTATAATAGCGGTCACTCCTCGGAGGTAATGGCAAACCAAACTGCCTTTAAAAATACTTTGAGACTTCTTCAATAAAATAACTTAAATGCTTTGCATATTGGGTTTATTTTATAAATTTAAATGTTTTCAATCTATGTATTTTTATCTAAGAAACACATACATTTTTTACTTCAGCAAAATAATTGTCAAATCATAAAAAACGCAGGCGAAAGGGAAGAGTATAAATTAATATTTTGTTGAAAATCCGTTAGGTTGTTGTTGCAGCATCATAAACATTCCCCGTGCATATTTGACGAATGCTTCTGAAGTGACAGTCCTTGCTCGGATATAAATCCGGGTCGTTCCGGTTACGTAGAGCCGACTGTCGTGGGAACGTGTACGTCCGTTTTGCTTTATTACTGCTGCACAGCGCCTTTACATTGGCATTATTAATAATCTACATCATCAGGAATGGATTCCCATGCTGCCTTGACCTTTTCAAATAACTGATCCAAACTTGTCATATTCTGCGTACTGAGTACAAGTCGTTCCAACGTCAAAAGTCGTTCTATTGCATTTAAGTCGGCACTCGAAAAAGCCCAATTCAGAACAGTCTTCGAAAAACTTTTTTGCAGCACGAGAAGTGTGCTTTGGATCATTGTCTTGTTGAAATTTTCAAATCACCGTTAAATTTTCTTCCATATAAGAAGCATTACATTTTGAAGTATCTGAACGTACTTGACCGCATTCATATTACCTTCAATACGATGAATTGGCCCGACACCGTTCCAGGAAAAACAGCCCCACTCTATTATTGAGCCTGCTCCGTGCTTAATGATTGGTCAGACGAACTTGGGGTCGAATGGTACACATTTTGGCCACGCACGTGCTTCCAACTAACTGGACCAACTCAATTTATTTTCGTTTCATCGCTGAATAAAATACAACGCCAAGATGTGTGCGTGATATCGAGCAAATTCTATTCGTCGTTGGCGTTGAGATGCTGTTACCAAAGGCTTCTTCCCTGCGTCTGTATATTCAAGCGCAAAAAAGTACCGCTACGGCACCGTAGTCGATAAAGGCTGCCCATATGTGGTTGCCATCGCACCGTTCTTAAGTATTTTTCAACGGCTATATTTCTCCCATGAAACATTTTATCATTAAAACCCATTTTGTGGAAAAACACCAAAATTCACACCACAAATAGCGGCCAAATACCCAACGTTTCCACGACAGTCGGTTCTACGTTACCGAAACGACCCGGATTTATATCCGGCCAAGGACCGTGACGGTAATATGTAAGTATGGGGAATGTTTATGCTGCTACAACAACCACCAAATACCCAACAAAGAGTTCGTGCAACGCTTTCAATTTGTAAATTCGGAATAAGTGTTATTTTTGGTCCCTGTTCTTTACTGGTTTTTTATTGAACAATTTTTACTGGAAAATCACAAGTACAGATCTAATCGGCTGCTACATTTCAGAAGTTATTTTGCACAGAACCTGATATTTTAAAGTTTAAAATTACTTTTATTGTAAACTTTGCTTATTTTTCGCCCTTAATCTCCAATGCGCAGTTTTAATATTGTCCAAATGTTTTCAATAGGGGATAGGTCTGACCTTTCCGGTGGTCATTTCGAAATGTCTACATTTTGTTCCCTAAATATTTCCTTACTTTTTTGCGGTGTTGGTCGGAGCACTATCCTGTTATAGCACAAAATTGCTACCAATCAGCATTCTTCCTCCAGGTATTGCAACCTTTTTAAGGACTTCTAAGTAAATATTGGCATTACTACTCTGGTCCACTTGGTCGAATGCATTCACAAACTATGATACCAAATTCAGCAACCTTAAAAGTGTTTTTTTTTTCTCTACACGTAGTCCCTCCCAAAGGAATATTTCAACCGGAGCATATATTCATCCGTTCAAAGTATTTTGTTCCACAAATCTTGTGGCTCCAAAACATGATCTTGCTAAGACTCTATTCTTTTTTTCATATTGAGTTTGCTAAGGTGACCTTGCACCCGTCCATGCTTGACTTCTTCATACAACCTTCCGTAGTTTGTGATGTAAGGGGTTCATGTCCTTCAACCTCCAATCGGACTCGAATTTTCGGAGCTGAAGTGATAGATTTGAGTTTGCAGCAGTTTTAAGTCTATCCACAACTTGTTTGGTCGTATTTCAGGGCCTGCCCGTTTGTTTCATAGGGCTTTGCGTGAATGATTCTTGGACGCCAGAAGGGGGTTTTTCCCCGATACGCGTTTGTTAAAAATATATGCAGTTCTTTTGTGGGTATCGCCATTTTTATGCCTTCTATTATAACCGCCGTAACTGAACGGGTTAGGTAGGTTGAAATCTCCGAATTTTTTTTTATATTTCATAAAAAAATTTTCAAACTTACTAAACCACTAAAAACGTGATATTTTGGTATGAAACTCTTTGAATGCTGCTACTAAAGCAGTTTTATAACACAATTTCTGGTTTGCAAAAGGAAAACGAATATTTTTGCTTTGGAATCATAATTTGTAACGCCCGAAGCTGGATTGCCAACAACAAACATGAAATTTGAGAATTGACCTGTCTAAAATTGCATTTGATTGTTTAGTACCAAAATATATTGATTTATTTATGATTTAATATACTCAAAGCGAAAACACGTACTGAAATAAGTGCTAACCGCTAAATAACTAAAAAATCCAATCCTGTAAAATTTTAGCTGAAACAAAGGAATCTAGTTTTATTTGATTCGAAATTAAAATTAACGGTTATCGGTACACTCAAATGTATGCACACGGGAGTTTCGTTAAGTTCAACAAAAGGCACAAAAATGTGCACACGGTGGGTAATGTGTTAAGGAGATGGTATTTTCTACAAATTGAGAATACTGGCGGTCTGCACCTGCTTAAAAATGTCTCTTGCGTTCAACTTTAATTTTTCTCAGGCGAGATGGCGTTTGAAAGCATAATTGTTCATCAGAAATATGTCATCTATAAAGGCTAGTAAGCAACCGACTTTCGCAATAAAATTTGTATTAATTTATGTTTGCCTTTATGAAATAAATAAAAAAAAAATAAAAAAAATTAATAATTAAGTTATCGGTTACGTGTTTGTTAAGTCTTGCAATTGCATTCCTGATGTGTAGCGTTAGACGATCCTATGTAAGCCGCAATCACAATTTCGCACAACTAAAGAATATAAACAACTCACATTTTGGCTATAATAAAAAAATTTTATTTCCTTTTTAAATATATATATATTTTTTTGTTTTGCTTTAATATATAGTGTTACTTATTTTCTACCATTATTCATTTACTTATCAATGAACTTTCGCAGAATTGTGGATTCTTTGCTTAAATAAATAACTTTAATTTTTGTTTTTGTTCTGTTTTTGTTTGAAAATTATAATCTTATATTACTTAGTGTTTGAAGCCTTTTTCTTCTGTCCTTTACTTTGATTAACGTGTATAATGAATCTTAGGGTATTTATATGTTTAAAACCTAGGTCCATAAATGTGCTTGAACTCTTTGACAATAACTTATTATTATTAATATTTAGACATACACTTATATGCGCATAATTTCCGTAGAATATATTTTGTGATCTTAACATTTATTCACTACACAAATCGAGTTAGGTTTCCGAACAGTAGAATGTGTTCTTAGAGTTAATCAATATTGTACATTTATAAGCATTGGTATTATAGGTTGATGGAGACTGAAAATTAAAATAAGGGTTCTTTGAATTAAAAACGAGTTGTATGTGATAAATGAAAGCACATGAAAGGTCGGTGTTATGCAACCAAAACAATGACACGCTCATATGGAAAACATTGATTTATATTATGCGCTTTATAATCTTAAATAGTACCTACGCTTTTGCTCCGTTGTGTAGCTTCTCTAGTTAGTATTTAAAATGTACAGCGTTTTTGTATTAACATTATGCAAATAAAAAACAAGAACAAAAAATATAAGGTGGATCTGATATACATATTTCTAAACTAACACTATCAATTTATGTGTAAGCTCTAAAACGAGTAAAGGTTTACTACCATATTTATCAATATTAATATACATCTGAGTACTTTTAGTCAGATATTTCGGTGTTTTCAGGGACGCACAATTGAAGACGTTTCGATCGATAACAAAAGTGCAAATGTGCCATTTGCTTGCTGAGTGTTGAAAAAATGTGTAACTCAATCAGTAAAATCGGCCAAAATCGCGTAAGAATTCAGTAATCTTGCTTTAAACCAATCTACCCTTAACAACTGCCCATTGACTCAGTTAGAAAAATTTGACGAATCAATTGGCTGATTTTATGCATTCATGCGCACCTTTCACGCAGCACATTCACATGTGCAATATGCAAATATACTGCAGCACGTGCAAATTATTATTCCCAGCGACACACAGCCCCGATTATCGATAATCGGTCCTACGCTACGGACACGACCCGAACTTATAATCGGGAAAGCACTACCACTTCAATAGCATTCCTCAAACAATTATGTGCTATTTTACGCTGCTTCACCAACAACTCCATTTGTGCCGTCTCTTCTATGCTGCGGTCGTATGACGTAGTAGCTCGTTAATTTTTATGCTAGCTTGTTCCAGTAAACAATCTTAACATACATTTTTCTATAAATTTAAATAAGGAATAACGGTATAAATAAAAAAAAGTAAATTCCTTAGAACGCTATTAAGAAAACATGTTCAATTTTATCTTACGTCAATTTAAGCTGCTTGACATACGACCACACATTTAATTGGGCTTTGCAGAAGTCTAGAAATGAAGTTGTTTGCTGTTACGGAGTTTGTTGGGCGGAATGTTAAAAATGAACACTTAATCAACTGAAGTTTCCATTTATAGTTTGCATGAATTGTTGCTCTATAGTTAATTATAGTGATCAGCTCTACGAATCGGATAAGTACTAGATCGAATGCTAGCAGTGATAGCTCTGCATGAAGCTCATGAGATCAAAACGGCACATAAATAAAAAGGTGGATGTGTGGCATCAGATGTTCCAGTTTATCTTTTATTAGAACTAGATATTATTTGTTATCGATTGGTAAAAATTTTGTAATTTTAATCATTTGCCACTTTGGGTTGTATTCCAACGAATGCGGATCCCCGCTTGAATTCATTGCTTTAATTCCTAAAAAAACTGACCATATCCGTTAGCTTAATCTAAAATTTATGTCGATAATTGTGAAATAATTTAATTACAAATGGTATTGTTCGCGTGCATTGCTTTAGAAAACTACTTTTTATGAATACATATGTATGTATATGTATGCACATACATATATTTGATTTTCTGATATTAAACACTAATTGTCAATTTCTTGGTTAAAGTGATTTATCGCACATTTACACTATTTTTCAATAATAAGTCTGTATTGTTTTATATATAACTCTTCTAAATATAATAGATTTTACGATATTATTAATTAGTTAAGTGCAGCATTCTACAATTTAAATTGGTAATCTAATTTGTTCATTCAAAAAACTGTTTAAATTAGTTAACTAATTTACTTCCTGTTCCTATTTTCAACCAGTATCTCTACTTGTCTGTTATCTAGTGCACCTCTTATACTGCAATAAACATTCCTTTAAGCTAAAGGAAGTTGGTAAGTAATTGCATACTCTACAATACATATTAAACGCACGTCGAAGTTTTTAATTCGGGCTTCCATTAAATGCTTAAAGTACAAGTGTAATTCACTTTACTCTTCTGACTTTCTCTATCTGTGTGTGTGTACAATTGTAAGCCTTCTGCGTTTCTCGCAGAATTTAATGTTTAGGTAATTTTGATTGAACTTGATCTTATCTCATTAAATATAAATGGAATAAGATAAATTCTATGAATTCACTTGCGATAGGGTACAATTTCTTGTGGTCCCTTTTCCCTCCAAGATAAATTCATTATGTTTTCATGTTATAGAGATTCTTCTCATTCTGCGATTCTCATTTGGTTGGTCCAGGAGGGAATGGGTTTATCACAGCTACGGCAGCAGCTTGCTGACTTGCCAGCACTGCAGCTAAATATAAATTACATTGCATTAAATATAATAATTCGTAAATTTTATTTATTCAAAACTTACCACCATAAGGTGCAGTGTACATGGGGTATCCTAGGCCGACGTGAGTGTGGTGGTGGGTGTGAACATGCCGTTGCGGTGGCGGGCTGCGTGAATCTGCAGTGGCACTGTTGCCTCCTGGAGGAGCGCCACCGATACTACCACCACTGTTCGGCCCACTTGGGCCACCCTGTTGTTTATGTGAATCGATATTAATCGGTGCTCCTGCTAGATTACTGCCCGGTCCTCCCGGCCCACTTAACACCTTTTGGTTGAGCACATCAGACTTATTTGGAGGACCACTCATTCCAGTAGGAGGGGGCTGAAGATTCAATGGGATGCCACTTCCACCAGAAGACTGATTTGTTGCAGTTAAGTGGCTGCCGCTATTGGGAGCATTTGGTCCCACATTCGTACCACTGCCAGGGCCACTTACGCCACCGGTATTGACGGCCTGCTGCTGTATGCCCACATTTGGACTAGACACGCTGACTTTCACGGCTCCACCTGGGCCACTGTTGTTACCACTTGTTGGCGATTTTAATGCACGTTCACTTAATTCGTGTATTTTGTGCGTGGTGTAATACTGGCTAGCAGCATGATGAAGTGCGTCTAATGCTTTTGTTCCGGTGTTCCGTGACAGATCCTCTGGTGCGTGATATCTGGGTATGGGTAAATGATAGGGCGCAGCATTGTATGGCCCAGCTGCCGACATTAACACATTACGGTACATGGGATGATTTGGGTCGAAACTAAAGGGTGCTGGAGCAATATATGAAGGGTGGAGGAAGTATTGCGATGTAGGTGGGGGTGGTGGTCCTTGAGTTTCCATTGTGGGCTTCTGCCCCTCCTGCTTAATTTTTACTTCTTCTTCTTGTTTCTGTTTAGACACCTCTTTTGTCAAATTTGTTGCTTTACTACTGCCTACTGTGTTGGCATTCACATTAGTAGAGCAGGTTTGGGATTTTGATTTTTGGGATTGTTGATGCTGTTGCTGTTGCGGGATTGACATCTGTGGCTGGTGCTGTGACGAAGAGCCACTATCTTCTTTATGTTGATTCATCACTTGAGCTTGAAGAGATCCGGGCGGCCCACTATTGGAAGGATTCTGTGCCTGTACTGCTCGTAAAGCTGCGACAGCACTTTGCCGTCGCTGCTCGTCTGAAAGAATGTAGTATCTAAAGGGGGAGCATTGTTAATTGGAATATTTTTATTTATATTTGGAAACTGTTCACCTTCTTAGCTCTTCCTCGCGAGATAGGTGCTGGGCTGCTAGTGTCATTGGATGCCGTTGATATATATTTGGATATGATCCCAATCCCTGCAAGTCTTTCGGATGTAATGCATGTGGTTGTTGGGGCTGTTGTTGCTGTTGCGGTGGTTGCTGTTGTTGAGGTTGGGCACCTGGATTGTGCTCTTGCTTTATCTCTTGCTTTGCCATTGGTTCGCTTTTTATGAGTTTAGTCGAAACCAACTAAAAAAATAGCAATATTTTAATACAAAATAGTTTTTGAAGATCTCTTACAATGAGCTATAGATATGTAGAGGGGTGCTCTATACTAGCAACTTCGACAAATAGTGTCACTATATCAGTTGTTTTAATAATCTAATAGAAGCGTGTGTTGGAGGAGACCAAAGGAAAGGTTTTTTCTTGGCCGCCCACCTCTTTAATTGGCACTCATCCGTTTAACTAATTCACAGCGAGTTGATTAATTATTAAGAGAAAATGAAGTGAGTTCAGGCCATTCAATAATTTTATAGTAATCACAATTGTAAAACGAAACTTAGAAAGCTGCCTAAGCGAATTCTCTTTAGTTTGAAAGTATCATGGCTTTTAATAAACAGAAACGAAGTATTTACGGCACTTGGTAAACAAAAGTTTATACAACGATGAGTTAATTTAAAATTTTGCAGAACTTTTGCCGAAACTATTCAATTGACAAATCAATTCCATGGTGAAGATGGCTTTCTGTGGTATTCGCAGTTTAAAAACCGACACAAATTATACTACAACAACCAACATTTGTTGAAAGAAAAATGAGAAAAAGATATGCCCTCCAATTTTACTCCAACAGACAAAAGCGAGACGACAGCTCCTAAGATAACCGGCTTTATGTGTCGGCTCGGCGTATATCGTTTAGATCTATCAATCATTGTGCAGTATTATCTTATTGATAAAGGCATCGGCCGCAAGGACACCACCCTAAAATGCCAAAATGGTCATTAGCATTGAAACCTACCAAAAGATCGTAGGAAATAAATTTCCTAGGCCTATCGTTTAATGACTCGATGACGATACATAAAATGTTTATTTAGGACGAAATTATTGTTGCTGCCCTTAAATATGGAAGATTTTACAGTTGTATTCTATTCCCGCATGCCTAGGCGTGCCATTTCCTGCTGAGAGGCGGCCACTATTAGGAAAAACATTTCCATGGCAGCCGGTTCTACGTTACCGGAATGACTCGGGTTTTTCCCGTCCAAGGGCTACCACCCCAGTAAACTAGCCGTGTCTAGTGAACAGTATAAGGAAAAATTTTGTCTCAATAGCGACATGACAGCAAGACGTGATGATCCGAAGCTTTTCACTCTAATCCCCAATGCATATACAGTTTTGTGCATTATCACAAATTACCGAACCAACTTTACAGTTAGGCGTTTCCTCGACTTGTTTGCACTTCGACCTAATGGTCTTTTGTACTCTCTACTCATCACAGTACCTCAACCAAGCCCGTTCTCAGATTATCCTTGGGAAGGGTTATGAGTTGTTTAAACCTCTTTAAACCCTCTCAGTAAGGATTTCCCCTGGCGTAGGCCCATAGTTTGGTGCCAGCAAATCCCCCTAAGCCCTAGCTCTTTACTCCTGAGCTTCTCCTTGATGGTGTGTTGTCCCATGCCAAGGAACGGCCCGAGTCCTATTAAAGGCGAGACCGCAGCTTCTCTCGCCAATGCGCCAGCTACTTGTGTCCTGGGACCCAAATTAGACGGATGCAGTTAGGCTAAGTTTCTAGATACACTCAAGTACCAGTGAGGATCTGAACTCACAGGACGATAGGGCCATGAGTGCCGGAATACTGTCACTTAGAATGGCAATTCGTTCATTCCGGATATTCCTGTCTAAGTTTATCTCTGCACATAGACAGATGGCACACATCTCCGCTTAGAAGATGCTTGCAAAACTACCCATCGGCACAGATCGTTTGGTTCTGGGGCCGTAAATTCCAGCGCCTATGCCTTCTGGGGTCTTCGGCTTAAGCCTTCTTATTTCAAAACCAACTCAAACAAAAACAAAAAAGAAGTATGGCTTACTTGTTGCTGCTGAGGTATTTGCTTGGAGCATTCATGGGGACTAGGGCTTTCCTTAACCCGCTCATCTTTTATGGCGCCAGAATTTGGATGCGGAGGAGCAGTATTTTGTGGTTGTGAACTAGACAAGTTTCCGTGATTTCCTAGTTTTATCGTATCATCAGAAGCCACAATAGATACTGGTCCATAGTTGGGTTCCACGTTGTAAGGATATCCGGGAGCCATATAACTAAACAGAAAAGTTGAAAATATTGTATATTATATAATAAAGTTCTTATTCTATTATCAAGTTCTTACTTAAATGGGTAAAAATGCGACAGCGGTTTGGAGGGTGTAGGTGTCGGTAAACCCCCGGGTCCAACCCCAGATGTTCCAAGAGATTGCATAGCTCCCATGCCTGGTGGCAAACCATTATTAGGAGGCCCTACGTTGCTTAAATTTGCTGCCGGCTGTGGGAGTTGCCCCGAAGAGGTGTCTTTTTGGTTGCCTGCACCATCTTGGGATTGCATTTGCTGCTGATGTGCAACACCTTGCTGTTGCTGCGATGACTTCGTAATCAAATCCAAAGGTGGATCTTTACTTTTGTTGTTATAGTCTGTTAGAAGGGGAGACTGTTGCTGCTGTTGTTGTGGCTGTTGCTGTTGCATTAGATGCGACGATTGTATTGAAGCTTGTTGTTGAGATTGCGATGCAGGAAGCGTTAAAGATGGCTGAACAAGAGTGGAGGGCAGTAAGCCTTTGTTAGGAGTCTGTGATGGTTGTTGATCGGAAGATGGTGGGGGTACCAAATATTGCTGCTGTTGGTAAAACTGGTACATTCCATAACCACCCAATGGTGGAATAGTTTGCGAACCACTTCCGATACCCACAGCACCTAGATCAGATTGTTTTTTGTTTGGTAAATCTATAAGTTTGGGTTGTGACTTATCTGCAAGTATAAAACGTGTAAAAGCAAGGAACCACAACTATGAATTTATAAAACAGTTAACTACCTAAGATATCCTGCTCTCCCACTGGGGTGGAGTCATCTGAAATGTCACTGTAAGCAGGGCTCTGAACGTTATCCCTGGTTACAACCCCATCATATTCCACAGGCCCTGGTGACTTTCGACACTTTTTCTGTTTTACTGCAGCAAAGACAGGCGAGTTTTTTGTTGACAATGAAATACCTTCAATTTAAGATTTTTTTTGTCTCATTCAAATACACACATTCGCATGTTTACTTATATAATTAAAAACCCTACCTTGTAAATTTTGACCGGCTGACGTCGATGAACTGGTATAAGTACTTATTGGCGTTTGATGTGGTGGCTGCAAACTTTCCGAGTTTGTAGTTAGCTGTGCTGCTGCTCGTTGAGGGCTTTGTCCTGCTAAAGTGCCCGCCTGCGGAGATGTGCCTTGTGATACCTGCTGTTGAAGAGCTAATATTGACGGCGGAGCTCCGGAATTGGATACATCGCTTTGCGGTCCAAACCTCAGTACCCCAGATTTTGCTGAAGGAGTAATATGAATGCATGCATGGTATTAGTATTGTATTGATTTGGTTAAAAAATGTTGTATACTCACATCCACCTTGCTGCGGAAGAGATGTTGTCTGTGACTGTTCGGGAAGTAGTGCGGGCAGATTACTTGCATTTGACATTCCCAGAGATTGCTGTTGCTGCTGTTGTGACAGTAGCTGGCCCGAAATGCCTGCGGTAATACTACCACCCGCGACTGGGTGTTGTTGCTGTGATTGCGGTAAAAGTGCTTGTGCGGATGACACTGTTAGTATGCCGCCAATGGGCGCACTTGTGGAACTAGGAGATGCATTCGTCACTGAAGCAGACGCATTCATGGCCGAAGACGAAATAGTTGAAGCAGCCGATGGTGCTGAACCGCCGCCAACCACAGTTTCGGAATCCGCAGTTTCTGGAATTGCGGTTTGTGATGATGGTGGCAAAACCGCGGCTGGTAGAGATGACGATTCCGAAGAGGATGCTGGTATAGTAGATGTACTTATGGGAGGAGTTACTGGTGACGTTATCGCCATTACTCCAGAAGTCAATACCGCACCTTCTGCAACGGTTGGGGTTACTGCTCTTGTGCTTTGTGCAGGCGGCACTGGTGAGGAGGTCGGTGTGGGTGGCTCCTCCGGCAATTGCAAAGAATCTTCGTCCATAGAACAAGCACTACCGTGAGCGTGAGATTGATGATATCGAAGTCCATTAGCATGTTTATACTTTTTGCTGCAATCCTGTTCGGGACACTCAAGTAATACCGGCGAAATTGCACACGGCGAGGCAGTCTTACATTTCTTCGTGCTTATTTGTACATTAAGACCAGTCACAGGATTGACGAGGCTCTGAGGCTGTGTAGCTAGACCACCGCCACTTGCAGAGATCGGAATACCACTCGCGTTCGCTACGTTCGTAGTGCACTCTGAGTCCCCATTAATAGGAGATGGTGACTCATCCTTCGATTTTCGTTTCTCAGAACGTGGAGGTAAAAATGCTGTTGGTGATGTACTAGGCGTGGCTCCACCCCCGTTGCCTGATGAAGAGCTACTTGTTATTGTTGTGGTACTTGCAGTACTTGTAGCACTAATAGCAGTACGCGAAGCACCTCGACCACCTTTCGTTGTACCATTTCTCAATTTTGAATGCACCTGCGCATGGGAAAAATATATCTACAAACCATATTAAAATCTAATTAGAGGCGCGAATGTGAGTCTGCCGCAAATACTTACAGAACTACGTGTTTCAGTAAAATTACTCAAGTCTGGTGTAAGTGCGGCACTTCTTCCACGTTTTCCGCGTCCTTTCGGTGTTCGAGAATCTAATTCTTCGGTTGGCGAATCACAGAACCTGAAAATTTTTAAACATATGAAGAGTATTGCCACGATTTCTATTCTTTAGATATATACAATCGCACATCATACAGATACAGTTTACCAATGTACATTTATAGTATTTCGAAAGGGATTCTAAAAATTGTAAACTCAATATTTTGCTGTTTATGAAGATGCCCAACTTAATATTTAAATCATCTACTTATCGCCAATTTAAATTAATACTTTATATCAACTTCACAGGTTACCCTAAATCACTAGCGGTGGTGCGGCAAGCATATAACTATGGTCACAATCAATAACCGCTTAAGTCCAAAATCATTTCGAGAAAAAGCATTTTATGTATCTACCGGTATAAATTTATAAGAAATGTTGAATATTGTTAAGAGAGGTAAGAATTTCGTGTAAATATTGCTTTGCTATAAGATTGAACTTATGCGGTTATTGGATTCGACTACAGATAAGCTAGCGTTGATACGAAAGCCTTGATCTGAAAGTTGGGTCCATCGCACCACTTTCATTCGATTTTGTACATATTTCATCTGCCAAAGTTTCGATTTCTCTCGCAACTAATTAAAACAACAAACTAATCTAATCTTCGTGGTATTGGCTGATATCTAGAGTTTTTTCCATACATTTTTACATTTGCATAGTTTCAACGTTTGTTAAATTACGGACATTATCCATATTTTTAATACTGCTAATACGTATACACTGTAGTATTTTTTGACTCGATCAAGCAGAAAAACATGGCAGGGCGCCACATCAGGTGAATTTGATGGCAGTTGGGTGCGTTTGCTTCGCTCTTAGTCAAAAATTGACGGTTAATGTGCAACGATGCGTTGTTGTTGTTTTCCCACAAATCATTTCCTTTTTGGCGAATTGCTTCAAATAAAGATCTCATAACGCTCCAGTAGTAGCCCTTTTTAATGTTCATTCTGTCAAAAAACCGCAATCATCTCGCCTGAGGTCTGAATTGCGTGTCATACTCATAAGACCACGTCTCGTCTCCAGTAATAATGCGTTTTATTAATGTCGGGTCAGTTTCAGCGTTGGAAATCATGTCTTTGGCGATATTATGGGGGTTCTTTTTTTCATGAAACTCAGAACTTTTGGGACCAACTTTGCCACAACACGGCGCTAATAAAAATCATTAACTACAATGACCTGAACGGACCCGTGAGTAATTTTCAAGTCCTTTGCTATCTCTCTAATGGTTAATTTGCGGCTATTTATCAACTTTTCTTTCACTTTATTAATGTTTTCAACGATTTCGATGTCGACGGCCTGCCACTATTTTCATCATCCGACGGTCATTTAAACTTATTTATTGTGCGTTAGTTAAATATTTATTTTATTTTAAGAAGTTTGATTGAAAATTAAAAAATTAAACCAAAAAACCTTTTTCTTTTTCGACTGGAAATATTATATTAATATAAATGAGGATTTCAATGCGTAAATTTAAGAGAAGGCAGAAAGCAACCCAGTCTAATGGTATTACGTAAATATTTTTCAACGAGCATTCATGTAACAAAGCGTGTAAACGTTTAAACGTAGACTTTCGAAAACTTAAAAAGAAGGAATATGCAGTTATAAACTATTTAGAGAAATATAACGATTTCAGAGGTAAAACTCGTTTAAGGGGTTTAAGGTAAATGGATTATTTAGCAATAAGATTTGAAAAAGAAATTTACTTTTATATACTATATACGAGGTGTGTTCAAAAAAATAAGGCGAATTTAAAAATTTCGCGGCCTACGTACATTCGACTTTCAATTATAACTTTTTTTATGTTGGTGCACTCGGCCGTCGTAGCCGAATGGGTTGGAATTCAGAGAGAGCGTAGCTTCGATTCTAGGTGAAAGACCAAAATGAAGAATAAAAATATCTGCCGCACGGAGTGGGCTTGAAACTGTAGGTCTCTTCGTTTGTGGAACAACATCAAGACGCAAGCCACAAATAGGAGGAGTGTAAGCGCCATATTTATATATATATATTAAAGATAAACTTTGATTTTCCATTAGTCGTCTGCCTACCTAATCAATGAAACTTGAGAATGCTTCGATATATACACATAAGTTGAAAAGCAAGTGAGAACGGACACCTCCTGGGACACCCCTTGCTATATTCCCCTCTGTTTTGATATTTGCTATGGTGGTACTATGTCATTGTTTAAATAAAACTTAGTTTTATGATTCTATGATCTATTCGAAAAAAGTGCACGATACTTTTAATATTTTTACGTATTTTTATAAATTATCAATTCTTTCAACTTACCTAGGTGGAGCCCAGTCATGCCGTGTGCAGTCAAGCAAAGTTCCAACATATGTTTTACCGCGCCATGTAACATTTACAACTAGAACACCGCCTTCGGTCTCGTGCCAAACGATGCCTTCAAGTGTTACGGAAGTTCCCGGCTCACAAGGACCCAAGCAATCTGGTTCTGTTATAGTTCCAACTGAGGTGCCAATACATATGTCAACCATTTCTTTGGGTGAAGAACTCGATGCATTGGAAGAGTCTCCATGTTTTGCCCGTTTGGCGGGTGGAGATTTTATGCCATCTTCAACAACTATATTATTGCTGGATGTGCTAGTACTACTAGCTGACGCTGTTGTTGTACTAGAGGAAGAGTTCGCGGGAACAGAGATAGTGTGGTGCACGGTCGCTGAGATCATACCGGGTGCCATAAGTTTTGCTTGCGCAACAGGAACAATTGAAGTATTTGATTTACTCTCGCTGCTTCCGCTAAGACTGTTCGCAGACGTAATCGATACACTATTACTAAAAGTAGTCGAAGCTGCTGCAGCAGCCAATTGCGCCGCAATATGTGAAGAGATTTTGATGTTGCCACAATTAGTTGAATCTTTACCAGGAGTACCGGGCGCGTTTGGTGCAT
Source organism: Anastrepha ludens (assembly GCF_028408465.1). Taxonomy (NCBI): domain Eukaryota; kingdom Metazoa; phylum Arthropoda; class Insecta; order Diptera; family Tephritidae; genus Anastrepha; species Anastrepha ludens. The sequence goes on from NC_071502.1 coordinate 1,271,237, forward strand.
TGGTGCTCCCAATGGATTGTGGTGTAGTTGTCGATGCTGCTGAAGTCGCCGAGAGTAAAGATGTAGCTGTAACAGCAGCTGTTGTTACTACACCACCAGCAGGTGAACCAACCGATGGAGTAAATACACCAGGTGGGACAGATCCGGATGTTGCACTGCTATTTCCAGCCGTGTTGCTCAAGCGTTGTGTTAAAACTGCAATGGATGAATTATTTGCACTTTCAGATCGACGAGTGCAGGTGTGATTAGCGCAAGAACTAGTCGTGCTTCCGTTTGTGGAATCAATGTTACAATGGCATGTGATACCCTTGTCGCTAACACCAGCTAAGCCTTCTTTTTCAGAGGCCACTGAAGCATTTTTCTCCGCTATTAGACGATTGGAATGTGTTGTTTTTTCTTTAGCTTTTTCTCGTCTATGACCTGAACTACCACGCTTGTTGCTTTGAGGAGTTACTTGTCCGCTACCCCCGGAGCCGGTGGATCCACTTCCAGAGGCCGGGCTATTACTGTTTATGCTGTTGTGACTATTGCCTTGGCTATTGCTATTACTAGTGGAAATATTACTAAGATGTTTTTTATTGCTACCGCTGATATTGGCTACATTTGAACTTGAGCCGCTGCCACTTCCAGAATTTTGATTAGAGCCTCCTGAGCCGCTAGCACCACTAGATGAGGACGAATGCGAATTAGTATTGAGTCCGTTATTCTCATCCAAATTACTCGGATTATTAACACCTATAGAACCATTCTGCTGTTGCTGTTGTTCTGTGGCTTTGACAATTTCATGCTTTGCTTCAGAGGTCTTGGTTCCAGGCTTAGTGCGTTTTATTTTCATTTTAAGTCCCTTGTCAAGTGTCGCTTGATGATCAATTGACATTTTCGCATTCGATTTACCACTACCAGAACCTCCAATACTTTGGGATCCACCCTGGCCTCCTCCTACTCCACCACCCGCACTACTGATATTGCTGCTAGTACCACTGGATTGCGATGACATGCCGCTTGCAGAGCAATTTGATAAATTCGATAGTGAATCGTTTTCTAATGCAGTAGAAAGATTCGAGGGACTCACTGATGAACTTGTGGGTAAGGAAGAATTTGTAAATGACGAGACAAGATTACCCCCCTTTGAAAACCCGGCAAAGGTTGATACCGTTAATGTATTACCCTTTTGGCAGCTATCACTATTACAGGTGAGTGGTGCTTGAGCAGATACACAAGACGATGGTAAAAGCGGCGATGAGGATTTATTAGGGATAGGAACAACTTTGTTAATGTATCCACCATCCGTTGAGTGCTCTTTAAAAGTCGACTGCTGTGTTTGATAACTTTTATGTCCGCTTGTTTCTTGATACTTGCTTCCGATATTTGGTAACAACGATGAATTATTTATCGTCTTGCCTGCAATTCCAACCGCACATTTGCTTGATGATTTACTGGAGTTTGGGGGAATTGGAGCAGCTCGTGAACTTTTAACTGAAGATGGAATTTTTTCATTCGAGCTCCCTGAAAAATGCGAAAGTGATCCAGGCACCGACCTTGGCAATGGCAAGCTGGTAAACTTTCCGCCTGTTGTGGACAATGACGTTCGCTTCCCCAAAAGATTATCTGAGTAGGCAGTATTAGCAATTGCTTTATTCGATGTTGTGGATTTTGTTACTGATTTTAAAATTATTGTATTTGCTTCAATATCACTGTTGCCACCACCAGAATTACTTGCTTTGGACAAATTTTGAGCGGCTGTGTATGACTTTTCGATGTCTGCGTCCAAATCATCCAACAACTCTGGAATACCACCAATGTCCCATTCGTCTTCGTACTCGAAATTAGTATCTTTAGATTCGCTTGAAATAGATGATGGGGCATAAGTTGACAATGTTGTAGATGGGCTCTCTTTAACTGCTGTATTTACATTAATCGTTTTTCCTGTTGGTTTTTGGAAACAACCCTTTAAGCTTAAGTTAACTCCTCCACTGGATAGTGATGAATTTGATTTTGATGGAACAAGATTCCCTAATGAATGTAGATCATACAATTTTTATTACTTTATTACATAAAATTGAAAAAAAAAAACTGATCTTAGAATTTTTTTAATTGGATGTTTTAATTATTCTCGTTGAACATGAACTAATATTTAAAACAGAATAATATAAAGTTGAGCTTACTTGAACTTGCTACTTTTCTGTTAACGCTGTGTTTCGTATTATTTTGATACTGATGATGCTTATGAGAAGACGTATTTAGTTTCTTATTTAAGTTCGAAGCGGCTGAATTCGAAGTGCTGCCACTGCTTCCTGCCAAGTTGTTATGCTTTGCGCTTTCCGTAACTATGCTGTTATTAGTGGCCACCTTATAAAAATAATATAATATTCATACAAAAAATTTAAGATTTATATAATTATAACTAAAAGCAAATATCAGTAAAAATAATATAAAGCAATATTTTTCAAAGCTAAATAAACAGTACATTTCTTCGCTTTTATGAATATTTTGCTTATTTTCTAAATAAAGTCTATCTTTCACCGCACCCCACAAAAAGTCTAACCAGAATGCCTTTGGATTCGCTCTCGCTGTTGTTGTAGCAGCCCACTACACCCTAATTGTTATGCGGCTCTCACGAGGCAAATTTCGGATGGTGATGAGAGATCCTGATGAGGCAAATTAGCGTCCGTCTATATACTGTCCGGTCCAGTTATGTTTCGTCCTGGATCTCGTCGGTGTAACCGAAGAGATGCTTCCTGACTCGTCTGGCAGGTGGCTCAGGCTCTATGTATGCAGGGGCAACACCCTGGCAGGAGCACCGGGAGCATGGAAGCCTCGTCAAATGTTGCAATTGAACATCAGCAGACGTCCCGTATTTTAACAGGTCTGGAGTTTCGTCCAATGGGGTTGCTAACGATTGGTATGATACACCATCGACTTTCACCTTTTGCTATAGTTCCCAGGATCAATAGTGGGACCACTCTCCCTGCTTTCCATTTGTCCGGATTTGAGAGTGGCCATGGATAGGTTGAAACCTTCCTTTGTGAGATATCCTGCTCCCAAAGGACCCAGGTTTTTCAGCAAAGAGTTCCCAGCGTGCAGTTTTATTTAGGCTGGAGGATAAAGATGGAATGGTGAATGAACAGTTGAAGTAGTATGCTCCTACAGCAGTAAGCAGAAGTGTCATGTTGTAAAATGGCAACTATTAGTGTTGAACTTCCACCAAAAGTTCTGTTTTGAAATAAATCTTATATTCAGTTGCCTTAGTGCCCAAAACGAAAATTGAAAAGAAAGCAAAGGGCTCCATTTTACATTGTATTACTGCTACAACATTTTATATTTCTCCATATACCTGATGCTCCCCCACATCTGGACAATAAAGAAAAGTACAAAGGTTTTACTTTTTAAATGTCTAAGTGATCCCCCTTCGATTGAATACACTTATGGTAAGTTCTCTTTTTTCCGTTACATATCAGTTCACGCAACAATTCAAGCTGAATAGGTTTTGTGGACTCCGTAGCGGGTTTGCTATTTTTAATTTATTTAATAGCTGCAAGCTCCATGTATGAAAATCAAGTGACATATAACGGTTGACCCAGGAGACTTGCTGTTTCAGAGTTCCAGAGGCGAGTTAGACGGGAAGGCATTCCCAAGGCAGAATACACAGGGAGTGTACCGTGGTCCCAAACTGCTCACGCCATCAAGAGAAAAATGCAGCTCTGTCTGATTTTCTGCTGACAATTTATTTTGGTTTAAAAGCGATAGGATTGGTTTATGGAAACGGAAGTAAGTTACGCTTTACATTAAAGAACTTCTTTTATGTAGTTCAGTTCGATAACACAACAATTTATAACTGTATATCTAGTTATAAACACGGTTTGGAATTCGGAGGTTATAGCCAGAAACGGTAAAATATAAAAACAAAATAAAGTATATTTATGGTAATTTTCTGAATGACACAAAAATATGTAAAGAAACATAGCTGATTTGCCATCTTCTACAGGTATGGGCAAGTGAAGACCTATTTTCAGTTCGTTTCCTTTTTTGCTGTTTCTTCTCTTTACGGGAGAATATTCACTTACGCTCTTAATTAGAATTGATCACTAATTTTTTAACGAACACATCAGAAAAAATTGATCAGAACAAAGGCAGGCCATCACTCAACGGATCCACAATTCAATTATATTATTAAAAGCTTTTTCGGAGCACCCGGAATATTATGAAGTAATCTGCTCTCGGCAGGGTCTGGCCAATATAAATACTTTTCTTTTTCTTTAAGAATGGCGTTCATAGTTTCGGCCATAGTCTAGAAATAAAAAACACAAAATTTTTTTAAATAATATAGTTATGTTTTTATTGCATTTATAAACCTAAATATAAAAATTCTCGTGTTGCTGTAGTAGCATAAACATTCCCCCTACCTAGATACGGGGAATGCTGCAGTCCTTGGCCGGATATAAATCCGGTTGTTTCGGTAACGTAGAACCGACTGTCGTGGAAACGTATACTCCTCATGGATATTGCTTAGTCAACGTGATTCATGAAAAATTTCATTGTCTTTAAATAAATTTAAAAGCTGACCAAGTGACTCACAATTCGAGATCTGTCTTCAAGATTTTGTAAAATGTTGACTGAAAATCTGCGTGACTTCAGAACGGAATTATGAATAAAAGGGCAACTATAGATGACAGGTTCAGAAATGGGTGAAATGACTGCTAATTCTACAATTTGAATTTCCGTTGCTTGTTTGGCTATCTGAAAATAAAACATTGTACTATACATAAGTGTGTAATGAACAAGCAAATTAATGAAACTTACCATCACGTTTTCTCAAAATCAGCACCATCAGCCAATCATTTAAAGTGAATGTTTGGCTCACGTCAAAAAATTTTCTATTCAACCTTGTTTTCGGCATTTTAGTTAATTTTTATTTTTTTTTGACGTCACAAGTTTTATATTTTGAATCAGCTGACCATGATTCAATATTGTTATTGAATTATTGCTTCATGAAGCTGACAAATTAAAGATTTGCACGATTAAACGAGTGTCCTTAGTGTATTCTGCGGCGTTAGAATAAAACTCAGAAGAAAATGAATGCGTTAGAATAGATTAGAATATATCGAGGTTTGTTGTTGTTGTTGTAACAGCATAATCATTCCCCATACATATATGGGGAATGCTGCTGAAGTGACAGTCCTTGGCCGGATATAAATCCGGGTCATTCCGGTAACGTAGAACCGACTGTCGTGGGAACGTATCGATATTTGTACTTCGACCTTATGATCTTTTGTGCCATCTATTCATCACAGTACCTTGTCCAGACCCAGTTTCCATATTAAACTCAAGATAGACCTAGGTTGGATTGAGCGTATGGGCCTTTTTTCTCGCCGCGCTATTCACTGTATTTCAAGGAGAAGGGCTATATTTCCCGGGACTAGTCGCAGAATCGACAAGAATCAGTAAACCGTATACCGTTCTTAGGTATACCTATGTGCCCTGGAACCCAAAATAGCCGAATGCGATTGTGCTAGAAGATTCAGATTCTGGATACACTCAAAAACAGTGAGGACTTAATCTCACGGGATGACATAGCCTTGAGTGCCGCCTGACTGTGGCTCAGAATGGCAATTCCTCCATTCCGAAATTTTCTGTCTAAGTTTATCTCTGCACATAGAAAAAGGCATACATTTCCGCTTGGAAGATGTTTGGAAAACTACCCTCAACACAGAACGCTGGGTCTGGGCCCTATATTCCAGAGACTATGCCTTCTGGTGACATGAACCACCTGTGTACCAGTGCAGGGTACATTCCCGGAGTTTCCTTTCAAATGCAAGTCTACGTAGGTAGTCCAGTTTTCCTTGTCCTCGAGTTCAATACTGAACCTTTTTTGATAGCTTTAGTGATATCACCTTGTTGTTGTTGTTGTAGCAGCATAAACATTCTCCCTACCTACATACGGGGAATGCTGCTGGAGTGACAGTCCTTGGCCGGATATAAATCCGGGTCGTTTCGGTAACGTAGAACCGACTGTCGTGGAAACGACAGCTACCTCTGGGTAGCTGGTTAAGTCGAAGCTACAGACTCAGTAATTCCATGACATCACTTTTCCTTTACTGAAGCCTTCCCTGGTAATATTCAACGGGGTACACTTGGCTGATTGCTGAATAACTATTTGAAGCGGTGTCAGCTAAAGCATCGCCTCCATCGCAGCTGTACGACTGAACTGAACCTTAGTTAGTGCTGCCCGCACTGTCGACAGAGTGACTCTCGATGACCAAAAGATATATACGGATTGTTGACGGTACTACTGCTACCACGATAGCTATTTTTACATTAACGGAATTAGGCAGATTCCTGAATTCAGAAGATTTAAAGTAACTCCAAATAATACCTCATCAGGACTGATACTTGATAGACATGATTTCAGAAATTCCGTACATGCCCCTGGGCATTAGATAATTCCCGCCTTCTTCACGATGATTCAGAGGAAATTTTCCATTCATTAGGTCAGTAAAAACCGAATCCTGATCAGAACTAATCATTGGAGTCAATAATTTTTTTTAATAATATAATTTTTATTACTTTAAATAATAGTAAAAAAAAAACATCAAGACTTGAGAGTAGCAGCATAAAATTATTTATGCAAATTTGAATTTTCTTTGGCAATTTCCATATTTTTATAAATACGTTTGTAATGCTCTACGGTATGTAATTATTTAACATTTATTTACTTGTATTCTTAGTACACGTTTACACACTTACATACATGTGGTTCAATGCACATCTATATGTGTTTACTTAATGATATTCAGGTCGATGAAAATTTATTTATATTTTTGGGGCATGAAAAATTGAAAGCGTTGCGCACCACAATACCCTTTCATAGTTTTGGAGTTCTGATCCAGCTACTAATTCTCGGCCTGAAAAAATTATTTCTAAAGTTAAGTATAGTAAAATTGTTAATATTTAATCATCGTCGGATTGTTGACTGGGGCTGGTAGAATATATACATATTAATATGTCTTACGAATATTTAGACATGGTATGTAGAAATCTTTTCATAAACGAGTACTCATAAATTCTATACATCAAGGCTCGCATCAGTATCAGGCGCACGCAACGCACAACCAATATGTATTGAAAAACCCAAGGGACGCTCAAACAACCGGCGCAACGATGCAAGGGGATGTCGATAACACTATTCACATAAATACGCATATAGAAAATTCAACAACAAAAACTCGCATTACAAACGAGCCGAACGTAAGTGGCCCAAGATGAACGCACGAAAACGAATGAATGCCAATGTTACGCCGACCGAAGCAGCGAAGTAACAAATATAATTGTTCTCGTAGTCATTATTGAGCTTTTTTATTTTAATTATATATCACTACTCAAATAATTTTACCAATTGAACTCACTATGGAATATTCAATATTTTCAACAATATTAAATAGGTTGTACGCTATTTGATATTTGCCAAAACATGCCCGTGACTCCAATTCTCAATTTAATGTATCGATACCTGAATAGTATCTAGTCATCACTGTTTCTGCTACGCACACACGCTTCTCTGCTTTCACTTCTTTCGATTTTTGGCACTGCGACGCTTCTATTCACTATATGTTCAATTTTCAACGTTTAGTTTTTTTCGTTTCAAGATCCGGCCTATGCCGGTTTTTTTCCTACGTCGCATTTAATAAAAACATTTGTATTAAACATTTTTATCCACAAATATCTTTTATACAATTTTTATTTCAACCAATTAACTAAGTCATTACTCGTCTCTTTTTCGACACAAACCGTGGCCTCCGCCAAAATACCAGAGATGTTGTTCGCTGAAACAGTCTTTGCTCGTTCTTCTCCAGTTTATTTTTACGTCAGAATGACATTAGAAGGCGAGAATAAGAAAACATTACACAGCGTTGCATTTACTATAATTTGTAATAATGGTACTTTCGGAACTGTATGTATGCAATTTTAAAGGCTAGCACGGAGCTCTCCAGCAAAATTTTGCTATTATTCACGTTGCAGAGAATACAGAAATTAGCAAAACTTTGTGTGCAAATGTATGCACGTGCATATGCATTGGTGCCTGGTTTACACACTTTTGCACATGCATTCCTTTGCATGCAAAGGTTCATTTTTTAATTTTGTACTGACGTCGAAATTCAACTAATGTCGAATTTCAATCAGAATGTAAACGAATCAGATCCCTTTGACATTCAAACCAGCAAAAGAAAAGAAAAATCAAATCGAAAATCAATCACTTTTTGGGAATTCGCCTTAATAAATATATCTCTGTTCAAAATTAGGTTATCTTGGTCTCTTTTCTAAAAAAACAAGTGCGTGTAGCGTAGTACACATAACAGAAGTGAAACTTTTAAAGCAGACAAAGAAAGAGGGAAAGACCCGAGAGAGAATGAGAGAGAGAGAGAGAGAGAGAGAAAGAATATATATCTAAATAAATTCACAACATTTGCAGAGAATACAAATAGACAAAATTTTCAAAAAACGGAGAAGGGTCGATCGGTGTAGGTAAACGCCGGACACAAACCATGGCAACAACGCGCACTACTCCGAGCTTTAATCACCCGCACAAATACCGCGATTCCAGGACCGCAGCAAAGGCACAAATTACCGCAAGGCAATACCAATAAATCCGTCGCCGGAATGGATAGCACTTTATAGTACGCACAACACTAGCCAGGAAACGGAAATAAGCGCCAAAAAGTAGGCACCAAAAAAAACAAAAGCCAAAAAAATTGGGACCAAAAACGCCCCAAACAGTAGGCACTAAGGAAATATAGTAAATATATATTGAAATAAAGTTTGCACCAACAAACAAGCGCCAAAAAGTAGGCAGTGTTATTTCTCACTACAAATTAGCGACCACAAGGAAAAACTCAGGAAAAATAGCCTAAAGTGTATCTAAGATATATATAAGGTATAGCTCTCTCTCTTCTTTTCCACTACGTTATATCTTTTTTCGCTCTCGCGGAACGAACATGCCCAACACGTTGCATGGCCTTGAAATTTTACTATCCATTCTCGCTCGTCCATCGACGCCTAAGAAGTTTCACTTCATAAATTTCTTTCTGCTGAGAGTATCCATGCTGGATGTTCACAATGATATACAAATGTTACTGCATACGAAAATTTTGAGTAAGTAAAGAATTCGTACCGTTTTGCTAGAAAAACAACTAAAAATGAAGCTCGGTAGATTTTTGCTAATTACAACCAAAAATGGAGGAGATATCGAAGGTCATAGGTGAATGCTACGCTTTTAAAGACCACAATGTATCCAAAACTACTCTGCCGTTTACAAAATCAAATATATGATTGATGATGATTAATTGCTATCGCGGCGATCATTGAGTGCCGCATAGCGCCAGCGCCAGAACAAATGATTTCCATTGATTTCGGTTTACAGCGTTTGCCTTAAGCTGTGCCCATTTTAGGTTTTTGCCTATTCGATCAAGGTCATCTGTCTGCCATGTCGACATGACACCCTTGGACGTCTTCTATTTCGCCCTCCTTGCGGATTGTAATCTAAAGCAGCTCTGCTGATCTCGTACGCGCCATTTTCTTCTCGAATCTCCATATTTGTTGGCCTTTGGTTACATCTATTGTGTAGATCCGTATTTGAGATCCAGTTTTTGGGTTACCAGATACGAAGAATTTGGCGAAGACAGCGGGTTCCCAAGCATTGAACTTTGTTTGTTACGTCGTCGGATACTAGCGAAGTTTCACAGCCATAGAGCAGGACAAATTTAACATTAGTGTTGAAAATACGAAGCTTAGTTTTTCTTGTCAGCTGTTTCGAATATCGTGTTTTTGAGGGTTAAAAAACATAGATAATAAGATGTGAAACTCTTTCATTTTCAAATATATTGTTCACAACAACAAATGTTTACAAAACAAACGAATTCTTACAACTGGCACTTCACATCTGCGGCATCTATATATCATATTAATACTGCGCAAAAACAAAATTGTTAGGTCAGTTTCATGAAATTCCACTGGTACCCCAATTCTCAGCTAGATAAAATACAATGGAAGGCGTAGATACAGGAAGAAGTCTTAACATCGCTACCTTAACATGAATTATACGTATCATTTCGTATTACAACACCTGACAACAGTTGTCAAAACTTTTGCATACAAACTGAGCTGAATGAACTAAAGACACAAAATTGCAGATGTTAATGCGAAAACGATTGAAGCTGCATATAGTGATTTTTAATCATGTTATTTTCGCAGTAACAGTTATTTTCCGCTGGAAATCTTCACAGAAAGTCAGTATCATATCTCAATGGCAATTTTACGTAGCCCAAAAAGTGTGTTTATGAAAAAAGTTAAAATTATCATTAAACAAAATCAAATCTGAAAAAGCGCGTTTTCATCTCAGTGACTGTGTTAATAAGCCGAAATGCCGCATTTGGGGATCGGAAAACCGGGGGGATAATTTTTCTTTAAAAAAGCTACTGGGAGCGCTACTTTGGTCTACGGTGAGAGCTACAGAGGCATAATAAACGACGTTTCGTGACCGGATATAGAAGACGCAGATTTGGACGATCTTTGGTTTTGACATAATGAAGCGCCTATGTTACGCGAACAATCCATTAACGATTTAGGCACTTGAGGCCAATATCGAGCAAGCCATTCGTGAGATAGAGCCAGAAATCGATGTTATTGTTGTAACAGCACAAATATTCCCGTTCCTGTACGGGGAATGTAATGCTGCTGGAGTGACAGTTCTTACCGGGTCGTTCCGGTAATGTAAAACCGACTGTCGTGGGACCGAGCTAGAAACCGTCACCAAGATCTGCGAAAACTGGGTTAACTGCGCCTTTGCGAAGACAGCTGAGACAGCCACATGAATTTAATGAAATTGTGTTCCATAAACAATGGAAGTGTTTTCTCTTTCGAGTAAACAATCAATATTTTGAAAAACAATTATTTATATGCTAATGTTTTTTAATTAAAATACAATAATATATAATACCATAAAATTTATTTCGAACTCTGGAAGCTTGAATATATTAGAGATACAATATGGTTGACAAAGTTACATTTATGGTTCATGGTGTTTCAAAAGACATAGAAAAAAATTATATTTTATTTATATAGCGTTTGATTGAAAAGTAATGAGCCTTCCCGCGCGGAGCGTCTGCCGAGCGATCAACCGAATCGGCTGATGAGGGAAAATGATCGTTGGACCTTCCCCTTCCACTAGAAACCGGTGCAGTCAACATCGCTCCGCGCGTGAAAGCTGTTCTAAAAGTGTGTTAGGATTTTGCAGTGGCGAAAATGCAGCTGATCATCTTTTTCGACTCTCGAGGCATCGCCCACAAGGAGTTTGTACCTCCAGGAAGCACTGTAAGCGCGGCATTTTACAAAGAAGTCCTCCTTCGGCTGAAAAACCGCGTCGCCCGGGTTCGGCCCGACCACGTCAACAATTGGACCCTTCATCACGACAATGCGTCGGCGCACACCGCCTTACTCTGCACCTCTGCATTGGCCAAGATGGGGGTTCCGGTTCTTCCCCACCCTCCCTACAGCCCAGACCTTTCCCCTCCGGACTTCTTGTTCCCGCACCTTAAAAGAAAGCTGAAGGGGAGGCGTTCGGCTGAAAAACCGCGTCGCCCGGGTTCGGCCCGACCACGTCAACAATTGGACCCTTCATCACGACAATGCGTCGGCGCACACCGCCTTACTCTGCACCTCTGCATTGGCCAAGATGGGGGTTCCGGTTCTTCCCCACCCTCCCTACAGCCCAGACCTTTCCCCTCCGGACTTCGTGTTCCCGCACCTTAAAAGAAAGCTGAAGGGGAGGCGTTTCGACTCCATCGAGGCGATCCACAAAACTGTGACAGCCGAATTGAACGCGATTCCGGCGGATGAGTTTAAAAAATGTTTCCTGCAGTGGAAGGACCGCTACCAGCGGTGTATTGACGCTCAAGGGTCTTATTTTGAAGAATATTAGTTGTATAAGCCTAAAGGTTTAATAAAACTGCTTAAAAAAATAAGACTCATTACTTTTCAATCAAACCCTGAATATCGCAATTAGTTACTTAAATTTAATATTCTATAAAATATTACTGAATATTTTTATTCCACACAGTAACACCCGAAGGATTTTTGAGTTAAAATTTTTCAATCTTTTCGGAAAGCGGCTGGATATTTATGTACAATCAAGCAATCACATTTTCGAAATGAATTACGTGTGATTTTAATCTCCATTCATTGAATTGGTTTGCAGCCTACAGAGCAAATCAAAATAGTGGTATTGTTTTTCAATGGAATCGAATGAAACAGAAAAATAGTGAAAATATACGTGAAAGCAAAATTTTGCAAATTTCATGGATAAATTTAAATGATATGTTTTTGTTGTTTTGCATCTCAGTAGCAATATTAAATAAACTAAACATCCGCATTTTAGGGTCGGTAAGATAATAAGACAAGCCCTATTTTGCGCAATAGATTCGGTAAAGAGTTATTAGTGCTCTGAGCGAAGTCCATAGACAGCTGCAGTTTCTCGACTGTCCCTTTCAAACTGTTCATGCAAATAATTCACAATCCAAACTGTTCAGAGCTAGAAATCACCTAAAAGGTCTTGGAAAATTGTATTGACAGAATGCGCTACTGCAGTCACAATAATGAAATCGTCTGGCAGAAATAAAGGGAACGCTGGTTATTTCCAATAAAGCCAAATACATATACAAAATGAATAGAGTTCTCTTAATTTTTAAAAAGATATACATATAGTGGTTGTAGTGGTTTTATGAAATAAATTTTTTAAATATCCGTACATTTACCTTATTCGGGTGGTGGCTAACGTTCACCTCACTGCGTCTCATTGATTCCATACAGTCCAAGAAGTGAGGATGGTTGCTTGCTGCGGGTTCGCACAATGCAACGCTCCCTCATCCACATAAAAACATTGACAATGCTTCGAGGTAAATATATTACTGTATAATTGTTGAGTCATAGATGATATGGGCCTTGGCCCACTGGCCAATTTATACATTTTTAATCTAAAATAAAAATGGAACAACTTTAGTAAAATTTTTTAAAATACATTGACAAAACAACTTAACAAGTCTTGCTCTGAGATTAATAAATTCTGACCTTTCGTAGAAATATTTTGCTATTTTTATTCAATTCTCATTGAAATGGATTCTTTCGTAACGGCTATGAGTGAATAAAAGTTTACATACATACATACATAATTGGCGCGTACACCCTTTTTGGGTGTTTGGGCGAGCTCCTCCTCCAATTTGTGGTGTGCGTCTTGACGTTGTTCCACATAGGGAGGGACCTACAGTTTCAAGCCGACTCCGAACGGCAGATATTTTTATGAGGAGCTTTTTCATGGCAGAAATACACTCGGAGGTTTGCCATTGCCTGCCGAGGGGCGACCGCTATTAGAAAAATGTTTTTCTTAATTTTGGTATTTCACCGAGATTCGAGCCGACGTTCTCTCGGTGAATTCCGAATGGTAGTCTCGCACCAACCCATTTGGCTACGGCGGCCGCCGTTTAAAGTTTATATAGCACTTGGGTGCTTGACTGGAAGTAGCACGGCCGCGACCCAAAGTACAGTGGCACAGTAAAGTCTACATACCCCATTGAAAAGCGAGGTTTGGAGATTTCTGTGAACATTGTAGCATTAGAATATATTCCAAACAAATCCAATCTAACAACAAACAATAAATTTTAACAAAAAAATTTTAATCCAAAAATATTTATTAACAAAAACAAACAAAATTCATTTTCCAAACACAGAAAAGTCTGCATACGGCTTTGTAGTGGAGTACACAAAATGCAGTTCTGTACTCAAACAGTGCTACCAATCACTTCAGGCGTCTTTACTAGATACCGTTAGTTAGAAAGAAGTTTAGTTCTTCGATATTAATATTGTAGCTGTGTTAATTTAACCAAAATAGGAAAGGAAATCTGTGTTAAAGTACGTGAGCTAATTGTGAAATATTATAAGGAAAAAAAATCTTTAAGAGAGATTGGAGAACTGGTCGGACATCCAAAATCAAGCATTCAAACAATTATTCGGAAATATAATTAATCTCACTAATAGTGTAGAAAACAAACCAAGAAGTGGTCGCCCACCTAAACTGACTCCTCGTGCTAAGCGAAAAATATTGTTAGACGTCCAAGAAAATCCAAGAATAACAGCAATAGAAATTGCAAAAACTCTGAAAAATCAGGATATTGCTTCAGTGCATCCAGAAACGGTGAGACATTTATTGAGAAGCTATGGAATCCACAACCGTGTGCCTCGAAAGAAGCCATTCATCAGCAAAATAAATATGGAGAAACGAGTCGAATTTGCTAAGAAATATATTGATGCATACGAAGATGGTTTGGGGCTGCATGTCAGCAGCTGGGGTGGGTTATTTAACATTTATTGATATTAATATGGATCGCATGGTATATTTGGACATTCTCAAAGATAATTTGAAGCAATCCGCGAGTAAACTGGGTCTTACGGCGGGTTGGTACTTTCAGCAAGATAACGACCCAAAACAAAGAATGAAATGTTGTCAAAGAATGGCTACTATATAATGTGCCCCATCAACTTCATTCCCCACCCCAGTCACCGGATTTGAACCCCATAGAGAATTTATGGGATGAATTGGATCGTCGCATTAGGAAAAGCACAATTAAAAATAAACAGGACCTCAAAAATGCTTTACTTGAAGAGTGGAATCTAATTTCGAATAATTACACAAAAGTATTGGTAAATTCCATGCAAAATAGATTAAATGCTGTTCTAGAAAGTCGTGGCGGACCCACCAAGTATTAATTTTGTTGTCTTTTTATTTCCTTTTAAGTGAAACACATTCTTTTTACAAAGTATGCAGACTTTTCTGTGTTTGGAAAATGAATTTTGTTTGTTTTTGTTAATAAATATTTTTGGATTAAAATTTTTTTGTTAAAATTTATTGTTTGTTGTTAGATTGGATTTGTTTGGAATATATTCTAATGCTACAATGTTCACAGAAATCTCCAAACCTCGCTTTTCAATGGGGTATGTAGACTTTACTGTGCCACTGTATATTAAACAGCAAGGAATCAATTAATCTCTTCCACAACCTGATATTTATTAAAAATGTTCAAATTATCAAGTTTTTGACTTCCCCTTTCCCAAAAACTTGCAAAGTAGAGAAAATTGGGAGCACAAAATGTCAGCTGACTTGAAGGGAAAAGTTTTACTGTAGAGAATTTGCAAGCAAGAGACAATTGTAATTTAAACAAACAAAGCGACAAACCGATTTTAAAGCACATAGTACAAAACTAATAGGGACTAAGTAGCAAAAAATCGTATATTTGTGAAGTGAGTTCTGAACAAGAGGAAGAGTGGCCTTTCGGCGCCACAAGATGTTCCCACGACAGTCGGTTCTACGTAATCGGAACGACCCGGATTTATATTTGGCTGGAAGAAGAAGAAGAAGAAGAAGAAGAGAGAATGACTGTCACTTCAGCAGCATTCCCCATATATACAGTTAGTATATTAACATAAATAAGTATACAGGAGCCTGATTTATGGAATTGTTTGACGCTAACGCTTTCCTTAATATGTAATTAAAATATTTTACACATGGTAATTGTGTACTGGGATAATCTTTCATATGCGCCTTAATTTAGCTGTAAATTTTGCGTACCCTTGTACACGCTTTGCTTTAACTTTGATGCCAGCGATAATTATGTCACAAAAGTTAGTATACAGCAAACGATTGTTCAGTTAGCATAACTTTATTTTTACGTATTGATTAAAAAAGTGAATGCTATTAAAAGGAAATAATTAAAATGAGTATAAAAATTTAGGAAAGTACGTTTTGTATTAATTTTTGCGACATTTTTAGTAATGGCATCAAGAGGAAAAGAACTTTCTGATAATTTAAAAAAACTGATTATAAAATATCACAAGGAACATAAATCATTGCGAGAAATCGGTCTTTTGATAGATCGGAGTTTTGCTACAGTTCAAAATATTGTGAATAAATATAAAAGTGCGGGAAGCACCACCAATAAAGAGCGTTGTAGGCGTCCGCCGCTCTTAAGCCCCAGAAAAAAAAGCTTAGTCGTACGGAAAATAAGGACAAACTCCAAAATAAGTGCCCTCAAATTGAAATCTGAAGTTAAAAATGAGCCTGGAAAACAGTTTAGTACCCAAACTATTCGCCGGGTTTTGCATAGTGCTAGTTAACATGGGCGCAATGTTAGGAAAAAGCCCTTCTTGAGTAGTGTCAATCGGAGTAAACGGATATCATTCGCAAACGATCATGAAAAATATGACCAAACGTTTTGGAACCGAGTCATATTTTCTGATGAGTGTAAGTTCAGTATCTGTGGATCTGATGACCGTGAAAAAGTTTGGAGAAAAGTTAACGTGGAATTGGATCCAAACAATATGACCGGCACTGTGAAGCATGGAGGGGGCTCTGTGATGGTTTGGGGATGTATGGCTGCGAACAGGGTTGGAAACTTGGTATTTACCGAAAATATTATGGATCGATATGGTTATTTAAATATTTTGAAACCTAATTTAAAAGAAAGCGCTACGAAATTAGGCTTTGGAGGAACGTTTATCTTACAGCAGGATAATGACCCTAAGCACACATCCAACATTGTACGAGAGTGGCTGTTATACAATATGCGAAAACAGCTGAAAACACCGCCACATTCCTCGGGTACCAACCCAATTGAACATTATGGGAACATTTAAAGCGACAAAAACACAAACTTCCGATTAGAAATAAGGAACAACTGAAAAACGTCCTTCAAGAGGAATGGATTAAAATACCACCAGCTGTAACTAAAAACTTGGTGAAATCAATGCCATCACGACTTAAAGCGATTGTAAAGTCTAATGGTTATCCTACCAAATACTAGGATTTGATTTTAATTATATTATGTTTTTGATTTCACAAATTAATAATGTGATGAACTGTATACTTACTTCTGAGACATGAATTTTTATAAAGTTTAATATAAAAAGCTATAATTTTGTTCCTTTTTAAAATTTTGTCATTTGGATTAAATATGATTTTTGTATTTCATTCATGTAAATAAAACACAATTTTGTTATCACTTAGGTTGTTTGAAGGAATCGATTGAGGGAAAATTGAAAACGTGTCCGGTGTATACATACTTCTGTTACTAACTGTATGTACGGGGAATGTTTATGCTTATCCAGCAGAAGAGCTTGCTCATTACATTGGACTTATGGAGTGCTGTTGATGATGAATCTCTAGAAGCGGAGTCAGCGAAGGTGGTCTGGCTCGTATATGGCAAGAAGGCTCTTGCAATAACACACTGAACATTAAATCAAATAAGCTCATTCACATTAAAGCCGGCGGGCCAATTAGATGTCCTAAATTCAGTATTTTTCGCGAAGCGTTGTAGGATGAGAAAAAAAAACAATTAGCCAAATGAAGTTTTGGGGATAGTTTAATATATATTTGAACTAAAAAAAAAAATTTGTACAATCTCCAACAATATATTGTAAGCCGAGTTATCAATAGATTCCCAGAGCGCCTGTATCCAACTTCTGTACAAGATACAACTTGCAATTTTCATCTGAAAACAAAAAAAAAGACTATTAATTTTGATGTAATTATCTTCTATGTGAACTAAAAAACATCCAAAAACTTTTTTAAGCGACTTTTTTACCCAGTTGAAGAGTTTTTTTTTTCCTTGAAAAACCACTTTTTTTTCTACCTTCCCCAAAAATTCGAATTTTACGTGTTTCTCCCAATTTTCTTAGTTCACATCGAAGATAATTACATCAAAATTAATAATCTTTTTTTTTTTTTTGTTTTCAGATGAAAATTGCAAGTTGTATCTTGTACAGAAGTTGGATACAGGCGCTCTGGGAATCTATTGATAACTCGGCTTACAATATATTGTTGGAGATTGTACAAATTTTTTTTTTTAGTTCAAATATATATTAAACTATCCCCAAAACTTCATTTGGCTAATTGTTTTTTTTTCTCATCCTACAACGCTTCGCGAAAAATACTGAATTTAGGACATCTAATTGGCACGCCGGCCTTAAGAACTGTATCATGGCAAGAAGGGCTTGGGATATTTTTGGCGCTCTTTACAAAGCAAACACAGCTTGCTAATAGGTTAATTTGTTTAAAAACTTATACAAATTTAGAAGCAGAAAAAGTTGTCGGCCCATATGAATGAAGTGCTTTTATACATTTTAAATATGTAAATATAAAAACTATTGTCAAATAAACTAATCGAAAGAGAGTATTTCCTATATTGATTTCACTTTGTTTAATACACTTTGTCTCGACCTGAGCTGTCTTGTCAAAACAACGCTTGGCGTCAAGGTAAATGCGAAATATTATCGGGAAAGTATTCTGGAGGTTACTTTGAAGCCGTGGGCATACACAAAGCTCCAGTGAACATAGAATAGTTAAAAAACAACGTTCCGAACTTCATAACGTCCACACAATGGCTCTCAAATTCACCAGACGCGCGTCCGATGGATTATTCTCTTTGAGCCATTTTGGAGAGTAAGGTCCGAACTAAAAGAGTTCCCAGTCTCGAGGCGCTGAAAAAAGCCATTGTCCGCGAGTGGGCCAAAATACCTGCAAGTCACATTCGGGCAGCTTGCGATTCGTTTCTTGTGCATATACAACTCTGTTCAATATAATAGCAGTGTTCGATTCGCGACTTCTCTGCTCGCTTGATGAAAAATTTTCATATGAAAGCAACAACAAAGTTTGCAACAACACGGCTAGCGAGTATGGTTATACCTCATAAAACTGGTATAACTCACTATTTTCAATGCTGGCGACTCCATTTCAAGAGTGTTTCATTAGACCGCTTTCATACAGGGACGTTGGTTCTACTTTACCGGAACGACCCGGATTCAGCCGGGCAGCCTTTCACGCCCTTCTCACAGTCTTTCAGAGCTCTTTGATATTTGTGGGATTCTCTTTACCTACAGCTTTTTTGATATCTGCCCAAAGATTTTCGATGGTATTGAGGCCAGATGACTGAGCCGATCAGCCCCCTTTGCAGCCCCTTTTAAACCTTGTCAAACAATTACCTTCTTTCTGAGTGTTGAAATGTCCACATTAAGATTTATGTCATCTTAAATATTTTTGGAGGCACAAAAGAGGTTTTCAGAGTAAACTTAAAAATAATTGAAATATTTTTGTTGTAAACCAATGCTATTTTTTCGAACAGCCAAAATATCGTGGTGCATATTAAAGACAGCAACTACTAATCGTTAAATATTTCAAGCTCGTAAAGTATTTTCCCTGCGGTCGATGTCTTCATTGATACGCCGATGTTGCACAGTATGATGAAGTGTAAACACCAGAACACCACCACCACTGTGGGCTTGTTCGAGCTTCAATCACAACCGCAGTGTTGCATGATTTGTGAAAGTATCACGTTCGATGTAAAATTCTGGCAACATTACCAAAGGCATCACGTTCGAAGTGTCGAAAATTCGTCGGTTGTTGCGCGCGAATACAAATAAATCGGCATCAACAATTTTTTGTTTGCCGAACATCAGAAAAGAATCAGTGGAGCAATTGCAACAAATTGTCATCAGTGCAGCAGTATTGCCGCTTTTATTGCGTGTCTCGAGCAAGCCCAGTCTCTCTCGCAATCTTTACGATGCAAATTGTAGCTCTCACTGGCAGTCAGGAGCTTTTTGATGGCAGAAATACACTCGGAGGTTTGGCATTGCCTGCCGAGAGACGACCGCTATTAAAAAAACTTTTCTTCATTTTGGTCTTTTACCGAGATTCGAATCTATACTTTCTCTGATTTCTGAATGGTAGCCGTCTTTGGCAAAGACAGCAGAAATAAACTTCGGGTATCTAAGAATAATAGTTCGTTTGCTGCACTGCGCTGCTCCAATGATGATATACGAGGGGTGAAGTTTAGCGCACTAGACAGGTCTAGTTTATTGGAGCGACATCCCCTGGTCGAAAAAAACTCAAATCATTCCGGTACGTAGAACCGGCTCTATTCCGGTAGTCGGGCTGCTTAATGTGATTGATTCGAATGTACCCGTTTTGCATCTTAATTAATAGAAATATTGGATTTTAAAAGAATCTTTGCTTGTTTATTACCAGTTCTTTTCAAAATGTTTTACCTTAAAAATCGGTTTTCGGTTGGTCGTTAGATATTTTAAAGCACTTTTTGCAACAGAAAATTTGGGCCTTGGTACCAGTATTTAAAAATATTCTGAGTGAAACGTTTAATGAAAAATTGGGTTTTTGTTTATTTCAATATTATCTGCAAGTTATATCGTTGTAATGTAAAATGTAATAATGTAGGCGGCCGCCGTAGCCGAATGGGTTGGTCATAAAAATATATGTCGTTCGGAGTCGGCTTGAAACTGTAGGTCCCTCCATTTGTGGAACAACTTCAAGACGCACACCACAAATAGGACGAGGAGCTCGACCAAACACCCAAAAAGGGTGTACGCGCCAATTATGTATATATATTGTATATGTCGATATATATATAATGTAAATCCCAAAGGTTATTTTGATTTTTTTTTTAATGAATAAAAATTAAGAACTGTTCGGTCAAAGTTCACTGGCAATGTTTGCAAATGTTCTTTGCAAAATGCCTAATGCCTGCATCACCTGAAACGATTCGTGTGGAGAAGCCCCAATTTAAATGAGCATGGCTCCTAAGCTGTAAAAATATTGTAAAGCTCAAAAATTTACATTATTTTATCTGTCGTACGTTTAGTGACTAGGGTATTATAACATTCTTATTTGAAACAACATAACTAAATTGGGGCAAATTTCTATTGGGTTGGGGAATAAGTTCATAACGTTTTTATATTTTCTTTTATTTTACAACGATTTGTTTGCTGTTTGGCAAAGAATAAGTATTCATTCGATAGAACTCTTTCTGCCCTACAAAGCTATGTTAATTGTCGTTTAATTTTTTATTAGTTTTGCGGCTTAGAATGGAATAATCAACATATTCGACACCTGCTTTTCTTTGCTTTTAATTGAAGTCAATAAGCTGCCGAAGCAGCCCAGGACATTTGCGACTTGTATGGAAAATGTGTCATAGGCGAGTCAACAGCACGTATATGGTTTGCAAAGTTCAAAATGGCGACTTTGATGTCGTTTGGTTTTGTTTTTTTATTGATTATGTTATAACTACGTAGCTTTGCTGCATTTCGGAACTCGAAGAAATCTTACGGTGGTACTCTGCTAGTGGACGTTTACGGGATGTGAACCAGGCGGGCAATTGTATCTCCCTCATTAAAGGATCGGATGTTAAAGAGCTCTGTTGTAGTTGTTGTGACATCATAAACGTTCCCCATAAATGTGTGGGAAAGCCGCTGAAGTAACAGTCCTTAGCCGGATATATACCGACTGTCGTGGGAACAAAAGCTCTTACCACGCTTACTTCACTTTCAGGAAAGTAGGTCGTATAACAAGATTGTCGAAACTTTTCTTTGGAGGTTATTACTTACGAGGAGGGTGTAATTTTTGAAGTAAATTTCATACAGCGAGTCCTTCCCTCCATGTTCTACCCTCGGTTGCAGTCGGAAGTTTTACATACTTTAGTGTTTCTGAAATCAAGATTTTTCCTCTCGAGAAAATTTTTCGGATTACTCGGGTAGTCACTGTGAGTATAACCTCGTGACCCGCAAATAAAGTATCAGTGGATGAATATAATTATACAAGGCAGACAGTGTCTGTCAGTTGTATGTTATTTGCTCTTAACCTAACCTAACCAAACGGTTGTCAGGTCAATGCTATATTACTAAAATATATAATTTAATTGAATTCAACAAATCTCTTTTGTTTCATTTTTACAAAACTGGAACTCAATGCCAGTTCAGAAATGTGAATTAAACGAATTTAAAATCGACATGGAAATTTATTAAAACGTGTAAATTATTATCAGGTATAAGAGTAGTAGGCGGCCGCTGTAGCCGAATGGGTTGGTGCGTGACTACCATTTGGAATTCACAGAGGGAACGTCGGTTCGAATCTCGGTGAAACACCAAAATTAAGAAAACGATTTTTCTAATAGCGGTCGCCCCTCGGCAGGCAATGACAAACCTCCGAGTGTATTTCTGCCATGAAAAGGCTCCTTAAAAAAATATCTGCCGTTTGGAGTCGGCTTGAAACTGTAGGCCCCTCCATTTGTGGAACAACATCAAGACGCACAGCACAAATAGGAGGAGAAGTTCGGCCAAACACCCAAAACGGTCTTACGCGCCACTTTTATATATATATATATATGAGTAGTATGGCGGCTGCCGTATCCGAATGGATTGGCGCGTGACTGCCATTCGTTGTGCGTAGGTTCGAAACTCCGTCCATGAAACACCAAAACGATAGAAAGGTTTTTCTAATAGGCAGGCAATGGCAAACCTCCGAGTGTATTTTTATCATGAAAAAGCTCTTCATAAAAAATTTCTGCCGTTCGAAGTAGGCTCAAAACTGTAGGTCCCTCCATTTGTGGAACAACATCAAGACGCATAAATAGAGGAGGCACAACACACAAAAAGTCTGTAAGAGCCAATTATTTACATATATAACAGCAATATGAAATAATGCATGAAAAACTCTTAATATGAGAATCCAAATAGTGTCACATTGGTGTTTATGAGTGATTGCATTGCTGTTTTTAGCCTTTTTAAGCGAAACAATGCAGATTCGTTTGGTACCCGCCGACTTTATTTTGTCGATTTTTCCATATGTCCCGCAAAGTTAATTATTCAGTTGGGAAACTTGTTATAGTTGTTGCAATATCAAAAATATTTCCCATACATTTTTGAGGTATACTGCTGCAATGACAGCCCTTTGCTGGACTTAAATTCGGGTTGTTCGGTAACTGTGATGGAAACAATAGTATTTTTGTTATAAATTTCAATTAAACCAATTTTCAATTGAATATACATACACTAGCGCACATCCTCACATTCAATCTTCACTTCAAAGATACATACATCCATAGAGACGTTTGCGTATCTTTTATATAGCAATATATTTCTGTGGAGTTAACTGTGATTACAAATTTTTGCATCTTTCGGAACTTTTGTTCTCTTCGGTAGGACGAATTTGAGAGACTGTTGGATGGAGCTTTTATTCTCTGAGCTAGCACTTTATTTTTAAACGCCCTTTTGTCATTACTGCTTCATATATACTTTCGTACTTCGTTCTGCACATATGTATACACATATTGTATAAGAATTTTTTCCAATCAATTCAGCTTTAAATTTTACCGATCAGAGTTAGCTCTCCTATACAAACTTCAACACAAATACATATGTATATATACATACATATATACAAAACAACACAAATATATCATCATGCGTACATATGTACCGCAAATGAAAAGACAAATTTTCTCGTTTTGTATACTCAAATTTCGCTTACTTTTTACTTTTATGCGTTATTTAGTGCGAGTACCAATGCATTTCATTATTAATCAATTATGTTATTTGATTCGTATTAGTATGTACTGATATATGGATATTTTTCACTTCTCATCATAATTATATTCTGTGTGATGTGTTTTCACTTCCATTCTTCACGTTTAGTGTTTGAGAATATCTCATTTGACACGAACTTAAGTTTGTTATTTGCTGTTAATCGTTAAATGAGCTATATATATTAATATAAAAGGTATTTCAATTAGTAGATACTTGCTCGCAAATTATTTTATATTTTATAGTATGAAAAATGGAGCGAATGAACCAATCGTACACTCACGTAAGATTCCCCTCCTATACGTGGTAACGCGTACGAATGTGTGAATGGAGCAGATATTCAGGTTCAAAAGCCGCCGCTGCATACAACAAAAATGTCTCTTTTTTACCATTAGGTTCTCAGAGAAAAATCAAGGG
Source organism: Anastrepha ludens (assembly GCF_028408465.1). Classification (NCBI taxonomy): domain Eukaryota; kingdom Metazoa; phylum Arthropoda; class Insecta; order Diptera; family Tephritidae; genus Anastrepha; species Anastrepha ludens. Next base: position 1,295,114 of record NC_071502.1, read on the forward strand.
TTGCCATTGCAAATTTTATTTCGGCGAATAAATGTATTATGATATACTAGAAATTTTGTTTCAGATAAACACACAGATATAGAATTTGGAATATCCGGCTAAAATATTTCAAGTTTTTAAATCACAGAGCTGGTTCCAATGCCAATGCTTTTAATGCACATTTAATGTATATTTGTAATTTAGCGCTCTATTGGGATGTCACATTTTGTTTGTTTTTTTCAAACAACACACACAGTATCATTTAGGAACCCGAATTAAACGAGTACGGTTTAATTTTATAGAACGGTATCCCTAATACTTATGTAAGTATATACCTATGTAAACTCACTTTTCATATTCACGGAAAATTTTCTGTATTTCCTTTCACATGAAATTAATATTTTTATTTGCACTTATTACCATATTTTGAAAATGCAGGTTTAACATAAAAATCCCAATATTTATATGGAAATGCAGACTTTCTACACGAACAGAAAAAACACTATTTCGTTTTTTTTCACACACTAAAAGTTTGAGACTGCTGATACATATGTACATACATCGTGGTTTTACATATTGGAGAATGTCCACTTGTTTTAAAATTATTGGAAACAAATTTGAAAGCAGTATGTGGATCCAAACACTTAAAATTGCATATATTTAACTACACTTGCTTTAGTTTCATTATACACATTCAGACATCACGGAAGTCTTTTATCAAATTTAAGACCTTTGCGATATAGTGGGTAGATAAATCCACAAGGACGTGTTAAACTTTGGTACTATGAAAGTTAGAAAAATGTTGTTCATAATTGAAATTAGCATTTAATTTCTCCTAACAAAGATAAAATGGCTTTGATAAAGCCAACAACAGACTTGCACTAATAAGATTTATGGGCCTGTCAATACACAAATAAGCAAATAGTTTTAATCAGGAGAAAATTCGTGACACTCTCTTAACTGTGACATAAATCTTCTCACCGCAATTCAAAGTTCATTTATTCAGAATTCTAGTTTTCACAAATCTTAGCTCTTTGTGAGGTACTTATGTATGTCCACAGTTTATTTCTTGTCGATGTTACCACATTTAAAAAGAAGGCAAGTGAACGGATGAACAGAAATAAAATTTGCTTCTTTCGGCACAAGGCGAATTTATTTGCCTTGGTACGACGCAAAGTCGAATAACACAGATTGCTATATTAAATTCTTTGTACAATCCTACAAGTAAGATATATTTTCCATTAAATTATTGACAGCATAAAACAAGTCCGTTGAAAGGTTGAAAAAGTTAGCCGCGGCCGTTAGCCAGCCTTAGACCTGGTATAATTCGATAAAAATTACCAAATTTTGTTCTGACAGAAGTCTTATTTTTTCACTTTTACAACTTTTACAAAACGAGCTGAAACAAAAGGCGAAAATGTTGAAAAATTATGAAAAGTATTTAAGGAGGTAATAGTATGGACCAATTGCTAGCGTTGACTTGATCAATAGCGTAACTTGGCAATCTATGCCATCTCTTGCTTCAGAGCATTTACCCATTCCATCTCGATCGAAAAACCTGTCGATTTTTTTCCGCGAATCACCACTTCTACATTATTGTCAACAAAGTTGATTGGGTTGGCTTCGCGGAATTCGCCGAGGATACCTTCGCCTTTTTACCATCCTTATTGCTGAGCACCGCGGCTCGTAATTTTCCAGTCAAGCACTTGGTCAAAGACAAAGACATGTTGCTGGCGACATTCGAAACGACTGCCGGTCGATTTTAAATTCGCTACGCACGTCTGGTCTCCTAGTACTAGTTATTCGCACTAGACACAGCTTCACATCCGTCAAAATACTTCTCTCAGGACAGCCACGGAATGCCTCCTGAAGTCTCTGAAGTCACAATGAGGTTAAGAAACAAAATAAAATGCTCAGTAAGTAATTCCTGCAAGGGTGTTACCCCTGCATACATAGAGCCTGAGCCCCTTCCCAGACGAGTCAGGAAGCATCTCTTCGACTACATCGACGAGATCCAGGACAAAAAAACTGTAACTACTGGACCGGAGAGTACATAGACAGACATTAAACGACATTCATGGGGCGTCTCTTACCAACTTCCTATACTCGCGCCGCCGAATGCCGTTATCGGAAGCCAAGCACCATCCATTGAAATCGAAGAGCATTAATTACGTTCTGGATATTGCATTGTTTTCTAGAATAGACTGAACATACTCAATATATGTCCGGCATGGGAAGGTATCCCGCGCGATACTAACCACCTATTCACATGCCCTCTTATACCCACTCACCTAACACTCCTCTCTCCTTCAGGACCCACCCGTTGTTGTTGTTGTTTTAACAGCATAGTTAGCCCTGTCAGTGTAAGTATATCATCGGTCGTCTTCGTCTAGCTCATCTAAGGGTAGGCCCAGGAAACATGCTGTTTCGACAGGTTGGGTCCAGAGGGAGAGGGAGGTTAGATGAGTCGGTTTGAGGGGGCATGTGAAGAGGTGGTTAGTGTCGTGCGGGGTACCTTCACATGCCGGACATATGTTTGGTATGTCGGGGTCAATTCTGGATAAGTAGGAGTTTAACCTGCTACAATATCCAGAACGTAATTGTGCCAATGTTAGGACCCACCCGTCGAACAGTACGTTTGCTGGGTCTACCGTTAGATGTGTTAGACGTTGTCGATCGGTGATTTCACCGCACTGGAAGGGCATAGTGAACTACTACTACAACAACAACAAGTCTTGATAAAAATTGGTCCAAAAACGAATGGTTTTGGAGCAATGACTAGTGATTTCTTTTATGAACTTCTTCGTTACTTGAATGTTTTTACAGGGTGGCTGATGAAAGCCGCTACCAAAAAAAAATTGAATAACTTTTTTTCTTTTTAAGTTATCTGTTCCATTTTTGTTTTAATTTGCAGATTGATCTTTAAAATTTATTAAAATGGATAACTGGGACACGCAAACAAGAATTTGGATAGTCCGCCGCTATCACGCACTGGAGTCCGTAGTTTTGGTACAGAGAGAGTACATGCGGATGTTTGGCGGCGATCCCCCGAGCAGATGGACCATAATGAGACTGGTGAATAATTTTGCTGAGCAAGGAACAGTCGCAAGAAGGCCTTATCATCGAAACCCAACAGTTCGGACGGAGGAAACGATCGCTGCTGTAGCTGCAGCTATACAAAGCAATCCAAGGGTTTCAACAAGAAGCTTATCTGCTCAACTTGGTGTCAGCCGACAGTCTTTGCAAACAATAATGCACAAAGATTTAGACTTATTTCCCTACAAAATTCAAATGGTTAACAAACTGAATGCAGCAGACTTGCCGATTCGCTTGGAATTTTGCCAGAAGATCCTGCAAATGGTGGAAGAAGACCAAAACATGTTAAACTGCCTTTTCATGTCTGATGAGGCCCATTTCGATTTAAACGGCAATGTGAAGAAACAAAATTGTCGAATATGGAGTACTTCTAACCCACAGATACTCCACGAGACGGAATTGCATCCTCTTCGCGTGACAGTGTGGTGTGCGGTTTCTTCACGCTGTATTGTCGGGCCTTATTTTTTTGAAGAAAATGGTCACACCGTTACGGTTACTGGAGACCGTTATTTGAAAATGCTGAAAGAATTTTTCTATCCAGAACTACGGCGAAAGAGAATTCCTTTCAACTCTGTGTGGTTTCAACAAGATGGGGCAACGTCTCACATAGCCCAGACTGTTATGACAGAGTTGCGACGAAAATTTCCCAATAAACTGATTTCAAGAAACTCCGAATTTCGTTGGCCCCCCAGGTCGCCTGACCTTACTGCACCTGACTTTTTCTTGTGGGGTTTATGTAAACAAGAAGTTTATAAAACAAAGCCAACAAATTTGGATGAACTAAAACAATCCATTCGGGCAACAATTGCGGCTATTCCTGTCGCAACTCTCAAAGCAGCAATGAACAACTTTTTACTAAGATGCCGCACTTGTGTCAACGAGCATGGGGGGCATTTAAATTCAATTATTTTTAAAACTAGTTGAGCTACATTTAATAAAATTTAATGACCTTCAACTTGAAAAAAAAATAAATTAATTCCATATACTAAAAAAAAAGTTATTTCAGTTTCTTAATGTAGCAAAATTCATCAGCCACCCTGTATTACTCGCGTTGCTTTTTACTTGGATACTCTTATCATAACTGGTTGATGTTTTGTGAAATTATTTGGGTAAATTCGAATAAAATGATCTGTACTCAAATTCTCACGAATGATCGAAAGTAATCGGCGGACCAACCATCACCAAGAGATTTAAGTTTTTTAAATCTTTTCTCACCATCCGAAACATAATTTCAATTGAGCATGCTTCAAGTGTCCAAACCCACGGCGGTTTAGCTAACTATACGTGCTACACTAGTACATACATACATATACTTTATATTATTCACACATACCTTTATGAGCGCTAAAACTTCCTTGCATTCATTTGATTCTTACCAAGCAACCATATTAGAGTTAATTTTATTATTTTAAAGTCCATATGCAAATAAGACATTCAAATACTTATACCTATAAATTTATTTAATAAAAGAGTGCCGCATGCCTTATTTCCGCTTACTTCCACCGCTTTTTATCAGGGGATCTGATTTCAGTTTTTCCAAAAACACTGGTTGCATGTCAGCAAACCAGGAGATCTCCTCACCGCGTATCTTCACTGGCCCATCCTTGCAAGTTAACCAATACGTGCTCATCAGACCCTTACCCTTAAAAGAAATAATAGTTATCTCTTCATAATTACGTTGATATGTTTGTGTTAATCAGTACTACTTGCACATCAATGTACATATATAGGTACATATATATGTACCCACTCATACATTAGGGTGCCCTCTACTTTAGAAATATTCTTAAAACCGTACAAATTGGGCTTTTTGAAGATGCCATTGAAATATGCATTTTAATTCTACCTCGACGTTGTGCTGATCCATAGCTCGCGAACTACGCGAACATGCTCTTGGTTTTCTATTATACTTACCAACTTTTTCTGCATGCGGTGTAAATAATTATGTAAAACGTGTTAACAGTAGCTGTGTTCCAATGGTCAATGATCCTCATCCGGTTAAAAATTTTGCATGCAAATGCAACTACAACGCTATGATCTTGGTAGGGATCTGGTTCAACTTATAATCCGTTCTGTTCGTTTTGTTTTTCATCAATAGTTTGGTGAAGCTGCACATTCGTAGTGCAGACAAATGCATCGACACATAAGGCCTCTTCTTTTCGCCATTTCCCCGCTCGCTATTATTGTTGGTGTAGCAGTAAGACAAGCCCCGTCAGTGTAGGGTATATACTGTTCACTAGACAGAGCTAGTTTACTGGGAGGCTGCCGTGGTCGGGAAAAACCCGAGTCATTCCGGTAACGTAGAACCGGCTGCCAATTACCCGCTCGCTATCTCTATGCTCGATTAACTTGACGAAAAATTTGCATGCGAAAGTAACAACAAAGCTATCGAGTAAGATTCGCTGCTAGCGAGTATGGTTATAGGTCATTAGGCCGCACTGCCTCACCAGTACATGCAATTTAAGGCAGCTCTCTTTCCGCGTTGCAAGATATATGTTCATTTGCTCCATCCGTTTGCCAGTCTTGGTGTAGCAAATTAAAAAAAGCGTTTATTTTAGAGATAGAATTCATGTTGATTGAAGTTTTTCAAAATGCTACGCTATTAGGCATAAACTAGTACGGCAAATTGATAACAGTTTAGCTATTGAAAACGCCGATCTTCTTGAAAACCTACCACATAGCGGTCCTTCATCTTTTATTAATGTGCCATCTTCAATGCTGTCTTGGTCCAAGCAGTAAATTTTGTGTAGAATACATCCACATATATGTTAATTTTTTGAACGATTGGGCCCAAGTCAGTATTTTCCTTGAAATGAAGTAATCGTCTGAATACTATTTTTAGTACCCGAATGCATTTTCGCAAGCGATTTTTGTGGAAAAATGTAACAAATGGCTTCTTTGTACTACCAAAACTGAAGTTTTATACCAGTGCTGCCAACACCTATAAAATAGTTCCGGATCATGCCGATGGGAATTGATCGCGATACTGAGCTGGATCACCCAAGGAAACACGCTAAATACCTATTAGAGGACAATTTATTTCCTTTTTACTTAACGAGGAATAATAACGAGAACATTTAGTCGATTTGCTCAATATTTTGGATGTGTTGAGAATGGCGTTCCTGCAAAAAATGCGGCTTCATCTGTTTTTTAATACTTTACAAATTTTAGTAATCAGAACAAAATAATAATATTTTGACTTTTTAATTCCGAAAAACTTAATTAATCTGTTTGAAGGTAATATAAGAAAGTTTAGTAATTTAAACTTCATATAAAACCGTCTCAGGAGAACTGGAAAAATATAAAATATTTACATATTACATATATGATGGTATGAGGGCATCCTAATGTAGATGCATACATACGTACATATGCAAATGAGTATAGACATGGTTGTAGATATGTAAATTGTAGTTAGTAAGGGCAAAAAAAAATTATAATTTACCTTTACATCAATAAGTCCACGATGCTCTGTACGAAAGCCACCAATCCTGTGCAGTGCTTCATTCATTTCGTCCGTGATGTGAATTTTGTGGGACTCACCAGTAGACTCCATTCGTGACGCAGTGTTTACAGTATCTCCAAAAAGACAATATCGCGGCATTTTGGTTCCGACAATTCCTGCTACCACAGGGCCAGTGTGGATACCGCAGCGGATTTGCAAAGTGCCTGTTGACCGCGGAATTTTGAAAAAAGATGATGCGTCTAGTAAATCAAGCGCCATTGTGGCAATTTCCGAAACATGTTTCTCGCCTGCTCGCCCTCGCCCCAATGACAAAATATAGTTTTCCAGCAATAGCGTAGTACCAAGTGCAGCCGGAAGCGTGTGCATATTACAGTTGGTTATCGTCAGCCCATACACACATACAAAAAAAAAAAGAAAAGAAAAGGCGTGTTGCTGTGTGAATAACAATTTTCGTGTAAAAGAAAGTAGTAATTTTCCATCAAATTCATTTTATTTGCACACCAAGTAGAAGTCTATCAATTGCTATGTATGTTTCGCGACATATGTATAAGTGTGCGTACATATGTTTTATAAAGTACGTTTTAATGTAATATTTTTACATATCTATGTATGCACGTGTGTGTAAAATGAATGAGCCGGGTTGTTGTTGTTGTTATTGTAGCAGCATAAACATCCCCCATATTTACATACGGGGAATGCTGCTGGAGTGACCGTCCTTGGCCGGATATAAATCGGTAACGTAGAACCGACTGAGCCGGGTCCTTAGAGTTGGTTTACATTCTCTAGAATATATACGGATAGTGGCTCAGAGCCAAAATGATGTAGTCAAATTTTTAAACCAAATAATGACATTCCAAATTGATAAGCTTTTATTCAATATAAAAAGAAAAATCATTGTGACTATTTACGATATATTGTATGGTACAAAAATCAGCACAGTAACTAAAGGGCCACTCACAGCCAAAATGATGCAGTCTTAAACAACATTGCTTATAAAAAATAATTATTAATATTTTATATTTTATTATTTAAATTTTTTTTATTATAATTTTTTCCCATTTATCTTTTAACATCTTTTAGATTGGTTACGAACTTCTTATTTTTTAGAATTTCTTTATCTAGAACCGAATCTAATTGTAGAATAGTATAGGAAGTAATTTAACTAGTTCAGCCTTATAGAGATTTAATATTATTTCACACACTTCAGCAGATATTTTACGACCCATTTTAGTTTTCCGCACGCTACCGCGATCTTTTAATGTTATAGCATAGACCGGCGGTGGCGTTAATCGGGATTAACGACTTAATTCTGAATTATCACAGGAATTAAGTGCAACTAGTCCGAATCATAATTCTCCTAGACTTAATTCTCATAATTTAAGCGGAGTAGTGGAATTACATTACCGAAAAACGGCAGTTAATATCTATTGTGAATGAAAAATAATGAAACTTTAAAAAAAAAGAACAGGAAAGACTGGGTTCAATGCTAGTTTGCACTAATACGTTCGAAATTACGTTTTGGATCAGTTTGAGAAATTGCGATTTAAGATTTTATTTATATAATAATTATTTTTAGTAATAGGGCAGCTAATATCCGTATTTGTTGCCTGCGGTTAATTTTTTATTGACGAAACTATCCAATAAACAAATCAGCTGTCCACTAATCCGCGTAACAAGCGGCTGTCTAACTACAATTTTAATCAGATTAACTGGCAATCTAATCCGGATTGACACTGCCGTTTGTTTTATTCCTAAGCACTACTTGATGGGCGTTTAAAACTTGCCATAGTAAATGCGTGTGCATCATTTTGGCTGTGACTCAATATTTGCCTGTAATTAAGGAGACTTTTATAATTTCTTTTCTGATTTTCCAATATCTTGAAACGTTCCAAATTGGCTGCAAACGGCTAAATACTCGTACTTTCACATAAAAAATTTGAAGGAATAAAATAAGGACTCAGTTGACTCTGTTTAATTGCAAACCATTTATTAGAGAATTTCGCATAAATGAAAATTAGTAATAATACCCAAACACCGAAGTGATTTAATACACCTTGTAGCTTAAGAGTTTTACTCTGCAATTTTTTTACGAGTTAGATTTTGGACTAGATAGTAGGAATCGACCTACTTCCATAGTTAATTCAATTTCGAAAATATTAAAATACCGGACCGGAAGCCTTAAGTTATGACATGCATCAGATGAAGGTTTAACATGCGATGTGTATTTTTCCATGAGTTTAAAATTCAGGAGATATTAATATTTTTATACGAAATTATTTGTGTAAATGTTTGGTATATACTTAGATTCAGATTCATACATACTAAGTATATGTATTTATATATACCACATTTATGTACGAGTATGTACACGCATATTAGGTGAAAAAATGAATGGTAACAAATAGGATTACGGAAACTTGAAACACAAGGCGGCTTACCATTTTTCACTGGTAATCCGGATGCGACCATGTATGAGTCTCCAATTGTTTCTACTTTATAAACGTCATAGCATTCAATGCGTTCATCAAAAACACGATATATCGAGTTAAGGAAGGTAACCACCTGAAATATTGTATAATATTTGAATTTAAGTGCGAAATCTTCATCCATTCGATATGAATGTATGGGCGTTAATAATAAATATGCAGTTTCCACACACCTCCAATGGTGTACATCTTGCAGCTATCTCCGTAAAGCCCACGATGTCGCTGAAGTAAACAGTTACAGCTTCGTACATTTCAGCGGGCACCTATTTTTAAAAAATAATAATATTCTGCATGAGCATACGTTGGCACATAATGAGAGATGTATCATAGTTACTTCAAAGCATACTGTAAAGTGTAGTAAAACGGGGCAAAGGAAAATTCATTGGTTGTTTGCAGCACTGCCTTTATCTTATCTTAATTAATCTTATTAAAACGGTTATTTTGGCATTTTTTAGTATCTCTGTCATTTGTTTACGGAAGACCAAATTTTTCTGTTTTAATTTTTTAAAGTGATACCATATTCTAGTACCACGTAAGACGGAGGGGAAACTGTAAGCGCTTGAATTTAAATGATATGTTAGTGGGGATCAAGGAGACCTAAACAAAGTTATATTGTGCAACTGACAAACAAAATTATATGTTTTTTTGCACGTATTTTGTTTTTGCAATTTGGTGGTTTGAATATCAAATTTTCAATCTGGATGTAATGAAGCAAGCAAAACCACAAAAAAAGCAGATCACTTTGACATCGCAAAGAAAAAAAAAATCAGCTATTCTACTGCGACCACCTTGGATGGATGCGCCTTGGACTTATTTGGAGAAAGATTACATGCGTAAAAACTTTCAATGAAGGCGTAAACGGTAGCATTCCTGATAAGTCCAAGGAATTAAAAAGTCGGTAGTATAGTTAGCGATTTCATCCGCATTCATAACAGTATCAATCGATTTGTATATACATATGATTGCTTGTATGTATTTAAAGTATTTTTTGTTGTTCTAAAATAAAACATCTAACACCTTAGAACTGATGAAGCTAATTTTATTTGTCTTTCAATGATAGCTAGAGGATAGTTCAAACGGTTATTTTGGCATTTTTTAGTATCTCTGTCATTTGTTTACGGAAGACCAAATTTTTCTGTTTTAATTTTTTAAAGTGATACCATATTCTAGTACCACGTAAGACGGAGGGGAAACTGTAAGCGCTTGAATTTAAATGATATGTTAGTGGGGATCAAGGAGACCTAAACAAAGTTATATTGTGCAACTGACAAACAAAATTATATGTTTTTTTGCACGTATTTTGTTTTTGCAATTTGGTGGTTTGAATATCAAATTTTCAATCTGGATGTAATGAAGCAAGCAAAACCACAAAAAAAGCAGATCACTTTGACATCGCAAAGAAAAAAAAAATCAGCTATTCTACTGCGACCACCTTGGATGGATGCGCCTTGGACTTATTTGGAGAAAGATTACATGCGTAAAAACTTTCAATGAAGGCGTAAACGGTAGCATTCCTGATAAGTCCAAGGAATTAAAAAGTCGGTAGTATAGTTAGCGATTTCATCCGCATTCATAACAGTATCAATCGATTTGTATATACATATGATTGCTTGTATGTATTTAAAGTATTTTTTGTTGTTCTAAAATAAAACATCTAACACCTTAGAACTGATGAAGCTAATTTTATTTGTCTTTCAATGATAGCTAGAGGATAGTTCAAGGAAGAATATAAAAACTTTCCATTAGTAAAAATTTCTCTTCAAGTTCCATCGGCATTGAAATTTCTCAAAAAATTCTATTGGTGGCCGACAGACGTTCTAGGCTAAACTAAACTAAACACTCCAAAAGATGTGCCTCCCAGATGGTGCTCGGACTGCTCAATTGTTAAAAATGTACTGATAGGAGTCTTTGCTCCTATTAGCTAAGAATCGCGCGGGTAAAGATATTTAAAAAAATGTACTTATGGGCCATATCGTCTCAAATCTAGAATGTCTGCTTGAAAATGACAAGTAGTAGCGCATTGCTCGGGTTGAAGAATGAGTTAAAGTCCTCATCGCTTGGCGGGGGTTCAAAATTTGAACCTTTCACTCAGAAAGGCTTGTTGGAGCCGTAAACAAAAGTTAACTCATCAATAGAGAGCTGGAAGCGAAAGTAAGCTAAAGTACAGCATCTGCAATGTGATAATAACGCATGACCGTTATTACTCTCGAAGAGGGATAGAAAGAATTTAGATGTCTATATACCAAGATAAGAAGCCAAGGAAGTGCTTACTTTCTGTGTTCTTCAAAAGATTTTACATATGTGGCGCAGAGTCAAGATAATAGACCACGATAGAGGCCACGCCACTAGAGAGCTGCTAAAACCACTAGTTGGGGAGAGATCAATTGTTGATTGGTGCATTTCATTTTGCTGAAGTATTTGTATTGCATGCAACTACATGTGTAGTTATATCAGGAAAGGATTTTTTTGAATTTGGTCAAAGCACAACTCTCATTTTTAACTGAGTTGGTTCGAACCTGATAATTTCGCCTCATTTGCCTTCCCTTTTCCAATGAACGCCGAAGCAATTTCGAATAAAGTTTGTACTATTATTTATACTATAATATGTAGATTAGATGAGCGTCTATAAATGCGTAGATATCTACTTGAATGATTGATAAATAAATACATTCTCTCATTGATCTTCATAATTTCATAGTAAGCCAATTGACATTTGGAAAGGCCTTAAAACTACAAATGTGTCAAATATGTATGTATGTAAGTTAACAGCCAAATCATCGAACGTCCCTCGCAATGAATTCACCGAGCAACCCGCGCGCAAACAATGTCGCTGAACCCGACCACATATGCAACATAAACAAAATAATGTGAGTCGGAGCAACGGCCAGCCGTTTCCGTTGTGTCGCAAGCGTTGGAATTCTGATCGGAAATATGCTGAGTCGGTTTTACAGACCACAAACCCATGGCATGATCTTTATGTACTTATTATGTATTTAGGTTTAGATTCATATTTCCATTTATGTACTTAGCTTTAGTCTTTTATTCATTCCATTCTTATAATCAGTTTTGTCCAGACAATTGTTTAATAAAGAACGATTGACTTTACTCCGGCACGCCGCCGTTAATATTTGATGTATTGATTTACACTGTTGAGCCACAAGGCCAATAGTCCAACAAAGGGGACGAAGTCAAGTCTCCCAACCTAAACATCCTAAAGCTAATTAGAATCAAGAAGTAGCTGAGACGTGTCAGCAACACCCGCCGCTGGACCAAGGCATCATCACTGCTCCAGAGGGAAAGTGAACCAATACTTATAACTGGCGCCCAACAGAGTTAAAACTGGAATTAGATAATCTTACGATATCTATTAAGTTAGGAACACCATGGCCCTAAACAAGAACATGTAAGTGAATGTTCGGTAAAAATTAGAAAAAGTATTGATGAAAAACTATTTTAAATAAAAAAAATTGTGAATAAATTGGCAATGCGAAAGTGAGCATTACGGTGTAGTCGCGAAATTATTGACGTGCAAGTGCAGTTTTTTTGTTGAAAAAAAAAAGAGAAACAAGTTGATATTTTCGCTTCATTGGCTGCTCATGACTTGGGCTTATAGAAATATAAAGATAGAGTACGACAGTGACGAAGAGCAAGAAATAGGATTTAGGCCAGGAAGAAACGGTCAATTAGGAATGGAGCCGGCATTACTAAAAGCGTTAGTAGAAGGTGCGGTAAACAGTGCGCTCCTCGAACAAGAGAGGAGACTAAAAGACGAGTTCCGAGCGGAACTTGAAACAGTTAGAGGTCAGGTTAATGCGTTAAGAATAGAGACCCCACAAGTTGAAACATACCAGAGAGTAACAATTGACCCTAGTGTGGGATGTGAGGTGAAGTTAGACATTGTAAAATCAGTGCCTAGCTTCAATGGAAATCATGAGGAATACGTGTCGTGGCGACAGGCGGCTATAGACGCATATGAGATTTTCAAAAGATACGTAGGCAGCGAGGCGCATTACGAGGCTGTGGCCATTTTAAAAAACAAAGTAACTGGTCCAGCTCGTGCCATCCTTACGTCGCACAATACAGTGCTTAATTTTGACGCCATTATCGCTAGGCTCGACTGCTCGTACGCAGACAAAACATCCTTGCGCGTACTTAGGCAGCAACTAGAACTGGTTAGGCAGGGTGACCTAAACTTAATGGAATATTACGATGAGGTAGAAAAGAAGCTCACTCTGGTCACAAATAAAATAGTAATGACTCATGACGAGCAAGCTGCGTCCATTCTTTGTGCAGAAATTAGAGACGATGCACTACACGCTTTCATGGCAGGACTTAGGAGGCCCCTAAAATCTTTAGTAATCCCAGCGAAGCCCAAGGATTTGCCATCTGCATTAGCAGTGGCCCGTGAGGCTGAAAATAGCATCGAAAGAAGCGCATTTGCTGCATCTTATGCTAAAGTAATTGAAGAAAGAAACCATAGCGGCGATAATACTAGATTTGGCAATCGTAACCAAGCTAGACAAGGCAGGGGCCAGAAAAGAAATCCACATTTTGTGGGAAATCAAGGCCAAAGCAGGGCACAGCAAGCTGACCCTAAAACGCTAGCGAATGACAAAGAGCCACAATCAAAGTATCAGGCTCAACCCATGGACGTTGATCCTTCGATGTCCAAGTTAAGACAACAGACCAATTGGGGAAAGCCACAGGGCTATTCTACACAAGACGGGGCTCGGAAAAGGCATAACACTTCAGAACGCACGTCAGGCTATAGGCGCCAAAAGATTAACAATATTACGCAACGAGCGCCTACCCAAGACGAGAAAGAATACGAAGAAATGGCCGAAACTGCGCGTGCTGAAATAGATGACGAAAGTGGCGAACCCGAGGACAACGATTTATTGAATTTTTTAGAGGTCGTTCCCGATTGCCGTTCGTCGAGCGTCAATTGGCTGGCAAAACATTAAAGATTCTTATCGACACCGGGGCGGCAAAAAGTTACATTAAACCCGTAAAGGAGTTAAAAAACGTAACACCAGTCGACACCCCTTTTACTGTGAACTCCATTCATGGGTCCAGTAAAATTCAAAAAAAATATTCAATAGTAATTTTTGGGAAAGTTGCCACGTTTTTCATATTAGATACCCTTGACACCTTTGATGCTATAATAGGCTTCGATCTGCTCACGCAGGCGGGGGTAACTATTGACCTGATGGAAAACAGCATAAACTACGGTAATACTTCGGAAATACTCAATCACCATCCGTGCGATAACGTGAACTTTACACGTGTCGATGATATCGTAGTCCCAAATTCCGTAAAAGGCGAATTCAAGAAAATGATACTGAAGAGAATTAGTGCATTCGCGACCTCTAACGAGGCACTGCCTTACAATACTTCAGTCGTCGCCAGGATCCGGACTGTAGACAATAAGGAGGTATATTCAAAGCCCTATCCATACCCAGTAGGCGTGTCAGATTTTGTAAACAACGAAGTCGCACAGCTGTTGAAAGATGGCATCATAAGGCCATCAAGATCTGCGTATAATAGCCCAGTCTGGGTTGTTGATAAGAAATGAATAGATTCCAACGGAAATAAGAATAAACGGCTGGTCATTGACTTTAGAAAACTAAATGAGAAGACCATCGCCGACCGATATCCGATGCCGAGTATCCAGGTAATCTTAGCTAACCTCGGAAAGGCTAAGTTTTTTACCACACTGGATCTTAAATCCGGATACCACCAGATTTACCTAGCGGAGGACGATCGTGAAAAGACATCCTTCTCGATAAATGGCGGAAAATACGAATTCTGTCGTTTGCCCTTTGGTCTAAAAAATGCGGGAAGCATTTTTCAAAGAGCAATCGACGATATCTTGCGAGAACAGATCGGAAAGATATGTTATGTCTATGTGGATGACGTAATTATCTTCTCTGAAAATGCCGCAGACCACGTCCGCCATATCGATATAATACTTCAGCAACTTTGCGATGCTAACATGAGAATCTCCAAGGAAAAGTCGAAATTTTTTAAAGAAAGTGTCGAATATCTAGGCTTCATTGTTACTATCGAGGGAGCAAAAACAGACCCAGAAAAAGTCAAGGCGATCCAAGAGTACATTGAACCAAAAAATTTATACTCTCTGAGATCTTTTCTAGGCCTAGCCAGCTACTATAGGGTGTTTATCAAAGACTTTGCAGCCATAGCAAGACCCTTGACTAATATACTAAAAGGCGAAAACGGCACTGTAAGCAAACACATGTCTAGGAAAGTAGCAGTCCAATTTGACGAATCTCAACGCGACGCTTTTAACCGATTGAGAAACATACTAGCATCAGAAGATGTTATGCTCATGTACCCTGATTTCAAAAGACCTTTTGACTTGACTACAGATGCTTCTGCAAATGGCATTGGAGCAGTATTATCTCAAGGCGGTAGACCCATCACCATGATCTCCCGAACGCTAAAAACGTGCGAAACTCACTATGCTACCAACGAAAGAGAGTTGTTGGCGATTGTATGGGCCCTCGGCAAACTGCAGAATTACCTTTACGGTACAAGAGAGCTACATATATTTACAGATCATCAACCTCTCACGTTCGCAGTGTCTGAGAAAAATACGAATGCGAAAATCAAGAGGTGGAAGGCGTTTATTGAACAACATAACGCCCAATTGCATTACAAGTCAGGGAAAGAAAACTTTGTCGCAGATGCCTTATCTAGGCAAGAGCTTAACGCTCTCCAAGACGAAACGCAATCAGACATAGCCACTATTCACAGTGAGGTATCCCTTACATACACTATACAAACAACTGATAACCCCCTAAATTGTTATAGAAATCAGATAACTTTGGAAGAATCACGTTATTCGTTGCATCGAAGACTTATTCTATTTGGCAAAAAAACCGGTCACTTAATTCAATTTACAGATAAAATTAATCTCATAGAAACATTAAAACTTGCTGTGAACCCCGATGTTGTAAACGCGTTTTATTGCGAACTCACAACTTTAGCTGCATTTCAACATGAGCTGGTTTCAATTTTCCCGACAACCAAATTCTGGCATTGCAAAAGAATAGTGTCAGACATCACTAACAAAGACGAACAGGTAGAAATAGTCAACACCGAACATAATCGTGCGCACAGAGCGGCACAAGAAAACGTAAAACAGATACTTCGGGACTACTACTTCCCAAAAATGACTAAATTGGCTAACGAGGTTGTACTAAATTGCAAAGTTTGCGCTATCGCCAAGTACGACCGACACCCCAAAAAACAAGAACTCGGGAAGACGCCAATTCCCTCATTTGTCGGAGAAATGTTACACATTGACATATTTTCTACCGATCAGAAACTTTTCCTGACTTGCATCGATAAATTTTCCAAATTCACCGTCGTCCAGCCCTTACCTTCTAGATCAATAGTCGATATTGTTAACCCCATTTTACTTATATTTAATACATTTCCAAACACAAAAACCGTTTATTGCGACAATGAGCCAGCGTTTAATTCCGAAACGATCACTTCATTGTTAAAAAATCAGTTTAACATTGACGTTGTAAACGCCCCCCCATTACATAGCTGTTCCAATGGGCAAGCGGAACGTTTCCACAGTACATTAATAGAAATCGCAAGGTGTTTAAAGTTGGATAAAAAAGTTAGCGATACAGTTCAGGCTATCATGAGAGCAACAATAGAATATAATAAAACCATACATTCAGTAACAGAACAAAAACCACTCGATGTAATTCACTCTATACCGGACGAAATTAAGCAAAAAATCAAAGATCGACTAATAAAAGCTCAGCAAGATCAATTAGCTAGATGCAACCCGAACAGACAGAACAGGATGTTTGATGTAGGAGAAAAAGTTTACCTCAAAAATAACAAAAGATTAGGTAACAAACTATCTCCCTTGTGCACAGAGGGCGCCGTACAAGCAGACCTGGGAACGTCTATACTTGTTAAGGGGAGGGTGGTCCATAAGGACAATGTGAGGTAAACATAGGTCATAACGCATAAGATTCTTACAGATAGTTACTACAATTCAGTTTAATCATTTCATACAGGTTCATCGGAGTGACCCTCATACTCTTATCCACAACTCACGCACGCATCACCGATTTCTCGCACGCAAGCTACATTCCGATATTGGACGGAAACGTTTTTGTATGGGAACAACATAGTTACGTGAGACATTCTACAAATTTATCTAATTTCGTGAGCATTATAGATGATACAATTAAATTATCAAAACTTTTCCCTCAGTCACACATGCGAAAATTGTTAGATGTAGATATCGACCATATTCAGAATATTTTATCTAGCTTAACGGTACACCATAGAATGGCCAGAAGTTTAGACTTTCTAGGAACAGCTTTAAAAATCGTTGCAGGTACGCCTGATGCATCAGACTTAGAAAAGATTAAACTTGCCGAAGCCGAGCTCATAGAATCAAACAACAGACAAGTAATAGTAATCACTGAAGCACAGAAACAAATTAACCTTTTAACTGATGCAGTAAATAAATTAATTAAAGAAAAAAAAGGCGAGTTCGTAGACTCTCCTCATTTGTATGAAACTTTACTTGCACGAAATGGAATGTTAACCACTGAAATCCAAAACCTTATGCTCACTATAACGCTCGCCAAATCTAACATCATAAACCCCGCAATTCTCGACCACGAAGATTTAAAATCAATTTTTACCGAACAGCTCGCAGAGGTCCCAATAGTTAGTTTAATGGCAGTATCAAATATAAAAATATTTCAATCAAATAGAGTAATCCACATAATAATTGAATATCCTAATGCTAAGACTATTTGTAAGAAGGTTATGATATATCCTGTTGCCCACAATAACACCATTCTGCAAATACATGATGACATAGTAGCTGAATGCGACGATGGAGTCCTAGCTGTGACAGAATGCGCTACAACCAACTTTGCGACGTTCTGCAAGAAATCTGCTTATGACACATGCGCCAGCGGATTACATTCCGGAGGTTCAGCGTTATGCCACACACAGCCAAGCCACTTGGAACCGATTACCCTATTAGACGAAGGAATAATCGTTGTCAACGAACTATCAGCAAGAGTAAGAGTAGATGACGGCCCAGTGATGACAATTGAAGGCACACATCTCATCACATTTGAACGTATTGCGACTATAAACGAGACCACGTACATTAACTACAATGGTGTTGTAAACAAGAGTCCAGGCATCGCGGCGTCACCATTGCTGAGAATATTACAGGACACGACCAAGTGCTCAGCCTACCAATGTTACAAAGGATGAATGAGCACAATCTGCATATAATTCAGAAGTTAAGAGACGATATGTTTTCCGGAGGGACTCCCAGAGTCTGGTTCATGGTTGGTGTAACACTCAGCCTTGCCTTTGGCTGTATTGGCATCATCTATCAGTGTTGGTACCGGAGAAGATCTTCCATCAAATTGCAAGAACTGGTAAAGGAGTTAAGTGTCACCGAGGACGGCAACAATCTTAAAGGGGGGCTAGTTAACAGCCAAATCATCGAACGTCCCTCGCAATGAATTCACCGAGCAACCCGCGCGCAAACAATGTCGCTGAACCCGACCACATATGCAACATAAACAAAATAATGTGAGTCGGAGCAACGGCCAGCCGTTTCCGTTGTGTCGCAAGCGTTGGAATTCTGATCGGAAATATGCTGAGTCGGTTTTACAGACCACAAACCCATGGCATGATCTTTATGTACTTATTATGTATTTAGGTTTAGATTCATATTTCCATTTATGTACTTAGCTTTAGTCTTTTATTCATTCCATTCTTATAATCAGTTTTGTCCAGACAATTGTTTAATAAAGAACGATTGACTTTACTCCGGCACGCCGCCGTTAATATTTGATGTATTGATTTACACTGTTGAGCCACAAGGCCAATAGTCCAACAAAGGGGACGAAGTCAAGTCTCCCAACCTAAACATCCTAAAGCTAATTAGAATCAAGAAGTAGCTGAGACGTGTCAGCAACACCCGCCGCTGGACCAAGGCATCATCACTGCTCCAGAGGGAAAGTGAACCAATACTTATAACTTGTATATTTGCATACCTCCAATGGTTGAAAAAAAGTAATCTAAGTTTACTATTTACGAATTTATGTAATATTTTACCTGTTGGGTCTGTTTCAGCTGCATAGCAACACTCGGCGGCAACATTTGAAAAAGCAGCGAGTCACTTTTACGTTTTTCTCTTTTCAGTTCTCTGGCTTTTTGGGCTAAATTCACTGCGTACATCTTTTCAGAAATATTAAATGTAAATACATATATTATAAATGTATACAAAACTAAGATGTACATGCATACATATGGTATCTATTACAAAAGGTTTGTACATCCATGTTAAACAATAATTTTCTTTTGTAGTCTGAACTTCGATATCGTTAGTAAACCCGCGCTTACTATTCTAATTTTGTTTGCATAGCAGTTGTATGTAACATTGTAGCATACAAGCATATGTTGCATATGTAGATATTTACCTGTATAGTAGCAGCAGCATTCTTAACCAAAATAATGATAATAGGAGAAACACATAGAACGACAACCAGGATAGCAATGCCAACCGCCTCCTTGTTCGCAGCTTCAGAAAGGGTTGTATCGACATATTCTCTGTTCGGGCATATAAGCAATACATACAATATACTTGTGGATGTAATGTATGTTCATTTGGATGAATTTATGCCGTATGAGATTGAATGGTAAAACTACTCTATCTATATATCAGGGTGAAAATTGCGTCCGAGAAGCCAAACCGAGTCATGTCATAATATGTGCGTTTAAAGAAATCGAATTTATTGATATTTTTAACAAAATATCTTATTTCCCAAATCTACTGGCTTAAATTTTATTTTTCGTCTAAAGTTTCCTAGTATTTTTCCGCAGCCGAATATATTTGTGTTTATGCCAAAGATAAGAGTTATGCTCAAATGTAAATTTTCGAACAAATTATGCATTGTGGATGCTCACAACGTGCTTAACTCGATACCTGTTACTCGTGGTGTAAGAAGTCGAACGCACACAGTCAAATGTTTCACACACAAGACCCATCTTTTACTCAGAAAATTCAATCTGGGTTAAAACTCACATTTTTTACATAAAGACCATCTCACGGAAAATT
This sequence comes from Anastrepha ludens, assembly GCF_028408465.1. Taxonomy (NCBI): domain Eukaryota; kingdom Metazoa; phylum Arthropoda; class Insecta; order Diptera; family Tephritidae; genus Anastrepha; species Anastrepha ludens. Next base: position 1,315,293 of record NC_071502.1, read on the forward strand.
CACTTTAACCCCTTGCGATCGTATGTCTACTCTCAGCCACCACAGCAAGGAACCATACTAATGGAATTAATAAATCTTGTTTATCCCTCATAATTTTACATGTTGTGTATTACTGCTCTTATAGAAATTAATTCCGACCAGTACGACACCGATAACATTGTAAGCCTTGAAACCCAACGGAGAATCTCTCTTCCAACAAGTGCTACTTTGGACTAAGTAGGCGATTGAGTAGCAAAGTCCTCTCTGGACGAACAAGACTAACCCTCTACAAGGCTCTCAACATGCCCGCCCTAACGTATAGCGCAGAAGCTTGGACAATGACAATATCTGATGGTGCGTAACTTGGAGTGCACGAGAGAAAAATTCTGCGTATGATTTTTGGATTGGCGACAGCGAATATCGCAGGCGGTGGTACAAGGAGCTGTATGAGTTTTACGACAGCATAGACATAACGCAGCGAATAAAGATCCAGCGGCTACGTTGGCTGGGTCATGCCGTCTGAATGGATACAAACGCTCCGGCTCTGATAGAATTCGACGCGGTACAAGCTGGTGGTAGAAGAGGAAGGACTCCTCTGCATTGGAAAGATCAGGTGGAAAAGGACTTGGCTTCACTTGGTGCGTCCAACTGGCGCCGGTTAGCACGAGAAAGCAACGACTGGCGCGCTTTGTTAAACTCGGCCAAAATCATGTAAGCTGTTAACGCGCCACTCAAGAAGAATCAGAACGGCACCCATGTCCATGTCTATTATAAATTTCATCGCCCCAAAATAGTTTTATATCATAGACTATTTTTTGACAAAACTATTGCCGTGAAACTAATTTGACTGTGCAAGGTTCGTCGAAATCGCGCAAGTTTACGATAACATTTTGCATAGTGAAATAAAGCTTCCTGCTGATGGAGCAATCTTGAATGCTGTTGATTTCACGAAAGAACTTCTACAAGTGTTGCAACAAGTTGTGTAAGGCTAATTTCATCATGCCTAATGTGAACTCGACTGCCTAAACTCTGAATATCAATAAGGCATAGTCAAGATGGGGTGAGTGGCTTGTTTTTGAAGCTAATTTCTTTACACTTTCGAACTTACTTAATTTTTAATCGCAGAGCCTTTTGAAGTATCCGCAAGTCATCTGTAAAATTGTGCATGGCGTCATAGTATTGTATCGCACTCCGTTCATCCGACGCATTTCGAATATTTTTCAAAACATTTACGTTCCTATAAAATTATTAAGTTTTCAGCTAATCAGACATTTATGCATGTATATAGGGATGTGCATATGTAAACCGTGTTTGTGTATTGTTAATGAAGGGCTAAGTGAATCTAATAAACTTACATTGCTTTTAGTTTCTTGTATTTATCAGTCCTTGTTATGTTCATGTACATTGGCCTCAAGCTGGGGACATAATTTAAAGTAGAATTGATAAGCTCACGTGATAAAAATTCGTAGCGTATAAAGGAAACAAACGCATCTAAGCCCAAATACCCCCGTCCATAGTATTTGATTCCAAAGGAAGCCGCAATGTTTTGGCACTCAATACTCTTTAACAGATTTTTGAAACCAATGAGATAGCTAATAAAAAGATATTTTAGGATTATATTTCTTTGCTATTAATTTTTGTCCATTACCGCCAAACGCCACTGTTATCCGTTTCTTTTATTTGTTCGGTAAGGTGATGCAACAGAGCTCGATTGATCGCTGTATACCAGTTCATAACATCCGTTATTGAACTGTCTTCCGGCTCCGATCGTACTCGATCTCTAAATAATGTAATAGAAATACAAAATACTTTGCGTACTATGTTACACTATGCGAATAACCATGTATAACTTGGGACACATCAGCAACACTTTGATAATATGGAATATACTTTTAGGCAATATTTTGGAGAAGAACCAAAGAACTACTATAAAAAACATCAATAATATAGTATGTGCAGAGATACTATCGCTCCTAGTCGGAGGGACATATAAAGGGTGATCAGATTGGAGGTACTTTTTGCAATAGGGGTTTTTTGACAGATCTCGCGTGACTACTGCCAAACTAAATACACAATTTTTTTCAGTATGCATTGACATTTCATCGTGGAAAGATTTATGCCTCACCAACGTTTACAAATCGTTCAATTGTAAAGGGTTTTTCAATCGGCGCGGGTCGATTTTGGCGCCCTGTGGCAGCCATTTTGTTTTGGTGACATCTGCCAAATCTTTTGTTTATTATTTAGTTGTTTATGCCAAATCATCATGGCAAGTTACATGATTGAACAGCACGTTCAAATGATAAAACTCTATTATCAAAATGAGTGTTCATTAACGCAAACGTTGCGCGCATTGCGCCCATTTTTCGGTAGACGTGGTAGCCCTTCCAATTTCTTATGGCCCATATTGAACCATATGGACCTAGACGACATGTGATTCCAGCAGGACGGCGGTACGTGCCACACAGCAAACGCCATTTTATTCCATTTCAATATCTACCCGCCCTTATTGAAAACCCCTTTATTATGAAAATCTATGCTCCGTGAAAAGTGTTCATCACGCGCTCAGGCCACTTATGGTGTACATAACCGTCATACCGAACGCACTATTCGTGAAACCATCGGCAAAAATTGCCGTATTTGGGCTGAAGAGCAATCCGAAGCCATTGAAAACAACCGGCCCAAATTTTTTCAAAGACGAGGCTGGCGCCAATGAATGGCAAACGCTATCGCGCCATGATAAACGACCTTTAGTTGCCGAAAATTGAAGCCCGTGATTTCCATAACATAAACACAATTGGTTCCAACCAGACGGCAAACGGCGCTAATTGTCATACAGCCCGTGAAACAATGGATTTACTTCGTCGCCGTTTCGGTGAGCAATTTATCTCTCGTCTCGGACCAGTGAATTGGCCACCAAGATCGTGTAATGGACTTTTATTTGTCGGGTATAAATACTTTGTGGATAAACCAGCTTCGATTGAGGAATTGGAAGCCAACATCACTAAAGTTATTCAGGACCGAAGTCCTCCAGCGAGTCATTCAAAATTGGTACTTACGGATGGCCGAATTACGGCGAAAGGGATTATCTTTAAAAAATAAAGGCCATGAATGGTTCTATACAAAAATAATAAAGATTGCCAAATCAATTGGAATTTTCGTTGTTTTATTTCAATTTAAATTTATCTCCTTTTATATGTACATACATATATCATATATCATATATTTTGAAAGGGGCTTTATGTACATACATAAGTCAATGCATACTCAGTTTTCCAGATCAACTCACAATTTAATTTTAAATGTGTTTGAAAGTTTCTCATACCACCCGTAATAATAGGTCTGAAGCAAATAGATGTCTGCAGCCAAAAGCCATGACCAATATCTATATATAATTGGGTGTTTGGCCGAGCTCCTTCTCCTATTTGTGGTGTGCGTCTTGATGTTGTTCCACAAATGGAGGGACCTACAGTTTCAAGCCGACTCCGAGCTTTTCCATGGCAGATATACACTCGGAGGTTTGCCATTGCCTGCCGAAGGGCGACCGCTATTAGAAAAATGTTTTTCTTAATTTGGTATTTCACCAGGATTCGAACCTACGTTCTCTCTGTGAATTCCGAATGGTAGTCACGCACCAACCCATTCGGCTTCGGCGGCCGCTGGCCAATACCTAGTATAAATTCAGAATTCTGTATTATTAATAAATCATAAAAAAAAAAAAACAAATGAACGTAACTCTTATTTTTGAGTTTTAAGATCTCGAAAACGAAAAACTATTTAGCTTTTTTCCATGAGATGAAGATGGGAGGAGTCACTTTAAAATGGATTTTAATTGAACTAGAAAAGCAGGTCGTATGAGTATTGTATTTAAGTCTGTGCAGGTTTTGCTCTATGGGTAACCAGAAATCAAGTTTTGTAGGACAATGTTAAATGTGTGCATTAATAAATATGACGATATTCCTAAAAGCCCAACTTCATGATTAATAAATTTTTAAACGACTGTAAGGGAAATGTATTCAAACTTTCTAATAAATGGTGGTAAGATTTACTTAAAGTTGAGACAGTTTTTTATTTATTTTTGGCCTGAGTGCCGATTTACATCTCTTATAGGCCCTTTGTTTATAATTTCATATTACTTTCACTGCTTCGAAAAAATGTATTCATATGTAATTCGAAGTTCTGGTGGGTTTATTTATAACTATTAAAAAATTTGTGAATAACTTATAGCTTCAAAATAAATATATATAAAACCTTCATGGTCGATTTCTTATTGGAAAGTTATTTTGACTACCGGTAACTATATTAAACGAAAATTTCGACAATAGTTATGTTCCGTTGTCCGATTTAGAAGTACAAATTTTAATCGAATGTTTTTAATAAAATGTACATGTGGAAAGACGTTAATTACCTGAACTCATTTAAACGGTTTTGGAACTCTGTCCGGTTAAGCATTACTTCAACATTATCTTCATCTTCGTCAGGTAATGTGGGTACACTCACTTCGTTCCATGTTGTTAGATTGTTCAATGCGTTGTCGGTTACAGTGAATCTTTGCGTTAAGTTTGATCTGTTAAATGATTCGGTTTCAATTGCTATACAGACATAAGTACGAGTATTTGAATTAACATTTTGCTAGTAAAGAAAAAATATTTTTCTAAATTCATCAGAAGAGCTAAGTAAATTGCTTCGAAAATATTTTAGAATGTTTAAAATATACTTAAGAATACTCGGTTGTAGATATTTCAGAAAGCGTAAAGTCTACTTCAAAATAGTTGAGGGTAATTCAGAGTCCTTTAAATGGGTTCGAGACGGTGCCAATATAGTTAATAGGGCATGAAATGTACTTCAGAAATTTCGTTTGAAACATTTCACGATCACACTTTTTTGAAGTACTGTTGAGAAAACTGTAATATTATATGTCTGTACATCACAAAAAGTATAAATAAAACATTTCCTTTTATGTCACAAAAACAGTATAAATAAAATATTTTTTTATGAAAATTTTGTTTTTATAGACCCTTGAGTTACAGATAAGAAATTTCATGGCTTTAAAAGCCACTAATTTTACACTTTATCAGCAAAATTGCTACGATGAAGTCTAAAACACAGATTTTTGTAAGCTGAAAGAAGCTCCCTAGCTACAACAAAAAGTAGGCAAGCAATATACTTATGTAAATGTTGGTCAAAGAAGAGTACTACGGATATAAAGCGGATATCTCGAACCTAGATAGGGCACGATAATGTGTTGGGTAGACTGAGAACGAGGGCGGGGTCGTCTTTCATTTCAATATTACGTCGCTAAACAACTTTCCAGTGGCGGCTAAATGGTTCACAGTTGCCACATTCCTAACAGTGGATCTAAAAATTAATTTTACTTAGTTCAATAAAGCAAAATTGGAGTACTTAACATACATTTCTAAAGTGTGACGAATATCATGTGAGAATTTGTGATTACGTTATTCTAAAAATTATGACATAAGTTCACAGAATTTAATATTACCCATTGCGCCAGATTATATAAGGGCCAAAAAAAATATATATATGCTAAGTTCCCATTTACTGTTAATTCATTGCACATTACAAACAAAAGTTTTCCAATTCAAAGTCTTAACAAAACTCACCGCTCTCTACTGCCATTTGTAAAAATATAAAAAGATACTTCCGATCGCTCCAGCTGCAAGCGCGTCACCACTTTCCCCAAGCTTGTAGCTATTGTTACCTATTTATTTAGAGTAGAAAAGTGAAAAAGGTATAAGAAAGTGCATGAATATATAGATATACAGGATGTTCGGCAGCAGATATTAAAAGCAAAATTAGAAAATAGTTACTAACGATTAAAGTTTATTTTAGTAACTATTACAAAGAAGACATCCGCTCTTTTTTTAAATTATTTCCTTTACATGTTGACCATCACGACGGATACACCCTTGGATTCTAACCTCCGTCCTTTGTGCCATTCGCTGGAGAAGAGTTGGTTGCTGGGTTTGTTTCACAGACTTTACTTTTGACGGCTTACAAGTTTGATAGGAAAGAAATCACGTAGTTTCGCTGTGGTCTCTCTGGTCATGTGCGGCGTAATGCAATCTTGCTGAAACCATGTGTGTGTACTGAAGAAAGGATGTTCTCTCATTATTAGCAGAAAATAATTGTTCAGCATGCGCCGCTAAGAGACAACATCCATAGATTTTGCTTGCCCTCGACGATTTTCAAAAAAATATGGTCCAATTATTCCACTGCTTGGCAATGCACACCAAACGATCACTTTTGGACTGTGAAGTAGCTGTTGATATAATAGTGGGTTAGTTCTTTAGGTGCCTAATAACAAGAATGGTCTTCATCAATCCAAAATATAGTTTTACTGTAGGAAATCGCTTCATTATTGTCTTATAGAAATTTTTACGTACATTGTAGTCGTTAGGATTAAGCGCTTGCACGAATATAATTTTGAAGGGGCGCAATCTATGATACTTACTCAATATTTGATGTAAATTAGTTTTTGGAAGTCTGTGGGCAGTCGCGCTCTTACACTTGGACTGACACGGATTATCGTGGGGCATCACGTAAGCGTCGAATGTAACTTGAACAAAATCTACGACGAGCAGTTGCATACGAATCATGGGCCTTGAAATATACTTCGAGTTCCAGTGCGACGTAGTGATTAAATAACCTCGCGCATACTCTCAGCGGTTGGAGGAAAACTTTAAATTTAAAACCTAATTCTGCCACCGGACACCCTGTATCTCCAAACACTATTCCATAAATATCTCCCTGGAGATATTTTGATATGACATATGGAATATGACCTAAAAAAATAAACTTTTTATATTTTTAATTAAATGTTTTGAATTTGACTACGATTTAATCAACGTGAAATGTATTACGATGATAACGTAAATATATATGTATGTACATATATTTGTCTATAGTTTCGTTACTTTTCGTTTATGCCTCAAACTGTCTAGGCAATAAAGCACCTTGCAGTATTTAAGTGTCAGACCTATTAGGTACAGACCATCATTTGTTTGTTATTCATCTTAGTCGCACTTAGCGTATGTATGTAAACTACAAATGTACATGGATAAATGTATGTACATGCGTATGTATTTATGTAAGAGCAGCTATAAATTTTAATAAGTATTTATTGGACCATCATTCTTTGCGCATGTTTAATGAAGACAAAAGGAAGTACAGAGGAATTTCTTGAGGGGATATTTGTGAAAAAGTTACACTATTCTGATACAAAAACAGTATAGAGACAATTCCCTAAGTTGTAACCAAAGTGTATCAAATAAGGTGTGATTGACAATCAGTGCGGCACTTTGTTCAAGGACTATAATGTCAAAAAGTATAATCAAACGAATTAAAATGACTAAAATCATTCACACTTTGGTTGTAACCAAGACATGTATGTATGTAAATACATTTGTATATACTATAGCTCTAGATGACCGGGTGTCGAGCAGTGCGAGTAACTCCGTACTGCTCATGTACTCAATTGTTTGTTCGAAATCTTCGAGCTTTTGTAAAACCTCAAAAAAGTGCTGACAGTCAGTGCTGAAAAGTCAAAATAAGCATCGCTCAAATTTCTCACGCTCAAAAGTTTTCAAGTAATGAGTATCGGGTATGTGCTCGGGATATTCGAAAATGTTCGGGAACTCCATGTATGTACATAATACAATACAATTTGATAGATCGCATTTGGACGAAAAAAACGGGAAATAACTATAATACTACTATTTTTTATTGGACTTTTTATATTTTAGATTCTTCTCTGTAAATTCAAGAGTTAATTTGTTCTTGTAAGGTGCAATTTGCGGGTGCCGTAGCCGAAAGGGTTGGTGAGTAACTAACATTCGGAAGTGCGTAGGTTCGAATCTCCGTGCATGAAATACCAAAGTGATAGAAAAAGCTCCTCATAAATAATATCTGCCGTTCGAATTCGGGTTAACACTGTAGGGCATTCCATTTGTGGAACAACATCAAGATGCACGCCACAAATAGAAAGTAGAGCTCGGCCAAATACCCAGAAGGATGCAATTATATACATATAAGGTGCATTTTTATTTGTGACTCTCTGTACTATTTATTATATAAAATCATAGGCAAAATTTTGAATTATAAATAAATCATCACTAGCACTTTTTAGTATTAATAAAGTAAAATAAAGCATTGTTATGTATTTAGTGTTATTCATTGGGGGCGCTCACACTCTGACTATGAATAGCAGCGCTTTATTTTTACTGCTCCCAAGTTTGGCGGAATACTTGATTTGAACAACGTAATTGTAATCATCTATGTATTATCAAAATCACTGCTCTGACAGCTTAACGGTCAATGCGCTGTTTTCGAGAAGAAAATCATCTTCAGAGATTCAACAAAATTACCGGTTTTGGATTAAAGGAAATAAGGTGCCACTAAACTACTACAAGAAAAGTTAGTTTGGTGTGGATTTTAGTTCTTATTTCTCAGAAGATGTTCAAGGGCTGCAAACACTGTCAATGGCTGTTAATCAAAAGTGGTCCACTAACGCCAACTACAGCAGAGTTGCGACCAGCGACCATTTGCTCAAAATTATATGTATGCCACATATAAGTACGTATAATGCCTTCGAATGTGCACAATGAATATAAAAAAAAATTGCCCCCATCAACGGGCCAAAATTTTAGGTTAGACTGCAATCTCGTGGTTGTTAATTATTAATTTTTTTTAAATTATTTTATGGGAAATAAAAATATCGAAATTGACTGGCCTGTATCTGTCCAAACCTTTAAAGGATCTGCGGCATATGTTGGCAACGCAGCTAAAGGTGTGATAAAAAGACGTAATAATGTGTTTAAGCTAAAGGAGGCAAAACAAAAAATTAATAATGTGTTTTTTTACTCTTTTCTTATGCGACTAATATACAGTTTTCTCTGATTTATGTATTATAGATACTAAATATCTTATAAAAAAAGGGAAGAATACACATTTTTAATATTAATTTTTTGTGCTTATTTCAAATCATCTTTACGATCTTTTGCTTCGATTTTTATGTCCGCAACTGTAACTTTGGTTTGGAGTACCCAGTTCTTTTTGTTTCTTGAGACGAAAAGTATAGAAGAACAATTTTATTTATGACGAAGTACGAGTATACTCGTATTTATATATTTTGCGAACAGCGTGCGGACGCCCATGGACGGCATTGGCAAGAGACTCGGTAAGTTCAGATGATGTAGTCGCCATTCAGGAAAAAAAATGGCACAACCACCTTCGATTTTCCACTTGTAAATACATACATACTTATTCGAACGCTAGGTTATGTAGTCTCAATAAATGTACGTAAATTTGTGAATGCATAGGAGCATGCGGAACATCATCGCTCACCTGTGTTTCGATATCGGCCACTTCTGCCCTGTAGTCGAGAATTTCTTGGAGAATAACAGATGTTTGAACAATCAATGCCAGTATTGGAATAAATGGTAAAATTATCATCTGAAAGGTATAAACAAAGAAATAAGTCCAAATTAATTAATTTAGTACGCAGAGGGTAGTCAGCAAAAAAATGTGAAATTGTGCCGTGCGACATGTTGCTATGCGTAAACTGTAATTTAAATGAGTTTGTTTGAATGGCGGCAAATGGTGCTTGGATTCTAAGTCAATTTTTTATGTATACTTACTTGCATTAATTGAATACGTCGTCCAGTTTTGATTGCCGGATTACGTGCTGCAGCACTACAGCACTTGCCCTCCACTGCTGTCGAAACATCCTCTGAACTGACTGATCGAACTGACATTTTATCCAAATGGTTATCCACTTGTAAGTTCTGTTGAACATTCGTTTTAAAATGGATGTTGTTGGTTGAGTTAGACTGCAGTAACATAGTTCTTTGTCCATGGTGGTTCAAGTTCGAATTGGAATGAGTATGAATCAGTTTTGAATCAGAAATAGATATAGGATAGCATTGACAATCGTCCCTAATTTCCGCTTTGAGAATATATGGCCCTATTGCCTCGTCGTTTTTTAGGACTTTCCTCTCTCTTCCCTCAGTGTTGGTAACAGCAATCTCTATATCCTTTCGTGTGCATATGCTTGTGCCGTCTGTTATACAGGGAGTTGTAGACATTCTGGCTTTCTCTCAAAAATCCAAAATTGTGTTTAGCTTCTGAAAGTATACATGTACATATGTATGTATGTGCAAATGTGGGTTCAGGCATAAACTTGTTTCAAAATTTGAAAAGAGTCGGCACGCGCTCGCTGATGTGGTAGAAGTAGTAGTAAATACAGCCGTAGTTGCGGCGTAGCCGAATGAGTTGGTCGGAAGTGCGTTGGATCAAATCTCCGTGCATGCAACACCAAAATGATAGAACAAGTTTCTTCTAATAGAGGTCGCCCTTCGGTAGGCAATGGAAAACTTCCGACTGTGTTTCTGCCATGAATAAGTTCCTCATAAATAAAACCATCTGCCGTCCGGAGTCGGCTCAAAATAGTAGGTTGTCCCCCATTTTGCGGAACAACATCAACACGCACACCACAAATAGAAGGAAGTGAAAGCTGCGACACTATTTTTAGTCCGCTTATAGAAGGTCATAAAAAATAATATCAAAATTCAAATGAAAAAATTGGCTTTTGTATGAATTAAATTTTGTGCCATTGTAATCAACATGGCTTTACTTAAACCTAATTTCTTAGTTCAGATATAATTCGATTCAAAATTTAATTTCACTAGCCACATTATAAGACCGACATATTTGATGCTAGCATTGGTACGTCGAAATTGTTCTACATTTACCTACCCACACACTCTCAAAACATTGTATTGTGCTTTTGTTACATAGAGATTGGAGTACGCCGCTGTTATTTGGAGACTGTACCAAATAGATCTCTCTAATCGGGTTGAGAGAGCTTAGAAAGTTTTTTTTTCCGTTTTGCGCTCCCGATGTTTATCGATTGACTTAAAAACACTTGATAGCAGACGATCTATTCTAACGGGCTCATTTATTATTCGTATCATTACTGGAACTAAAATTAAATTTAATGCTCCTAATAAGAAACTTCGACAGTATGAATCCTTGAAGATTGCCTTCTCGAGAACCAATTACCAAAATGCTCCGATTTCACATGGCCGTATGGCATGTTAGTCAACCACCAACCAGTTTTTCAAAACTGTAATATTTCCATTTTGTTTGGTTTTTAGCGTCCTATTTTCATATTCTACTGCGGGATGCAGGATCTTAAATACTTTAGCAAAAAAGGCTTCTAGTGTACATATATGCATACATATCGCTACATTATAAAACAAAGTCCCAAAATAAGTATGTACGGTAATAACTACATGTGAAATTATACCATTTTCACAGGGTTTATTGTATTTTGAAGTTGTTTTTATCTGGTTGGTTCAACACAAATAGCATAAACCTACAAACGAAGCGTGGCAAATGTGTTAAAACTCAATCATTATATGATTAAAGCGGTTGGAGTATTCTTTTTAGCTAATTAAATTTGTATTTGTTTACTATCACTCTGCATTAATCAATTTTTTCCAATCACTATTAAAATTTTCAAACCAAAGGAACATTTCGTTTGTGTGTTTGCTCGCTTTTTGACCATCCCTTTTTGACCATCTCTATATTTAATTTGAATTATCTTTGGGAGCTCCAACTTTCTCATATTACAGAAATAGGAGGACAAAGTATAATATATAAAATATAAGGAGGGCAAAGTGGACAAAGTACAAAGCGTCACTGTCAGAGTCACACCGGAAACATGCTGCTCTCGGTACGCGCAGTCTACCGTTAAGAAGTTATGAAGTGAACTATTCTGGTATAAAGTCTATTTCTATCGGTAAACTTAACTCATCGCCTAAAATTGATGAAGCGGCAAACTTTGGACTAAAATATCTAAGTCTGCTTTCAAAAAATAATGTCTTAGAGTCCGTCCTAAAGTCTTGGTAGAATTCAAAGATGACTACCTTGAGGAGAGACGAAAGAAAATTTTGAATCTAGCAAACTGAATCCTAGAAGAACTTCATCGGAATCATTGAAAAAAGCTCTGTCGGAAATTCTTTACGGAAAATGTTATCGAAAAATTTGATTTCCCCAAATTACATTCAGAAGTCAAACAGCGCCTTGACCTCTTTACGCAATGCTAGACATTTGAATGGACGCCACGAAAGGAGCCTTGCCTTTAAAAAATTTACGCATCTTTCTCGAAATAGAAAGAACTTTGAAAGACTACTACTACGATGCTATTAATAGCGCCTTGCTTCAGGTGGATTTGGATTGGACGAACTCGTTCGGCTGCTTCTGGAACTCCCTCTACTCCAGGGCCTGAACGAACTGTTATAAAATGCTCTCCACATTGTGGCTAGCTGGTCTAGGAAGAGTAGACTGAATGTCAACGCCAGAAGGGCCGAAATGCTGCTATTTACAAACAAATATGAAATACCTGCTTTAAAGGCACTGTCACTAAATGTGGTGGGATTCACACTTGTACCGAAGAAAAAAAAACCTTGGGATTATTTTAGACCGTAAACATACCTGAAACCGAAACATCGAGGACAAGTACAGAAAAGCGGTCACTGCCCTGTATGCATGCAAAATGGCTATAAGCAAAGTAGTCTTCTACCCCAACCAAGGCTCTTGAGACTCTACTTCTATACATAAACATCTACGGCAAATTTCGGGTTAATTGCAACGTAATCAGACTGAATGCATGCCTACTCTGGTAAGATTCGAAAATTCTCGGAATTTTTACACTGCTTCATAAATCTCGGGGTAAAGTTAAGGGCCAGAGTCAGTGGTTATCTTCACTGACAGCTTAAGACTAAAGGGTCAAGAGTGGCATCCCCTAAGAATTACTGCAGCTGAACCTAAGCCCACGACTACCTGACTGAGTGGATAGCTATGAAGGAGGCTACATTGTGGGGCAGGGACAGATGAGTCCGATCAGCACAACCGATCCCAATATACTCTAACAGCTAAACTATCATAAAATCTCTACGGTGGAATAATACTTCTTCCAAAGTAGCAATTGAATGTAGAGCTTTCCTTCCTGAGTTAGTTGAGCTGGCTAAGGAGGAAAACTGGTCTTAAATCAGTCAATTCTGTCCAACATGTGGGCACTTCTTTCTCCGCACGCAAGCTCTGGATCATTTCGGTCTACAACAGTAGATGGAGAACACTTGTGCGATAACTAGACAGGTTTGGCTTAAAGGGAATGAGCACAGAAGTAGGTCTTTCATGAATCTAGACCGTATTTCCGTTGGTACAGTGGTTGGTATCATCACCGGGCAATCCCTAATGAAAACACATGGGAAACGTATGGGGGCTGCCGCAGCTGCAGGAACGAAGTGGAGGTGGTGCCCCGCTCTTTCCAGATACGACATCGCTGCCTAAACTCTTATTCTTTACATGTCTAGCGGACTTGGAACTGGCATCCATTTACAAACTGGGAGTTAGAACAAGAACTTGAGCATAAACTAGTATTATCTCAATGGGTCCCCAAGCCTAAGTTCGCCCCTCAACCACCTTATGGAGGGTGGTAACCACCTGCCAAAACCAAAGGTCGTCGAAACCCATTTCGTTAATCATAACTTTGATACTTAAATGGCATTAGTAAAGTTTTCTGAAGATCTGTTACTTTTGTTTGTTTGCAAAGCCGCCGTAATACTCGTATTCGTAGTTTGTGTAACACAGCACTAACTTTGGAATTCAATTTGCAATATTTGTCATCGTTGTTTACACTGAAACTCTTTCCTTCCTTCATTTGGAGTAGGAAAAAGCTGTCAGTGTCAAAGTAACTAATCGGTCACCCTGTATAATTATATAAGTTAACACAAAATATGTTGAAAACTCGATATATCTTGGCACATATGAATTCAAGTCATTTTCATATTTGTTTCCCAATATTTAGTTTACACGCGCGGTCATAAAAACTATGTCATATTCCCAGACAAAAGTAAAACGAAATTGAAAACGCATTTCCGTTCATAAAACTGCAGCGTCTGACTTACAATGCGAAAGCATTAACTGCAATGCTTTCGCAAAATTCCATGGAAATCCAAATAGCCAGCTTATGGCTCAGGTAGTTGATAAGTTTAACTTATTGTCTAAAATTAATTCACTCTGTATTTGAACTTTCAAGAATAAACTTCGTTTTGATAACGAAAGGCATTTTTTATTTTCAAACATTGTCCGCGATCTTTCTCGAGGAAAGTTCGCGTTAGTTATTTTTTTTAAGATCTTAGTTTAAAAAGATCTAACTGGCGCCCGAGCAAATTATTTTGCCAACTCGAAGTTTGCAAAACCGCGAAAACGAGCAAAGTATTTTGCTAACTCGAAGTTAGCAAAACCGCGAAACCGAGCAGCCTGGTATAAAAAATATACCACGGAATCTAAGCCTGTACGTGTCCGTCCGCAGGCACCCGTTCGTTTAGTGTACTGTAAGTGAATCCTTAGTAGTGACAAACAAAACGGAAAAAATTCACGCAGTCGGAACGGTTTTAAAACTTAGTGAATTTAATGATAATAAAAAATAAAAAAATAAAATCATCATAAACTTTTAAATAAAACGCGTTATTTGGTGTGAAGAACTATTCAATATAAATGCAGTGCGTTCTAATCTAAATAAATAATTGAAAAATCAACTTTAAGAAAAAAACAACAATAGCGTCACCACAACCACCGAGCCATAGTAATCTCCTGACACATATACAACAACAGCAACAAGTGTATCACCATCAACAACGTGCCCTAGCTTTTCAAGGACATCAACAACAACAACCAGCAGCAGCACAAATGTCATCGGCAGCTTTAATTATTGTGTAAGTTAAAATATATTAATTTTTTGTTTTAAAGAAATATTGTGAAAAAATTTTTGCATAGTAAAAGAAAAATTTTATAAATCCTGAAACGAAAGAAAGGATAAAATTAAGAGATAAGACTTATTGATATTGTTTAGAAATTTTTTTTTTAAATAATTGAAATAGAAACAAAAAGCCGAAACAAAGCTTGAAAGAAATTTATTATACAATAAATACAGAAATTTAATCGAAAAATAAATTAGCGAATATTGAAAAGCAAATTTTGTAAATTTTAAAACGAAGAAAGGGCGAAAGTAATAATCGCAGACTTTAATTTATTGCTAAAAAGGAAAAAAAAAACATTCACTGTCAAAACTAAAGCTGAAGTAAGGCTTCACGGGAAATTATTATTCGAAAAATGTCAAACCCAAGCAATCTGGTACGACCAGCTAGGCTAAGCACAAACAACGCAGCCAACCCAAATCCTCAAGACCCATCCGACTCCAACAATCCTCCAACCCAAAGGCAAATAAATTTTCCAGACCTAAGAGAACTAGTTTCACAGATAACCTTAGAAGTCCTTAGCAGTCAAGCACCAGCAATTGTGCAGGCCGCACTCAATCCCAACGCGAATTTTGTTAACATGGTAGACCAAACAATAGAAACACAACATCTAGATAGTTTAGGCGACCTCGACAGAATTCCCGACGTTGTTAAATGCTTAAGGGATTTTTCAGGCAGACCAGGGGAGTTTAACTCTTGGAGGAAGAGCGTGGAAAGAATACTCAGAATTTATGAGCCCTTACGCGGAACAGCAAAGTACTATGGAATCCTAAACATAATTAGGAACAAAATCGTAGGAAACGCTGATATCGCGTTAGAGTCCTACAACACGCCGTTGGACTGGACAGCCATCGCCAAATGCCTTACACTGCATTACGCAGATAAGAGAGATGTGTCAACACTGGAATATCAGATGACAGGACTCGTTCAAGGCAACTCTACAGTACAACAATTCTATCAGGCAGTGTACTCTCATTTATCATTTATCCTCAACAAATTAGGCAGTCTGGACACAGGAAAAGAAGCTTTAAGCTTACTTACCGAGACTTATCGAGGAAAGGCCCTTGATACGTTTATCAGAGGTCTCAACGGAGATTTACCGAGACTGCTAGGTATGAGAGAGCCTGCGGACCTTCCGCAAGCTCTACATTTGTGTCTCAAACTAGAGAATCAGAAATTTCGAACTCATTATGCTCAAAATCAAAACGACTTACCACTAAGGAAGCAGTCTTACTATTCACCACCACCTTTGCCACAGAGAGGCCCCAATAATCAAAGACAAAGACAGACTTTCTACCCCCAATTAGCTCACATACCTGGATTCCAAAATAACCCAAGACTTTTTAATTACGAGCAAGTACCAACAAATAGCAACCAGCCAAGGCAACCCCCACCTAGACCCTTAGCACCCAAACCACTACCACCGCCAGAGCCGATGGATATCGACCGAAGCATTCGCTCCCGACAAATAAATTACGCGAACAGACCTCAGGCAAATCAATTCCTGGGAAAAAGACCACCCCAACCATCCTCTCAAAGGAATATCCAGCCTAACAAAACCAGACGCGTATTTCACATTGACACATTTTTTAGGATAACCAGCTCTTCGCTACCATACTTCGAATGTAAAACGAAGAGCGGAGAAGTGTTAAAATTTTTGGTGGACACAGGCTCCAGTAAAAACTATGTCCAACCGAGGTTAGTAAAAAAAGAAATACCTAACGACACCCCATTCCTCGCAAAATCAGTTGCAGGAGACATAAAAATTCAATCGCATACTTATGTTAACTTATTCAATTTAGACGATAAGCTCAAATTTTACGTCATGCCTACCTTAAAATCTTTCCATGCAATACTGGGAAACGACAGCTTGAGAGACCTGAATGCAGTCATTTTTACTGACAAAAACCTCATGGTTATCCGCGACAGAATCAAAATTCAACTTAAGCAACTTAGTAGCCAAAGTATAAACTCTATCGGACTACAAGACGAGCACTTGACCGATTACCAAATGGAAACTGTAGACACTTTAGTAAAGAAATTTCCGAATCTCTTTTCGGAGCCCGACGAAAAACTAACTTACACGACAAAAGTCACTGGAGAAATACGAACTACTACGGACACTCCTGTTTATAGTAAATTTTACCCATATCCAGCTTCGCTTAAAAATGAGGTAGAAAAACAAATCAGTAAACTTCTAAGTGATGGAATAATACGACCATCACGATCGCCGTATAATTCCCCAATTTGGGTTGTGAATAAGAAACCAGATTCACAGGGGAATAAGCAGTATGGAATGGTGATCGACTATAGAAAGCTAAACTCACTGACAATACCAGACAGATATCCTATCCCAGAGATAGCAGACGTCCTATCTCAGCTAGGCAATAGCAAGGTATTCTCAGTGCTCGATCTAAAAAGTGGATTCCATCAAATTCCACTTAGAGCCTCGGACGTAGAGAAAACCGCATTTTCCATAAACAATGGAAAATACGAGTTTACCCGTCTGCCATTTGGCTTAAAGAACGCACCCGCGGTATTCCAGCGTGCGTTAGACGACATCCTTCATGATTTTATCGGAAAGATATGTTACGTCTATATAGACGACATCATCATTTACAGTAAGTCAGAAGAAGAGCATGTACGTCACATCGAAAGTATTTTCAAAACATTGGAAAACGCCAATATGAAGGTACAACTCGACAAGTGCCATTTCTTCAAACAGGAAGTGGAATTTTTGGGGTTTGTAATATCACAAACCGGCATAAAAACTAATCCAAAGAAAGTCGAGGCGATAGTTAATTTCCCTGTACCAAAAACTTTGAAAAACTTAAGATCGTTCCTTGGCCTCTCCGGCTACTATCGTCGGTTTATAAGAGACTACGCTAAATTGGCCAAACCTTTAACAACAATGCTAAGAGGCGAAGAAGGCCATGTGTCAAAACGTCAATCTTCTAAAATTGCGATAAACCTCGATAGCGCAGCAAACGAGGCTTTTAACAAAATAAAAAACTCCCTAGTCTCAAAAGACATTTTATTATCATACCCTAACTACGACAAAGAATTCGAACTCACGACAGACGCATCGGACTTCGCGCTTGGAGCTGTCCTTTCCCAAAAGGATAAGCCCATAACTTTTATTTCTCGGACATTGAGTAAAGCGGAAGAGCATTACGCGGCAAATGAGAAGGAGATGCTCGCCATCATCTGGGCCCTAAACTCTCTTCGAAATTACTTGTATGGTTCCGCCAAAGTAAAGATCTATACAGACCATCAACCGCTTACTTATGCGCTCAGCCATAAGAACAATAACAGCAAAATGAAGCGCTGGAAGGCTATACTCGAGGAGTATAACTATGAGCTTCACTACAAGCCAGGAAAAAGTAATGTTGTGGCCGACGCCCTGTCAAGAATTCCATTAGAATCGGGAGTCCATACCATGTCAGAAATGACTAAAAGTGACAGCAGTTCAGGACAAAACCTTATCTGCAGCGTCGAAACACCTGTAAATGCATTCAAGAATCAAATTATTTTTGATCCGGATTTAACCACTGCGTATAAATTTGAAATAGTTTTCCCTACTATTCACAGACATACAATAATTTTGACAGATTATACTCCCGAACAGCTAATTTCCATTCTGAAAAAATACCTCAATCCATCTGTTATAAATGCTATTAAAGCTCCAGAATCGTTAATGGGAAAAATTCAAGAAATTTACCCTCTCCATTTTGCTAAAATTCGAATAAGATTCACAAGCCTTCAAGTGGAGGATGTGAAGGATGAACGCCAACAGGATGAGATGATTATAAGTACACATAAAAGAGCACATAGAAATGCCAAAGAAAATAAAATACAAATTCTCGAAAAATTTTACTTCCCTAGTATGAATAACAAGATTAATAGAATTGTCAAACAATGTGTAGTATGTAAGGAGAATAAGTATGATAGGCATCCATCGAAACCTGTTCTCAAAGAAACACCGATACCGACGTACTCTGGGGAAATTCTTCATGTGGACGTATACACAACCGAGAACCAACTCGTTCTTACAGCCTTAGACAAATTTTCAAAATATACGCAGGTCAAGGTCATTAAGTCAAGAGCCGTCGAGGACGTGAAATAACCCCTTCGAGAACTTATTTTCCTATTCGGCGTTCCGAAATGTATCGTTTTCGATAACGAAAAATCATTTAACTCAGCTTCAATAACCTTTATGTTACAGGACCAACTAGGAATACAAATCTACAAAGCTCCTCCTTATACGAGCACGGTCAATGGACAAGTTGAACGCTTTCACTCCACCTTAACGGAGATTATGCGTTGTCTTAAAACCGAACGCACTTACACTACTTTTATAGAATTGTTAGATAGAGCAGTTTATGAATACAACTATTCAATACACAGCACAACAGGCCAAAGACCACTTGAAGTCTTTTTCGGACGGAGAATAAGTACTGACCCTGAAACGTACGAAAAAGCAAGGCAGGACAACATTCAAAGACTAAAAGATAAACAAGCAACTGATCTAAGGATTCATAACAAAAACCGAGAGCCCATCAAACAGTTTGATCCGGGAGAAATCGTTTATGTAAGAATTAATAAACGCATAGGGACCAAACTATCACCTAAATTTAAAAAAGAAATAGTCAAAGAAAATAGATCTACCACAATAACTACAGAGTCTGGAAAAGTAGTCCACAAAAGTAACATAAAAAATTGAAACAATATTTTATCTTATTACAGCACCTTTTTGACAATTTGCTTCTCTGCTGCAACCGAGATGCAAATTTTGAACTATACGATGTCACACCTTGTGACTATTTTTAATGGACCAGCGAGAATACAGGACGGTACATTTAAACTAATCCACATCATAGAAATAGACAAATACAGATCCATTGTTGACGATGCACAGGACCAAATCAGACAAATCATCCCAAAATCCAATCCCTTTTTCCCACTCCTAATGCATGAAATATCCCAAATTCACAATATCCTAGAAACCATCGAACCTGTGGAATCATCCAGGAAAAAAAGAGCCATTAATATAATAGGTACTGCCTGGAAATATATCGCCGGATCTCCGGATCACGACGACTTTGAAATGGTGAAATGCACATTAGATCAAACTATCCAAAACAATAACCAACAAGTCATTATAAACGACATTTTTACAGAAAGGCTAGAAAACCTTACTCAAATAACAAATCAAATATCCAAGGTTATGAAGAACAATAATGATTACGTAAACGAGGCTGCACTCACTATGCAAATCAAGCTCAGGTTTACAAAAGAAGAAATAACTAACATTAAATATGCTATACAATGGGCAAAACAAAATATTATAAATTCATTTTTGTTAGATAAAAAAGAAATAAAAGTGGCATTAGAAAAAATTACAAATGACAATATTGTATTTACATCAATAGAAGAAGCTCTTGAATTTGTAAGCATTAAGGTTCTGTACAATCAGAAAAAACTTTTATATGTTATTATTATCCCGCTCACTAGTAGAGAAGAATTTGATAATATTATAATTAAGCCTATAAAGAAAAATAATAGAATCATAAGTACTAAGTTTAATGAAATATTAAAGAAAAATAATAAAATATTTGGCATAAAAAATGAGTGTACTACAACGAAAAATTTTAAGATTTGTAAGAATGACGAATTGGTAAACATATCCAACGATACTTGCATTCCACCGCTATTAAACGGAATGAATTCATCTTGTCCAATTTCTTACGGTTACCATATACCTAAAATAGAAAATATTTCTCCAGGTGTAATCCTCCTCAATGATTTTATCGGGACAATAAATAATAAAACAGTAAATGGGACATTTTTAATCAAATTCCACAATGTTACGTTGCAAATAAATGACAAATTTTATAGAAACTGGGAAGCTCCACTTTTGGAAGCTTCACCACCCACAATTCAGCAAACGCCGGTTGAAGATGAATTCATAAACCTATTATCCTTGGAAATGTTAAGCCACTTGCATATTAATAATACCAAGCGTATCCATGAGCTTAGGTCAGACTCTGCAATCACCAAATATACAACTTACGCATTATTCATCCTTTTAACTATATGTCTTATCCTGATAAAGCTTTTTACAAGAAATAAAGAAAAGGTAATTCTCCATACCATAGATCCTAACATGAAATTTATACAATCTTCGGTTGCTAGAACGAAATCATATGAGCCAAAGCCGCAAAAAATTGATGACCTACCCTACTTCTAACGATTGGGGACAATCGTTTTTAAAGGGGGAAGAGTTAACACAAAATATGTTGAAAACTCGATATATCTTGGCACATATGAATTCAAGTCATTTTCATATTTGTTTCCCAATATTTAGTTTACACGCGCGGTCATAAAAACTATGTTGTCAGCGAATATCGTTGACAAGTGTGTCGACGACATCCGCTGCCCATATTCCCAGACAAAAGTAAAACGAAATTGAAAACGCATTTCCGTTCATAAAACTGCAGCGTCTGACTTACAATGCGAAAGCATTAACTGCAATGCTTTCGCAAAATTCCATGGAAATCCAAATAGCCAGCTTATGGCTCAGGTAGTTGATAAGTTTAACTTATTGTCTAAAATTAATTCACTCTGTATTTGAACTTTCAAGAATAAACTTCGTTTTGATAACGAAAGGCATTTTTTATTTTCAAACATTGTCCGCGATCTTTCTCGAGGAAAGTTCGCGTTAGTTATTTTTTTTAAGATCTTAGTTTAAAAAGATCTAACTTATATATGAATATGTATGCACATATTGTGTGATTAATTGCTGTGAAGTAGGTATACTACTTGTATTTATGTAAGTTTTCTCAATTGCACAAATTGAAAGCTTTGCAGAATCAAGAACGTAGTATTGTAAGCACAAAGGGTGAGTCAAATTATGTTTCCCAACTTGAAATAAACAACCTACAGAAATGTACAGATATTCTCGGCTTATCGTTGGTAATATTAATTAAATGGCTGCTCCTGGGACATTGCACTCGAGAAAATGTTGATGAAGTTTTAATAAAACTATCGCCATTTTATATAAACGGAAAACTATTTGTACACTTATGTGAGTACATAAAGTCGCGTTTCTGAGTGTGAACATATGTATGTATGTACGTGAGTTTTTATGTGCTGCAAGCAATACACATTTATACATATGTATGCATGTATGCAGCCAACCAACCAAACAAAGATTATTGTGACAAATACTGCACTCACATATCGCCCACACATACATACATATATGCTATATGTGTGTGCACATGGTTCGAACATTGTCTATTGACTCTTCACGGGTAGGTTGTACATACATACATTCATAGGTGTGTCATTATTTATATCCATAACATATATAGTTTGCTTGATTAAAAACTAAAATGCATTGAGTGTTACGTTTATCACTTTGATAATATTTGCAATGTCAATACACTTACTGCAAGCCCTCATTCTCTCTTTATTACTCCAATAGCCAAACAATGAGTTCTTGTGGGGAATAGGCAGCGGAGAATTGCTGCCTTCTTGATTAGCTTTTCAAATTAAACAGTATAACAGAACTTGAATAAATTTACAAATTAACGCTTTTGTTGATTTTTAGCTAAGGGTTCTAGTTTTACAAATTACACTGGGCTACAAAAACAATTACTTAGTTCTCGGAAATACTAATTTGCACTTTGCTTAGGGATCTCATAACATAACATACATAGTAGCACAATAACTGTTTGAGCAATCTATATACCCGTAATAAAACGCTTTTCCCAAAAAATAATTGCGTTTCTTAACTAAGCCATCTAACTTCTTACTAATTTTTTATTATTCTCCTAATAATGAAATTGGCTGGTTAGTTTGAGATATACCTATGTATGCGTTCATAATTAAAAAAATTGAACATTTTTAACTTGTTTCAAGAAAAGGTAGAATTCGTTTTTTTATCAAGCCAAAACCCAAGAGAAGAGTATAGTGCCACAGTAGAATAGCTCAAACTGGCATTAGGAGTAAAACATAGACGATAATGATGTTGGGAATAAGAACAGATAAGTTGCCACACAATCTTTATGATTTGATTCAAACGCGCTTCCGGATGTGTCATGATGGTTGAATTGTTGCATCTTGAACGTCAACTTGTTCCTATTCTCCTTACAGCAAGAAATATACAAAATGCCATTAGTTAGGTAGGTGAAATGGTTGAAGTACCACTGATACCGTTATGAAACCTCAAACAAATATATACAATATGTTACTCCATAAGAATTAAGTAGTGGGCCGGGTGTTAGAGGGCCTAATTAAAGACGCCATCGTACTGTTAATGCTGCAGATTGCGCCAGAGCAACAGGACTATACGTCGTTTCCCGCTGCTGCACTTACACTTAATAATATAATAAGACAGTTGGATGGTGAAAATAGTTCGTTTCTTAATTCTTTCTTATAAAATCCAAGTGACCAATAAAATGATTTACTACAATCTATTTACATATATCAATCTTTTTTATGAAAATAATGTTAGCTGCAAGATAAAAAATTTAAAATATAATTCTGAAGTACACTTTATATCTTCTAAAATACATTTGTTTTCCCTTGTGGATGATACGAGAAGACTCTTATTTTAACAGGACACTCTTTTCTTCCGGTTATCCCATCACAGTAGCCTTTCGAGTTTGATGTAGCAGGTCCAAGAAGACAAGGTATAACTAGGTAGATTCTTCCTAAAAGGGAATGTAGTGATATACCCTATCCTACATGAAAGCTTCAGATTAGAGAATCTACTTTTAGGTAATTTGTAAAAGATGGGATCAAGACATAGTTTGTCGAATTTCAAACTAAATGTGGCCGGAATTTCGTTGGAAACTTAAACAAGAGGGTTTGCCATGCGAGCGCTTTCAGGAAACTGTTTAATAGACAAACATACAGAAACTATCAACAATTTCTAATCCCCTCTGTATCAGTCCAGCGCTGTGCAAAAGTTTACTTCGTCACATAGAAGCAACATTTAGCACCATTTAGTCACTTTGATTCCTTCTCTGCGTTAGAAAGATCAGGTGGAGAAGGACTTGGCTTCACTTGGTATTTCCAACCGGCGGCGGTTAGCAATAATTAAATTACATTGGGTCTCCGCTTATAGCAAATTCACAAGCGCTTTCTTAATAAACAATATAATTAATTTAATAGGCACTAGTCTAGATTTACCATACCCCGATACTCGATTTCGTATGGCAATTGCCTCAATTAAATATAATATAAAATAAATTAAATTTGCATCAAGTAGTTTTAACGAAAAAATTTATTACAGTTTCGTTACTTTTGATTCTCTTTAGAAATTTTTTGTCGAGATGCCGCCGCATCTGGAATTCTCAACTTCTTCAGCAATTAAAAATAATTTTTTTCATTTATGCACGAAAATCTCGTTGTTGTTGAGTATTTTTCACTTGATAATTTTTTATATTAGGTACTGAATAATAAATTTTTACACACATCGGAAAATTAAAAATTAAACGAAAGTCAGAGCGCACAAACAATTCAGAAGAATTGTTAAAATTTGATATGATCCTAGTAAAAAAAAAGTTCATCTTGAGCAATTGGATTTTGAAAATTGTGCTCCGCATTAAAATCCAATTCACCACATTTTTAATTGAAATAATCGCATTTTCACACATTAACTTATTTGTTTTTATAAGTTTATATAAAAAGGAAATAAAATTTAAGTACCCAAATTAAGAATTACTAAAAATTTCCACTTAAATAAGCACACACGGCGAGGACACGACAGCTACTGAGGTTAGGTCTGTTGAGTGTTGTTATTTATATGAAAAGGATAGCGCTGGTAAGGCTAACACAAGTAGGGACTCACCGCAAGGATACATATTACATACACCGTTCGACACAAGTTTGCCTGCAAAATATAATTCAGAAAGTGGATGTCAATAAAAGCAATGTTCATTTAGTCGCAGTGAAAAGGTTTTTGAGAAGTTTTATTACTTATTTACTTTTACTTTATTTAATTAAATTATTTTTTTTATTTTGTACTACATATTTAACTTTATTTGGGTTTATTTTGTACTATTTAACTTTATTTTATTTTATTTTGGGTTGGTGCGTGACTATAATTTGGAAGCTCGTTCGGAGTCGGCTTAAATCTGTAGGTTGCTCCATTCGCGGAACAACATCAAGACGCACGCCACAAATTGGAGGAGGAGCTCGGCCTATGTGTTTTAATATACATTATTTTACTTACATTACTACTCTAATTTTATTTTATTTATTTCAGACAGAAATCGAAATACCGATCGGCCAAATAAAGAAAACAATATTATATTGTGGATTTGGTTTAAATTCTGTGGTGGAGCTCATTTTATTAAAAATAATATTTATAATTTGACGACCAAATTAATTTATTCATTTTTTTTAATTTTATTTCTTTACTTTACATTATTTTACTTTACTTTATCGTTTCCGTTTTATCGGTCTCCGTTCTCAGAAATTTGACAGCTTTGCTGTTCGAGTGACGTCACACAGGTGCAATTGATGATTGTAAACATAGTATTCTATCATTCATGTAATTTCTTCTTCTTCGTGCATTCTTGTTTGCATCAGTGTGACGTTATACAAAAATTATTTCTCTCTGAGACCTTGTATTCTGTCATTCTTGCAAAGGTGCGTTTGGCAATACTAGCAAAGCGAATTTGTACAAAAACCAAATTTACATGTATTTTGCTTTCCCAATTTGGTCGTTTGAATGTCAAAATCAGCTGGTTACTTTTAATCAAAGAGTCAACAAAACAGATCATTTTAACATTGAAACCACTAAAAGAAAAAATAAATCAGAAATTCTACTGCTATCACCGTAATAGCATGCAGTGGCCACGAACGTCTTTCTAAAAGAGTTTTGCAGTTATTCTTCTGTTTATAGCATTAATTAGTAAGTCGCGTGGCGTATTTCTTATCTCTATCATTAAAATTCCGCATTTTGAGAAAATGGTTTCCCATTTATTCATTTTAACATGACAATATGTTTTAAAAAGCTATTGGAATGCAATTTTTAAGCTGGTATATATAATACAATGTGTTATTATAAAAAACAAGTCAAAACAATCAATTCGATTAAAAAAATAATTACCAGCAAGTGGTCACACCGAAAAAATTATCGATAACAATTGGCACTCATTCTTGTTGCTGATTGTCATTCATAAGGCATATTCGCCTTGTTTGCCATTATTATTAAAATAGTGAAAGGAAATGAAGAAAGTTTTGGTAACAGGCGGTACTGGGTTAGTGGGAAATGCCCTCAAGACTATTGTAAACGAAGACTCACTGGAAGGGGAATGGATTTTTGTTGGAACTAAAGATGCCGACTTGACGTAAGAAAAAATAAATTTATAAGCCGCTAACTTGGGCATAGTAACTTGAATGGATAACCAACTTCAGCGATAGCAACTCCACTCGTGCCCTTTTCGATCGAGTACAACCTACTCATGTCGTGCATTTAGCAGCAATGGTGGGTGGGCTTTTCCATAATATGAACAACAACCTGGATTTTCTGGTAATTATGAAAATAGCCCTTAAAGGAACATTTGTGAATAGATAATTTAATAATTTAGCGTAAAAACCTGCAAATAAATGACAACGTGCTACAAAATGCATACGAGCATGGTTGCGTTAAAGTAATTTCTTGCCTTTCTACATGCATTTTTCCGGACAAAACCAGTTACCCTATCGACGAGACCATGGTTCATAATGGCCCTCCTCATCCTTCGAATTATGGATACTCATATTCGAAGAGACTTATCGATGTACAGAATCACGCATATCACGACAAACATGGTTGTATGTTCACATCAGTTATTCCGTGCAATATTTTTGGACCTCATGATAACTTTAAACAAGAAGTTAGCCACGTCATTCCAGGCATGATAAACCGTATGCATCAACTCATTGATGAAAATAAAGGCCTGCCGGAGGACAGGAAAGAGTTTGTTGTATACGGGACCGGAAAACCCCTACGTCAGTTTATATATTCCTTAGACTTAGCTAAATTAATAATTTGGGCTTTGGTCAATTATGAGAGTGTGGAGCCTCTGATTTTAAGTGTAGATGAAGAAAATGAAGTGACTATTTTTGAAGCTGCAGAAGCTGTCGCAAAAGCGTTTGATTTTAAGGTATGGGTTTTTTGCATATATACATACCACTGATATGATATTGAGAATATTTTTTTAGGGGAAATTAATTTGTGATACCAGTAAAGCTGATGGTCAATATAAAAAAACCGCTTCTAACCGGAAGTTACGCAGTCTGTTGCCAAATTTCCAATTCACTGCGTTTGAGGATGCCGTTAAAACCTCTGTGAAATGGTACATTGAAAATATAGACAATGTAAGAAAGTAATTTGATTTATTTCTGGGACTAAAGCTGACGGCTTTGCTCAACTCGATAAGATTAATTTAATTGTGAAGCTCTATGCTCACTAACCAATTATTATTTCCTCCAGACCAGTTACATTTTTTTTAATAAAACGTAGACTTATGGAACGGAATAATAAGCATTCCAAAATGGTGTAGAGGGATCGTAATGTGATTAATAAGGAAACGAACGTTAAAAGGAAAACATCTTAAAGTTAATATGAACTTAAATTACCAAAGATAAAAATAAATTAAAAAGCAGAGTTCGAAAATTCGTAAAATTCCTACTTTGACACTGGAAAATTAACAAAAAAGAACTCGAGATCTCATTAAATTCTCTAAGTGCGCGGAGGAGCATTACGCGTATAATTCGTGAAATGGAGATGAAATCGGTAAGTGTTACGTAGAGTTCTACTAGGGTTATGAAGGTGAATGCTTCGTTGTTGTTGTAGCAGTAATAATCGTAACAGAGATCAACGATTCCTCCTTTAATTACGCTAAAACCAATATTTAAAGAGATGCCAAAGTTACCGCAGCAGCGAATGAGCGCATTAATATCCGATTGCAGCCCAGAACGCCCTCTACATTTCTAATTGCAGAAAGTATTTTCGAATCATTGGCATATAGAAGAAAATTGTCAAACGAAAAATAGGCAACAATATCATTACTAAATAAATCGAAGAGGTCTACTCTACTATCCTAAAGAGTTGTCTTGTGGAACCCGTGAAGATACATTTAAAGGTACCGATCATTCTCCCCCAATCATTACCACACCTCGTCTATTGGATTAATAAGAATTTAAGCATTGAAAGATAGCAGAAGGAAAACCGAGCGAGGCTAATTTACTAATATAGAATTGTGTGAGAAACTATCAAATGTTTTAGAAAAGTTTCTGTAAAAATAGTCGATTCGAAATACTTCAGCAAAGGTTGAAAAACAATATTCACCAAATACAGGTCGGTTGGAAACTGTATACGCACCAGTGACAAATCCATGCCTGTTATGATTTCGTCGGAAAGTTTGGATATAAAAGAATGGTTCGAAATCGGCCTATATTTGCACACATCGTTATTTTTGCCACGTTTGAGAATTGGGGTAGTAGTGATTGCAAATCATCGATAGAAACTCTAGAGGACAAAGATTTATTAAAAATTAGTTTGGGAGGAGTAACAATGGGCAGACAATTTTTGAGAAAAATTGCGGAAAGCCCATCCTTATTTGTCTGCGTAAACGTTTTTATACCCTATTTCCATTCTCGTAAGTCCGAAGAAGCAAGGTTTAAATAGATAAAATTCAACAATGAAAGTTGGAAGAAGAAATCGGCAAGCAAATGGGCTGCATATTTATCAACGAAATGAACCTTAGAATGCACTCCAGAGCTGGACTTCTAGAATTCAGAAATTGCCAAAGGCTTTAGGATTGTACTAAATATTCACTTCAATCCCAAGAATTTAGTTCCTGCACAGAAAATTATTTAAGAAGTTGAGTTTTTTTTTTTAAATTTTGATATTTTGATAGTTTGATTTTTAGATTTTGGAAATTGTTTGTAGAGTTTAAGTTTAAGTTGTTAAAGTTCATAAGTGCCAGGAAGGATGAAGGGTTAAAAGGTTTTTAATTTATGGCACAATTTCGATAAAGATTTCAAGCAACTGAGTTTGACGGCAGAATAGCACTAATCAACATCCAACCCAGAAAACAAAGATTTCCAAGTGGTGTCATGTAAAATGCTATTCGGCCTAGAAAAGTCACAAGAGAAGAAATTGAAAGCAAATTCTTAATAAATTTTGTTTATTACTACTAGTATGTAACCTCCGAAAATCGGGTGGCGCTTCAACGTAAAAGGAAGTGTGGTTTCGCTCGGCTGCAAATTTATACGAGGCAATAGAAATCGCCTTCCCTGAGCCTCTCCGCATAACACTTCCGCGTGCAAACAATTCGGATGCATTTGTTTTATGATAAGTCGTGTGCCATTCACCAATCCTTCTGCTGGGCTTAAATTGCGAATCAACATTATCACTGTTCCAATTTTCAATTGAAGTTTATGCGGCGGAGTTCCGCTAAAATTGAGGGAGTGTAAAAATTCCACAGGGAATCTTACCTGATCTTGTGAAGCAGTCGTATCAGCGCTGAGATATGGCGCTCTTGACCAGGTAACATATCGACTATACTCGAGTTTATGATTGCACATTGATAATTTTTTGGACATAATATGGCTCGGTCTTTTAAATTATCGATTTCTATTATTCCATTATTTGGTTGGAACACCCAGTCAATGAGGTTTCCGTTTTTTAAAAGAATTTGATCAGGAATTTTTACTCTTGATTCATTGTCTTGCCCTTCGCCGTGTCCTATGCGCAAAAGAACATTACAATAGTCAGGTTCTTGACTACGCATATTGATTGTGAGCTTAAATGATTTAAAAAATTTCCACAAAGCGCAACGCTTCAAACAATTACCAACTATCCCAGTTCACGCACTTCTCGGTACCACAGGCAAAAGTGCCTAAAGTCTCCACCCACAATAATAATTTTCCTACCAAAAGGCGTCTCATTTTGGTGAATATCGCGCAAAAGACGATCTAAACGCAACAAAGCTCTGCCAGGTACCATGCTAGCTTCATCCCAAATAATAGCTTTTGCTGCCTTTAATCCATGCCAGGTCCATCAATAAAAACAGCTTTAACAGATATGCCCTCATATGACGTTTCAAACATTTATCACTTATTTACCTGCTCTATTCCTCCACTTAAAGTAGGAACTCTTCTACGAACTCTTCTTGGTCGTCCCCTAGGCATATTTTAAAATTAAATATGGATGTACTTTTTTCTTAAAATAAATTCTATTTTGCGTCTGTCCAAAACTCTTTCCAATTTACACTGTTACCGTTGTTTTAAGTGAATTGACAAATTTCAAGTCAATTGTCAATTCATACCCATTATTGCCATCACAACAAAATTTTGAAAAAAATTCGCTAAACCCGTTGAGACTATGTTCATGAATACATATTTATTAGTAAAAGAGAACAAAACAAAACAATTCTTGAGAATCCAAATGTATACAATGCTGTGCAAGAGAGCTAAACAAAGCAAACGTATATATGCGTATATTTGTGTGTCATCCCGCTTTGCATAGACATCGCTGTTATCAATATGAAAATTTTGATAACTTTACACGCAAATATTTCATGAACAAATTAACCAATTTTAATTTTTATAATTTTCCGGAAATATGCTCATCAAAACCTTTCTTTTGGTATATATTTCATATCTGTACGTGTTGTAGTTTAGTCAGAATAAGCACCATGTTTTAAAATAATACTATAGATTATTTCGTATGGTTCATGGTTCCAGAGAGGCTAGGGTTACTACTCGAAAATTCATAAAATTCAACATTAAGCAATAAAGGGGCATGATGTTTGTCCGCAGGTGAGAAGGATGAGAAGCATTTAGAGAAACATGTATTAAAATTAGTGTTGTTGCTTGTTTTCAAAAGAATTAATTTCTGCAAAGTCTAGTCTTACATGATTCGAGTGAAGATGTGACATTAGTTGGTATAAAACTAAATTGACAAAAATTAGTCCAGAAAACATTCGGGAAATTTAAATCCCCAAAAATATATTATAAATATGGTTCCTCTTAAATAAGGCTACCTTATTTGGAACAAGAAAAACAATGTTCTCCGGTGTCCTATGAGAATGCCCATGGGCACTAAATAAAAAGTAAGTAAATATAAAGAGCCATAGCGAGATGATCCTTTTGGCGGATGGGGTCCTCATTTAAGAGCGAGATGTGGAACTGCAATGAGAACTCCGTCCTCTAAATTGCAACCCATACTTTCAACATATCGATCTTTTCGACATAAAATTTGAGTCTAAGTATTCTTCACCGTAAAAATTGGCGTTCAGAAAAGTGTCAACAAAAATTGCAACTTCAAACACCAAATGAGCACTACGGGTGCCAATAGTCTTCGACTTAATACGAATGCCATCTACTATATATTTTGAAATCAAATTTTTAACACATTGAATAAATCAGTTCTGAATATGGCTATATTTTCTAGTCTAAAAGATCGTTCCTTTGAAAAAATTTAAAGTGCCGCACCTTGACAGCAGCTGGTCAAACCAACGTTTACAAATTTTGTTTGAGGTTATATATATATATTTTTTTTTTATTAGCTCTAGTAACTAAGTGATATATTAAAAAATTGTATTTATATAAACTTTGAGGGAAAAAATTCTACTTTTAATTTGGACATATGGCTTATGGCGTTTTCTTTTCCCGTAATACATTTGCATTTATTCCACACTGTGCCAAACAGTCTTTCTTGTTTCTTTCTCGGCATATACAATATATGGGAGGTACATGTTCTTTTCTGGAAATGCTCCACTCCAGCCGGCGAAAAGTGCAACACACACAAAAAGTGAAGGTGGGGATATTAATTTAAGTTCATCAAAATTGTTATACGAAAGCTTTAAATCTGATAAGAAAATGGAAGTAAATCATTAAATTTTATTAATTCAATGCATAATTTTCGGAAGAGTTGAATTTTTTTTTTATGAAATATGCAACATTTTCAAATCGTCTACGGTAATATTTTCGTATCTTGCCGTGTAATGATTTTTATAAAACTATATTAAAATATATACAAAAAATTAAATTTTTTGATAGTGCATTTAATTAAATACTTTTTCTTTTCCTTTTTGCCTTGCAAAAATTAAGATGACAGTTCTGTAGAAACCTTTTAGGATAAATTTATGATATATTTCAAAATAACTTTCGCTTTCGACAAACTTAACATTAAAATAGTTATCATTAAATTTGGATTAAATGACGTGAAATATGATACAATATTATTTGACAAAGATTAATAGCCAAAACGGTTGTGTATTAAAAGTCAAAGCCGTATGGCAACTCTTTTATTTCTTAACCTTATGTATGGACAAATATAAAGCATTGGAAGCACGACCAAGGAAAAGATCAGTCGGTGTTTTTTGTTTTTGAAAAATTTCACTTTTAGATGCAGAACGACCATTGACCAAATGGGTAGAGCATCTGAAGTCCTGTAACTTCACTTCTGGTGTGAGCAAGCTCTGGTCCACCGTAAGGACCCTTTCGAACCCGACGAAGCACAACGACACGGTGGATATCGCCTTCAACGGTCGTACTTCGTCGGATCCGAAGAGATGCGCGAGCTACTTTAGCCGGCAATTTATACTGCATCCTCCGGTCGACAGATCAAAACGTTGTGCCACCAGACCGTTGCACAAACTGCCATACAACAGTGCACCGCTTGCTTTCTCCAGCGACGAGGTTCAGGGGGCCATCAAACATAATATATGAAACCATCTAAAGCCATTGGCCCTGACGGACTAAACATGCCGATGGTGAAAAAGCTGTGTCCACTGGGAGTAGAATTTCTCACCAAGGTCTTCAATCTGTCTATGACCACTCTCATCATTCCTGATAAGTGGAAATTAGGGAGAGTGGTCCCACTACTGAAGCCTGGGAAACCCGCCAACCAAGGGGAGTCTTATCGTCCGATAACTCTCCTTTCCCCAGTAGTGAAGACGCTTGAAGTCCTTCTACCCCCACTCCTCACAGAACACCTGACTCCAGCCCCTCACCAGCATGGTTTCCGAAGAGTGCACAGCACCACCACGGCACTCACCGTCATAAACACCCAGGTAAACCGTGGACTAAACCAAAACCGCTCCTGCGAGAGGACTGCCCTAGTAGCGTTGGACCTACAAAAGGCTTTCGATACAGTCAGCCACGCCACGCTACTAGATGACATTTTACAATCGACACTCCCGCCAGCGCTGAAGAGGTGGACCGCGAACTACCTGAGTCGTCGTCACTCGTCGGTGATATTTCGAGACCAAACTTCAAAACAGAGAAAAATAAACCAAGGAGTACCGCAGGGTGGTGTCCTTTCACCCTTGCTTTTTAATTTCTATATTTCGAAACTCCTACAGCCACCAGAGGGAGTCTCACTGGCCTCTTACGCCGACGACTGCACGATAATGGCGTCGGGCAATGACATTGATGGCCTATGCGCCACAGTAAACGACTACCTCGCCCGCCTTTCTCGCTTCTTCACTGCGAGAAACTTAAAACCACTAAATCTACGGCGACCCTTTTTACCACCTGGACAAAGGAGGCCAAGCTGTAACTTCAGGTGCACGTCGATGATACCCCAATACCGACGGTAAATAACCCAAGAATATTGGGAGTCACCTTTGACAGCTTGCTCTCCTTCTCAGCGCATGCAACCGCTATTGCAACGAGAGTACAGAATCGCAACAAGGTCCTCAAGTCGCTTGCCGGCAGCACTTGGGGCAAAGACAAAGAAATGTTGCTGTCGACTTTCAAAGCAATAGGCCGACCAGTTCTTAACTATGCTGCGCCTGTCTGGTCGCCTGGAACCAGTGATACGCAGTGGATGAAGCTCCAGACCTGCCAAAATACTGCTATCAGGACCGCGAG
Organism: Anastrepha ludens; assembly: GCF_028408465.1. Lineage (NCBI taxonomy): Eukaryota > Metazoa > Arthropoda > Insecta > Diptera > Tephritidae > Anastrepha > Anastrepha ludens. The sequence continues at coordinate 1,349,003 of NC_071502.1, forward strand.
AGGATGTCTCCTGATGTCCCCAATTCAACACCTGCACGACGAGGCTCACATGCTCCCTGTAAAAGAGCACAACAAAATGCTCGGCAAGCAGTTTCTGCTAGGGTGTTACCGCAGGCCTCACCCATGCAGACACCTGCATGTGGTTGAGCCACCTCCCAGCCACATTAGGAGACACCTCCTTAACTAATAGGACTATGAATAAGTTCGTGCGGTTTTTTTCGAAATTTGAAACTTTATTGACGTAAAATGGTTACAAATTTAATATTCAAAATATTGTCCATCGCTTACTACTACTTTTTCCCATCTTTCTGGCAATTCACGGATTCCCTTTGTGAAAAATTCGATCGGTTTTGCCGCAATCCACGAATCGATCCATTTTTTGACTTCATCGTAATTACGGAAGTGCTGGTCAGCCAGGCCATGTTGCATCGATCGGAAGAGATAGTAATCGGATGGCGCAAGGTCTGGACTATACGGCGGGTGGGGTAGGACATCCCATTTGAGCGTTTCTAAGTATGTTTTGACCACTTGTGCAACATGTGGCCGAGCATTGTCATGTTGCAAAATAACTTTGTCGTGTCTATCGGCGTATTGCGGGCGTTTTTCTCGCAGTGCTCGGCTCAAACGCATCAATTGTCGTCGGTAGACATCCCCCGTAATCGTTTCATTCGGTTTCAGTAGCTCATAATACACAACACCCAGCTGGTCCCACCAGATACACAGCATAACCTTCAGGCCATGAATATTCTGCGCCGACGTCGATGTTGAAGCATGGCCAGGGTATCCATACGTTGCCCGACGTTTTGGATTGTCGTAATGGACCCACTTTTCATCGCCAGTCACAATTCGATGCAAAAAACCCTTTCTTTTGTGCCGTTGAAGCAGTTGTTCGCATGCCATAAAACGGCGTTCAACGTCTCTTGGCTTCAATTCATACGGCACCCAATGGCCTACCTTTCGGATCATTCCCATGGCTTTTAAACGTTTGGAAATGGTTGATTGATCAACTCCCAAAGTTTTTGCAACCTCTTCTTGCGTTTGAGCCGGATCTTGATCGAGCAATTCCTCCAATTCGGTATCCATGAACTTTGGCGGCGCACCCTCGCGTTCTTCGTCTTCCAAGCCAAAATCACCACTTTTAAAGCGTGCAAACCACTTCTGGCACGTTCGCTCAGATAGAGCATGCTCACCATAAACTTCCACCAAGATACGATGACTTTCGGCTGCTTTTTTCTTCATATTAAAATAATGAAGAAGAATTCCCCGCAAAAACACATTATTTGGCACGAAATTCGACATTTTCAAGTGGTAAAAATATTGTTGTTTACGCTTCAAATAAAAAACTTATACTGACGTTTGTGCCTTACGACAGTAGCTCTCCAATGAATGTTTGGAAATGTGGATCGATGGAATAATAATCAAGTTACGCCATCTGTTGTAAAACCGCACGAACTTATTCATATTCCTATTACGTGGACGAGATCCAGGACAAAACTGACAGACCACTCCAGGATTAGACAGTGTACACACAGGCCATAAACGACATTCATCGGGAGACCCTTACCACCTTCTTAAGCTCCCGACCCCCGAATGCCGTTATCGGAGTCCAACCACCACCTATTGCAGACGAAGAGCTCCAGCTTCCCCGAGAGTCCCGCGTAACCTTGTCACAATTACGTTCTGGATACTGTAGCAGGTTAAATTCCTACCTATCCAGAATCGACCCCGACATACCAAACATATGTCCGGCTTGTGAAGGCACCACGCACGACACTAACCACCTTTTCACATGCCCTATAAAACCCACTCATCTAACACCTCTCTCCCTCTGGACCCAACCCGTCGAAACAGCTAGTTTCCTGGGCCTACCGTTAGATGAGCTAGACGAAGACGACCGGTAACTACACTACACTGACAGGGCGAAGATACTGCTACAACAACAACAACAACCATTGACCCTTTGAGTTCAATATATATTTTACACATACTATACGTACTCTGTTAGTTGTTTGATGTAGTTTGTCCTCCAATCCATGGTTTGAGTTGTTGTTCTAACAACATATCATATTCCTTATACAAATTTTTAACAGATGTAAATGCGGGTCGTTCGCATTACGTGTACCCGAATATTTTGAAAATTTTAACGTGTGGGTCTCAGAGTTGCTATAAATATAACCACCCCCACAAATAATGCTTATGGAAAGATTTTTCATGGTAGAAATGCACTTGAAGGTTTGCCGTTTCTTCAGCTGCGATTACCGTCGGAGTGATCTCTCACGCAACAATCAAAATGGTAATCTATTTGAATATTCAAAATTTTACATCGAAGCATAAATAATGTGACACATGGAATATGCAAGTAACACAAACTGGCTCACGACGTCGATGATCGTTCCCACGACAGCCGGTTCAAATTTGGTGTGTGTCCGTAATGGGTGTCTATGCCTTTCTACAGAAGCTGTTTGGAGGACGAGGTGAAATCATCTAAGCACCTTCTACTCAGCTGCCCTGCTCTTGGCGGGCTAAGATTCAGATATTTGGGTTCACATTTTTGTTACACCTGCGCATATAGCAGGCTTAAGCGCATCAGGGGAATTTCATTAGCAGATTGAAACTGTTAACGTAATTAGTCACCGTTTTAAGTTTAGTCAAGCTAAAGTTAAATTGTTGGCGGGAAAAATCAGAAGAAGTTAAAATTTTTTCAGTTGGGCTACATTGTATTAAATAAAAAAAAGTGCGTGTAGCGTAGTCACATAACAGAAGTGAAACTTTGAAGGCAGACAAAGAAAGAGGGAGAGACCAGAGAGAGATTGGGAGAGAGAGAGAGAGAAAGAATATATATCTAAATAAATTCACAACATTTGCAGAGAATACAAATAGACAAAATTTACAAAAAACGGAGAAGGGTCGACCGGTGTAGGTAAACGCCGGACACCAACCATGCCAACGACGCGCACTACTCCGAGCTTTAATCACCCGCACAAACACCGCGATTCCAGGACCGCAGCAACGGCACAAATTACCGCAAGGCAATACCAATAAATCCGTCGCCGGAATGGATAGCACTTTATAGTACGCACAACACTAGCCAGGAAACGGAAATAAGCGCCAAAAAGTAGGCACCAAAAAAAAAAGACCCAAAAAAATTGGGACCAACAAAACGCCTCAAACCGTAGGCACCAACGAAATATAACAACAAAGAAGCGCCAAAAAGTAGGCAGTGTTATTTCTTACTACAAATTAGCGACCACAAGGAAAAACTCAGGAAAAATAGCCTAAAGTGTATCTAAGATATATTTAAATTATAGCTCTCTCTCTCCTTTTCCTCTACGTTATATCTTTTTTCTCTCTCGCGGAACGAAAATGCCCAAAACGTTGCATGGGAATGGAAATTTTACTCTCCATCCATTGACGCCTAAGAAGTTTCACTTCAAAAATAAATAATCAAATAAAATGCAAAATAATAAGCTTAGCATAACATGATTTTATATTGTCTCCAATAATTTCTTCAATTCCCTCATCGCCGTCAGATGAAGAACATTCCATTAGCATAAGATACCTTCAACGCTTTCGACTTGAGATTCGGAATCTGTAGTAAGGGCGACTGGAGGCTGTGGTTCAGAAGTGCATACCTCTATATCATTGGCTGATTCATGTTTAATATATTATATGACTTCAAATAAACTTTATAAATTATATCTAAAATATATTTACTTACATTCTCCATTTTACTCCCCATTTTTATTTAAATTTGGAATTTTTACTCAATTCGCAAATTTTAATTATTTTGCTTGTTTATTTTTACTTTGCGATCAGCTGTTTCCCACTTGCAAATAAAATTCAAATACAAGTAAAAATTCATCCAGTAAATATCAACTTCCCCTCAAAATGAATGCCATTTTGTTCTCTCACTTTCCCCACTTTGCAAGTTTTTTGGATACATGAACAACAAACATTTGTTACAATTATTTGCTTCATGAACAGACCTTATAAAATATAGTACAGATATGAACTTTATATTCGAGACCATTACAAAATTCTCCGTTCTATGTAAAGTTGATCTCGAGACCGTTCGTTTTGAATGCCAAATCTTCAGTAACAATAACCAGTTCCATTTGCAACGAATTGCTTCCTACCATAAAAAATACACACTTTTTTAATATATAATGTAACATGTTTTATATATTAAAATACATTTAACATATATTTTACATAAAATTTACATAATCTCATACAGTACATACAATATTAGTTATAAATATTTTTATTTTTATAGGAGTCATTTTTATTTGTAATTAGAGAAATTGATCATTTTAATGTGTATAAAATGACAAAGACGTTAATTCGATGATGAAAGAAGGTTTAATTGTGGAATCAGGCACATAATAGGCATGTACATACATTATATTATATATTTATTTACTGCATTAAAAAAATTATTTTCGTTATTTTCCTTATTTCATAGGTGATTTCTATGACTTCATCTCTTCATATTAAAACAATAGTAATTATACATATTTAATTTATACAAATTAAGAAAAATATTTCAACGAAAAAGAAAAACAAAAATAAGAATTTACACTCAACATTAATAAGTACGAATTTTGCACATTTTACCCATTCGTCCTTTACAACGAGTTAAAATTATTGAGATATTTTGTTTTAAAACAACGCTTAAGGCAAACGATGATGAAATGCTCTTGGCATTCGTATTGGTGTTGGTGGTGGGAATGCGAGAGTTGCTCTTCTAGATGCTGGGTATTGGTAAATAATGTTGATATTTGCTAAACTAATGTCACTCATTTCTAAGTCTTTTCACATAAACCCCCTTACACACGCCTTTTTTTGAGCAGTTTGTCCTTATTCTGTAGTGTAAAAAATCCGTTGACCCATTTCAGATCGGGCTTCGAAAATCGTACAGTTTGACCTTCGCCACAGGCATTCTCTGCAGCATAGATGCCTTTAAGCATAACGCTAGAGCCTGTACCACAAGCCAAAGCGCTGCCGACGTCGAATAAGCATGGATCGTTGACCACGGAACTGCAGACACTGGTTTCATCTGCTCCGCAACTCTCTCGCGCTTGGGGTATTGTGTTTGAAACGTGCATGATGGCGCCTTCCTCGTGAGCTATGAGAAATTGAGGTTTTTAATTTAATAATTTAAAACGAAGATAAACCCTCATATATTCGTACACATTTGTTATATATACAGTGAAACCTTTCATGGGCGGACAGTCACCGTCAGTCAGCTTTTGTCCGTGCCAGAGAGGTGTTCACTCAAAAGAGGGTAACTTCCTCCGATACATAAGATTTGGGGTAGAAAAAAATATCCGCTCATAGAGGTGTTCGTTAGGAGAGGTTACACTGTACATATATACATTCCGTGTATATGGGGGCTTTGAATCTCAACGGAAATTGAATTTTGCGAGCACTCAGTAGAAAACTAAAATCGCTCCGGGCCTCGTATTCGAGAAGAAAATATCAATCCTGAACGATGTCATTCAAAGAATTTCCGGGGAAATTCGAATTATTTGCTCTCAAAATTCATTGTTTGTGTTTTTATAAACATTTTCCGTTGGGACAGTATAGACTTTTATGCACGTTGCTATAAAGTACTTACTTTTGATTGCTTGTTTACCCCAACCGGTAGTAATGCACTTCTCACCCGGTTTCGGATCCTCGTTGGTTACACAAATAGGCTTAATGTGTTGCGCAAACTCTATTCTCTTATCCAACGCTAAAACCGCCATGTCGTTAGAGCCCGTTGATGGATTGTATTCGGGGTGTATATCAATAGACTTAACCCCGACGATTTGGAAAGGTAGCGGTTCACTATCTCGTCCTAGCTCCCATTCCCCACCTTTAACTTTCAAGTCATTGGGTGAGACGCTATCCCAGCAAGATATGAATTTGAATTTTATTAATATTTTCTTTCGCACGAAAATAAACTCAAGGCTTACCCTTTAACAACTGAGGCTGCTGTCAAGACAATTTGGTCACCAATAATAGCTCCACCGCCGAGTAAGGTCTTCGACGAATCTTTCAGAATCATTGCTTGCCATGGTATTTCCCCAAAGTTTGCGTCAACATCTTGGATACCCTGCGGTTTGGTATTCTAAAAGCGAGATACATACATACATATTTAAGTTTATACGAGAAATTATTTTTACATGCGTGTACTAACCTTGTTTCTGGTTGCACATACACCAGCCAAGTTAATTGGCCATGGATCAACGTAATTGGCGTCGCGGCAACATTTGCCCGGCAAACCATTCTCGAGTGTGCAGTCTGTAAGGGGAACACGGAAAACCGATTCGGCCGATGTCACATCTATGGGTTGATCTATTATTACACCGATGCTATTGCAAAGATTTTCCGGTGTGCACTCCAAAGCAGAGGCACATTTGGATAAATGTCTTCGATTATCAAGTGGAAGTGACAAGATGTCTTCACCGCGCTGCGGGGGCGTAGGCTTCGGTATTCTTGGAGGCAACGCTGTTACAGTTTGGGTAACTGTATTTGAGGGTTGTCTAATATGGTAGTCGGATGGCGGGAATGCAGGACTTGGTGGCAGATATGCATTCTGTGGTGTAGGAATGGCCTGTGATCGTGGAGTGGTTACACTTGGTGGAGCGGCTGGTTGGTACGAGGTCTGTGTGAATACTTGACGCGATGGTGTAGTACGTACAGGAGGTATATATTCGTTGCGCGGGGTTATGGGTTGCGATGTAGTAGGAAGTGTACTTGGGGGTAAATATTCCCGCTGTGGTGTTGTTAGTGGTTGACGAGCTTGAGTTGACGGTTGACGAGGTGGAGTTGATGGTTGATTATATTGTGCTGGTGGTTGGCGAGGCGGAGATGGTGGTTGACGAGGTGGAGTTGATGGTTGTTGAAATTGAGTTGGTGGTCTGCGAGGTAGAGACGGTGGTTGACGAGGTGGAGTTGATGGTTGTTGAAATTGAGTTGGCGGTGGACGTGGTAAATCAGGTCTTTGTGGTGTAGATGGGGGTTGATAGGGCCTACCAGTTGTCGGAATGGTGAACTTCACCTCCGGAGTTCGAAGAACATACCCATCATCAGTCAGTGTGGTGGAGGGTATTCGGCAGCAAATATCAGGAGAATAACAACGATTGCTCTGAAATGATGAAATGGGTATATATTGTATAATTTTTTTTTTCAATAAAAACAGAGTTTAACGTAGGTATTACAGACTTATTATTTCGGATAGTGATAGCATGAATTGGGATCAGTCACTTAAACCTCTTTTTTTTAGTACTTAGGGATCGAGGGAGCTTTATGTGTGCTGTATTTTTACTTTTATTTATATGTACATGCACACACTCATACTTCTCCATGTGTTTGTGCACATTCCTTCAATATGCATATGCATAGACGTATGTATGTATGTATATATGAATGTAGAAATAAAAATACCTCCTTGACATTTGGCATCATGGAGCGGTTTGTCGCAGAGATTTGCTTTTTAGAGTTTTATAAATGATCCATCATTTTGGGACAGATAACAAATGCAGTAATGACTTCAAGAAAGGCTTTTAATTTTCTTACTGTTTTTTTTTGTTTTGTCATGTTCTGTGACAAGTTTTTACTTACAATAACTTACTCGCCAATTGATGTATACATTTGTATTGGTATGTATGTAGGTGTGCATGGATGTTTGTGTGCTTGTGCATAGTATGCTGTCTGTACATGACAAGATTGAAGTAGGCATTTTAAGGTAATTTGTTAATAGGGGTTATTTTTAATGGCATTGCTAAATGACATCCAGCTGCTTAATGAAGTTGTTCAGAAGGTTTACAATGGTATGTACACAGACATACAGACATACATCATACATACATGTGCACGTATGTGTTCATACAACCAAAACTCTCATATTAAGATTTACGCTTATCTGTCAGATGCTTGGGAGCATGCACTTCCATATGTATTTACATACAAACATACACGTGTGCAAACATATTCATGTATGTATGTGCAATAACAATAAGATGTTAATTTCATTAAAATGTGGTTTTTCGGTTTGGGGCCGTACATGAATAATAACTTGTGTAAATACCTGTACATACAAGCATACGTGTACAAACAGGCACACAAAAGTATGCACTTAGAGGAAAATAAGGGTAATGATGCTGTCTATTGGCAGGTAATTTGACTTTTCATTGCGAACCTTGCAAACTTCTACGTCGATACATAAATGCCGAAGTGACATGCATACATACTTATGTACATATTACGTGTACGAGTGTATAAATAGCTAAAGGGTATACCCACATGACTGAAATTAAAACAGCAAGCAAATCAATGTTCAGAAATGGAAGCAACAGTTCTAATTAATTAATTCGATGAAATAATAGTGAACTTAAAGCTTAGTATAGCTTTTTTCATTTACAAACTTGCGAAAAAAATGCCCGCCTATTCCGGCCGCTGTAGCCGAATGAGTTGGTGCGTAACTACCATTCGGAAGTGCATAGATTCGAGTCCCCTTGCATGAACAATTTTTTTCTAATAGCGGTCGCCCCTCGGTAGGCAATGGCAAATCTTCGAGAGTATTTCTGCCATGAAAAAGCTCCTCATAAAAACCGTTTGCCGTTCGGAGTGGGCTTAAAATTGTAGGCCCCTTTATTTGTGGAACAACTTCAAGATACACACCACAAATAGGAGGCCAGACGCCTAACAAAAGGGTGCGCGTCAATTATTTATTTATTTTTATTTCGAAATCTTTTTCCCAAGAAACTTCCCATTTGCGCATATGGAAAGTGAAAGTGCCAATACAACATATATATTTTTTCTTTCTCTAAATTTAACTATTCGTCAAAAATCCTGAAATTGCATTTTATTCTACCATCAAAAATATTTCGAAAACGTGATTCAAGTGTATAAACATACTTATTGAAAATACCTCTTAAAGGCTGGCTATGCATAATTAGCAAAGAATTCGACTGAATTTCTAATCATTCGACTGGATATTAATAAGACCTTTCACACTTTATCTATTTATTTTCTCAATGCATGTTAAGCTTTTCCATTAATTTTAACCTAGTCTAGAAGTGGTGCAATTGAATTTGAGTGAATCTACTCGAAAATATAAAACGTTTTGTACTGGGATTTTTGTAGAAGGTGTCTTAACACGGAAGAAGACGAAACAATCAGACACTGCTTATGTGAGTGTGAAGGTTTAGCCACAAGGAGACTTCGCACTATTGACAGTGCATTCTTACAGATGTAGAGGATAAGCGCATCTAAAACTAACGAAGCTTTGCTCATTTATAAAAGCTACAGAATGGTTAGAAAGGAACCCATAGCGTAGGGATAAATTCCAGTGGTATCACAATGGTTCTAGGACAGGTCTAAGTGTGCCATTACGACAACCACCCTGCCTACCTACCACACATATATTATATGTATGTAAGTGGCTGAGTGTATGCCGTTTGCTGGAAGAGCGTCATAACTCAAAGAGTGAAAAATTCAAGAAAGCTTTCCATTTACTATACTTGCCACTCAATTGGCTATAGGGGGCATGCAACATGAAATGCTAAAAATTGTTTTGCTTAAAAGCCATCGTTTCGCGGCAAGGATTAAAATTTCTGCTGCGGAAAATCTTATAATCTAAAACTGTAGGTTTGCTCTAGAAGCTGCAACAAACACCTAACAAAAGTCGTAAGATTCATCTTGTTATATATAAGGGCATATATGTACATATATACATACATATGTATATAAAATAATATACGATCTGTGTGTTCTTCTCTATGCCGACTGCTTTATTCATGATTGTTCGAATTCAAGTATCTAATTTCTTTCGAACATGTCGCGCCAACAATATAATACATTTTTCCTTTATGTACTTAATCGTCTTCAAAGTTGGCGCCATAAATGTAGCGAGTTGGTTTTTACCCTTCAATGAAGAGTGAATGGTGTCTACGATCATTCAAACAAAACAAGAAACGACCTAGACCTTGAGATGTGACGTCGTTTATTAGTATAGTTTAATGTTGGTATTTATAAAAAGTTTATTAGTTTTATTTAAGTTAAGTTTAACGTTTAGCTTCAACACAAAGCTACTTGGAATAGCCACTGCTTAAATAGATAGATACGAATACACATTGCGGTTTACTGCTCTTGGGGATGATGTAAGAAAATTACTTGAAAATAAATTCTATTTAATTACGTAAAAAATACACTTGTATGTACATAAATACATATCTACATATGTATACGAGTATATAAATATGCACAATTATGTATATTTAGCGTATCTATTTGTAGTAGAGTGGTTGATGCTTCTTATTCAAAAACGAACTAAATTAATTAGTTGTCAACTCATTCGCAGAGAATGGAGGAACAATAACTTAAATGCGGAAGCAGGAAAAAAGGTTAAAATCAAAATGCTTCTTGGTGTTTAGTATCCAGAGCCATTCTTACGTTCACACACACATATGCATGTATGTATGTATGTATGTGCCTATGCACATAGACAATGGAGCGGACCTGAGACAGTTCAAAAAATCTTCTATTAGAAAGTACTTAAGGAATCCAATCACACCTGGCTGTTGTAGAGAACTGGGCCACAAGTAGACCACTGACCTCAATATGAATACACGCAAAAACATTGTTTTGTAAATTAAATTGAAATTTTAGAGAATTCTAAAAATATACGAGTGTATATTGTAAGATTTTGTTTGTTACACTAGTGTAGAGAAAAAAATTCCTAAATTCGTCTCCAACGCTTATGTAAAATGGGTTGTTCAGTCCGCATATCAAATAACAGGTTTTGATTAAAAAATGAACAGATGGATCATAAAAATTAGGGTTTCTGGGACGGAGTAATGATAAGCGATTAATGTTGGTCCCTTATGAGAGAGACAAGAGACCTTACTCGAATTTACTCGAATTCGGAGTTTTTGTACTTGGCAACTCTGATTCCGCATTTTCAATGATATTTTCGAATAGTTTATTTGATACATGAGAACTGGCAACTATGTTACTCGAATTCCATGTCATTTCATGCTATCTTTAAAAAATGCAAGTATTTTAATAATTTATTATTAAATACAACAAGTTTGATCGTCAAATATTTGTTAAGCAAGCAAACTCCAGCACACAAAACAAAGCCAATTTGGAACATGGTGGGATTTATGAAATCGCATTCGCATTTGACAAACGGCTACATAAAGTGTGCTGATGCCCTAGAAATTTTAGAGTAACTAAGTTTTACTGTTGGAATCACTGCGGTAGATCTTATAGATGGAGATAGCTCGTGAGCTACGCTTCGCAACACGTAATTGAAGGCTTCCTTGCAAAGTTGAAGCTGTAATTTCAAATTCATAGACAATAACAAATTTATACCCAGTCATATTACATTTGCATGTTTGTATTTATCTACTTTGCGATAGTTCCACAATATTTAAGTGATTCCTATGGGATTTCTGGGATTTATTTCTTCATTCATTTCTTGGTTCATTCACAATTCGAAATAATTCATTCCTTTGCTTTGTTTCGTACATTACTGAGTAGCAATTAGCACCTTGGAGCTGTATTTTGACGTCGTAGGGACGCCAATAATGGTTTAGGCTCTGGAATCCGAATGAGATTGAGTTCCATAAATAATGGGCATGTCTTCGCTATCTAGTAAACGAATAATATACCGAAATTAAATTTATGGGTAAAAAAAACCATTAACTATTTGCAAATCTCTGTTATCAGTCATGCGCCTTTCTTGTGTAGCTGGGGAATAACATATCTCAAAAAATTACTGAAGCCAAAATAACAAATATCGGTGTGTAATGTCAACTTGTGCTTTTTCAATTTTTATTTTCTTGGTGCAACAACAACATTTGAAAATACTTTGGCCATGGCCGTGTGGAAAGCCCCTTAAGTTTGTAATAAAATATACAAGTATTGGACATCGGATTCGTCATTATTTCTATTTTGATAGAAGGGATAGAAGGAAGTAAAGACTCAGAATCAATGCAGGCGCATCTCTATTACTGTTTTCAGACATGCGAAAACATATAACTTAAGACTCAGCTACATAGCGCCCAAGGAATTTAAGAATCGTGTATAAATATACGCAAAATTCCTTTTCATCATACGGGTAATGATACTCTTGTGTAGGCATAAAATGTAACTCAAGCTAATTTTGGATTGGGCAAGTGCGAACGGACAGTGATAAACGTTTTCGCGGTTTACAGCTGACCTCTTATACTCGTAGTAGTTCACGCTGCCAAAGTTGTCGGAGATGCTTTCAAGCTGGTACCCGCTGCTGCTTTCAACGACCTTGCAACGCATTTTTCGCATATTTTATTAACGTGCGTACACTTACACACACACATGGACACATATGCACACACATACATATGCATATACCATACAACAACTTAAGCGGAATCCTCATGTTGGCAAAGGCGGCTCGTGACATGGCAATCGGTAGCTTGGCGAATAGCCATACATAGTCGGAATTTCTCAGTAAATTGGAATTTATCCCTCTTCACACTTTTGTAAATGAAGGAATGTTAATATTATAATATAGGTCTTACTTCGTTCAATTTTAGAGGTCTGCTTTTTCACACATATTTGTGCTTGTTTTAAGAGAACAACACCTTTCCGACATTAACAGTTTGTGGCTTTAAAATGCCCTCCTATTCTTTTTCGCATTCCCTGAAATAATCTTTACTATTCCAATCGTCTACTCTTTGCTAAGAAAAAGAAGACAACATTAACCAAAATTTATCAAGACAACAAAATTCAGCAGGCGATGAAGGTATCAACAGAGTCTTCATCAACCTCATTTAATATATCATGGCGTCAATGACTGCATAACTAAGAAAGTGAGCTCCAAAAGACGGTAATGCAACTGATATGTTGCTGAAAGCCAGTTGCCGCAATTACTCGTACGGATATGTAGTTACGTACTCATATGTGGTCATTTGTCTTGCCTTCATTGTGTTTTGTTTTGGTTTTTGCAGTTGAACTGTATTGAACCTAAATTTGCACTTAGTAGTAAGAAAGAGAAACAACAACCAACAACCAAAAATCTGAATAACCGGAAAGGGAGAAAAAACAACATCTCTGTAACATAGGGCTGGGGAAATTATGCAATACGTATACAATGATACGAGTACAGTACGAGTAATGTAGCAAGCCACCACATACAATGCCATGTGTACAAAAGTACGAACAGACCTCCATACACACATACATAAATAAATACCTACATATCTACTCTCCGACACACTTGCAACTTACAATGTGCAGTTGGGCACAAATACAGAATAAAGTAGAGCTACAACAGCAATTATTGGATATACGCGGATGTCTTGCGGACAAAGGATGGTTTTTCGAAACTTATGAAATCAAATGTATTTATTTGCATCCATTTAATTTTAGAAATGCACTTTTTCAAAATAAGGTAAGGCCGGATAGAAAAAAAAAAAAAAATTGTGTAAAATATTTTTGTACTAATTTCTAAAAAAACTCACCTTGGTTTTTTGTACATATTCGGCTGAATCAATTTCTCCATTATTGCAGAAGCGAGATGGAACACAGTCGTAATCCTTTGAGCAAACGTCGAAGGGACGTTGAGTTGTAGTTGGTGGTGCAGGTGGACGATATATACAGCACGTGTGTGTTGATGATTTACAGTTCTGGAAAAGTAAAAATATTGGTAATAGGTATTTTTCCCGCACATAATTGTTTTTTTTTCTAATTAATTATGGTTCATGAAAATTGAAAACCATTGAATAAATCACGACTCCTGAAAGTGTTTAAAAGATCAGGGGTTATATACCTTGTGTTGGACTAAAAAATCGAAAATGGCATATTCTAGAAGTACATCATCTTAAAAATATAAATTCAAAAAATCATAAAGATCGGAGCACTAGAACGAAAGTTACAGACCGTGGAAGCGCGCGACCTTATTCATAAATGAAGTGCACGCAAAACTTTGGACGCGATTATCTCGAAGTCGTGTTTTTTGAAAATTACCGGCGCGGTGATCATTATTTATAAAAAACTATTATTTGACCGATTTGCATACATTTTTTTTTAATTACTCGAAGTTACAATCTGAACGGTTCACTTTTTATAAATATTTCCATAGTTCGCTGGAATTAATTAATTTTATTTTTTTTAATTTTTCAACCCCTCAAAAATCGTTTTTTTTTCTTGCAGAGCGGTTTTCATATCGAGAAATTTTTTTTTTTGGTAAATGAACCGTTCAGATTCACTAAAAACATTTGTCTACAATACTCGTTTAATTTTTTTGATTTCAGTTGAGCTGCTCATGCGCTACCGTGATCACCGCAAGCCTCTTCTAAAAAACGGCGTTTCGGGAGAGGGGCGATATCAACAATAAGTAATAACATTTTTTAAAATAAAAACACCAAAATGTATTCTCGGAGAGTTACCCATCAGTATGATATATGCCTCATTTGAATAAAAGTTCTAAAACATAATAAAAAAAATTATGACAATCGTCCATTTTTTCGGGCTCACAAGGGATATAACCCTTTAAGTAAGGGTAGCATTAATAACCTAATAACGAACAGTAGTATTAATAACCTATGGATCCTGCCCATTGTGTGTATATCAAGAAAATATAAAATGAAACCGTTAATTTCGCGCAAATATGTATTCATATTTAGTCACATACAAGTCACTTGCAAAAAATTCTCGACAAAGGCCGCTTCTTTTCTTATATTTCATTTAAAACATATCTATTGCATTAAATTGCATATAATCAAAAAACTGTGACAAAATTTTCTGCGCATATAAAAGCATGCAGAAAATTGCTTTGGTAGTGTCACTTCAGAGCTCATGCCCAGTAGATATCTTAGTAGACGAAGTACCAAATTGATGGCGGTTCATGTATAAAAAAATTTAACAAATTAAAATTGAATAGACCTTATGAAACTTTTGAACAATTCAATAATTTAAATTAATAAATGAATACACTTGAATTCGTATAAGTCTGTTTTATACCAGCTTACGTTAAAACGTAAACATTCATTTAAATCTTAGCCATTAAAAGTGTGGTCAGACTCTGGATTAAAATTAAAAGATGAAAAGACTAAGAGGAGTTTCGACTTTAGAATTTTGCGATTGTTTCCTATATTCAGAACAAACAAATTTAAATTTAAAATCGAAAATTTTTACTGCGTAGTGCGTCAGTTTAAAATTACTAAATGAATTCATTTTAAATTCTCGATGCCGAGCCGATGTAAAGTACACATACATTCATACATGCATAAAAAACCATGAAATTTAAATAGCCCAAACATTAATTTACAAAACACTATTACAAAATGTTTACATAACACCTACAAACATTTAACTTTAAATATTGTTGAAAATTGATTGCTTAATAAATGGTTTGTGTTTGGAATAACGATCGCCGTGCAGAAAACGAATTAAGCTCATCCATACATATCTGTTTGCTTATATCTGAAGTACAGAGGAACTAATTCGTTAATAGGTTACAGCAATAAAAAAAGCAATTTGAATAGGGTTAATTACGGAAAATATCTGTTTGATTACTGAATAATGAATTTTCTGTTTTCTCACGAACTTTACATCACCGCTAGCAACCATGTTGAATAATATCGGCATTCAACGCTCGGTGTATTAAGTTATTGAAATATCCCTGGAAACGAGGTTATGGATGAATGAGCTAGAAAGCGGTTTTAATGGGTTCAAGCGTAGTATGGATCAATAGGGCATTAGAAGCGATAAAAAAATGAATATATGCCCATCATCTTTTGCTTACGAATCATGACATTGCATATGGCGTCATGCAGCATAATAGGTAACGGTAATTGTGAGCCCCTTCACCTTCCTACAACTGTAGGAATGAAATGGACAGTAGAAGGTTGCAGTCTGGAGGTCCACTCTGAGTTCATTTCAATAAAAATCTCTGCAGCATTTGTTAATGGCACACAGTGGCTTTGACGTAGTATCTATTCTGAGTTTTATGACGCCTAGTTGCTACTTGGGCGTTCAGTTCTTTTGGCGCCATTATTTTCTAGCACACATAATATACCTATCTATAAATGTGCATATGTATGTACGCACACAAATTACTGATGTCAAAATTGCATCAAAATGTTGTTCGAGCATTTGCATCTGCATTTGTACTTACAGGCAATTTGGCAAACTATTGCTATGCATTTAGATATGGGCAGAAGCGTATTTGCTTTACTAGGGGGACCCATACTTTCAGAAAGACATGCTAGATGACCTTAGAAATAAGCGAATCTAAATATTCAGAAAATAGAAATAATACACCAGGCTTCATTTTGGATGTAAGTATCTCTTAATTTTAATAATAACGAACATACACACGGACGGTTCTAAAATGAAAGAGGGTGTTGGAGCCGCAGTATTCCGTTCGGAATTGGGCTATGAGCGGTCATACAAATTAGCGGACTACTGCAGTGTGTTCCAAGTTGAGATCTACGCAGCAACGAAAACAGCAGACTTAATCACAGAGAACACTTCTCCGAACCCTTAAATAAACTTTTACATTGAGAGTCAAGCAGCCATTAAAGCAATACCAAATGTAATGACAAACTCACACTGCGTACGACACTGCCGGAACAGGATGGATGAGCTAGGAACTGAGAAACAAACCACCATCTATTGGGTTTCAGGACAAAGGAATTGATTAAAATGAGACAGTGGATATACTGGCCAAATAAAGCACTAGCACGGCCGCTATACAACCACCCCTCTGCAAACAACGGCTAGATATAGATGCAGCAATGATTCAAGAAGCGCATTCAGGATGGGAAAGAACCAGCTCATGCAGGACCACGAAACTCTTGCTACGCAAGTACAATGATCTACAAACTATATTTTATCTTTTCCCAGGAAAGAGAGTAAGCCTGCAGTGGGGATACTGACAGGACCCTGTCTCACTCCATCGGACGCGGCCAAACTGAAGCTAGTGCAGAACGAAGTCAACGCGAGAGGAGCTCTTGCACACCTACTTTGCCACTGTCCTATACTTAGCAAAACACCAATAAATTGCTTAGGTTCTGCATCATTTTCAACATTAGAAAGTGTGGCAGATCAAAAGTTAACAGCCCACCTAAATTATCTAAACTGTGTATTAAGGAAAAAAATTAAAATAAACTCTCCATACTAACACTTGGTATAGCTATAGATCAATTTCTGGTCTATGTGCTATCTAGAGGATCAAGCAAGTTTAAACTAACCTAACCCATGGAGCATGTGCGTTTCCACGACAGTCGGTTCTACGTTACCGAAACGACCCGGATTTATATCCGGCCAAGAACTGTCAGTCCAGCAGCATTCCCCGTATGTAAGTATGAAGTTCTCGGCACCATAAACACCATTCACAATTTGAGCGGCCTGGCTTGCATTTTCGCATTTATCAAAGGAAAAATGTAGAATGCACGAATTTTCTCTTTGTTGACTTCCATTATTAACACGCTGTAACTCACAACAGAATGGAGCAAACAAAAAACAGGAACAGAGTTTTTTTAGTATGAAATGTCACCTTGGCACTAACATAAACTTTAAATTGTTAGAGAAAGTAATGTATTTTCTTTTCCTCAATTATATGATACGTAATCTTGGGTATCGATCCATACTTATTTGGTCATTTTTTGCCCATTTTATGAATTAATTAAAATTGAGATGAGAGTCAAAAATTCTCAAGCAATATTTTCCTCCATATAGTTGAACTGCCCTAGTGAAGCATGCATGCGAGTATCATATTCGCAAGAGGTGAATATATCCGTTGATATGTGTTATGCATGCAAGTATGTTTGTACGTGTGTTACTATTTGTGCATCTACATATTTGACAAGTTATGTAAATAAGTTACCACAATCACATTGACCCCAGAAACTATTTTGTGCTGCAGTGCTGCCCAGAAACGCTGACGCAAATTCAATAGAATAAGCAACGATTAATGTTCAATTGCCATTGGTGTTGGCACATGTCAGTTTTTCATAAAAAGCTATTGCTTCTTTATTCCACAAATGCTAATCACGTTAGATTCCATTAGTGCAGATACGTATAATACGTATATGCGAGTAAGTATTATGTATCTATGTGTATGTATGTGTATAGCTACATTCACATCTGCATATGTACACAGATAGAAGTGCAAACAGATCGGCGGGGCTTATATTTTAATTTTCTCATTCTGGTTGATTCGATTCGAAATTATCCTCAGTAAATCGAATGAAATGTCTCATTCATTATTTTGTTACAATATATCTTCAATCTTACAAGCGTCGGCCAAAAACAATACAAGCGACCTTAAGATTTGCTGGTATCGAGCCAACATTGAACGCGACAATAGATTAAAATATAAAAAACTATGTATGTATGTATACATATAACCGTACACATAACACATCACGCTGGTTAATTTATTAGGTAATTGAAAATCTGAAAATCGTAAAAATAACTATTTGCTACTCAGTGGCCGCAAAAGACATACATACGTATTTTGGTTGAATGTAGAAAAAAACAAATCAGAATAATAAATAGATTTGCGGTAAATGAAACGGTTTACTGAGTCGTTTTTTCTAAATCATTTTTGCTTTTTAACGAAACTCTCATATCTCAGAAAAACTTTGATCGTTTCCCTCAAAGCTTGCATTCAAAAATATTTATTTTGAAGCAATTGTAAGACTCGAAGAAAAAATTATATAAGTAAGTAGATATATACATACATTTGAGCCTTACAATAATAGGTTATGAGTATCGAGATATTTTTTCTCTTCTTGATTGACTTATTTTAAGGACTAGTTCCTTTGTACTAAGTCAGCGTGTTCCAGTACGTCGAAATAGCGACTTTCGAGCCGAGAAATTACGCCTTTAGCTTTACAAAAATCTGCGATTGAGGCACGTCGATTGTTGTGGAAACTTACGGTGAGACCTTGGTTAGTAGAAGCGTTGTGAAGGTCTTAACTGCACGGAGATAGTTTGAAAGCATTAAGAAATGGCCCAAATACAAGAATATGGCTCGCAAGTCCGAGTGACGTTTCGTCACTTCCTCGCACCTATCCCAGCTGCAAAACAGGATGAGTATTGGATGGCATTGTGGCTAGCAATAATAATAATAATAATTATTAGTTGCTATCGCGCCGGCTTGGGCACACGGTGCCGAAGCAACTGTTTGCCAATGTTGTCTAATTCTCCCTCTCGTCTCAATTTGAGAGACTCGTCAATTTCTAAAAATTCCTCATTAAGGGTCGTCGGCAAGATCTTTTAGGACGTCCCGTGCAGTGCGATCACTGTGGATTTGAGTCCAGCTCCTTTCTACCTATGCCGGTCGCTGGCTTGCGCAGTGCATGGCCAATTCATTTCCATTTCCGCTCTGGTATTTCAATGTCTATTGGTTTTTGTCTGCTTCGATCAAGGAGTAGTTCGTTTTATATTCACTTGTCGGGCCACCAGATATGGAGGATGGCCCTAAGACATCGGTTCGCAAATGTTTGCAACTTTCCCGTCACAGATACAAGTACCCACCACGTTTCGCATGCGTACAATAGAAAGTACTTAATATTCCAATTTAAAAAAACATACGCTGAGGCGCGTACGCCTTTTTGAGACTTGCAAAGGCTGTCTTGGCTTTTTTGTCGTCAAAGCTCGTCACTAAGTAAGTAGGTAAGGCGTTTGAGTGGTGTATTCAGGGAAATAAATACGACAAAAGTCTCATCGTCGTCGTCTGAAAAATAATACCTTTTTATGCGGAAAGGTTGTGTATTTCGATGGGCAATATTTTCAGGAATATATCCAAAAATGCACCGATAGTAAAACAACCTTACACTCCATAATGAACAGAAAGAACAAATCTTACTTAATCTCCTGGGATAAGGAAAAATATCTTCGATAGCCAAACCCCTTCTTCGCTATTAAATACTACTTCTCCAGAAAACATATTAAAAATATCGCAATACTTATTACGAACAGGATTAAAACTCTTAATTTGATATGGACAACCACTTCTTAATAGCTAATTTCATAATACCCTCACTCTTACGTTTAAGTCTTAATTAAATTATCCTTCTTTATATCCGCATCAGCGAGCCGAAGGCCTTGGCAGCCAGAGCTCCTTATTTCGTGTAAAAATAATTTATTGTTTTTCCTCGTTATAAATAAATAAATAAATATCCAAAAAATATTCAAACTTTGCAAGAAATATTAGTTTTCTATTTGTATCCGCTATCCATACGTTGGAATATAAATATCCTATTGTGTTTTTCTAGTTATGCCATGTAATAACAAACTCATATTAAATTTATGTAAGTTTTAGATTTATGTAAAATTTTCTTTCTGCGTATTCATGGTGAAAAACACATGCAAAAGCACACACAAAATATATCTTTAAATACACCTGACTTACGTGCATATATTGTTCTTGTGTTACGGTAAATGTTCTTACCGTCAAACTAATCTCAAACGTCAACTGTTGGCGTTGATTTTACCCTTCAAAGTCGGTATCATTTTTAACTTTGCGATATCGCGGGGATTACTGCTTGTTTTGGTATTTTGGTGCTGCGTGACAAGCACTTGTCATATGTCGGATGGTGATTATGTAGACCGGTATACCATCGACTGCCGATTACGAGCAAGTTCTGATGACAAGAGGCTGTATGGAGTTGAAAGCTTTTGCTTTTGAAATCGCTAATTAAAATGTTTATTAACTAGAATTTATGCCTCTCTGGCTTAATAGAGTAACATCAAGTTTTTCAGTATTCGAACTACACGTGGCTATATAATATTGCTTTATATATATATTATATATGCATAACGTATCCGATACTGGTGCTAATGGTGGTACTAGTATTAGTTAGTATTCTTCTAATATGTGTATTTACATGATGTAACATAGAATATTGGAATAAAAGAACGTCCGGATTGAATGAACTGTATGTATTCTTACATACATATGCGCAAAAGAGTAATTAAAACCCTTTTAAAATTCGTTTCAAGTTCTTGTATACATATGCGAGTGTGTTCGCTTCAATTAATCTATTTTGGAAGGAAATATAGTATTAAAATTAAATATGCAAAGGTTTCATACATTTGCTGCGTTGATCAAAAGCAACCAATTTAGAATTTTAATAGTTTTTTAATAACAATATTTGCTTAGCATTTTATATTGGTACTTTTGATTATTTAATTATATATTTCAATATATTGACCGCGAGTTGTAAGGCCTTGAATATGCAATTCCGTGACATAGACGAGTAAAATACTCAAAAATAAACTTCACATGGAAGTCATTACGTCTTCTACTTCTATTATTTATCGTTCAAATACAAATTACAAAAATACACGATGTTTTATATTCACTTCGCCCAGAAGGGAAGTGCGCCCTTCTCTTCTACGTCAGTCGATGTGTCGCCTAGCTGCTCTCTCAATTTCAAAGTTATGATAATTTAAATTCATACAGCGACCTCAATTAAAAAGCGATAACCCATTAGTCCGATACCTCATCGCATCTCTATAATATTAGCGTAAATTTTCAAAGGAACGAAGGGTTTTTAAATTTTAAGGAGTGGTTGGTGTGACCACCAACTATGTCATTTGCATATATTAGTTTGGTGAAAAAGCAAACCATCAATTTCCCGGTAGATGGCTGTAGTGATCGATAGCCAAGCTGACATTGAATTGAGATTCATTCAACTGAATTTCACACTAAAAAGATCTTTTGCTGTTTTTTGTTTGTTCTATTCTGTTGTGAGTTATGGGGTGTTAATAATGGAAGTCAACAAAGAGAATATTCAGTGCAGTTTACAGTTTTTCTTTGAAAGTCGAAAATGCAAGCCGGGCCGCTCAAATTGTGAATGGTGTTTATGATACCGATACTGTAACAGCTAATTACGAGCAATTTTGGTTTCTCGATTCGTTCAGGTATTTTTGATGTTGAAAGTGCGGCTCTCACAGGCAGACCTGCCATCGAAAATGTACAGAAATAATCGAAGTTGATCATGAAGCTGCATGTTAGTAGCCATACCCTCGCCGAAGAGTTAAAGTTCGACCATAAAACGGTTTCAAACATTTTACGCAAAAATATTGGATTTCTTTTATAATAATATATAAAAACTAATAGATACATATGTATATTACATATATAGGAATAGTGCATAGCTTCTCTTTATATCCTTTGTTGAGATAAGTTTTTGTGGACTGTAGCCTTTTCATTTTTAAAGGTAATGGAACTTATAAAAAATCGACTAAAAAGTCACAAAGCGTAGGAGTTCGGCTGGTCTCGAATTGTATGCTATCTGTGAATATGAAATATCAAATAATCGATAATACCGCGCAATTAGCTTTTGTGTAACTACTATTCGAGAGGGACAATATTAAGATGCATAAAACAAATTGGAGCAGCGGCTCAGGCTAACATCTAAAAAAGAAAGCACACCCAACCAAAATCTTGCAATGATATTATATTTGATCTGCTTTGAATTAGTTTAGATGGCGAAAAAGTGGCATTTTGATATCACAGATCTCTACGAAGCATGTCTGAACTAACCAACCGGATCAGTTGATGAAATTGAGTTTACTTTGAGTACTCAAAGACGGTGAATGGATGTTGCTTTATGGTCATAATTGGGCCAAATGAGTTTGTCTCTTCTGCAGGGTGATATCAGATGGCATCTATGCCCTGGTTGATAAATATAATTTGTTATACTTTTGATGTTGTTAAACTTATTCCATATGGATTAAAATAGCTAAACAAATAAGTTTATAAGGCCATGACATAATAAATCAATACTGTTTCGTTTTTTTTTTTTTTTTTTTGACCGCTGACTTTATCAAAATTGGAAATTTTTTATTTGAAAACTATTCAAGGTCATTATGTTGCAGATTTCCGTAAACTCGAATTTTATTAATTAATGAGTACTAGGAAATCGCAGATACCTTATGAACCGGATGATCTGATTTAAATATGTATTATATTTTCGCCTGGCCTTAAACTGCGATAGTTTAGTTGTGAGAAAAACTGAATTACATTTAGCCAGTGCTTGTTTGCCATGAGAATTGAATTGAAAATTTAGTTTTTGTATATTACCATTCTCAAATTAGGCATTCAAAATGGAAAGACGTAAATTTCAATTTCCCAACATTCGTCATAGTCCATTAAAAATATACACCGCGTACAGTAAAATCGCACAAATAAATTTCTATTGCAATTGAGACCATTTGCTAAACATCAACTGGTGATCCGAATAGCGTGGGCATTTCCTAATGCATGAATTGGAACGAGTTGCACAAACTGAAAATGTATAAGTATTTCTCACAGTGCTTTGGAAAGGCTAATGTTTCACACAAATTAAATGTGTGAATCAAAAACACAGTTGAATTAGCAATGAAATTACAAAATATTTATATATTGTACTTTGAGATTTTCTTAAGGCATAGCTTGAACTTAACAACCTGTTGGCACAGGGTTTTTTGTTGATATGCAATAATAGAAACGCAAATTACTTTTTAACAACAATGGCAATTGCTTCATTACAAAGTCAAGTTTAATTCTCGTTGACTTCCCTGTTCACATTATTTTCGTTTGCTCGTTTGTTAAGCAAATTGCCTGCTTCAAAAAAACCATGAGTCTACACTTAAAGCAATTCCCATAAGTGGCATCGCAACAAAATCAAAAAAGAAAGAAAAAACTTTAAAAAAAGCCATCAGCGCCTACGAAAATGCCCGCCAACATACTTTTATTTAAGTAAAACATATGAACACTTGGAGAATAGTAATATTTGTATAAGTGGGCATACATACATACATACATATGAACATATGAACATTTGTATTTATTAATCATGCATGTAAGTAGGTATGTACTTGCACAAATCATGGATGGATACTACTCGTAAACACAAAATGCTTACTACACTACGCTTTTGCTCTTGTTGCTTGTGCGCCGAGTTAGCCGACGTCAGATAACTGCAAGCGTCAATTGAGCCTCAATTCTACACAGCGACCAAATAGTATAATTACATTATGCATAAGAGCTTGCTCTTATGTACAGGTACAAGCATGTAATTCATGTATTCATAAATCGATACAAACGTGTGTACATACATATGTATATGCAAAGAACAAGTTCGCAGCTGAAGTCTTTCGTTTACCCACAACACGGACATGCTTCAAGTTGTTGCGAAAGCAGCATTTAAATACATTTTTGATTAAAAATCATTGAGTAATAATTTTCAAAACTATTAACCTCTAAAAACAAATAGCATAACCGATAGAGGGGAATTTCAATGCAAGTAAATTTTTAAGTATGCACATAAATACAGGTACATGATGATGTCCACTAATAATATATACTCAGAGGTATTTAAATCCGCATCACTTACTTGAGCCTTTTGCGCTGGGTTTGCAAAATAGCCATCGGAGCACTGGCTCTTCAAAACGCACTGTTTGCCTGCGGAACACTTCAAAACCTCTTCAGGTGGTAAATAAGTGGGGCCTTGGAAGGGCGATGCTTGCCGACTTATAATTGCATGCTCCAAGAAAATATTTGATACAGGATTAATCGCGTTCGATTTACTTGGATTAGCTTTAATGCCGTTCTGGTATTCGCCATTAAGAAACATGTTGGACGAATATTGTGCGAGAGTGAGTCCACAGCATAACGTGACCGAAAGGCCGAAGAAAAGCCGTTGATGCGCTAGCATTTCAAATTCTATTTGACTTGATTAAGCCGTTGAAGTGGAGTTGCAGTAACTGTAAATAAAAAATAAATAAGTGGGTTATTATACTTAATACCATTTTATGCGAGAATAAACATGTAGAAAATTAGTAACTACTATGTTTTGCGAAGGCAAAATAATTGAAAAGCATTAAAAAAAATTATTTAATCCATCAGTTAATAATAATTCTAAGCTTAAATAAAATTTACTAATTTATTAATTTTTCTCCTACTTAAGTTTTAGTAAATTTATTTGCATATATTTTTTTTTATTATTTATATCTTCTCTTGACTCAGATTTTGCAGCCCTACTCTTTACCCAAACAGCTATACATCTACAAGTACCTATTTATGAAAGAACCCACCCTCGTCGTTGTAAAAAACCGGTGCTTTGGTAAAATCAAATATTCCTTCAATGCACTAAGCACAATTTCACAGTGTTTTTTATTTTCTTCCACATTTTAAATTAACTATAAATTTAATCATAAAATGTTAAAATAAAAATAATAATTTAAACAAAAAATATAATTCATATGTAAATAAAAGTATACTTAAGGTATATCAAGTTGGCCACCTCAGGCGAGTGAAAGAAACAGTTATAGAGAGTAGAAAGTGAAGAGTTGGAGGCTCTAATGATTGGCAAGTCGAGTGGGCGAGTACTGCTGGGGCAACTGCTTATTATAAAAGTAGCACGGACTTTTAGTCAATTTTTCCTAAGTCGGTTAAGAACTAAATTACTAATTTATGTGACAGGTGAATGAAAAAAACAAATAAATAGCGCAACTTTCTTAAGTACAAACAAAACTAAAAGCAGACTGTGAAAGTATTTAAATGCCTAAACTGAATTGTCTGCATTTTCATTTTTTTTAAACTGAATACGTTTTTTCTAATTACCAAATACTTCTATAAACACTTCACTACCGACGCTGCTTCAAAAATGTAATAGTATTATATTTAAAAAAATAGTAGCGCCTCGGCAAGCCAATAAAATTCTCATCATAGACCATTTACTGCCAGAAGCCCTAAACACAAATTAATATAACTTGAAAAAAATGTTTGCTTAAAGTTTCTAAAGTTATACCCGCCACACTCTTATTATTGCATACTCACTTATGTTTTTAGTATTTTTTTTATTGCATGAACAATTCAAGCGACGACCAAAAGAGTGACAGATTAACTGCTAAAAGTGGCAGGAGGTAACATACATCTTGGTGAGAATCAAATAAGGTGTGAACGCTTCAAACGTCAAGACTGGTGTTAAACAAGAGTTTCCAAATGTTTTCAACGTTATCAGTTACAAACATATGCTGTTGTGTACAAGCACAGGCATACAAATATACATGCATATGTATAAACATATGTACAAGCAGCTAACTTCTTTTTCTGCCAATATTTTTTCTTTTGAATGAAGCTCATAAATCAAACGTTAAGCGTCAGTTAATAGACTATCACACACATGTCACCACATATACAAATGCACATGGCTGTCTATTTCAGTTGGTTTCATATATATGGTACCTGTGTGATTATGTATGTAGATACTTTTGGAGTATTAACATTAATGCTTACAATTTTAAGTTCTGGCTACAAGCCAGGGGCGACACAGCAACTTTTGTATTTCCTTGAGATCTAAAAGGTTCAGGTTGCTCTTTGGATATTTGCTCGTTTTACTGAAATATTATATGACGAAACTAATAATGCAAAAGCTTGCAAGAAATTGACAATTATTGGGAATAAAATGACCAATAACAAAAAGAAAATTTGCTAACAAAACAAACAGAAATTTATTGGTAAGAAACTATAGTATATATAATACAAGCGCCAGTATATCTATGTATGTATATGTATATATGTATATGTGTTTGGAATAATTGGTGCATACATCCTGCTTAGGTGTTGGGCCAAATTTGTTGCGCGCGTTTTAGTGTTGTTCTGTTCAACGAATGGAGAGACTATAGTATATTCCGCTTTAGATTTACACTCGGAGACTTATCCTTGCCTGCCGAGCGGCGGCCGCCAATTGAATAAAACCTCTTCCATCATTTGGAGCTTCATCCTCATGGAGCTGTTTTGTCGCTTTGCATCACAATTTGTTAAAGTGTATTAAAGTTTTCCTAATTTAGTCTCAAGTTGCTCTAAATTGCTTGGAAAAAACTCGTATAAAATTCCATTTACCACTAATATTGCCTTTGAACATGAAACAACAACAATGTTGCGATTTGAAAGTCAAATGACGCATAACTTAGAAATAAATGAATGAAGCACTTTCGTCCATTAACGCACACTGTTTTCATCTGATAATAGCTTTTCGAGTATTTGCGTGGAAAAATCGTAGGAAACATTGGATTAAATTGATCCACAAAAATATGCGCAATCAATTTTAATTTAGATCAACTTTTGACGGAATGAGGACAACTTCAGAACACTGTAAAAAAAGTGTGACGGTTCAGGGACAAAGCAGGACAGGTGGTACAATATTCCACTGCTCTTCCAATATTCTACAACTTCCTCTCTCATTATTGCTATACTGCATTATTGTTTTTTTTTACTGCTGCACAGTGCTATTAAATCATAAATTAAGAAAGAATATTTTTTTGAATGATACTTATTATTACTATGGCGGCAGCCGTAACCGAATGGGTTGGTACGTGACTACCTTTCGAGATTGCGTAGGTTCGAATCTCCGTGCAGAAACACCAAAATGATAGATAGTTTTTTTTAATAGCGGTCGCCCTTTGGCAGGCAGTGGCAAACCTCCGAGTGTATTTTTGCCATGCAAAAGCTTCTCATACAAAATATCTGCCATTCGAAGTCGACCCTCCATTTGTGGAACAACGTTGAGACGCACACCAAAATGGAAGAAGGAGCTCGGCCAAACACCTAACAGAAGTATGAACGACCAAGAACTGAGTTATGTTTATTTATTTATTCATTTAATTTAGAAACACGAAGGTTCTTACTGGCTTTTGCCCTAGTGATAATATAATATTCACAATAATATTAATGGAATAAGAAATAAAACAAGCCAAACCTAAAATACAGTTTGAATAAAAAGAATACGATTATATTAGCGAATTAAATGATGCAACAAAGAAGAGACTTGATTTTTAACTATTGTAAAATCCAACGAAATGAAATTCGAAATCTCATTAAATTCGCCAAAAGCCAAAAGCAACAGGTGCATTGGACTCGAAATTCGTTTTGAATATCTTGAGTTAAAAAGGGTGAGGTGCGTTGTAAAAGAAACGCACAATCAATGCCAGCTTGAATTAAATTAAACACAAAAGAAAGCGATAGAACCGCACTCAAGCGCCTTCAATCCAATTAACAACAAGCTGGAACTATAAGCAGGATATGGGACAGAAAATTTAGGCATATTTAAGAAATATCTTTTGTACTCATTCTATTCTTGTGATATCAAATTGGTGATAAGGTCTCCATGGCATATTTAGAAGCATATTCCAACCTAGATCGAAAAAAAGCGCGCTAAACATTAAATTCATCGAGTAAGGGTCTGAGAAGTTTCAACTGTTACGTCTAACAAATCCCAAGACCGAATATAACTTTGAGATAATAGAATTGGTATGTCTGGAGAATGAATGGCACAATGAAAGAAGTCGCAAAAATTACTCCAACGTCTTTGATCTCATCGACAGATTGGAGGACATTATAAGTTTCCAGAATTGAACACATTCACATATACACATGTGCATTTCACAAAAAACTAAAGCCGACTTAGCTCTTTCTACCAACCATGCAATAAGCTACTGGATTCTACTAAAAAAATGTAACTCTCAATCATTCATAACCGTAGCTTAAGAATCTATTTTAATAAAGGTTGAAGAAAACTATAAAAAAATGTTTATTGACCTAAAACAAAACCTGCTAAATTCAAATAAGTGGTTTTGTAAAAAATCCACGGGTATATAGTTTTAAGTAACAATTAAAAATTCCACAACTAGAATGTGTTTAGTATTTTAATAATAATAGCTAATAAAAAATTAACTTGGAGGAATTAATTAAATACAACAAAATAA
The DNA here is from genome assembly GCF_028408465.1 of Anastrepha ludens. Lineage (NCBI taxonomy): Eukaryota > Metazoa > Arthropoda > Insecta > Diptera > Tephritidae > Anastrepha > Anastrepha ludens. The sequence continues at coordinate 1,377,752 of NC_071502.1, forward strand.
GAATAAAAATAATCAAATTCAGCTATTCTGCCAATTCCTCATTATTTTCATAATAGCAAAAACAAGATTGAATGCCAAAAGAGTAGTCACACATACTTAAAGACTTAGATACTTGGAGACTAGAATAAAAAGTGTGAGGTTTCTTATTAAGTCAAACTTAAAAATAACTATGCATAAATCCATTGGAATGTAGAACTTTGTATCCATGCGTATAAAAGAATATGGACACCACAGTGGTTACTACATTTGGTAAGACAAAGCAAAATTTACGTTTGAATGTAGATTATGTATTCGAAATGAGTAGATGAGTAGGAATCAGAGATTGTTTACGATCTGTTATTATATTTGAAAGTTAAACACAACCATCAACTTCACACTTTATAATTATGTACACACAAGCACATATATTTTGCTATTACACATACGTGCACATATGTAGGGGTGCTTATTTGTGTGAGTTTGGCGGCTAGTTGTTTATTCGCTGGTTGATTTATTAAGGTAAATTAATATTTAAATTTTTAAATTCCAGTTTCGCAAAAAGTTTCAACTTTCTATTTCTATTAGGATGGCTTTAAGGGAAAACCTCTTTGAATCGTATAAGCAGCACATTAATATTAAGTATAACACACACATGCATATATTTACATATATATTTGTATATCCGTTGTACAATGTTTTGCTATTATACTAACTAAGTTAGTGTGTATTCTTTTGACAAAACCAAAACTGGAACTGTCCTTAGCGCACTTCTTATAAGTCTTTATACTCTTTCTGAAATTACAGCGTCGCCAGCTTTTGCGCCTAAATTTAGGACTCCCTTATTTCTGAAAAATCTTATAAATCTCAGTTTGCATTCTGTAGAACCGAGAGGGCATGATGAAATACTTAATTTTTGCACTTCGTTTGTATGTCGAGCTCGTAAACTTCGTCTATATCAAAATTTTAATCCTGAGAAACAACTAACAAACATAGAACCTAGCTGAGGTATAAACTAGACTTGGTCAATTTCCACCACCAATCGAATTTGCGCTGTTTTTCATATGTAAATTTTTAAGGTTTCGGAATAAAGACACAACTCAAAAGGTGATCTTGTTAACTGATTCGGTATTTATCATTCGGTATCAAATAACAGTGACGTTCTAGTTAGATAATATAACAGTTATCTGTAAATTGTTCAATCGAACTAAACGCAGCAATAAAAAGATGAATGCCTAATAATGCATATGCGAGAATGATCGAAAATACTATTTGGAGCTTTTCATGTTCACACGGAAATGATTTGGGCACTCTACCTGCACAAGAACAAAATCGTTTGGTTTAATGACGTTCCAAAATAGAATATATATGTATATAATTGGCGCTTACACCTTTTTTTTTTGGTGTTTGACCGAACTCCTCCTCCCATTTGTGGCGTGCGTCTTGATGTTGTTTTATTGTACAAATGGACCTACAGTTTTAAGCCGACTCCGAACGGCAGATATTTTTTTGTGAGGAGCTATTTCATGACAGAAATCCACTCGAAGGTTTGCCATTGCCTGCCGAGGGGCAACCGCTATTAGAAACACTTTTCTTAAATTTGGTGTTTCATGGGGACTCGAACCTACGTTCTCCGTTTTTCCGAATGGTAGTCACGCACCCACTTATTCAGCTACGGCGGCCAAAATTGAATATAATTCCAAAAATAATTCGTTTATATTTCATTATAGACTCAAACTGAGTTTGCTGGGAGGACATTAAGGAAGATTTCCCCTTTTTGATATGTAAAATTTCAAGTTTTAGTCAATAAATATGAACAAGTGTGAAATTAAATGATCCCAGTTGCTTTCAGCTGAAATAAGGGCCATCCTCTATGGCAAATATATACAACTACTGGTATTGCACTCATTTCAAGATGTACCTACATATGTACGGATTATTACTTGGATTCTTCCCATGTTAACGTACATAACTATTTTATGTAATTTAATTTAATATACTTAATTTTGTTATTTCACTTTGACACAAAATTGAGTAAATTCATAGAGAATATGTACGTACATATGTATGTATGTATATGCACAGCAAAGACACTATGAAATAAATTCTTTCTAGCCACACTTTTTGCTTTTGTAAACATGCATACTTAATACAAATGTACATAAGTAAATATTAATTGAAATAAATGTTTTGTGTGCAACAATTCATGCGCACGACCTTTTTAACATTAATTATAAACAATTAGGCAATTTATTTGTCTATTTTATAATAAGTCCTTGAGCAGTCACTTTGTCAATATGATGGCAGTATCGCCTTTGTGATATCCTTTTGCAAACGATATTCAAACAAATTAGAGAGTGCGCCGCCCGCTTTGCTAATTGTGCCTACAAATATTTTAATAACTGTATCGGACCTTCTGCACTGAAACATTGATATCCGCTTTATTTCTTATTTTTATTTTATTTTGTACTTCAGCTCAGTTTTCAGTATTCATTTTAAACATCATTTGCGACCGTTAATTATTCGTCTTTTGTACATTTATGTATATTAAATTATTATAATATGTACATTATTTGAACAACGAATTGAAATTTTTAAATTTTGAACTCACTTGATTTAATTTTTTTATTTATTTATTTTTTATTTTTTTGTTGAAGCGAAAATGTTTATTAAACTATAGCACAATCGCACAATTAGAGAACTTGTATTCGTTTGTATCAATATTTTCGTAAGATCAGCCTTTTATACGCCACAGTGAATTTTTGTGGGTGAGCAACGCTCACAGTCTGCATCATCTTTTGACATGCCACAAGTTTTACGGCACCGAAAATGCCAGAGTTGGGAGACTAAGCCAAAACGACATCATTGAGTGGTATAAACCACTTATTCAGGCGACGAAAATCATTCGCTCCAAGTAGTATTGTTGGTGACAAATCGTAAACAACTTCATAAGCCACCGTGCACTCCCTCTCGCTCTCTGTATATTACGTACTCGTAGCAGTGGCTGCAGTGGCTGTAGTGGCTCTCTCTTGATGAGATTCCAATGGCAGAGATTCAAAGATTTTCTTACATACAAATACAAATATCCATTGAGCAAACCATTTACATTAATTAATCTGTTTTACGGATGCCTTGCAAGCGAATTCCACAAATTATGTAGTGTAGTTATGTACGCGCATATACATATGTATACATAGGTAGTATACGCGTATATTTGCAACTCTAAAGTTTAGTACTGATTCCTATGTAAATACATTTCATTCATTAGTTGTATGTAAGTGTTTATAAGTAAATACAATTAAGTTTTTATACAATGTGAATCAATATACTCGTATGTGGAGAATGGACACGAATACCAAATTAGTTTACTGTTTTAAATTTTTTTTAATTGAATATACATATATACAATACATACCCAAAATATTTTTTTATTTGATTTGTTCTAATTTTTTTTTTTTTTGTTGACATTACTAATTTTCCTGATCACGATTTCGTTTTCAGAGGTAGGCGGAAAGAGCTCATAATGACCATACACGAAAGTACGTTTGCTTGAGGCCAAAGTTGAACAATTTAACTCAAATATGGAAATAGCTTTCAACGAAAGTTGCCCAAACGGAAGAATTGCAATGCGATATGCAAGAACAGTTCAATGGTATGGCAAGGCCATATACATACATAAGAGGAATAAAGATATACTTGGAGGAATAATTGCAGCAGAATCAACAATATCCCAAAGCTCTCTAGATACTATAGAAATACTACCTGCACTCTGAATCCCAGGGGCTGACCCTTGTTCTTTCAAAACTATGTGGAACATCATTGCTCTTGCTAGGACACAGGTGGGCGAAGATTAAGGTCTAATCTAACCTAATGGTATTTTAATTTCATTTCATTTCAGTTCAATATTATAGCATTTATTCTGTTATGCGCCAGGGCTGCCAAATTTTCGTTTACTACAGTGTGAGCGTTACCCAGTTGATATCAGTTTATTTGCGTATATAAAAGTACGTTCACATATGCAGTAATTAGCAATAAATCCACAAAATTTATTTACCCGTTCACATATGGCAAAATTGACAATCAGCTGTCAATACTGTTTTGAAAGGTTCTTTTTCATAGAAATTGCTTTGGTGGAATATTTTGGAGTTTTTGGTTTGTTTAATTATTATTAATGATATGAAGAAAATACTAGGAAAAGGAATAGCTAATTTAATTGCGCAATTGGCTACTAGTAATAAGCACTTGGGGGAAATCCGTAAACGATGTCTACTGATGTGTCAAAAATGATGGCAGCAAAACGCATGCAAAATTCCATATTACATTTTATGATAAGCAATAAAAGACAAAAGCGTCTTTGGATAGGAATATCTAACAAAAATTGTATTACAATTATGTCTACAAACCATTTTTCTTTGCCGGCGCCCAATGTATTTAGTTTTTACTTTGACGTTTCTCCTTACATTGGTAAAAATAATTATCGATTACACAGAGTTGTATGTAAAAAAGTATGGTTATATTCTAGGATTATTTTATAATCTCAGATTTCGAGAGAGAAATTTTGTATGGGTAATCTCGCTTTTTAATTACGGATTGGGAGTTAAACATGAAAAAGTAGATAATCTACTTTTATGTGAACATATTATAAGTTCATGAAAATATTTTGTGCGAAAACTTTAATTGTTACGAAGAAATGGAAGTAAGTCGTTCTATATATATGTATATACATATATTTTAGTATATACATATATTTTATTGTATTCAATATATAATTTGGGAAAACGTTGAGTACTTCTAGTTCATGTGGCATATGCTCTCGCAGCATTTTCGAGAAAATAATGCACTACATATACTGCAGGTAAATAACCTGGAACCATTAACACCATCTTCCCAAAAATTACCTTCACCTTTTACCTGAAAAGCAATAGAGAAAATTTCAAAGAAATCCAATTAAACCATAACACCCAGCGGCAAGAAAACTCAGGGTGAGAGTAGGATGAGCCCGGCAAACACTGTTTTCGCATTTTCAATTTCGCATTTTACTTCTTTGGCCCGGAGCCCGTTCTACCCAAACTATTTTTCTAAAAAACCAAATATATACCACGGGATACTAACAAATAAGCAGATAAGGCCTTTTTTTCTCCGCACTCGACTTTTGACTAAAGCATGTGGTCTATTTCCCAAAATGAACTACTGGTAGTGGCAATGGTGATCCAAAGTTAACTAAAGAGTAACAACCGCAAAATTTAATGATTTCCTTGTATAAGCAGTGATTTAGAAGCAGTTAACCAAACGTGGGAAGTCGCGGAAAAAACATCAGTTAATAAAATACGATATAAATGTTTTGTTGAAGCCCTATGCCTCCAAGTGGAATAATAAAGGAAAACAAAACAAAAAAATGGTATCTTCAAATTCTTTATTCATCATTTTCGACAGCCGCGCAGGCCAATTTAACTGCATTAAAATGTATGTGCAATTGTTTCACTGTCTTAAGTGGCATAGGAAGATGCAAATTTAACAGGCGCTGGACCGAATGAAGCGGACAAAAACAGAATAAACAGTTCATCATACCAACAAAGACAGGTATCACACAGACGCTGTTGGAGGGAATTCTATGCATAAAACTTGGCGAATAAATCTCTTAAAAGATCATTACACTGACTTTGTGCATTATTTATTTCTATAATCCTTCACGACGAAGCTTAGGTCAAGATCGAGTCCCCGTACAAAGATAAATGACGCTGTTAGGCCTAAAGCAAGTTAAATACTGCACTTTCTAATCTTTTTATGCAAACAAGTTTGTATATTTGCTTGTGTATATGTATCTGTAGTATAATTTAGACTAAGTACAATAGATTTTCTAGAAGAACATGGTGATGAACATGACATGATACATGATACATTTTAGTTTTTGTTTTTTTGTTTAACAATTTCATGCTTTTGGTATTTTTGAATGAATCAGCATTAAGCGAGGCTTCGTTTTCGCGGTTTTTCGCGCATACCTTAAGTTTCTTCCGTCTTCTTTCGAAACAACTAATTTGTGCAGTTTCTCATCTAATTTATTGTTTGTTGATGAACACTTTGCGATCAAAGTGAAACGAACTGTTTTTGGAAATCTGGTTTCCAGCAGTAGCAAATAGCAATAGGCAAAAATCAACATTAGTGTAGCTCAAAAATTTATCTTGTCAAATATAGAGATATTAAAATGTTTAGGTTCTTCACACCTTCAGTATTTTAGCAAAAGAACTGTATTTTTTGCCCATTTTCAGCTATAAGCCAAAAAAACGTTACAGCGCTAATAAATTGACAGCCAGTTATGTTAAAGCTTCATCAAAGGAGTGGTGGTCGCTGAATCAAAAATAATTCAGGCCAAACAATACATAAATTGTATTTGAAATAATTTTAAACTCTTTGGGATTCCATATTGCCAACAGCATATGGAAATTTCATCATTTACTTAGCGTTTGCCAAGGTCTCAGGCCGTCAAACCCCAACCGCTTCAAAAATATGTTGATACAGTAGAAAAAGAAAATTTACTATTAGAAAGCGCAAAAGGGAGATCTTCTCGCTATTGCAGAAGCAGACTGTTCGGATACCTTTGAAATAGCTAAACAAACGTGGCCCAATTTCAAGAAATCCAGAAGAGACGAGTTGTTAAGAAAGCCACGAGCAGACATATTCAGTATTACGTCAACAATAACCGGTCACTGGTCTTTGGGAGACCATGCTAGGAAGATGGGGTGGCCGTGGATAGATGTAGAAGTTGCAATCAAGAAGCATCTAAAGAAATTGTTTTCACTAACTGTGTAAGAGCCCTACGCCATAGAATGCTGGGGGAATTCTCAATCGTTAGCTTGAAAGAAATTGCAGAAAGTAAAATATACGACTTAGGCAGATGCATAGTCAAATCAAGACGGTTCGACTAATAAGAAGTAGTGGTTCTACAAGTCGTGTATCCATTGAGCTAATTGGGTCTGGGCTGTGTCACTCACTGTGTCACAACACCTCCACCACCATTAGAAATCTTCATATCGGGTGATTTTTAGTAGCATGAGAACTATCGTTATCGATGGTTTGACAGCTGAGAAATCTGTGTTCACATTTTTGTTCAGTAAGATTCGACAAGTAATCATCAATCGTTTAAAGCCAGAGCAAAGTTTTCAAATTGCAGAAATTTACTTTGAAAAAAATAATATGTTGGCGAAGTTTATAAAGCATTTCGTCTATTTTACGTGCGTTTACACGCTGGCGGCATCATCAGTGCTTATTTCTGTCGAAATGAGGAAGGAGATGCCGTTACGGTGAATGGCGCGCGCTATCGATCCATGCTGACTCAATTTTTGGTCCCAAAAATGAATTAGCTAAACATATTTGAATGCCATAAGACGGCGCAACTTGCCATACAGAGCGCGTAAGAATCGATTTGTTGGACTGATCGAATCGATCAACTCTCAACCACGGCGGATATATACCCGGTATCATATTTAAAAAATATATATGCCAGGAAATTATCTACCAGATTATAATAAAAAATGTCATCACATATTATTTCTGTTTTGTATTATCATTGTAAGTTCTCACAATAGAATGGGTTGAGGAATAACTCCTATGAATGAAATATTTTCCCAGTTTTTGAGGAGTTTGAGTGGCGTATTATGAAGAATTGTTACGAGTTCAGAGAACTTAAAACACTTTGACAGTTTACAGTGTTAAATTTATATTCTTTGTCACATACAAAATTTTTTACATGCACATATATAATATGTACTTATGTACATAATTAACTTTAAGATTTTCGGACCACCCTATCGTAGACATATGCGGGTATAGGTGCCTGTATAATTATATACACATTTATGTATGTATATAAAATCAATCCAATTTACAGTGGGTATTGCGGTGATCATTGTCAGCAGCTTAACAGCGAAAACAAGAGTAAGTAGCCGAAGGCGAAAATTAAAAAGCGCCCTTAATTTTTTATACAATCGTGCATTTGCAATAATAGATAGACATATTGGTGGTAGACCCATTGGTATTACATGCATACATATGTACACATGCAACTATTAATATGATACTCGTATATACTTATAAGGGGTGTCCTTGTCTGTATTGAATTTCCATTTGTTTGATCATCGATTAGATTTAATGGAGGTGCATCGAAGTCAATACTCAACCATTTTCTAGGTCGTGCTTCTGCAAGATAAGCGTAAATGTACTTAAATCGAAGTAGTTCAAAATAACTTGCTTGGATACTAAATTAAAGTACGTAAAAAGTTTCATAAGATCAAAGTTGCCTTTAATGAGATAAGCCAATTCAATGAGTTCGTGATCCACGATTAGTAGCAAGGTTTACCCTTTCTAATAAAAACATTAATTGAAAGATATGCACGCGTCTTTCATTTATAGTCCAATTGAATTAAATTCTAAACGCAAACATAGAAGAAAAAATCGGGGAATACTATACAAATACCTTAATTCGCAATTTAAAAAAACCATAATACTGAAGGTACCTCCATTTGCTCACACATCAAGTCGGATACCAAAAATTGGAGGAGAAGCTCGATCAAACACACTAAACAAATACGAGTAATGTTCCTATACATCCACCAATTAAATGCCAATGTATATGTAAGTGAAAGTGAACAATGAGAACACCCCTAATTTACGCTTAAAGTAATTGTAACGCGAAAAGTATTACGGTTGCGTTTTCAAGTTACCACTGTTTTCTTTCTTTGATTGTTGGTTGTAGGTCTTTTGGGATTTCCATATTTACTGCCGAATCATTAAAAATATATCTTTATTGACTGACTATTATTTCTCAAGTTAAAAAGTGTAAAATTCATATGTGTGTATGGACTTATGTGCATCTACTTTATCATTCACTGATTGTATATTAGTTAAAGCCTTATAAAAATTTAATTGCAGAAAAACATTACAATTTCATACACAATGAATTTATTGTGAATTACCCAGCGCATAATTAAATGAAGCAACACAAATTTTCATCCCGAATTGTCAGTACTTTTATTAAGTAGCTCGACCTCCTAAAGACGAAAAACTAATTTTCTGAATGGTATAATTTTTATTAAATGTTTTTGATTTTTTGAACTAATACCCCAATTCAAGGCGAATTTTTAGGCAAGGTGAAGTTACCAGAGCAGCAAATATGTTTTTTGTTTACTTGCGATTGGGTGGCTTGAATAGCTAAGTGATTTTTTTTGTTTACATTATGGTTGAAATTTTGACATTCAAACCGCCGAATTGCAGAAAATATGTTTAAATGTTGTTTTTGCTCTATTGACTTCAACTTGTATACTTATAGATTCACTTGCCACAATTTATTATGTGTTGTATTTATTTTGTTTATTATGAGAAACAAACTTTTTTACCATTCAGCATTTTGTGACTAAAGGATTAAACGGACTAAACAGTTTAGACCTCTGCGACTTTGCGGTGCTACGAGTTAACAGTTAACTCGTCAAAGGTGTAGTAAGCTTTTGAAAAGTAATAGGAATAATAACACAATTCTACCTTGATTTTGTTTTTGTTTTTGATATGAGAATGGTTTCCGATATAGTTTTATGCGCTGTACACGATTATGGGATCCAAAAGACAAAAGAGACAAAGAAAAAAGAGAGAAAAGAAAAGAAGGCAAAGAGTTGTTTTTGGGTGTTTTTACCACCCCATTTCTGAAAAAACTGACGTGCTAGAGACGTCAAGTTAAAAAAAAATGCAAAAAATTTTATAAAATGGGGTTAAGATTTTAAGGTCAACTGATTACGATTGAATTGCAAAAATTATCTAGGCTCATAAAAATTACTATTCGGTGGTTCTTGGGGTCGCTGATTACAAATCCGACGTGAGTTGTTCAAAATTCAAAATGGCGTGATCAGCGACTTAGAGTTGCCACACGTACTGCTGTTGAGAATACGTTTTTGTCGCCACGTCATTGCAGTAAAATTTCGTTAATATTTAGTTTTAGTCTAAGTTTTTTCGGAAAGAAAGAAATACCGTGCCCCTAGAAATGCATAGGGCGAGTTTGCTGTAAAATACAATTAGCCTCAAATGGAGAGTCTGAAAATGGGATTGTAATTCGATATGATTATAAGTACAACCTGAAAGATTCGGCTGTTTGCGTAACATAACGCAGCATAATTAACAAGGAAATTTTTTAAAACTAAGGGAAATTTATTTGAAATACTGCAAATTACTTGATCATCTCTTATATTGAAAGTACGGATGGGTACGTGTCAGAAAGGCAAAGAATTCCTATTTGAATGTTACCCTGAATTTGGCAATAAAACGAAAACGGTGCAAATTTTCATTGATATTTATTTTATTATCTTCAAAGTAATGCCATTTATTTAATCAACGTGCATTTCCAACATCAGAGTGCCGATAGCGAATATACCCTAAACCATGGAGGAATTATGCAGGTGAGGCAATAATTCAACAATTCCAATTCTATATTGGAAGTGTGTGGCTCTAAGACTTTCCAAAAATATAAAAAAATGTTATACTCTTTGGCTATTAATGGGCAAATACTTGAATTTTTTTTTGTAATAAATATATGATTAAAAATTACTTTTGAGGACATTCTCCAAGCAGAATTTTAATCAGATATAAATATTTTTTTATTCAAAGTAGATAAAGTCTAACGAATTTTATATTTACCTATTAAATTTTTTTTTGTGCTGAAAAACAAATACCAACAATAATAAACGGGCTTTAAGATTTTACAGCAAAAGTTATAAACAAAACGCAAATTAGAAAAGTCAACAACAAGAAGAGTAAAAAATACTGCGGGGAATCTATCCATTGACTGCAAATACAATGGAAGAGATTCCTGAAAAACGAACCGTATAAAATTTTCTATACAACTTTTGTGGATGATTCTAAATTCCACGTTTCGGATCGTTCCCTTGGAAGGAGAAGACCAAACATATACAGAAATGTTAAGCTACTTTCATTATACACCACCACAGGGCCAGTAATAGAAGAAAAACACAAAGATATTATCTGTTTGCAACAATAAATCCCTCCAGTTTTTCAAGAACATTTAAAGAATTTTAAAAGCTGGAAATGTAAAAATGAATTACTTTTTTAAAATAACTAATAAATCTTCGCGAATTATTTCATTAAATTTATTGTTTCAAATAAAACTCATTAAACTTTGGTGCTTTAAGTCATTTATAGGGCAATCAGCTAATTTTGAAAATGGCTTAAGCTAATTCCAACTTTAAAAACAACATTTTCGCATGAAATTGCCACAAAATTCAATATTCGTCATAAATTTCGGTCAATCAAGACTAGTGAAATTCTAAATAGAAAGAACGCATACTGTAAAAATATTTTTTAATTCATTCAAAATCAGATCATTACATATCTCGAGACAAGAAATATATGGCTTAGACCGCTTTCACATTTATGGGCACATATGTATGTAGATATAATTGGTGCTTACTCCCTTTATTGAGTGGGATCTACAATTTTATGCCGCTTCCGAACGACAGATAGTCTTTATAAGTAGGCGTTTTTTCTCGGTAGAAATACACCTGGAGGTTTGACATTATCTGACGAGGGCAACTGCAGTCAGAAAAAACTTTTTATATTATCTGGCGTTTCGTGTCAGGGGTTTGGAAACCGTGTACTTCCGAATAGTAGACACTCCCCAACTTATTCGGCTACGCCGACCTGTAGTTTTAAGGGATGTAAAAACACAAAATGCAATACAAAGTAAGTAAATATTCCCATAAAATGTTCAAGGCATTTGTTTTATTTCCTAAAGGATCCTTGACGTTCTTTAGATAAATACATAAATAAATTTTCAAATCATTGTATAAAAGATATGATGTGTCAAAAGAGTTCGATGGTAGTTGTTGAGTATTCGTGCTGAAATATTCGTAAGTAGCGACTTGTGTGTGTGTGTGTTTTTTATCACATCCATTTCGTTGGAACAGCAAACTTTTTATCTCCATGCCTGAGATTTCATTAATTTGCTTTAAGAAGGGCTTGCCGAAAGAGCGAAGTCTTGCTCTAGCTTGACCTGGACTCGCATAAATAGTGGAAGAGACTTTCTTTCACCGCTTCCGCTTCAGATGATGGGATTCTGCAGATGGGATTGAAAAGGAGGTTAAGTCTGGCTGCGCGATCGCCTACTTTCTAGTGTACCTGTAAGGGTTGCAGTTATACGTGAAATGTTCGGCCGAGAGCATCCTAACAGATTCCTCTGGACGTTGTTCGTCGGCCATGTTTTTCTTATAGTGCTACACGTATTTATTTGCTTCCACCTTCTTTCGGCTAAAGCATAGTAGTGCGAACCGATGGATGCTTTTATTGTGTTGAAAGGGGAGTGACCGCCACCGTCTCTGTTATGCCTAGTGTCGGACCTTTTCCTGCTAGCTCATCTGCCATCTCATTACCCTCTATGTTCCTATGACCGGAAACCCATATCAGAGTAATTTAAAGCCAATGACCAAACAATTATAGTTCCTCTTAACGTTGTAAAACTAGTATCGATGAAATGGAATTGGAATATAAGACCTTGATATCTCCTTGACTGTTTGAAGAGATAGGTACTCTTATACCAATTTCGTCGTAGTGTTTTAGAGGTTTGCATGCTTCTCTGATTGCCAATAGTTGTGCCTGGAACTCGCTGGCATAGTCAGGAACTCAGTTTGATTTGGATATGTTGAGCGGCTCCGAACAGAGGTCAACCCCAACACCACAGTTCATCTTAGAATCATCAGCATAGATTTCAATGTCGAATGTACCAATCGCTTTTCCTTTCCTCTATTCGGCTTCCGCTGAAAAACGTACCGTAAAGTCCTTCTTGAAGTTAAGGTCGGAGACTGTGTAGTCTGATTTGTTTTTGAGCAGTGAGGGCCCCTGTAGGGGGATCTTGCTGTAGCCGTCCGATCTTGCTGTTCAGCTTCCTATATCTTTGAGTCTCACCGCACTGCAAGTAGCGATTGTTTTTACATATATGCAAGTCTAATGGTAATAGATGTATTAGTACATTAAGCGCTGCAGTAGGGCTGGTGCTAAGCGCTCCTAGGGTTAAGATACACGCTGTTCTTTGTGTCTTGTTCAGCTTGGTTTAGTTGTATTTCTTTTCTATACGGGCTACCAGACTAGTGCCGCATATGTTAGTATTACTCTTACAATGGCTGTGTAGGACCAATTGGATAGCTTTGGGTGGAGACCCCATTTTTTACCCAACATTCTCTTATTCGGTGGTACTTGAATATAAGCGCAGAAGCTCTATTAAAGTAATTCACTGATCTTATTCGGAACTTGTTAGGTTTCTTATAGCTATAACATTCTTCGGAGTAAAAAAGTTCTCCAAAGAATTCGTGGCACTTCCGCATACCCTTTAACTATTTGTACACTAAAATCTAAATACTTTTACGGTCTAGATGTTATTATTTTTTATTTTTTTATTAATATTCTTATTAATTTTTAGAAACGTTGTACAATTGCACTTCGTAAATATAAAAGGATAGTAATAAGCAATATCCACTTAATAATTTAACTTGCTTTAAGCATTTTACAATATAATCGCTGCTCCCACTCCATACGGCAACGAGCTTAGATAAATTAAATTTGTATTAGAATACTTTTCAAATTTCAAATTTATTTGAATGTATAACCGACGGAAATGAGAGTGTGAAACTAAATGGTTTGGCAACGTCACTATCTTACTATATTTTTATCACTTGATGAACGAGCAGAGCCAAGGAAGTCATTGAGGATGGCGCGTCTCGTTTTCAACATTTTAACACTCGTATATTAATGGTTGCCACATCATCGAGTCCCTGGGGGCTACCGTTCATATTGCCAACACTTCCGCACTTCACATTTAGTTACTAACGCAATAATTAAGACAGATTCTTTGCTCAACTATTTGACAAATTGACATAGTGTCTTATTTACAAAGCTTTTACTTACATAATATCTGACAGATTGCCCTTAAAAATGATAAGTAAATAACTGCCTCATGTACCAACTCCGAAAAAAATATTTGTTGGCAATATTTGTAATGTAAGGTTTCACAGTTTTTATTGTTCTCAAAAGTTTTTATTTGTCAAACATGTATGTATGTATGTATATAATAATTCTGTATTGGTGGTTGAGCCTACGTATGGCCACTCGAAGCAATTTCCCATCGCAAGTAATGGTTTGGGCCGCAGTGACCGCTGATGAACGCTCTCCAATCGTTTTTATCGAGCATGGTGTCAAAGTGAATGCGACTTATTCTCGGGAATATGTTTCAGAAGATGCTTTAGAGCCGTGGACACGCAAACATTTCGGTCGTAGGCCATGGACGTTCCAACAGGACTCGGCACCGTCTCATATAGCTAGGGTGAACCAAGAAAGGTAAAAAAATCATGTTCCACACTTCATTTCGTCCACACAATGCCTTCCGAATTCGCCAGACGCAAATCCGATGGACTATTCCATCTGGTCCATTTTGGAGAGCAAGGTGAGGACTAAAAAATATGCCAGTATGGATGCGCTGAAAAAAGCGATTATACGAGAATGGGCCAAAATACCTCAAGATAACATTCGTGCAGCATGCAACTCATTTTTTGACCGTTTGAAGGCTATAGTCAAGGCAAAAGGTGGTCATATCGAGCTAAAGTGAATATATGTATGTTAAAATTGTAATCATTTTTGAACAATTTTGTCTTTGAAATCAATAAAAACTAATTTCACACAAAAAAATTATGGTGTTTTGAAGTTGGTAACACTTCATATCGTTCACCCTGTATAAAGAAAGAAAAGGAAAGCCGAGTAATATTTCTGTGAAACTTTGAATTCCTCAGATTTTTGCTTTCCAAATAATAAAAATGTGCCTTTTTCCAAACCTTTATATCTACATACGCAAATGCGCGCACACATATGTATGTATGTATGTATATGCATTTCCATCTTGTCGAACATGACCATTGCACACATTCGAACTGAAAAAATCGTCATCTAAAACGTTTTTTTTTTATTTCATTTTAACAATAGGTTTAACTGATATCTCTTAATTAGTCCTATAATGAGTGCTAAAGTTGATTTTGGATTTTTTTTTTGTTTTCAAGGTAATTACTAAAACCAAGGCATCCGCACAGGACAAAAACAGAAATGGTTTTCCAATCAACAATTCAAACGCCGATATCAGCGAACCCGAGCCAAAGTTTCATTGTGTCTAAATTTAGAATGTTGTGCTTTGATGTCTCAAAAATTATTAATACTTTTTTCTAAAATTGAATTTTAAACACTGTCGCACGGGACATGTAGCACGTTACATTTTTTCCATCATGTTGTTTATGTTATTTGCGTTGCTCTTTTTGTTTTTAAATCAACAGAAGTATTCTTAGTATTTATTTTCACATAATAACAACAAACTTTACAAAAGTATGTGGCATGAATAAAGTATTGTGGTATTTAATATAATAAACAAAAACAAATTTATATAAAAATAGTATTAGGAATACCTCGAAATGAGTTAAATTTGTTTACATTCAATTTCATTGTTTCCCTATAAAAGTATGCTAATTTTATTAATTTTTATGACTTTTTCTGCGGTGGACATTCTGATAGAAATGCCCATATGTAAATGTGTATGTAAAAATGAAATTCACACAACACAAATGCACAGATCTATATTTGTAACTGCCTATAAAAACATATCTGAGAAGCCAACATTTTCTAACTGTAACATACGTATAGGTATATGTACATATGTATATATGGCGGTATTTCTCTACCTACGAGTAGCTGCAAAAGCCATGTGATAGAGCATCCCGGAAGTGGAGCGAATATTTAGTATTCCCAGTGTATTAAAATACTAATACGCAAGAGACCAGACAAACGTACATTAAAAATGCCGCCGTCGCCACTGTCAAAAGCATCGCCCGAAGCTTAGAGATTTAGTACTAAATTACCTACGGTATAATGATGAGCCAAGCTAGAAAAATTGACGAAATTATATCCATTAATTATAAGTATTAGTATTAATAAAAATATTAAGCCAGCATATTAATCTATTGTCATAATTCCTATAATCATTGTGATGCACATAATCATATTATACGTGTGTATTTTTCTCAGCGATTCATTTCTACTCGTCAATGTATGTACGTACATACGGAATATACATTCTGTCAAAAAACTGCCAGGAATTGTTCAATAAAACGCAAAATAATTGTTTAATCATCAAAATTTATTTTGTCGCCTTCAAAATAGGCTCCATTCGAAGCAATACACGTATGCCAACGATTAATCCAGTCATTAAAGCACCTACACGAACGTGTAGGGTCGCGAAGTCCTTCTGGCCACGTTTGGATAGGAGGCGCTCGAGGGATATCCTGGGGATGACAAAATGTCATCTCTCAAATTTCGTGGGCATCATCACAGGGCACTGTCCGCGAGGTACACATGCCGTGAGACTCGGAATTACTTCGAGTCCTTTTTGCGTCAGCTGTATGGAGGATGAGGTGGAATCATCTCAGCACCTGCTCCTAAGCTGCCCAGCCTTCGCGGGACTAAGATTCAAATATCTTGGTTCTCACTTCTTTTCTGCGCCTGCTGATATAGCAGGCGTTGATAACAAAAATCTGATGAACTACATCAGCAGCATAATGAGGTTAACACAACCGCGGACTAGTCACCGTTCGTAGTCCACAAGCACTCACCACTCCCCATCCCTTCCCTTCCTCCCCCCTCTTTGTCCTTCAATGGTATCACAAAGGACGAACCAAACTATTTCGTCCAAGTGGGCCCTATTGGGCAACCATTACAACCTAACCTAACCTAAAGCACCTCTTAAACGCGTTTGAAGAGGTATTCTTCAGCAAATTCTCCTTAATGGCCTCTATCGACTCAAGGAGCCGTCCGCGGAGTGGCAATTTAAGTTTTGGGAAAAGGAAAAAGTCACAGGGGGTTAAATCCGGTGAATACGGTGGTTGTTCGATTCGATTTTGGTCAAAAAAGTGTTCACAATATGAGACTTGTGAGACGGTGCGTTATCATGCTGCAAGATCCATGAGTTTTCTTTCCACAAATTGAGCCGTTTCTTACGCATATTCTCTATCAAATGTCGCATAACTTCAAAATAATATTATTTATTTACCGGAGAACCATTTGGAACGAGCATGATTTTCACTTTTGACCGACTTTGACGTGGTTTTTCGGGTTTCGGCTCATGTGGATAGCGCAATTCAGCCGCCTGCTGACTGGTGTGCATGTTTCGTCACCTGTTATGATACGCTGGATAAACGTTGGTTCCGAATTCAAGCATATCTTCAGCCACCTTCTTCAGATGAATTTTTTGAAAGAAATTCAACTCTCTTGGAACGAGTCGAGCAGCCACGCATCTCATGCCCTATTGATGGTCTAAAATGTTTCGAATTGTTTCGTGAGACATGCTAAGGTCACGAGGTACCTCCCTCAAACTATATGATGGTTTTCTAGCATTATTTTCTTGACTTTGTCGACGTTTTCATTCGTTGAAAACGTTGATGGGCGACCAGATTTACAACGATTCGACACACGAAATCCCGTTCAAACACAAACTTTAAGACAAATTCTTTGTTCGATATTTTTATCCATAGTGAAAATCGCAGAGCACACCTTCGGTCGACTGATATAATTAAATGAAAAAAACAAGCTAATTGACAGATCACGCTCAAAGTCTGCGACACTATAGAGGACAGTTGTACCAACATTCTAGCAAAAAAATTTATACCTATGTGTAACGCGGACTTTTTAAATGAACAATGCCCGATATTTTTTTGACAGAATGTACATAAGTAAACATACTTACATATATTTTATAGAGCTGTCATAGACAGTGAAACAAATTAGCTTACTCTTAAGAATACTGTAATCATAGTTTCAATATTGAAACTGCAGTGCTTGGGTTTATTTCTAGCCTTATACAGAAGTGGAGCATTTCTAGTCCGCGCTCAGACAAAAAAAAACAACAACTTTTATTAGGCTGTGGCACTTTTTCATATCTTAACCTACATCTCACTTAACCTACATATGCGCGAGTAATAATTCTCTCTCTTTGTATTGTTTTTGCAGAAGGTGGTTAGGAAATTGATCAAGTACTCATAATTTTTAGCTGCTACAATTTTCGCCGCATAATATGCACTTAAGTAAGTGCACGAACACACACATATGTAGCTATATAAATGTGTACGTATTGGTTAAAGTATGCTTAAAAACTCACTTGCGTTTTTCCACAGAGGACTGCCCACAAGAGATAGATAGCGGAACGAGTATATACTCCTACAACTACTCTAACTATAGTACATACTGTGTAAAAATTTTAAATGGCCGCGCTGCCTGCAGATCACACGTCGATATTAGAAGGTTAAATGGGTTACATAAGTTTATTCAGAGTCTCAAAATATACCTCCGTATTTCCAAAATATGTTCCTCCGATTTTCACTTAGTTTTCAATGATATTTGAAAATAATGCAATGCTCCTTGCTCCATATCATCGAGACGAGTTTACCAACATAAAAAAAGTAACAATGGGAAATCGAATGTACGTAGCCCGCGAAATTTGAAAATTTACCTTATTTTTTGAACACACCTCGTACCTACGAGTACTTACTAAATAGAAAAAAGTGTGATGCTTTTTCATGCACACATTCAGTTTGGCTTGCGCAGTGAAACAATTTATCTGTCCGGGCATTAGCCAGCAGGTAAGTTTGACTAATCAAATCTTGCTTAACTTTACCGCTTTCGAATTGTGAACAAAATTTAAAAACCATGTGCAAAATATAAAGGTTTCCTTTTGAAGAAACAAAAAACTTACTTCAATCGACAATTTCCCAGTTTTTATGTAATGAATCTAATATGTATGTATATCTATTGTAATGTAATGTAATATTTATTTTTATATTCCTTATTACTTTATGTGCTCTTATGCACATAAAACACATTTTTGTGTGAATGATATACAGTGCCAGCTCGCTAATCCGAAGGTGTGTAATCCGAATTATCCAGTAATCCGAATTGAATTTATGAGGCATTACGTGCTCTATAGTCCGCATTCGTTGCAAGCTCGCTAAACCGAATTTTTGTTTTTTTTATTTTTGAGTCTGTTTTTTTACAAAACCATGAACGGAATTTTAAAACTAATGGGACATTATTGAAATACAGAGCCTTGTATGTAAGTGTGTATTCATCTTGTTGCGAATAGTTTAGTTGTGGTATTAGTCGCGAAAACATCAATTTAAATAACATGGCAAAAAACGTGCACATAAAACACTGTCATTAGCTGATAAGCTTAAAATAATAGAAGAAGTAAATCGTGGACAATCAGGAAAAGTTTTAGTAAAGAAATTTGGTGTAGGAGCTTCAACAATTTGCGACATAAAAAGAAATGCTGAAAATATTAAAAGGTAAAAAACCTGTGTAAAAAATGTATTCTGTAAATATTACTGTACATACATATTTATTCTTTTATAAGATTTGCTAAGAATTCTGATGCCAAACTTTTAAAACAGCGCAAGACACTCAAATCGGGAGAAAATGAAGAATTAGAGATTAAGTTGTATGTTTGGTTTGAAGAGAAGCGGTCACGGCATCAAACCATTTCAGCAGAAATTTTACGACAAAAAGCTAAATCCCTTCATCAAAAAATGTATCCGAATCAATCATTTCACGCTAGTGACGGATGGTTGCAAAATTTTAAGAAGCGATTTTCTGTGCGAACTTTGAAAATATGCGGCGAGTCCTTATCTGCTAGACCTGATCTTGTACCTGATTTTCAAAATAAGCTCTATGACATTATCGAGACTGAAAATCTGATTGACGACCAAATTTACAATGCTGAGAGTCTGGACTCTTTTGGAAAATGTTTCCAGAAAAAACTTTAGTGCATTGTAAAGAAAAGTCTGCTCCTGGTACCAAAAAGAGCAAAGAGAGAATCACCTTCTTGTGCTGTGCTAACAAATCTGGAACTCACAAGCTTAACATTGCTGTGGTTGGGAAATCAAAAAATCCACGTTCGTTTAAAAAACAACATATTGTTGAATATTACGCATCGAAAAATGCATGGATGACAACATATATTTTTACTGAATGGTTTTTAATTCGTTTATACCACAGGTAAAAGACTATCAAATTGAAAATAATTTGCCCAAAAAAGCTTTATTGTTATTGGATAATGCGAAGTGTCATGGAGAGCCGGTGGTATCTGAATGTGGGCAATATAAAACTATGTTTTTACCCCCAAATTGTACTTGTATTATTCAACCCATGGATCAGAACGCGATACGACTAACTAAGCTGTTTTACAAAAAAGATCTCTTGTGTGAACTGGTAAGCTCTGCAGCAGATGATTCAGACATTTTTTTGAAATAATTCAGTTTAAAGGACGCTTGTGAATTGCTTAAACGATCTTGGGGCGGGGTGCCCAATTCTTCTATAAAGTCTTGTTGGAAGCATATTAATTCTCAGAGGTAGGCTTCAGATGATAACATCCCTCTATCATTGTTACAACAAGAGTTGCCAGAGAATGATAGTGTTGAAGAAACAGAAGAATTTCGCACAATAACCAACTTATTTCACCGCAACAATGACGTGCATATTTCTGAAGATGAAGTTCTTAGCTGGATTATGAACTCTGACAATACTTCGTGTAGTAGTTCAGAGTCAGACACAGAAAATGTGGAACCAGAACCTTTAATTACGAAACACGTTAAAAACCGTGAAGCTCTGCAGGCCTTTAATATTTCAATAGATTGGGCAAAGGAACGAGGTCTGCAATCAGATTACATATTAATGCTAAAATAATTGCGGAAGAAGGCTTTAGAAGCATGTGCACTGAAAGACAAGCAAACCTACATCACAAATTATCTACTTTAAAAAAAAAACGAAATATGTAATATAAATACATACATACATATGTACATATGTATTTATAAAAATCTATAATTTTTCATTGTTGATTAATAAAAATAAAATAAATTTGTTTTGAAATCCTGGCTTTTGTTTTATTTTCGAATATAGTGAATTATAAGCATAATAACAGCACATCCAGTAATCCGAATATCTCGTTAATCCGAATCAGGGTCTGCAATCATTAATTCGGATTAGCGAGCTGGCACTGTAATATCAATTTATTTTATTAAAATAAGAAATAGTGTTCAATTAATTAAAAAGTTCTAAAATAATCTACCCCTCCCTTGACCGGACACCACGCTTGGGCGGACAAAAGTTGGCTGACAATGAGTGTCAGCCCAAGGGAGGTTTCACTGTATACTTTTTTGCAGTCATATCTACTTGTGTCATATAATATTATATTTATAAATTTTTGGTAACATCTCTGAGGCCCCTATTATGAGTTACATTCGATCTTCGATATTCGCTGGTTGTCGAAGATCGAAAATCGAATGTCAATTTGGTATTATGAGCGGTGCAACCCTATCCAAATTTTCGTTGTTTACCGAATTTAGAGTCGAATGCAATTTTGCTTCGATTGTGTAGCGTATTGTGGGAAAACTTGTTAAAGTGTAAGTTATTTACGATTGTTTATGGTTTTATAGTAATAAATATATATATTTTGTTAATTTTATGCAGGTCAAAAGTCGTGAGTACCAAACAACAATTAGAAAGGCGAATCCACAATTCGCAAAGGGATTTGCACCAAAGTTCAAGCAGCAAAAAAATGGGAGGAATTTACAACGGAGCTGAATTGCTTGGGACCACCAGTGAGAACGGCAGCAAAATGGATTAAGCTTAATAATGTTTTTTTTTTGTGATGTTTATAGAAATACATTTTATTTTCCCTTGGCAGGCATGGGCTGAAATACGTAGAGGAACTGAAATACATATTTTTTTCGAATGACGAATAATTGAATAAAGAAAATGTATAACAAAAATAAAACAGAAACTGTGGCGTAAAGGTTTCTATTTAATACTTTTTAGATTTTTCTATAATATTCTCAAAATTTCATTTCTTATGTTTTCTACTTCTGCGTTATTTGACTCCACTTCAATATCTTCAGCATCATTGTACACAGTGGGTTGAGAAAGTCCTAGCATACCTTCATTACCAATACTCAATTGGTACGATCCCTGAGCACAAAATCGCAGAACTGTGGCTAGCTTTAAAATATTTGGAATCAATTTGACTCGGGTGCACTGCTGCAACTGGTTTTCTGTACTGGACAGTAGGTTGACAAACGCCACTTTAGATAATCTAAAGTTATTTAAAAATCTGTAAGGAAATTTCTGTAATATTAAGTACGTCAACACATTTTGAAAATTCTAAATTTACTCAGTGGAAGCCATTTCTAGGGGGTTGGATGCGTCCCTCAACTGTTTTCTACTTCTAGCTAGTTCCACTAATCTTTCATCGTCCGATGAATCGTCGAACCACAACTCCGTTGTACTCATTTTCACAAAAAAAATACTTTTTTGAACTTTTAAAAATAATGTTAGCAAAGAATTTCAACACAATCGGTTTTTCTTTTATTTTGATTTGCTGTATCAGCTGAGAAAAAATTATCTATTGTAAATGCGTCGAGCGATCGAAATTCACAATAGTCCTATTCTTCAACGAATGAGCACCATAATACCAAATGAAAATTTGTTCGATCAGCACTTTCGACTACAGTCGAAGATCGAATGTTGCTCATAATAGGGGCCTGATTCACACTTTTTCAACGCTTTTTGGTGAATTTGAAACGGCCACTTTTGGAAATGATGGACTCTCCCTAATGTAAATTGATAAATTTTAATTACATTTTTAAAATTTAGAAACCACTATTGTATAAAAATGCAAGTTGTTAATAAACACATGCTTATATATACTCGTAAACGACTCACATACATAAATGCATATGTACGTGGTGTGTAGCACTTAACTATGTAGATATGTATGTACATATATGTACAATATATATTTTTAATTTGATGTTCGGCAGCTCCATAATACTGATACAATAATAACAGATAATTGGATTGCAATAATTTACTATTTTAGATTTGTAAACGAATTTCAGTTACAAAACCTGTTAGCTCGTCAGCAAAATATACATACTCATACAAAAGAGTGCATACATACATGCACAATTCATGAACAATTTTCACCTACCCACCCTTCGCCTAGTCAACTAGTAAGGATTTCATTAAGATCGATCTTCTTCTCTCTCTGCTTTTGCAGGTCGAGAGCGATCGCTTTACAAAAGTGACGTTTATCCTATGATGTTCACATTATTATTACCCGATATTTCATGCACGACTACATTAGCTACATATGTATATGTAATACGAAGACCGTCTTGGGAAAACTTGTTGATTTAAATTTTTTTTTTTTTTTGTACGAAAAGTTGTTGCCTATATGCCGTTATACCCCAGCTTGGCATTCTCGTTTTTGAAGCCATGGTGAAAATAATTCAGAAGGTGTGGAAGATCAGACCGTTAACCGGTTCTCAGCTAATTTGAAAGAATAAGCTGATTATTAGGCGTCACCCGGGTCATGACAGCGGTTTGTTTGCGAAACAACTCAGATTGTGCTGGTAACAAAAAGTCTACAGTCTTCGCTGATGTTACTTCGTTGCCGTTTGAAAACTCACTGAGTGGACAAGTGTGTAAATACGTGTGAAATGAGCGAGCAAAATTCGGCTGCCACGTCACGGGGAAATTCGCCAGTCGAATTCTGCACGATCATTTCACACGTATTCGCACACTCGCGCAATCAGACGTGATTCAGATAGCAACGAGGTGACATTGTGTTGATTTTTTCGTATCACTAACCCATTCTTAGTTTTTTTAAACAACCCGAGTTGCTACGTCAGTCCATCAGCTGATTCTGTTAAATTCGCTGAGAGCCAGTTAACGGTCTGATATTGGCCACTTCCTTAAAGTGAAAAGATTACCATGGGCAAACCCGGAAATCCATCAAATTATTTATTTATACTCCCGAGTTGTTATTGTTATACAAATTATAAAAATAATAAAACACACAAATAAAAATAGTTTACGAAAGAGGTGTTTAACTTCTCGCACAACAATAGATATTTGTCAGGATATTTTAAAAGGATCGAACGTTGGCGAGGATAGATTATTAACAATTTTTTTATGATATTTTTATGATAAATTAAAAAAAGCACATTAATTTGTATGTAATTTCAACTTCCAAGCTCAAAAAGGAGTCAGACAAATATTTTAATCACATAATTTCTAGCCCCGCTATCAAAACATTCAGTAATGGGAAAGATGTCTCTACCCGACTGGTTGCCCTTGTAAGAGCAAAGGCTGACTTAACTGTCATGAAGAGATGCGATGGACAGAATACGGCAAAAGTGTCACGAAAATTGCATAAATTCAATAGTTTCAGACCTGGAAAAAAATTACTCATAATACTCCAAGACTTGGAAATGGCCCGTGAAAGAAAAATCGGCATGTAAATAACAAAAGGGTAGTGTCAAATTTATGTATGTATGTTGCGATGTCTGAATTTGGTATCCCCGCAAAACTAATATGTTTGTGTTAAATAACATTGAGAAATAGCAAAATCTCCAACAGAATTGAGAAGGTTTCACGTAGGGTGACTTCTTTAACCTGATGCTGGAAAATATTTTCTATGAGCGTATAATTTCTGGCATATACTGATGATGTTGGTATCATCGGCTTTAACAATCGCGCTGTTAGTTCTGTATTTCCTGGACTGGATAAAGAATGGAAGCGAACGAGTCTGGTGGTGAACGATAACAAGATGAAGTCCCGCCTGTCCTCAAACAACTAGCCAGCGCACTTGCGTTTCGACAGCCACGACAGAGTTTATAGTTGTAATTTTGAAGTAATGAGAGAACTTGTTTGCTTAGGAACCAGCATTGACGCTGATAATAATGTCAGTCTTGAAATCCATGGTATAATCTCTTTTTCCAAAAAGTGCTACTTTTGACTAATTTGACTGGAAGCAATTTATGAGTGCACTCCTCTCTCGTCCTTATAAATCTCTCTACATCTCTGTCCTTTTGTATGGTGTTGAAGCTTGGACGGTGGCAATATCCGATGAGGAGCTCTTTAGAGTATTAGAAGAAGGTTTTTTGGTTTTTTACGCGTTGGCGACGCCGATTGTGGCAGACGATGGAACAACTGAGCTTTACGGCGACATAGACATAGCGGAGCAAATAAAGATCCAATGGCATCGCTGGCTAGGAGGACATGTTACCGGAATGAACTAAAAAACAAAACAGGGCCATCGAAAAAAATTGGAAACCATGAAACCATTTGTAGCTCGGAGACAGCATCAAAACCGAGCGCCTTCCATTTGTAGAGAAAAACAAGACACATTACGCCAACTAGAAGAGAAGTTTAAGCCTATCAATATTTTATGCGCCACTTTAAAACTACATACATACATATCTATTGTTATTATTGTTATTGTTATTGCTATTATTATTCTTGCTGTAATTAATAAATCTTTCCTTTCTAAATAACAACCCGTGAGCAGGTTTTGTGATTATTTTATTCTAAAAGTGGACTTCCTTTCAAACAATTACGAATAAACAAGTAAAAACATAGTAAGTCATTGGAGAAAAATGCCAAAAATCCCAAAACACACAAATACATACATACATACATGCGTATATGTATATGTATGTGCGACTCCATTGCGAATTAAATGGGGTAGTTGCTGATGCTTGCGATACCCATACATATACACACATGTGTGTATGTAAATATGTATTTTTATGTTTATTCATATGATAAGAAAAATGCGACTAGTCAAAAAACATATTGTATCATCCTCCGAATCTCCGACGATATGGCCCCATACCAAATAATATAATTCTATTCAACCGGTTACTGTGTTAGCTACCAACAACATAATTAAATAAATACCAAACGTTTTGAATTCTCTTTTCTTATTTGTATTTACGTTTTTTTTTTTCAAATTTTAAATACTATAGTAAACATCGACAGCAACTATTGATAGGTAAACAAATATCGAATAATCAATATAAAACAACAACAACAAGCCATAACATTATTTGTCATTTTAGCAGTGGGTTGCACCCGCATCCACCGACGATTGCAATAAAATGAAATAAATTGAGGGATCCGTGTTTTAGGCTTTTGTTATAAGTTACAACCATTTGTACCTGTTCCATGTTTGATATCGACTTTTGTGACAAGTAACAAATAACAGCTGTAAATTGAAATCGCAATGCACGCATATACATACACAGGCATATACTCGTACATATGCACATGCACGGATAAGCATAAATGTTTGTGTGAAAATATTCCTATTTCAACCGCAACTTTTGCTGGAGTTGTCAGATTTTGAATTAGAAATAATTTTTTACTTTTTAAATGACAAAAGTAAACCTTGATGAAAATGCCATTAGCCTCGAAGTTGGAAGTGACGATACTGACGTCAAAGCAACAAGATAACTTTTTTTGGAGCCAAAGATGAAGGTGTCTGCCATTAAAGCACAATTCGCACAGCGCTGTTTGGTAGATCAGATTGACCACGACGTAGCCTTTGACCTCGATTGCAATAGTTAACATGAGTTTTATCATGGAGAAACGAGACGCTTAATTTTCCTGGGCATTTACAAATTTATTATGTACATACAGATGTACATATATGCATACATAAATACATATTCACATGTGTAATCCACCTTTTTAGAATAGAATTTGATTTTACGGTTATTATTCGATAGGTGCAATACTATCATGTCAATACATGTTTATGTACATATGTATGTTTGTATGTACATACATATGTATGTATTTCACTTACACTTTTAAAGTAAATTTATAGCGCCATACGTATTTGGCCTCAGGTTAATTAGTATCGCTTGTAAATATCTCAAGAAGGAGCTCAGAGAAGAGTGAATCTGTATTTCAGTGGTTCTCAGCTGGACGTCGACTATAGCAAGCGCAATTTAATAATAGGTAACAAATATTAGCACAAACCCATTTATGCTGCTATGCCACTAAAAAGTTCTTATTTTTGTGTCTTACAATCTGTGAAGTAGATTAATGCCCTTGGAGTTGTAATTGATTCCAAGCTGACATAAGTATAATAGCCATGTCGATTATAATTTTCGGCGCTCGTATTCGATGTTAGCATTTGTCCGCCGAAGTTGTCAGGCAGACACACTTAAATCTCTGTATAGATTAGTTCAAGACTGGAGTACAAGTCTGGAAACAATTTTCCTAAAATTTACTCTCAGCTCATTAAATTTTTAACTACCACTACCTTCGTACTATTCTTGTTGCCAACTAATTAGCCTCCCTGCACTTGAGGTTAGAAGATCCATTTTGGCATGTTCATTTGTCATTAACATCATAACTGACTCTATTGACTGCCCTTTTAAAAAAAGATCGCTTTGAATATTCCCTCTAGAATTCTTCATCATTCGGAATTCTTTAAAATTGCTTATTGGTGTTAGCGCTCCCATATCAAGAATTTTTGCTGAACTAAACTCAGTCTTCAATACTTAAGATTTTGATTTCACGCAATCAAGACTGTCTTTAGTTAAATACTTACGAAGGTTTTTCTCTGTGCCACATCACTAGTATTTCATCTCAGTGTATGTACATACATATTTTATATTTGTCCCAATTTTAAGATTGATCTACATTGAGATTAATGTTAGTCTGTAAGAATTTTGTACTTCATGGCTTGAAATAAATATAAGTTAATAAATGTATCTAGTCTGTAAGATTCTTGCAATCATAGTTAAATAAATTAATGAAAAATAAATTGAATCCAGAATAAACAATATGTATACACCGCCTGTCCTTGGTAATGCTAAGAACAGTTTCAGTCAAAAGTAAGAGAGATAAAGTACGTAACATACATACATATGTATACATAAGTAAAGCCAGCGGTGTTATCAATTTGGTGACTTTTCGTGATCTTGATTGTAGCTTGCTTTTGCAAGAGTTTTGTTACATATGCGTCGGTTGTGGTTACTTGCATGCTGCTCAGGCTCGCGGTAATAAATGTCGAAAATAAACTGCAAAAACTTAATGCACAAAATGCAAGAAAGATTTCTGTTGAAAACCAGAATTTTGTTCAACTTTCCAAAAAAAATTGGCGCTTAAGGGTTAATATACCCACAAGTGCTCGATGTGATTGAGTCAAGGCTTCTTTACTTCTGCGTGCCCGGTTATAATCATAGCTACTATAACTCATATAGATATGTATTTTATTTTCCTCCCCAGAACTCGTAACCTCATTAAGTTAAAAATCGCCATAACTTCTAATTCTTTATTGATCGCTTGGGTTACGAGGTATCGAGAGTATGTATAAAATGGCCTGTCTGATTAAACTGATTACTTATTTGGTTGTGGTTGTGATTGTCCTTACTTGTCCCGTGGTTTTTTTTCAGGTCTATGCAATTTTTTTAGAATTTACATAATTATCTTCTTCAGGTACGAATACATATTTACTTAAGTCAAATATATATGCATGGAAGATGGTTCCATATGTAAAAGTCCATGCAAGTGGGGAAAGTTACTTACCGCCATTCACTTGGCAGTGGCCAGGGCGGTTCTTCTACATATGGTTCAAGCAGCTCACAACTTCCGGGATTAGCTCAAGTATTCTCTGGGTAGCTTCCGAACACTCGTTGGAGAGCGACCCAAAGTGAGAAGGCGAAACATCCCAGGATAGCTAGTTGTGCGCGAACGAACAAAAGCCTCGGATGAAAATACAAACAAAGCCTCAAATGAGAACTTCCTGTTCCGATGACGACCCATTAAAACGAACTAAGGGTAAGGATTTGAGAGCATGCACCTGGAATGTTTGGTCCCTTAATGGGGAAGGTGCCTCTGCCCGGCTTGTTGATATCCTCGTGAGAGTAAAGGCTGACATCACTGCCATTCAAAAGATGAGATGGGCGGGGCAAGGCAGGAAAAACTTAGGGCCTTGTGATGTAAAAGAGCGCAAATTCGGTGTTGGATTTGTTGTGAGAGAGAGACTTCGTCGCCCAATATTGTTGTTCAACATTTGGAGCAACATTTCTGGCTCTCTATGTGCCACCGCCGAAGAAGAAATCGGATTCCGTCGAGCCCGAAAAAACAGTTGGTACGACGAGGAATGTCATGCGGCCGCAGAAAGAAAAGATGCTGCCTATAGAGCCACGCTGCTATTGGGCACAACGCGATCCATGTGGCATCACTACCGGGAGCTAAGAAAGGAAGAGAGACGTATTATCCGAAAGAAGTAACGAGAGACCGAAATACGTGAGTGCGAGGAGCTTTAGATGCTGACCAATAGGAACCACGCCCGAAAATTCTACCAGAAAGTGCGGCGGCTTACAGAAGGTTTTAAGACCGTTTAAGAACAAAAACGGCGATCTGGTGGCTGGCATTCAGAGCACACTTAAACTATGGGGGAGCACTTCTCGAACCTGTTAAATAGTGACAGCTGCACATGTCACAGAGAATGTGAAGATCCCGATACCCCAATCGATGACAACGGAACTGTCGTTCTGCTAGCCGACCATGACGAGGTGAGAATAGCGATAACGCAGCTAAAGAACCACAAAGCCGCGGGCGCCGACGGACTGCCGGATGAGCTATTCAAACATGGCGGCGAGGAGCTGGTAAGGTGCATGCATCAGCTTCTACATATGCAAAATATGGTCGGATGAAAGCATGCGTGCCGATTGGAATTTAAGTGTGCTCTGCCCAATCCATAAGAAGGGTGATCCTGCAATCCTGCCAATTACCGCGGGATTAGTCTTCTAAATATCGCCTAAAAGGTTCTACTATTGTGTGAAAGACTGAAGCCCACCGTCAACCAACTGATTGGACCATATCAGTGTGGCTTTAGGGCATGGCAGGAAAATCGACCAAATATTCACACTATGCCAAATCTTGGAAAAGACCCATGAAAGGAGAATCTACACACACCATATTTTCGTCGATTTCAAAGCTGCATTCGACAGTACGGAAAGGAGTTACCTGTATGCCGCGATGTCTGAATTTGGTATCCCCGAAAAACTAATACGGCTATGCAAGATGACGTTGCTCAATACAAGCAGCACCGTCAGAATTAAGAAGGAGCTCTCCGAGCCGTTTGATACCAAACGAGGTTTCAGACAGGGTGACTCGCTGTCGTGTGACTTCTTTAACCTTTTGTTGGAGAGGATCGTGCGAGCCGTAGAACTTAATGGCTCAGTCACAATTTTTTATAAGAGCGTACAATTTTTGGCGTATGCCGATGATATTACGCTTGTAGTTACGGATAGATAAAGGGTTTCCCAATAAGAGCCGCTATTTTGATATTCAAAGAAAAATGGTATTTTTTAATATAAATGATCGGATGTTTATTTCATTATAAAGAGGAAGGTGTGCTGTTAATGGTGGAAAATAATATCTTTTTCATGAAATTTTCCATAACCGAATTGCAAAGTGGCTGCTCTATGTCCTCGATAGCCTCACGAATTCCATCTTTGATGTCTTGAATCAACCCTGGGCTGTTGGCGTAGACCTTCTCTTTCACGTGGCCCTAAAGAAAAAAGTCAGAAGGTGTTAAATCATAAGATCTCGGTGGCCAATTGTGATCACCTCTTCGAGAGGTAACATGGTCCGGAAACTTTTCCCGTAAAAGATTAATGGTTTCGTTGCTTGTGTGGCACGTAGCGCCGTCTTGTTGAAAATAAACGTTGTGTAGATCAATACCATCCAGTTCCGGCCATTAAAAATCGAGACGGTACTTATCAGTGGGCGGAGAAAAAAGGAGGGAATAAAACTACGTATCGGCACCCATGAAATACTCTCTACGGAGTTTTTGATGATGTTATCAAACTAGAATATTTTGAAATTTGTTTAATATTAAATGCTGGCATACCATATTGTGCACAGAATGTTTTCATATCTCTGTCGTGCACTGTGAAAGCGTGGGCAGTCGTGATGATGCATACTTTGCACAGTGAGTTGGTCACACGGGCACCAGTCTTCGTCAATGATTTTGAATCGATTTAAGTATGCCTTATTGAAACCATGGCCAGTAAAGAGCAATTCGAATGATATCCCAAAGATAATAGGCAGGCGACTTAACCACAAGCAGCACTTATCTGCGGTAAGCACAAGAGCTGATGCCATCAATGAAACGCTGTCGAACGTTGCCTAACGTGGACCCCGTCGTACAAGTCAATCCAAAGTATTGGACAAGGACAGATCGATGGGAAACCCCGTCAGTGATTTGGTACGTTTTTTGGCCACGGTCTGAATCGTATTGCAAAATTCTGTTGGCAAAGTAACTACGAATTATGCGCAGTAGATAACCCGGTACACTTAGTTCTCTGAGAGACATTGAAATGTTGGGCAGCGTCCATAGCAAGTATGTCCAGCGGATACATGCCAAATATTACTAGACAGCATCGTCGAACACCGTTTTAAATGCACTCCATACGAGTAGTGCTCAGAACCGGTAAGTAGACCGTAGCCCTCGGAAGTATGAAACATATGTTGCGTTTTGTTCGCCCAAACAGATGCACCATACGAAATTTGGCTTGTCACGACATAAGCATATACACTGGCATATGTATACATGCATATACATACATACATATGCATTTACATAATTCACGTTGTTACGGTTTGCGGCAATAATTTGTGTACATAAATTTACAAAACTACGCATGACCGTATTTTAATTTTGTTGTCAATTTAATAGTAGTTTAATTACCTATTAACTATTTACCCTTTAAATTAAAACACACATTAGTATGATTTCATGAGCACATCACTCTCATACATACATATATGTATATGATATTTCAATTTATATAAATACAATACATACACACGTACATATGTTTGTTTGTATGTATCTAAATAAATCCACAGCTAACTAAAGCGAAATGCTCAGTCTATTTTCTTTCTTGGACTGATTCAAATCATTCTAGGATCAGGAATTATAGGAGCTGGTGATAGTTTGTTATCAACACCATAGAAACGCCCGTTTAACTGCATTGGACGAGGAATTATAATACTGAAAGATAAATCCAGTAAATTGGTGGTCAATTATAAATGTATATATGTACTTATATATATGTAGATGTGTATGCATATAATTTTTTACGTTTTCATTTGGTCTCTATAGAGGCGAATGCGTATATATTCAGTTGGTTTGTCCGATAAAAACTTTTGCCAGCGCAATCGTAAATATTCGTTCTCCTTTAACGACAAAACCTCTTTGTGATGGTCATTCTTATAAGACAACAATGGAAGAACCCTGTAGTAGTTCGTTTGATGTTCTGCACTTTGTTGTTCATTGACACGATCTGTTTTATTATCTATTTCGACTGCATCCGCTTCAGATTTGAAAATGGCGCTAACGGTTTGAGGTAGAAAAAAATTTGGCTCACACATTGGCCAACCTACTACTTTTTCCGTTATATTTGAAAAAATATATAAATAAGTTCATTCCACACTTCGAAACTGAAATTCAAATTTCGAGCTATAACTGACAGTAGAATAAAAACTATAATACGAGTATACTTCTGAGCAAAAGTAAAATGTGTAATAAATTTTCATTCATCATTCCTCAAATAGGAGAGCAATGTACAAGAAATTAAGGAAATAATATTTTACCCAATCTTTTATTAACTTCAAACATTAAAAATTATTTTTGCCCTACTGAAGCAGTTAGTTCCCCAAGTAATGAATAAAAATACTTAACCGAAATTATTAAAAAACTAATATCGCTTAGAAAGTTAGATTGTTATGAATCAAACATTTTGTGAAGTATTCTAGAGTTAAGACAATTTCTAAGCAGACAGAAGAGACCAATTACATGTTGTTAAGACCCTTTCGCTGGTAATCATCATTATATGCTTATAAATACGCCACACCAACCTTCATAAAAGGCCTCTTCTTTTCGCAAAGCGTTGGCAAGTGGCGAATAGATGAAGCACTTGGTATGAATGAGCATATCTTGGCAACGCTGAAATAGATCTGTCTAAAATTACATTTGTTTGTAATATAGTAAGTTAAACCAGTTGTATGAGGTGTATCCATACTCGCTAGCAGCGAATCTTGCTCGATAACCTTGTTGTTACTTTTACATGCACATTTTTCGTTAATGACATAATTAGCAGAGAAGAGGCGATTAGAAAAGGCTTATAGCGTGTGCTAAGGTACTGAAATTTCTTAGGTACATAAATTGCGAATGCCGTACTTCAGTCGAAAAGCATTTGATATTAGAAAAGGGGGCTTGACACCTTCCATACAATCATAAATCTCATATTGTTTGTTCAAAATAAATGAATCAAGGGAATTTCAAAATCTTAAAACAATTTTATGGATCACTACCAGGGCTTAAAAAAATTACATATTTTATTCCATTCTATAGTTCAATTGACTTACAGTGAGAATTGTTATTGGTTGAATTTTCGACTAAGGCCATACTAGTTGTTGAAAAACGGCTTAGCATGTCGCATGTGCTTATTTCCCATTTCATTTATTTTATAAGTGATCAAGAAATAAGTAAGTATCCTTACCATTAGTTCAAAATCCTTCGTAACCCTAACTCGTAAGGCAGACTAAATGTGGCGAAGAACAAAAAATAGCAATACGGAATTCAGCTGCTGCTTAATACACACAAAATACACACACATATGTATATGCATATACGTATTAATGTATTGTATAAAAACCACCAATGAAACCGCATGCTGAGTCATTCCCTTTATTTTCAACTACCAGCACGTAATGTTGGCTTAAAACAATATTAATCACAAAATTCTAATTCACATAAACGTAACACCAACACTGTGAAGCAATCAATTTAGTTAAGCATTTTGCCCAGCGTACACAACTATTGCTTTGTCAACTCATCGGTTTCGGGTAAAACCAAAAATTTCAGCAAAGCATCCGTTTCACAATGATGATAATTTCTCATACATATTTTTTATAAATTTACAGAAAAAAATTTATAAATACATACATATACACATGTACGTATGTAAATGTATGTTCTAAATAAATGCACATGAATAAATGTACATATCCCTGAAAAAAAACAAACCGGCTTTAAAGTTTTCACTTTGTTATAACTGTCAAAGTAAAAGTAAAGGCACATTCTCTTCTAATGAGCTATCGTTAATACATATGCACATAGATGACGCTATTTTTAAACAGCATAAAGTAAAATTCGCGATAGACTTATCTCAAAAAAAAAAAAAACTTTAAGCAAATCATAATTTCGTGGTTAGTTGTCTTAAACCCTTTTTGATATGATATGTACGTATTGTAGCTACTTTGTTACATAAGGCCTCTTCTTTTCGCCAAGCGTTAGCAAGTGGCGAATAGATAAGCAGCTGGTATAAATGAACATATATTGGACACGCGGGAATAGAGCTGCCTTAAATTATATACATATGTTTTGTACGACAGTGGGTTATACCAGTCTAATGAGCTATAACCATACGAATCTTGCTCGATAACTTTGTTGTTAATTTTGCATGCAAATTTTTCGTTAAATTAATCGAGCATAAAGATAGCGAGCAGGGAAATGGTGAATAGAAAAGTTCTATAGAAATCAATGAAATGAATGAATGTACATATGGTCCATAGATATGTGCAGTTAGTTCCTGCTAGTGCTATTGACCGAATATATAAGATGTATCATCACATTCGCATATATCAATATTAGTGAAAGAAATTACCAACTGAAAAATGCAAGTGGTAAGAAAGTTAATATCATATCAATTGCTTTCAGAATTCTGAAAGTGCACTCAACGTGCATATCCCCTGTTCAAGTTTAATATTATATTTACGGCCGACAAAGCAACTCCAAGAGTCTA
Source organism: Anastrepha ludens (assembly GCF_028408465.1). NCBI lineage: Eukaryota > Metazoa > Arthropoda > Insecta > Diptera > Tephritidae > Anastrepha > Anastrepha ludens. The sequence continues at coordinate 1,412,536 of NC_071502.1, forward strand.
CATACATAGCAAAACCTTAAAGCACCGATTGCATCCGCAACTACTTCATAAGGGCATATACAACTGTGCGCTTATTGTATCATACAAATTTTAGGCGCAAACGCATGAACGCTTGAACAAAATTAGAGCGAGTAACGGGTTGACTTGTACCCGCTGTCAAAATTAGTACACATTTAATAGCATAAAATTGCACAGAATTGCAGTGGGGACGAATTTCTTGTCGTCGGTTAGTTTTACGGCGGCAAAATAATTAAATTTATTTCTATTTTCTCCGCTGGGTTGGGACTAGGGTTGTTTTTCTGATCACAATTTGTTTGTTTACAAGCAACAGCATTCAAATAAAATTTATTCGATTTGCACAAGAAAGTCCGCCAAATATCAATAATTTAGAAATAAGTTGTTTTTCGTAACAATGAGCTTCAACGAGTTGCTTCACAAATACAGCAAATGAAAAGCTTTCACTAAAAAATTAATTTATTGTAACAACAAAATGTCAGCTGAAAACCACCCAGTCGCAATTGTGTTTAACCGACCGAATTTCCCGACGGAAATATGTCAGCTGATCACCAACCTTCAACTCGCTATACCACTGCAATTCTGTTTCGGCCTAAAGAAATCTTATTGCTAGATACTTTGCGTGAGTCATATCTCACGGTGTATGTATTGTATTGAATTATACTACACAGCAATTTAAAGGTGACATTAAGCTTGTTTTGACAGTTTTTTGTTTAGTGAAGCTAGCTACGTTACAGCGTTCCAAACTGGAAGTGACAGAGGTTAGCACCACTACGGCCAAGGTGAAAAGTTGGAGCTTATGGACTAAAATCTGTGTGTACTGTTTATGGACCCAATAGAGTACAAATAATTAAACACACTTTAAACCTTCACAGATTGAGTACTTAAATTTTTGGTTCTTAAACATATATTCGTACTAGATAATAGAATGCCCATGTGACGTGCGTAGAATTCAAAATGTGTCACTTATAAAGAATGTAAGAATTTTTTTAATAATCGTGAAATAAAATCTACGGTACTACGATACGGAAGGAAGGAACTTTTCGTTTACATGGGGTTCTCATTAGTTTGATCGAAACAGCTGAGTCGGGATTGCGTTTACGGTCTTCACCGTTTTCAGCATAAAGCATAAACTAGTTAAAGTGGTAGGGTCCTCCTACATGTACATTTCTGTCCCTATAAAAAATATTGAAATTTTTGGGCACACATTTTGACGTGAGTCGGGAATAGGTAGAGCTTTCACAAGGGCATGCCCTAATATGACAATAACAATCTGAGAAGGGCCTTCAAAGATATTAATAATTTTCAATCTATAGAAAAATTGTCACACTTCTTATTTTATTATGCAAATACATTTAAAAATCGTCGTTTGGCAATGAAAACGGTCAGTTATAATAGACATTATGATTTTTCTGCTATATAGTTAGTATACTTAAGTACATATGTATATTCGGTCTCACTGTTCCCAAACTTTAAATTTTCAATTCAAAAAATAATAATATCTCGAAAACTATTGTTACTGACCGTTTTCATTGCCAAACGGTTAGTATTCTAGACTTGTTTTATCTGCAAAAATGTATTCGCATATGTATGTAGCAATGCATATGAATTGTAGCAATTTTTTTATAGATTGAAAAATTAATATCTATACTATACATACTTAAATATATTAATATTTGTATAGATTGAAAAATTAATATCTATACTATACATACTTAAATATATTAATATTCGGTCTCATACTATTTTGTTTGAGTTAACCGCACCGAAATTGTTGTAGCTTGCGATAATCGATTTGCTAATTAAAACAACAGATGTTGTTTTGGGCTGACGTAGCAGGAGTTATGGTTGGGTTTATTTATGAAAAAAATAAAATTGTGTTATGTGCGAAAATATTAACACAGTGTCAGTTTGATGCCGTCATGTGTCAAATGATCGTGCAGAATTCGGCTAGCTAATCATCCCCGTGATGTGGCTGCCGAAGTTCCCTCACAACTTTCTTTTCACCATAGTTATTGGCCAAACCTACTAACCTATTATCCTTGGTAGACAGGCAAGCATGATAGAATACATTTGTTTTCCATTGTTAGGGAGAATAACGTCAGACTTGTCAAAATCACGAAAAATAAAGTAACTGTTTTGGGAAGACGCCACCTTCAGTATTCAATTCGCCTTGCTTAACAACTATCGTAATTTCTAGAGGTGGCAGTTAGTTTATTTTGCGCGATTTTAACATGTCTGACATAAGTTCCCTTCGCAATACAAAACACACGAACAAAACAAGCAAAAATAGGAGAAATTACTTGTTTGTGAAAATTCAGTGAATTGCTTGGTAGTACTGTGATTTGTAAGATTTAACCTAATTAAGCTAATGAAAACGAAATGCCGTGTGTTAAATTGTGTAAGCACAAATTAATATAGAGAGCCCAGATGCAGTTTATTTGCGTTTTTATGCGGGAGACCCCGTGGCTAGAAATTATGTTTGTGTGCTTATAATTTCTTGGGTTTGGTTGTTTCCAATGCGTTCGCCTACTCTTCTTCGGAAACAAGTAACTCTCCTTCCTTTTGTTTGTTTATTGGTGGAATCTTACAATACGGCGAATTCCGAAAGCACAATCTTCTTCTCCATCATTCTTGTCTTCGAATTACGTAATCCCCCATACAAAATTCTAAGACGGAATTACTTCTTTGCTTCATAATATATTAATCCCGAGGTTTACAAGTTACTGGATCATTTTGAGTAGTTTGCTCTCCCTTTTGGGGCATACAACTGCGATTGCAAGTTGCTAGTCGGTAGCCCTTGTGGCAAAGGACAAAGAAGAGAGACTGAACCATCGAAAAGACACGTCAGGAGATGTCTACATAACTTTTTTAACGATATCCAGTACTATACTCGATTACCAATAGAACGCCCTCATTGGAGTCAAACGTTCCCTGAATTTGTTTGTCGGAGTATAACCACCATGCATTGCAAACGAAAAGTTTCAGCTTCCTCGGGAGACTCGAGTAACTCTGACACTCCTACCTATCCACAACCGACCCTGACAAACTCAAAACTGTCTGGCATGTGAAGATACCCCGCACGATACTAATCCCTTGAATCCGCTCACCTAACAACCCTCTCCCTTTGGACGTAACCCGTTGAAACAGCATGTTCCGGGGCCTACTGAGATAGACGATGACTGTCGGTGACTACACATCGATAACCCCACTAGGATTGTGGGTAACTGCTGCAGCTCGGTTGACCAAACACGAGTGCACATTGCATTTGGTGACGCATGATACGGAAATCTGTCCAGACTTCCCAGCCGAAACAGCTGATGTAGCAAACGAGCGTGCCCATCCACGTTAGACTGATACCGGGGATTCTCGACAAAAGGATTTCGATTTTGATATTCGGCAGATGAAAAATCACTACAAACGGACTAGATAAATTGAGCAGCTGAAGACCTGCCACTTCTCCTCTGGTATGAGTAAGCTCTCCGTAGCTTCCACCGTAAGGTCTTTGTCCAACCCGAAGGAACAGAATTACAGAGTGGAAATAATCCACCCTCCCGCCGGACCTGAAGAGGTGGCCACAAGGTGGATTTATTAAGGTGTGTTTGCTGTCACCTGTAATAAATTCGCCTTGGGTGGCCAGCAATTTTCCTATGTGGTCTACATGTGGTGATATTTCAAGATCAAATTTACAACAGGAAAATTAGCGCGTGCAGCAGGGTGGTGCCGTTTCTTTGCTTTTAAACTGTTACATTTCGACAACCACTAGATGGAGTTTCCCGGAAGTCCAAGACAATGATATATTAATTCCAACTACATATATATAAGCGGAAAAAGCTTTACTATGGTATAGAAATTCAAAAACACAATTTTCAAACGTGAGACAGTATTGGTAAAAAAGGGTAATAGTCTAAGATCCGGCCATAGAATGACCTTCACCCATCACGTTACGGGATGAAACATATTTTTTTATAACATTTAATATGTCACAAAATATATTTCGCAAAGGTTGCCTAGAAATTCCTGTGCAAAGTATAATTAATTAATAATTAAAAAATTAATTTTTTTTAAACTTTGCACCTATTCCGTTACGTATTAAAATGTATACTAGTCGTAATTATGTAACTTGTGTAACATGCAGCCACCGGGTTGCCTTATTTTTTCTTGTGCAGGTATAAGGTAGCCAGGTGTATACAGGCACCCTTCGAGTTACGCAATGAAATTTATGTCAAATTAAAGTTATTTTATTTCAAATTTACCATAAATTTTACTGCGGAAAACTTGTGCAAAGTTCCGGTTGTCGATTTTTAAAAATCTAAATTTTCGTGTGACTGTGTATGCGATAAATTCGCGTGTTTCGAATTAGAACGAGTGCACATGCTCTTTTTACGTGAATTTGAGAAAGATAGCGACAAGCTATAGTATATGCATTATTTCAGAGCAACTGACAATGTTTTATTCAATGAACTGATAAATAATTAAATGAAATTAACTGCGCGATAAATGAGTAAATAAATAAGTAAATAAATAAAAAGATGATTTGTATACATATATTTATATATGTATTATTGTATAAAATTAATATATATATCTATATCATAATTTTTATAAACAAATAAATAATATTAAGTATACTTATCTTCAAAATTTTCATGTTGTATTAGGAGACTAATGTCTAATGAAATTAATAATAATCTTATATCAGGAGACGGAATTAAATTAAACAATCTAGAAAATGGCAATTTTTCCAAAAAATAAAATTCAATGACACTATGAAACATGATTTTTAGGTTTTGTATTAAAATTTAATTTATTAAAAGTACAAAATTATTTGAATTTAAAAACTTTACATTGCATATAAATTATTCAAAATCCGATTCATCGGAAGAAAAGTGTTGATCTTCAAATTCAGATGATTTGTCATCATTTTCTTCCTCTGTCATTTCCATAATATCTTGTACTGTTAAAGGTGTTTGGTCTCCAATGAAACCTGTTGGTTTTAGATATTCGTCAACATACCAGCCGAATGTTTCGGGCTGCATTTTTAGGCATTGAGGGTCCGTTGCATGAAGCCACATGGAATTAACAAATATCGTTCGCAAAATTTTTTGTTGCAGTGATAACCAGCAAGGGGGTATAGTATTTGAGTCGAAACTTTTTAATTTTTTTAAAAACTTTTCGTTATCTTCTTTTGAAGAATAGCTTCTCAAAAAAATTCGATGTCTCGTTTCATCCACTCTATTGCAGTTTTTTATGCCATACATGCTAGCCGTGAATTCTTGAACAGTGTCCATTTTTTCATTAATGAAAATATCAGCTTCATCTGTTAATGACGCAAAAACCATTTGGTACTTCTCGTTTTTTGAAAATAATTTAAATGGTTTTACTTTTCCTCTATTATAAAATGCTGCCGTGTAATCGCATCCTGTAAACGCATGAAAAGCCGGAAGACTTTGACATAATTTTGATCACAACTTCTCTGCTAATGCGGTGCAATTAATGCATTCTAGGTGTTGATGTTTATTTTTTGTCATTGCATTAGCTAGCCAAATTTCCGATTGTTAAATTTTGTGTATATTTCCCAGCAAAATAATCAAAACATCAGTATCAGAGGCCTTTATCAAAATTTTCGAGCCTGGTGCCACTTTATAAGCATGGTATATCATCCTCGTATCCGCTTCTTCGTGATGACATACATAATCGACTTCTTCAGTTTTTTTAATGGAGTTTTGCTGAACTTCATAAGAGTAGCACTGATGATCAACTGTTAAAAAAAATTTAAATTTTTAGCGAATCTGAGCGGAAGTATTTGCTTTCCACTTCTTTTACGTTCATAATCACAAAACAGACAAGTGGCCCTGCTAGTAGATGAGCCTGATGTTGAGGTTGATGGCTCCTGAAATAATAAAAATTATTTTTAAATAAATATTGAATGAAAAATATTGTTTTGAATATAAAAATAGTTAGGTCAAATCAGTAACAACAAGTGACATATACATAACATATATTATAAATAAAAAAAAAATAAAAAAAAAACTTATTCCACCATCCTCCAGTAATCAAATTATTTTTACCACGTAAAATCACCGAAAAATATACATGTTAAAAAATTTGTTTGTAGTTACTATAAATATCAGAACATTTTATTACCTCGTCAAAATCTGTAGAAATATCAATAATAGCATCAGCATTACTCTCTTCATCTTCTGTGACTGCTGTACGAGATGATTCTTGTGGCGATGGACTAGAATTCATACAATTTGGAGCTGCACCAGCAACAGAAGTACCGACACACATCTGAAAAATAAATTTTATGATAACATATTTTATACATAACTTTTATATATTATTTTAATGATGTAGCTTAACAAAAAAAACTTTCATAAATAGTGATACGAATGAACGTATAAATAAAAAAAACAAAAACTTTTGTATGCGGATTTTTGGGATTTATTTTTTCAAGCCATATTAAAAAGCAAATATATGATTTCATTGCATAAAAATTTAAAATATTTATATACAAAATCCACATGCTGTATTGCCATTACTCCAATAGAAACGTATAGAAAATTTCTTTACTATGATAAGTAAAAAAATAATATTTATACTTACTGTATTCTCTGCAGCAAATTGATTAAATTCATCTTTATATTTATTACTTAATGCAGTTACTTTTTTATAGCACGTGGTGTGGTAACCAACAAAATCTAGGCTTTTTATTTTACGAAAAGCTAATTTTAATGAACAGTTTTTCAAACTGTCATCGTTAAAATCTAACACAGTGTCGGCTGAGTCCCCTAAATCACACAAAAAGCACTTTTTTCCATTTTTTTTTAACAATATATTGTCACAAAGCGATAACGATATGTAGTAGTACCACGTTTTTTTTCAAAAGTAAATAAATTGTGAGGTTAATTGCACTGCTTAGCATATACTATAGCTTGTCGCTATCTTTCTCAAATTCACGTAAAAAGAGCATGTGCACTCGCTCTAATTCGAAACACGCGAATTTATCGCATACACAGTCACACAAAAATTTAGATTTTTAAAAATCGACAACCGGAACTTTGCACAAGTTTTCCGCAGTCAACCCTATACCATAAAATTTGAAATAAAATTAACTTTAATTTGACATAAATTTCATTGCGTAACTCGAAGGGTGCCTGTATACACCTGGCTACCTTATACCTGCACAAGAAAAAATAAGGCAACCCGGTGGCTGCATGTTACACAAGTTACATACTTACGACTAGTATACATTTTAATACGTAACGGAATAGGTGCAAAGTTTAAAAAAAATTAATTTTTTAATTATTAATTAATTATACTTTGCACAGGAATTTCTAGGCAACCTTTGCGAAATATATTTTGTGACATATTAAATGTTATAAAAAAATATGCTTCATCCCGTAACGTGATGGGTGAAGGTCATTCTATGGCCGGATCTTCTACTATAAGTTTGTTGAAATCGAAAATCAAATTGCCTGAACACTTCTAACGTAAATCTAAAATGTGTACCTTATAATTATTTTGCTTGCAAATAAAAATTGCGTGGCAACGTTGCTATATAAACCTAGGGCAGCGGCTTATTGACATTTCTTAAAAATGTCAAAACCTTAGTTTATAAGCAGCTGAGCTGAAATTAAACAAAATATATGATCGAATATCATTTAAAGAACTATGAATAAGGAAAGTAATTTTGTTACGCATTAACAGAAAGTGAAATAAATTTCCTCTCGATATCTGAATATTAATATTCTCAGAGCTCTAAAGATTCCGCATATAGAAGCGTGCAATGTTTTAGAACTTGATTGCTATTTCAACAAAGTGGTTCTGTGTTGACTTGAAGTGTATGTTTTAAAATTTCTGGGTTTACTGAAAGTAAGTTTCAAAATATTCAATATTATTTCATTGAAACAAAACATCGATTTTTTAAGCAGGAATATTTGCGTGATTAACTTACAAAAATTCATATTCACTAGATAACATCAACATAAATAAATCCCGCAAAGCACACACACTTTCAAAACGGAAAACTAGAGGACTAGCAACAAAGGTTTCGAATCTAAAAAAGATAATCTTCGATGGGCTGATAATAATTACACCCGTGCAACTTTAAGTATAATATTACTAAAGTTATTGGATATACAATTTCAACAATGTTGATGACAACTTTCTTACTAAATACAGTAATTAGAAACAAATATATACAAAATATTCTGAAAACAATTGTGCCAAATTTCGTTCAGAAATAACATAATTTTATATATACCTATGTACATATGTATGTACGTGGAAAAACCTGTACATTCAAAGCGGCATCATTGAGAGATAGAAATTTTCTAAATTAAATTGTTAAATGAAATGAATAATCCAAACTGATCAAAAGCAATTTCTGAAAAGCTTTCAAAGCCATATATATAAAATTTATACAATCAAATCTTAACTTTTAACACTGTGGAGGGATTGAAGGAAACTGGACGCAAAAACGCACGACGAATTTCACGAAAGTTGAACCAGAAATTTACGGCAATGCGAACAAAACACCTTATTTTAATACTTTGCTGCATTATAACTACAACAATATTTTTCATTATTTTGGGACCAGCAGGCGAACCGAACGACTCTTTAAAAAACATAGTTACGCATACACATCAGCAGCTAAACAAATTGCAGGTAAGTAAAATGATATAACATGCCCATTTGCGCATAGATATGTGAACATCCATATAAATCCAACTATAGAGACAAATATATAATATGTATAATTGCAATATTCCTAAATTCTAAACAGCTTTCATTTTTGGTAAGACGGGTAGGTCTGTGCATGCTCACCATTGGATAGCCCAGGGTTCAAAGATAAAAGATAGCTTTGGATATCTTCCCATTTAGTCATAAGTAGTAAAAAATACTTTTCAATGAAAAAAAATGTTAAGGACTCATAATAATTCATTTAAAAATATCAGAATGCGTTATAATATTATTATTAAAAACTGAATGCATCTTAAAAAACAAAGTCCTACATAAAAAAGCCATTAAAAAGCTTCACTGATTGAAACATCAATAAAGCCCAGGTTAAATGGAATAAAGTTTTTATATCGTCAGTTCGTTGTTCAATCATACATACAATTTGAAACGTAATTCCTTTTTAAAATTGTATGCTGTTCTATAAATATAAATATAAAAACTTCTCAAAGTTATGAAATTTATACAGTAAAAGCGGCATAGACTATATAATAGTAACTGAATAAAGAGCTGTAAGTTGATAAATTCGCTTACTAACTTCTTTATACAAATGACATTTTTTTGATATGCATGTATTGTATATTCATACGTATATGTATACTCCAATGAATGCCTCAATTCATCTGTGTATGTACCAATATATCGTTAGTTGTAATTAAAAGTTTTTTATTAAACAGGAAAATCTGCGAGCTACTGAGAAAAAGAGACTTCAAATAGATTCTAAATATTTGGTTTTGCTGGGGTTTACGGATACCACTTACACGAAGGAGTCCCAATCATATAATCACTATGAAGTTGAAAACGCATTAAAAACTGAGGGAAACAGTTCTCAGAACCTGCAGAAGGTCAGTGGCAGTTCCTACAAAGAGAACTCTCTTCGGCACAGCAGCAGATCGCGTGTCGCAACGACTCCTTACAATGGTACAAAGGCAAATTTTACCATAGTTACATACGTTCAGGAAGGCCAAGCTCCGTCGGCAATACTACTTGCTCAAAATATCGCTACAAAGTTTCCAGATGAACATTTACTTATATATGATCTTGGACTATCGGAGGATGATTCCCGGGCTTTAATCGCTTATTGTAACATCTCCAAGTGTTTAGTTCTCAGTTATGACTTGTCGGTTTATCCATCACATGTCTTAGACCAGCGCATGCATGCTTATCGTCCGATTGTGATAAAAGACGCTTTGACGCGATCTAACAGCATTCTATTTGCGGAAAATTATATTCGGTTTCGGGGTGGTAGCCACGACCTACAAAAAATGAGAAGTAAAGCTGCAACTTCGGGAGTACTGGGCTGGAACACACCAACTGCAGTATCAACACTTACACATCCAAAAATGTTTGATTACTTTCAAACTGATGCCGAAGATTTTATATTTTTGCGGATGATTGACCTCGATATAGCTTTATTTTTCGGCAGTCCCTTTGTGGAAAAAAACATTATGCTGCCCTGGCTGAAGTGTATATTAACATTGGAATGTATTGACCCAATAGGTGAGTACATATTAAGATATATTAAACTGCAATAAAACGCAATATGAGTATTTATTATTTATGAGCGATTTAAAAGGAAAACCAAAATTTTAGTAGTGCAGTTTCAATAAATATGTTACTCTTACCGAAGTCTATCCGACTGTCTATGGTCTACTGAAGACTATTTGAAAGCTCTTTTGTTGTACACGTGTACTTGGGCCCAATGTTGTTATTATATAAACATACATAACGGTTATATGTAACAGCATAAAGGGTTCGAGATAGCTAATATTCATATATAAGTATTATATATAAACCAAAACGTTCAGAATGATGCGAGTAATCGCGCTCCATCCGTCCGTGCGCACGATCAGTCTAGCAAAATTTCAAAAATTTCAATGAAACTTGGTATACGTATTACATTTTGCCAAAGGTAGAGCGGTATTGATTATTGTAATAACCCACCTTCCATATAACGATAATTTTCAATTACGAAAACGTTATCGGACAAGTTTTCTAACTCACTTTTTAGTGAATTTCTTATAAATTATCTGTTAGTTGCATAGGAAGTAAATCACAAAATCTGTCTATGTATCTGTGTTATAAACAAAGCAAACTTACTAAATTTGACGCGTATGATAAACCCAAGAAAATATGTAAATAGAGCAACGCCCACTTTTGGGTAAAAACAGGAAAATCCAATAATAACTATATAAAACACACCCTACCTTGACACATGTATTGCTCCCTATCTCACTTGGATCAGACCATCCCATCTATTTTATTGAGATCAGATATAAGCCACACTCCCTTTTTATATGTTAAGACTAAATTTCTGTCCGTCAGTCTGATGTTCCAATGGAAACCCTCCACTCTACCCAACAAATATACACGGATTTAAATCCCGAATTTTCTCCCGCCTTCGCCTAGGCCACACAACACAAACCCATGAACATATCTTAAAAAAAGAAAATCACCCTATCTGTACAACCTGCAACACAAACCAAACATTGGACCACATCCTCAACAAATGTCCAAATCACGCCAACGCAAGAAAAGAAATACTAAACTCAGAACAAATAAGCGACATCCTCGCCATTCCCAGTCATTCAAACATCGAAAAAATAAGCAAATTCATTAAAACTATCGAAATGACAATATAACAAATAATCCAGACACCCACAGACGACACAGAGCTGATGGCCTCTGCAGCCAATGCTCAAACATAATTTTAGTACTGGTATTCATACCAGTCACTAAATAATAATAATAATAATAAATATAATTCTCGTTGTCTTTGAGTTTGTTTGATTCCAAAAATTAACAACCCAATTTACCCTTCCTTACTTGTTGTCTATCACATTGTTATAAGAAGGTTATTAACTTTCATTATTGGCTAGAACTTTCGCATCTTAAATAGCTTTTCCTCAACAAAAACAAAAATATATACAATTTATGCGACAATGGCTTTGACAACATGTATAATTTATGTCCGTGCGTTTGTACCAAAAAATATTACAGATTCCCACTTTAGTTTTTCTGCTTATTTTAAATTTTTAAATGCTTTTTTATTTTTATTGTTCAACAGTAAGCAGATTAAATATTAATAAACATTTATATATATTGTATATAATTCAATAGGACTTAATTTTTCCATTTTCTTTAATTTGGGTCGCCAAATAAACGAAAAAGCAATGCTTTAATAATATCAGAAGCTTTCAAGTATTTTATTATTACCATTTAATTTATCTTTTATTATGGGAAAATTTTTACCATGAGAATTTTTTACCTAAATTGCATTCCAAATAAAAATCTAGAACACTTCGGCAAAACAGCAGCCTGCTAGAAATTCGTACATTTTGATTAAAGGTGTGATAAGGAAAAATTTCAACATCCGCCAAAAAAGGTTTGGAATATCTGCGTAAATGTTAGTAGAAGCGAATATATATTCGTTTGGTTGAAGATTATAGCCATGATGACCACTCAGCATTAGATGCATATCGTAGATTATATACGCTGTTTTATATGTCGTGAGAGAGAGAAGGGCGTATGCAATCTCAGTAAATGAAAATGAGGAATATACGATCTCCGTCAGATAATGGCCAGCCAATGACACCAGAAGAACCAACAAAATAGCGTTCACAACGGTAAATTTATATCGAGTTTGCTCGGAATAGCCAACTGTAGCTAAAAGTTGTACGATGACTATCAGATGAGGAAATATGGCCTAAAACAAGAAAAAAATCTTTCAGTATGAAGAATCGTTACTAATAAGAATATTTAATATTTTACTAGTTGAGAATGTATCCAAGTTGCTATAACACCTCCTTCAATGGCTGTTAGTAATGTTACAATAACAAATACGACAATATTCATGGGTGGATATCTCCGCATGTCACTAAAAAAATAAAGTCCAACTAGAATGCAAAAAAATACTCCGCGAACTCCTTGAATAACCGGATGAGAAATTGGATCAAAGCAGACAATGAAAATTTCAATAATTGGCAAAGTAATTATATGTTGAAGCTGTAAATAGGAAGGTCAATTGCACGTGCTCTCATAAAATTAAAACGGGGATCTTACTAGCAGAGTAATGAAAACCTTACGAGCAAAGGTCCGTCGAAGGACTGGATCAGGTATTTCGAATTGTTGAACAGTGCCATCAATGGCGTACATAGGCAGAGTTTGCTGTGGGCCTCCTTCTATTGTTACTGAGCTCGCCATATTTAAATTTGCTGAAACATTTATGTTTTAAATCAAGTCATTTAAGTTGGAATGAAGAATACCTCCTTCCTGAACCTCCATTTTGCCTAAACTCGGCATCGTGTTATCAAACATAACATTCGGTACCGTTTTATCTCCGTTGTTGGAATTCAAAACTGAGGAATCACCGTATTCGTACATTATTGCAAATGAATATATCCTTTAGGCACTAGGTATGTATATACATACGTAAGTTTGAACATACGACTATTACTATTCCCAGACACTCAAGTAGTATATAACGAGATTAGGCTTTAACAGCTTCGACCGATGTTTCATTTGCAACTATTTGCTTTGTGATTAAATGTCTTCTAAGGAACAAGTTAACACAGACAGATTCCAGACTTCTTGGCGTCAAATTCGAATCATGCGCGTACAGTAATACGATTTCCTACGTTACACTCATCTCATCGCAACTGTTGCGACAGATGTGCAAAAGTATGCTGTCCCGTCTCAAATATAATATGAAAGGCATCACTTTAAATATATGTACATCCCAGCGGAAGTTGAAACTAATAACTTCATACGTGTATTTTTTCAAAAGTCAGCATTTCCAATGGCTAAATATACAAACTCATATTTGCGCTTAGAAGCATTGGGTTGATATTTATTCAAAATATTTGAGGTTTATCGAGTAATTCCAAACATTTTTGTATAATTATCTGTTTGCGCACCAAACCGTCACTTTTGGGTTCTGTCCTTTAGGTGCCTTATAATAAAAATGGGTTTCATCACTCCAAATATAGGGTTTACTGTACGAAATCGCTTCATTATTGTCTCATAGACATTTTTACATACATGTAGTCGTTAGGATTAAGCGCTTGCACGAATATAATTTTGCAGGAAGTTTTTGGAAGTCCCAGGCAATCGCTCTCTTACGCGCGGACTGACGCGGATAGTCGTGCAAACTGGACTATTTTCATTTCTTCACGATGTCCGGCTGGGCCCCGAGAGTGGGCCGTTTTCCATCGAACTTGTTGTCCGGAGCCTTTCTCCCTCATGATTGAATCAAATTTTCACTTGCAATGTCATGACTAAAAAACCCGCACGAATAACGAAACTAAAGCCGTCCCCTCCCCGCTCATAAGCTCAGCGTAACATGTGTATGTATGTTTAGGTGTGAGGCAGAATTTAAAACTCTTCCAGTCCAAAACATGACGAAAGCATGAGTGATTTCATAACTGACATTCAACGTGTTAAACAAATTGTATTCAAAGGAGCCTTAAGACAATGAATTTCGCTCCCATCTACATTTAGGATCAATTTTGTAATTTGTAATGTGTGTCTAACATTATTATTATTATTATTATTTATTAGACCAATATGAAATATAACACTAATTGATAGAGCACACTAGCTACTTAGGCCTACGGTGCTAGACACACATTAAATTTCCAACTCCTATACCAGATAAATCGGCGGTTGCCGAAGCGAAATAGGTTGGTGCGCGACTACCAGTTGGAAGTGCCTAAGTTCGAATCTCTGGGCATGAAACATAAGATGACAGAAAAAGTCTTGTAATAGCGATCGCCCCTCGGGAGGCAATAGCAGATCTTCCAGTGTATTTCTGCCATGAAAATGAAATGCTCCTCATAAAAATCATTTTGTGGAAAAAATATATATGTATATTATATACATGTATATGTACGTATATACGTGAAACCAAAATGTACATAATCCAGATCGTGTAGCAATAACGCTGTGTTGATATATTAACATAATATACCGGCTAGAAATTTTAAATGGAGAATTTGCCACAAGTTTTAAAAGAAAACATTTTTTTTTATTATTTTAGGTGCGCAATGGAATGGCTGTAAATACAACAAAAAACCACAGTATCGGTATTCGGGATGTCATGCCTATGACGTTTCAGCCTTCAACATCGTCTTGGGTCTAACATGGCATTTAGATGATTCGAAGTACTCAATGCCAAGCGAAGGAAATAATATTTTTTACAAAGAAACCCTAGAAAAATCGACTAGAATATTAGAAAGTAGGCGACTTAACAACAGTGATACGTCGGAACACCCCTTCACTGAGGACTAATTCAAAAGTGAGCAATTAAAATGCTTACAAATATGTTAAGTACCAAAGCAAAAGATGAATTTTTCCGTTTTCATATTGGAGTAGACAAAAAATAGTTTTAGTATATACTTTTAAAACATAATTCCCTTCAGAATGTAGAAAATAATTATATTATGCTGCGAGCCATACAAAATAAAAGATAACAGAAGTATCCGCCTCAGATTCAGGCGAGCCTTGTTTCAACTATACATATATATCTATTATTTTTGTCTTTTGCAAACAAATTCAAGAACATTAATAAGCGTTTATACTTAACGGTTTTATTTTAGACTAGCAGCATTAATGCTCAATATTTTCACATGTGTAAGATCTCATATACACTAGCGGACAATTGTGTAACGGTCAATTACAGTTGACTTTGATGGAATCTAGTAGTTAAGATTTCGTTTGTGTCACTTGTTTCACATCCCGTTTTTGGCGTTATTTGAGCGTGTAATTGGTAAGTCGTGAAAGAATGGCGAGCCATAAAAAATTAAATCTGATAAAACTAAAATTTTTACTTTGCGTCACAAAATCTACAAACTACACCTTACCCGAAATTAGTGCTAAAGTTAGATTTAGTAAGGTTATAATTTTTCCTCAAACTGATTTCAGCTTCCAGGCAACAAAAATATTGCTTTAAAACTACTCTAATTGCATTATTTTATGCTGATATAACAAGAAAAAGGTGAATTATAAATTTTCTTATCGAAGTCATGTACTAAATATAATGCCCTAGTTTGCTAGTCTATTATAAAACAGCCGCATATTATTTCTTTTTATTCATTGGGCAAACTAATTATTTTTTTTATTTCATTTAAAAACTGTGGAAGTCAGTTTTTGTATTTGTTGGGGCCATATTTTATAATTTCAAGTACAAGGATTTTCGAAAATATGTATATTCATACATAGATTATTATCATTAAAAATTATTATATTATATTATTATATTATATTATTATTATATTTAAAAAAAAAAAAAATAGCAGACCATTCACACCGTACATGTATGGGGAATGTTCATACGATTAGATTACCCTGTATTGAACCCCTTTTTATAACAAAGTTTTTTCAAGTGAGCAAACAGGTTTTTTTAACCACTTTTTATAAGTAGTAGATATTTGTATAATCATGTGGTTTTTTTCGTTTTTGATTTTTTTTTTAATCCATTAACGAATTCTAAATCGTATAATTTTTGTTAAAAATAAATTCATATGTGCATGTGTATGTATGTACATAAATACTTATGAATTAAATATATTTATTAACGTACGTAATTTTATTTAAAATGTCGAGAAGGCTTCGTTAAGATTAGCCCGACTATTTGTAAGCAACACTCCTCAAAGAGCAAATCTCGAACACTTTTGCGAGTCACGGTACGTTATTTGTATTTGCAATGTGTGTATGTATGTACGAATACATAAATAAAGCATGCATAGAAACTTCATTCCAAGTGTAGTCAATAAGCCCTGATTCAAATTACGTGTGTCGAGAGCTGAAACAAACAGGAACTCAAGATTGTAATTAAACTCAACAGTGTAATTAAACTCTTATTAAATTATCCCCATTTTAGCCGTAGTTGGTTGATTTAAATGCATTTTTAACTAGGTTAGCAGTATGACAACGTTATTTCATATGATTTTTTGGCTATATCTGCTTGGCATTGCTTTAAAAACACGCTTTGCACTTGGTTACGATCCAAACGACACCAAAATCGCCTCAGTCATTCCGCCCGAAGGTTATTTTGAAGCGTTTTATCCGAGGGAAATGGATGGTGTTCCGAACAGTGCTTCGCGTCCCGCTCATGCTCACGGCAGCTTCTTTAAGCATCGTAATCCAGCACTGGTGGACACAAAGAATGCAGCAGCTTATGGATACCGATTTGATGGCAAACGCCGCTTCAATTTAAAATGAATATAAATACTATCTTTTTATACTTTTTGTAAAAAGCATACTAATAAAAAATAAAAAAATATACGCAACAAGATGGGAGTGCTTTTTATTTATTAATAATACTCCTTTTAGCGACATCATAATCGTTGAATTTTGTTTGCCCAACCAACATCATATTTCTCTAGTGATGTAAGCTGCTCACTGGCCCTCTTGGAAAAGTTCATAGTAAGCTATAATAACAAAGCGAATTGAATACTATGAATGCGCCACTAAAATCGGTTTATTTTTCGCGATTTTGACAAGTCTGACGTCAGCTCCCTTCGCAATACAAAACAAACAAAAGTAGGAAAAGTACTACAGTGTTTTGTGAGATTTAAACTAATTAAGCTAATGAAAACGAAGTGCGGTGTATTAAATTGTGAAACCATAAATTAATATAAAGCCTCCAAATGCAATTTGCTAGCGTTTTAATGCCGAAGACGCCGTAGCAAGAAAGTATGTGTGTGTGTATAATTTCTTGTGTTTGGTTGTTTCCATTTCCTACTTTTCTTCTTCACAAACAAGTAATTCCCCTTCCTTTTGGTTGTCTATTGATGGACTCTTACGACACTGCGAATTCGCAAGGGGAGCTGACGTCAGTCTTGTCAAAATCGCGAAAAATAAACTAATTTTTTTTACTAAATTCGCCTTGCCTTCGCCCTGTCAGTGTAGTGTAGATTACCGGTCGTCTTCGTCTAGCTCATCTAACGGTAAGCCCAGTAAACTTGCTGTTTCAACAGGTTGGGTCCAGAGGAAGAGGGAGTTAGATGAGTGGGTTTGGTGGGGCATGTGAAAAGATGGTTAGTATCGTGCATGGTGCCTTCACATGCTGACAAATACTATTCTTGAACTTACCACTTGCCATGATTAAAACGAAATATTTCCTCTTGCCATGGTTAAAAATTTTGTCCGTGTATAATTGACTACGAAAGCTATTGCTATTCAGCAAGTGCAGTAAGTGACGACTAAACTGCACAGGAAGGGTGATAGGACTTTAGGACTTTCCGCGCGGTCGTTTGTTGTTTCTTTTTTTGGCGTTGTGTAATGCTGCCCACCGTTGTGGTCTCATCTGGTGTTGTTATAGCAGAAAAAACATTTCCCATACATGTACGGGGAGTGACAGTTCTTGATCGAATATATAGTAAGACCAGGTCATTCCGGTAAGATAGAAGCGATTGTCGGGGGAACGGTATTCTCAACCAAAATTCTGATAGGTTTTTGCACGTTTCTATTATATAGTCCTTCTTCTCTTCTATTTAATAAAATTCGCATTTTTTATAATTTTTATAACAAAAAGCTATTTATTTTATTATTACCTATTTTATATTTATGTATAGATTTCTTATATTTAAATGCATAAAATAAAGATATGTTGATTTCCTCTAGAATGATATTGATTTCGTTACAATCGGTTCAGTATTTACCAAATTTTGAAATTTCCACCTGTTTCCCTATATTAGTTTTTCAAAGTAACAACACTTGCATATATTAGCAGAGAACGTAACCTGCCCATTCGTTCCTGAGCCTTCTCTATCCATTTATGTTCTCTGATATTAGGTCGCAATGTTAGTTAAAATTACGACTGAAGAGCAATAACCGATTGCCTGTGGAAATTCACCGTAAGTTTCTGGCAAGGTTTTATATGACATTCAGATTATGACAGATTTCCCCACAGCAAAATTCAGCTCCCTTTATAAAAATGACATTTCAAACCATCTGTGCGTAGAAACGTTTTTCCAATTTTTTCTGTACTGTGTTATGTTTCAATAAAAAATTCTTAATTGTAAAAATTTATAGAAGTATTGAGTGCATAAAAGAAAAATACGTTGTAAATAAAAAACGGGGAAGAAAATATGAACGTTCGGTTACTAAGCCGATTGCGGCATCGTTGGAGGTGAGCAATAATAGTTTGGGCAATAACCTCAAATGACTTTTTGTTCCAGTGTTTTAAGGCGTTATGCGACAAAACCCTCTTCCCTGTCGGGTGAAGAAGCTTCTAATGGAGTTGGAAGTGGCACAGGCATTGGAAATATAACAGGCAGGGCTCGAGGCGACGCCAGTGCTCTCACTGTAAACCAACCATCCACGAAAGTTGTCACCCACCTGCCGCCCCTGACAGATCCAATTCCAAATCTCTCTGAAGTTGAGTATGCAAGACCTTTAGCCGAAAGCAGTCTTACCCAAGTTACCACACTTGCTAACGGACTGCGTGTTGCGTCTGAACCAAGATTTGGGCAGTTTTGCACTGTTGGGCTTGTGATTGACTCAGGCCCACGTTATGAGGTTACATACCCTAGTGGCGTTTCTCACTTTCTGGAAAAGTTGGCGTTTAATGTATGTAGACAAAAGTTATAAATGCAAACTAATTCAAATAAATTTACCGGCAACTATAATTATTACAGTCAACTGAAAAATTTCCTAACAAAGATGCCATTCTGAAGGAGTTGGAAAAGAACGGAGGTATTTGTGATTGTCAAAGTTCGCGGGATACACTCATTTATGCAGCAAGCATAGATAGTAGAGCAATTGAATCGGTTACTCGCTTACTTGCTGATGTGACTTTGCGACCAACGCTCCATGCCGGGGAGGTAAGTGCCGCTCGAAAGGCGGTGCAGTTTGAGCTTGAGACTCTGGGAATGCGACCAGAGCAGGAGCCTATTTTAATGGATATGATACATGCAGCTGCATATCGGGATAACACTCTTGGGCTACCAAAACTTTGTCCTTCTGAAAATCTTCCACTCATAGATAGGGATGTGCTACTGAACTATTTAAAGTATCACCACAGCCCACAGCGTATGGTAATAGCCGGAGTTGGGGTACGATAATTTATATGCTAACATAATATATTGAGATATTTTATTTGAACAGATAAAATTAACAGGTTAATCACGATGAGCTAGTTCGGAACGTAGAGAAATACTTTGTGGAAGAAAGTGCTATTTGGGAAACACAAAGTATTAAAGGGACCGGAGCTACCGAGGTTGATGCTTCAATCGCACAATACACAGGTGGATTGAAAAAGGTATTATAAAAACAAGAAAAAATTAAATAAATCGATTGGTCTAATAAAAAATACTTTTTGTAGGAACAGTGTGAAATACCGATCTATGCAGCTACTGGCCTTCCGGAGCTTGCTCACGTTGTAATAGGACTGGAAGGTTGTTCTCATCAAGATTGTGATTTTGTTGCGTTGTGCGTTTTGAACATAATGATGGGAGGTGGCGGTTCGTTCTCAGCTGGAGGTCCTGGGAAGGGCATGTATTCTCGATTGTATACAAATGTGCTTAACCGCTACCATTGGATGTATAGTGCTACAGCTTACAATCATGCCTATGCGGACACTGGCCTATTCTGTATACATGCCAGTGCACCCCCTAACAATGTGCGCGACATGGTTGAAGTTGTTACTCGCGAACTTGTTAATATGGCAAGTGAACCAAGTAAAGATGAATTGAGCCGATCCAAAATTCAGTTGCAGTCAATGCTATTAATGAACCTGGAATCCAGACCAGTTGTTTTTGAAGACGTGGGCAGACAAGTTTTAGCGACAGGTCATCGTAAGCGGCCTGAGCACTTTATACGTGAAATCGGTAAATGAATCAATTTATTATAAGTTATCTACAGATATAAAACAAGTTAAATGCTTTATGTAGAAAAAATCAATCAAGGCGATATCCAACGAGTAGCACGTCGTTTGCTGGCTACGCCTCCGTCAATGGCTGCCCGAGGTGATATAGGAAAGTTGCCGGAAATGAAAGAAGTACAAAATGCTCTCAGTAACGGTGGCCGCTTATATTCACGTAGACTTTCTCTGTTTAAGTGAATTCCCCAAATACATTTTAGAGGAGTTCAAGTCATTTGAATGATAGGTAATGTAAGAAAATACATATAAATGATTTGAAAATATATGTAAGAATATGTGTTTCATTAAACTGAAGCCTTATAACTGAATTTGTCATTTTCATATTGTACCGCTTATCTTAAATGACAAAAGTTCAGATAAATTATGTAATGGATTCAGTTATAGGACTGAATTTTATTCGGTTTTTGAGAGTGTAGTACATACGTACATATGTGTATGTATGATTAAAATGCAAACGATAAGTTTTGGTTAAAAAAGCGTTTTTCTGTAAATTGTGAATTGGTTAATAAATCGGCCATACTTTTAGAACACTATTTGCTTTTCACTTTTTCGGATTTTGTGCTAAGCTATGACACACATACATACAGAGGTATTTCTATATTGTTTATAGAGGTGATTGATCCTAGTAGATTTCTTCTGGTGGATCTATAGAGTTTCATATATTTTAAAAGTTGGCTTCAATTCACATAGGGCGAGGTTCACGTGGTTTTCTCTCACGCACTCGGCCGAAATTAAAAAAAAGATTCGCAATGTACCAATGACAGCATTAGGAATCGTTAATCACTAACACGTAGTTTTTTTATTATAATTTAGTAAGTACTAATTGTATCCTTTTATTGGAAGTGCTTAAATATGAATTTTATTTAACACTTTAGATTTAATGTAGATAAATAAGATGGAAATTAGCTACTAAGTTCCCCTGACTCTATATCAGAGTTTGACGAAACATCTTCCACCAAATCTTTTAAGTCATGAGGCATTGTATTTCCGACTGATCTAACATTTTTACATGCGGAGCTAGGCATAGGCTTATTCGGTGATAATTTATGATTTTCGGCTGTACAAGAAACTGTGGAAATTGTATTTTCTCCAAAGCAATCGTCACTACTGACATCTTCGCAATTCCTTTTGTTGGTGTTCTGATGATCCTCCTCTTCCACTTGGTGGCACATTCTTTTAGATGAAAATAAATTTGACCTCGATCCGTGCCCAATAAACTCTAGTTTTTTAGTGCGGCTTCTTTTTTTCAGCTTTGGTACGCGGCCCTTTTCCAATATTTCATCGTCTGAACTTGAGCTGCTTGAACTGGTATGACCTGAATGACCTGAGAATTAAATATAGACAGATATGGGTAGTGAGCGATATAACGGTAATGTAAGGATGTTCGAAATGTATCTAAAATGATAATGAGAGAAAGGAAACTTATGTACAATATTTAATATAAAATTTATGTTATGTATGTCACTCTTTAATTAATCTATCTATCACTCTTTAATACAATTGCAAAGGAATTCAAGTTAATAAAACAATATGTGCTAGGTTGTCCAATAACTTTTGCGGCTCGATAAGAAAAGCACACTTTATAATTCAGTATAGTCTCCCTAAACATCAATACACTTGTCGTTGGAAGTTCGTTGGATTCTCATTTATGAGAAGTAAGAATCTGGAAGGGCTTCAATAACACAAAGCTGTTATGACCTCATCATTTGATGAAAACGCTTTCCATGCATACATTTTTTTAGGTCAGACAGAAGTCGCTAGGGGCCAAATCTGGTGAATACGGTGGATGTTCCAACATACATATCTAACTTTAATTCACGGATTTTAGCCATTATCAAAATGCTCTTATAGCACGGTGCATTGTCCTGATGAAAAATAACCGGGTATTTTTTACGAATTTTTTCCTTCAGCTGGTCTAAAAGGTTTCAATAACATTCAGAGTTCATTGTTTTACCCGTTTGAAAGTAATCCACTGACACAACTCCTTTCGCATCCCAAAAAACTGCTGCTAACCCTTTTTTGGCCGATTACTGGGCACGAACTTGTTTCGGATCCGAAGAACCAGGTTCGCACCACTCTCTTTAGCTTCTTATTTTGATTTAGGAGTATGGTGATAGACGCAAGTCTCATCCATAGTGATGAATTGACGCACAAAATCCACTTTATCATTTTGAAAACGCTCTAAATGAGAAAGACGAAATAGAATGTGTTTTGCTCCACTATTAGCGAACGCGGCACCCTGTGTGCACACAGCTTTCTGAAACCCAATACTTCAGTCAAAATATTGCTTACACTGTCGAATGAGATGCATAGGGCTTCTATTAAATATCTTTTAGTCACTTGACGATTTTCCAATATGATGTCCTGTATTTTTCTACGTTTTCTGCTGTTGTGGCTGTCTTTGGACGTCCTTAAGGTGGATTGTCTTCAAGACTTGTACGACCACGTTTGATTTAAACAGCCTATATTTCTACTGTACTAATTGATATCGAAAACAACATTTGTTCATAAATTTCCTTTGCTTTTAAACCTTCCAAAAATAACCCGTAGCCGAATGGGTTCGTGCGTGACTACCATTCGGAACTCACAGAGAGAACATAGGTTCGAATCTCGGTGAAGCACCAAAATTAAGAAAAACATTTTTCTAATAGCGGTCACCTCTCGGCAGGCTACGAAAAGCTATTCATAAAAAAATTATCTGCCGTTCGAAATCGGCTTGAAACTGTAGGTCCCTCCATTTGTGGAACAACATCAAGACGCACGCCACAAATAGAAGGAGGAGCTCGGCCAAACACCCAAAAAGGGTGTACGCGCCAATTATACATATATATATATATATAAATATCAACATATTATTAACCATGAAAACTTTGTTCAGCAACAGTATGGACAGCATTATTTTTTTATTTTCTTTTTGAGTATTTTACCACTTCTGAAATGGTTTTGAATAGATGGGAAAATTAAAAAATAGTTTTAAATTTTTCTCATGCCCCTGCTGCTCCCTCGCGGAACCATAGGAAATCATATATATTGTGATAAGAAATGGGATTTAGCAAACCTTTGTTGGTTATATTTCCAGCATCGTTGATGTCATCTTCTGGTAGCTCATCACTTGAAATGTCTTCGCGAACTCGGTATTGCTTAGGAAGATGTGATTCATCCTCCATTGAGTTCGTAATTATAGGTTTAGTTTGTTCAGCCAATATCTCTTCGAGTTCTGGTTTTAGTTCGGTACCCTTCTGTTTTTTGATACTTTTAGCAATTACACGCTTTTGGTGATCCAATTGAGGGAATAAATCACGAGAATTATCCAATGCTTGTTTCGCTGCATTCATTTCAGCCTGCTGAATAGAAGAACCGGTTGCGGTCGCTAAACGTTTAGACCGAAAATAAACTGCAACTGTATACACTCTCGTATTAGTTGGTCCAATAGACTCGATCACTTTATAAATCGGAATGTCAGGCTCCCCTCCTTCCATCGTTCGCAAGGTAAGGCAGCATTGTTGCAGCTTGGATTTTGGATCATTCCAATCCTGATTCATAATAAATATTTGCAAACGTGGAAATAAGCACACATGGCAAAATTGCTCGCAATAGAGGAGGCCTTTGTCAACATATAGAGCACCTAAAAAGGCTTCTAACAAATCTGCACGATCCTTTGTCTTCAATTCTACCTTTGGGTTTGAATAAACTGCATATTTAGTCATACCAAGATCATCACAGACTACTGCTTGAGTGCGGTTATTCACGAGAGATGATCGCAAGAGCGACAAATGACCCTCATGATGTTCAGGAAAATGACGATAAAGATATTCCGAACAAATTAATTGAAGAACAGTATCGCCGAGAAATTCCAAACGTTGATTAGATCCCAATGTAAGATGAGTAAATCCAATGGAGCGATCCGTAAAAGCACGAGCTAGTAGACGTATATGCTTGAATTGAATGCCAATGGATTCCTCAAATTTAGTTAGTTCTTGAAGCACAGGATAGGAAGCAATACAAGCCCGATCTCCTATTTAATTAAAAAACATAAAATATCAAAAAAGCAGTTCTGAAAGATTGACTATAAATATATACATACTCGTATACCTTTACATACAGCGTTAGCAGGACGTATCCCCTTCAAAAAAATGTACATAAAGCCTGCATTTAAATCCTCATTCATTAGAGAGATTCCCTATGTCTAGCACGATTGTAAGATACAATAACATATAATAGGGGGTCGCATTTGTCATACTACAATTCATTTTGTTGTTGTGTCTTTGTATGGGATACAAGATTTTGCTAATCGTGCAATCCGTGCATCGTACAAGGGTTTACAGTTTATAAAACCCTGCCCAGTGGGGTGAAGCCATCAGTCATCGTCGTCTATGCAATCTAACGGTAGGCCCAGGAAACATGCATGTGTCTGAGCGGGCTTAAGTGAGCATGTGAAAAGGAAGTTAGAGTCATGTTGAGAACCTTCACATGCCAGACACATGTTGAGCATTTCGGTGTCGATTCTGAATAGGTTTGAGTTTAACCAGCTACAATATCCTGAACGTAACCGTGCCAACATCACGCGGGTCTCACGAGACAGCTGAGGCTTTTTTATTGTTGTTGTAACATCATAAATATTTCTGAAATGCTGCTGAATTGACAGTCCTTAGTCCGTTTCGTATTCCTTGCCAAATTGCCGTTCGGTAATGAACCGACTGTCGTTGGAACGAGTTAAAGCACTTCGTCAGCAATGGGTGGTGGTTGGATTCCGGTGAAGGCATTGGAGGAGCGGGAGTTTAAGAAGGTGGTGACTCCCGATGAAAGTCATTTATAATGTGTCTATATACTTGGCTGGCCAGTAGATGTTGTGTTAGGTCCTGGATCTCGTCAATCAAGTCGAAGAGATGAGTACTAAAGTGCCTGAGCAAGTTCCTACGGTAACATCCCAGCAGGGCTTGCTTCCTGAGGATGCTGCTACGATCCTTAACTGGGATACCTGATGACAGTATTTTGGCAGACCTAATTTTCATCCGCCGCCAGTCACTATTTCAGGCGGCAAGTTGGATCTCAAAGTTGGTTTTCATTTTTTTAAAGACGCACAAAAATACCTCGGTAACTGGTCCCATATAAATAAAAAATTTTTGTACCCGGTCATCCTAATATGCATACTTACCTAATGGTTCCTGTTCTTGCAGCGGATGTTCTGGATAATTTTTCCAGATTTCTCTTAATTGCTCGTCTTCCATGTATAAGGCGTTCATAAATACTTCATCAGCTACTGATATACCACCATCAAGTAGGAGCGCACCCATTAACGCCTCGAAACAGTTAGCCATAGCATGTCGCAATTCCAATTCATGACATAAATCAGAGCCGTGTGCATAAAGCATGTATTCTTCTAAGTGCAACTTTTTAGCTAGCAATGCCAAATGTTGATTCTGCACAATAGCCGCGCGATATGTGGCTAATCCACCTTCCTCCAAATCGGGAAACATGAAAAACAAATGGATGGAACTTAAGAATTCAACAACGGCATCACCCAAAAATTCTAATCGCTCATTATGTGTTATATTTGACATCGTTTCGTATTCCTTGCCGAATCTTGACATTATATTTATAAGGGTATTTATGCCACGCTTTCGTGTATTCAAGTAATGTATTTTGCGGTCACCATATTCGGGTTGCCGAATGCCGCAATTAGTAAGTGAGTTTCGGGCATGATCAGGATTCGTTCCATAATTTTCTTTGTATGATGGATGCGTCAGAGCTAATTGCAATAAATATCTGGGAAAAAATTGCATCATAATGAAAATCATAATAATGGAACAAATAAATTTAAATATACCAACCTGTTTTTAAAATTATAGCCGATATTTTGCTCTAAAAGGTCAAGGGATCTATGAAATCGTAAATGGCCAGTAAGTACCGGGATGAGCATTGCATGTTGGACAATGTCACACATTATTCCAGTTCTGTAATAACTCTTCGAGCTTACAGCTACTGTTATGTTACGTTTCATGCGACCTTGTGTTCGCATTTCCTGCAATCGTGCCTCCTTTTCTTCCAGCTTACGCTTGTCAACAAATGATGGTTTGGACATATTAGCCATCAAGTGGCGATATTTCACATATTCGCGCCATGCTTTTTGGTACTCGGGATTACCAGCATAGCTTAATTGTGGTGGGCGTATACCAAAATGAACGATTGCTGGATAGGTAACGTTTTCTTCGACGTCAAAACATTCAGGCAAATCAGAAACATTTCGATCTAACTGATCAACTCTCACAGAACACGGCTTGAATCCAGGCTTTGTCACAAGCATGCCTTTTATAAAGTCAACATAATCCTGCCAATCATGCTGGCTGATATCCTTTATGCAGCGCAGTTGTTCTCTATCAACAAGAGGTGCTGCACTATCTAAAAGGTATCGAAGAACTTCACTCATAGCCAATACTTCTTTTCCGTTATCTGGCAAGTCTCTTACAAAACGTGGAAAGAAATGAAAGGCGGGGCATGTTTCTGAACTTGACATGCCGCTAGGGTACAATGAGAAATCCACCAGCTCCAGAAGTTCGTGGAATAGGTATTTATCTAAAATAAGGAAAATTGGTGCTTATTGTGTGTGCATAGCAAATTGGCATTTTGGAAAAATTGTGGAAGAGTTCTTAATAGCTCTTTTGAAAACTTAACATTATAAATATATAAATTTAAATGAAACTGTTTTGATGAAAATATTGATTCAGTTCGCATGTATGGCTTCCGAGAATATAATAGGACTCGGCTCAAAAGGGCTCACTGTCTGCATGTAGAATGAATAATTGCCACAACTTCGGAGTATTTATATAATATATGTACAACCCTACCAATTCATACTTACTGAACAACTCCAGTTCTCTTATAGTAAAGTTTTCCGGCATCTTTTCTTCAACATATAGGATAGTATACTCGATATTAAAACGAATAACTTTACATGTTGGTAAGTCCGCAAGAGGAGAATGTGTCAACATAGAAAACCCTTCAAATAAGAACTCATGTTCATCATGCTTAATTATTGTTGGCGTTTTAGTAAGGAAGTTCGTCGGAGGTGATATAGTAATACGATAATGATAAAGTCGCGATGCATTATTTGAATTCATCACACATTTTGAATACCCTGTTTCACCAGGATAGATACCGTGGCGTATACCAATGCGGCGGGCCTTTGCAGAACAGCGACAGAGGGGACCGTCATTCATTTCACCTGAATCATTGTGCCATAAATCAGCATGAACCCGATATGGATGCTGTATTTTCCGAGTGAGTTCTTCCATACAACAATCTTGCTCGATTTTAAGATCATCGTCAGATGAATCTTCAGAGGAAGATGAGCAAGCTTCCGATTTATGTTTACACAATCGACGACGTGGTTTACGTGTTGGTGCCTCATACGGAGGTAATGTGTCGCTTATACGTTCAGCACGTTGCACTAACTTTTCTTCAAACAATTTGCAGAGGGCTTCTAACCTGCTCGTGGAAACAACCTCATTTGAGACATTTGTACGACGATAAAAGAGGTCCGCTGGAGACGAACGTATCCATACGCTTCGAGAATTTTCATCCTGTTCACCTAATTCTGCTAATTTCTCGGCAATATCATCTGATGTTTCGCAATAATTTGATCTCCAACTTTTCAATAATCTATCTCTTTCAGTTTCATACTTTTGTTCTTTGCT
The DNA here is from genome assembly GCF_028408465.1 of Anastrepha ludens. Classification (NCBI taxonomy): domain Eukaryota; kingdom Metazoa; phylum Arthropoda; class Insecta; order Diptera; family Tephritidae; genus Anastrepha; species Anastrepha ludens. Next base: position 1,440,871 of record NC_071502.1, read on the forward strand.
GTCATTCCGGGACTCGTTTTTCCTCTCTCTTTGATTGTAGAATCTACTAGATTCCGAATATTTGGCATAACCGTAACCTCTAAAAAATAATACTTATTTTAGTATTAAACTTGTAAAATTAGAAAAACATAAATACATATGCATACATACATATATATATCATACCTTTGGATTGATGTAGGCGTAAAAGGGAGACGATGAGTGTAGGTGGAATTAGATGTATTGCGAAAAGCTGTTCTGGGTACACCATGGCCAGGGTTCGTTGTTGAATTGTTGTACTCATATGAAAATGCTCTTGCGCCATCAGGTGGCTTATAATGTACTTTATTCATCACCATGTCCCTGCCACTCCTGTAATTGCGATGAATAGAGTCTTCGTACTTATGTTTGTGATAGTTGTATTCGTTATATGTGGGTTCATATGGAATATATTCAGTTTTTCTGGGGGCAGGATGTGGCCCTTTATATCCTTCTTCATTTAAATACCCATCAGCAAAGACAGTCGCATCCCGAAAATGAGGATAAATGGGTGTTCCCCCTTCTATACGTGAATTTTGATAAAAAGTTGATGGGAAAGAGTGAAAGCTATTAGTTCCAGGAGTTTGCGGCATTGGCGGTGCCACGGAGTAATTTGAAAAATTCGCACAATCTACATCCTTTGAAGTCGATAAATGAAAAGTTTCAGGTGCTGAAGGAGGCGGAGGTGGCATGCCTGCAGGCAGCGGGGGCTGTGTTTTCGTCGGAACATTCTCCGTTGGCAGCGGTGGCATTGTGGACAAATGTTGAAAATTCATTTTTTTCAGGCAATTTCAAATATCAGTACTTTACTTATATCTGGACACAGAAAACACAACTTGTTTAATTAAAACTTCTAATTCATTAACAGTTGAAATTAAGTAAAATTTCCATCACAGTTGATAAATTCTAACACTTTTGAGTATCGATCAGTCCATTGCCATAAAACACAGAGTGTCGTTGTTGACTTAACATATCGACAAGAATTTGTGATTACAGGTGATGGCATCCGACCAGTTGATTTTTTCGCCGTAAATATAGATAACGTGAAAATAATTTGTTTTGCTTACATCTGTGTATTAACTTTGCCATTTGTGTACATTGAAAATTTATAGTTGGTGATTCAAATAATATCTGAAGGCGTGCAAAAGGTTAAGCAGCGTAAAAGACCCTTTAAGTGTTCCTGGAGGGGAACCGAAACGGCAAGTGTGGAGGAAACCATGCTGATTTTGACGTGATGGAATTCAAAAAGCATGCGGATGCCATCATCTGTAATAAATTCGCCTTGTTTGTGATGCTTTCCAATGCTCTATTTCAAGGTGAATTGAATTCCGAAGGTAGCATTTTCTAAAAACAGTTACTTTATTTTTCGCGAGTTTGACAAGTCGGACGTCAGGTTCCTCCAAAGAGAGAAGAAATTACATGTGAATTGGTCGTTAGCCGGCTCTCAGCGGCTGACTTAGCGAGGCGATGACAGTGGTTTGTTCACGAAGACACTGAAATTGTGTTGGTGATATGCGAAAAAAATTAACACAGTCATCACGGCCCAAGGCCAAACCTGATAATCATCCCTGTTTGTTAACATCTGTCAAAATTATGTTTTAAGTTTGTCCCGTTTTCTCATGTGGGCAACTTGCAGTCTTAATATTATATTTCATTTTCAAAATAGCTAAGTAAATCAGATTTAATGAAACTAATATTAACAATATTGAACTATCAGCTCTTTGATACAAATTAATAAAAAAACTGAAAAGTGGGTCAATGGAGGCAAATATTAATATAATGAAATCTATTTATAGTCCTAAATAGAAGATATTATATTTCTATTTCCTTCTAGGGTATAGCAAAAGAATACGCAACGCTTCACTAGAGAAAACAACACAAAAATGAGGCTCAATAGAAATTCTTATAATGAATACAACAGAACTAAAAATGTTGTATCTCCAAAGCTACTTGACAGGTTTCAAAACCTATTACAGCTTAGAACCGTTACAATCAGCATGAAAAATTCCATCCAACATCATCTTTTTTTCTAACGAAGCAATGGGGATGCTCTACTTATTCCCACTCTTGCACATTTGACTTTCATTTACAAATAATAACATTTATTACTTGCTGGCATTTTTATTGGATAGTATTATCTAGTGCTTTTTGTTGTGTATGTGTCACTCTGTGCTTAAAGTGAGGTGAACTCAACTGTGGAAAATTTAACAATTAGTTGGTAGACTTTGCTTATAGTTTTGTATAATGTTTGAAAGTGTAAGTTATTCTTATTTGCTTAAATTTTATAATTAAAGAAATCTTTTTAGGTAAATAGTGGAATAGGAGGTTTCGGGGCTTCTGAAGAGTCAGGTAATGTAAATATTGGCAGATGTAATAATAAATAAATATACCAAATCTTTACGTATATTTCGTGGTAGCAATAATTTTTCTCCATTATCCATTTTCTCTCATCTGCTAAAGCCATGAAGCAAAAGCGTGAAAACAAAGGTCCATCAAAGCTTAAGCTTTATAAGAGGTCTCTCGCTATCCTTGAGAGGATTCGTAAAAACGAGGCCGAAGGTAGAGTTCATCCCAAAGATGAGGCCGATAAGGTAAGATGTCAAAAGGTGGTGGACGAATACCTGGAACTCCAAGCCACCAGTATAACAGAAGTCAGAAAACGAAACCTCTCGCACGACGAAAGTGGGAATATGACCAAGAGGTATAAGATCTCAGATCAGGGCGCGGGTGCCTCTAAACCTATCAAGCAATTAAGTGAAATGGGACGGGACCGTTTTCGAATGGCATTGGTAGGCGGAACTTCTACCCGCGGTAAACCAGTACTCGACAAATGGTCAGATTTTGAGGCTCGGGATTGTGGGAATGTAACCAAGAAGCACAAGATATTAGATCAGGGTGCGGTTGCTTCTAAACCTATAAAGCGATTCAGTGAGATGGTACGGGACCGTTTTCAAATGGCATTGGTAGACTCAACTTCCAACCGCGGTAAACCAGTGCTCGACAAATGGTCGGAGATTGAGGCACGGCTGTCTCGCATAGTCGTCGACCATGTCATGGCGAACCCGGAGGGTCAATCACCAAGCTTCGACTCGGTGGAGGTGGTCCGCTGTTACCGTGTCATCAAATGTGATGACCAATTCTCCTTGAATTTCCTCATCAACACGATTGACAAAATACAGAACTGCTGGGAGGGTTTGAAACTCAAGCTCATTCCAGCCAGCGAGATTCCACGAAGGCCGAGAGCCCGTATCTGGATACCAAACATGGGGTTTGAAGCAAATCAGTTGATTCCTTATCTTCAGGCTCATAACCGCTCAGTGCCGATTACCGACTGGTCAATCATTAAAGCGGAGGCTCCGCAGAAGCACAGCGTGTCGTTCCTCCTTCAAATAACAGAAGAAAGCATTGAACCACTGGAAAAAGTGGGGAACAAACTTCGGTTCGGCATACGAAAGGCCCAGCTAAAGATATTCCGTTCTGCGAATCCGGAGGAGGAGCAGGATGAGGTCAACGGTGCCAACGAGCTGCGGACTGGTATGCAGCTAGATGACGCCGAACCTAAAAAAGCGAACTATTAAACATACTTTTAAAGGTTGTTCAAATAAGTCTGAAGCACTCGCAGACTGCAACGGACAACCTAACCGTTCTCCTGGTGGAGGAGGACGTCGACATCACCTTAATTCAGGAACTTTGAGTGCGGACCACCAGTGCGTGAGGTAAAGAGGTTTACTGGAAAAAACTACAATTTGTGCTATAAACAGATTTAAGGTAATCCCAAGTCATGTATTGTAGCTAAAAAAACCTTGAAATAAATTTTTAATTCCACCGTATAGTTCACAGGGTGTGACAGCTGTTGGGGTGGAGGCCGCTGACGGCGTCAGCAACATACTTCTATCCGGCCAGCACCACCCGAGGAGGCTCGCAGGCTTGTGCTCGAAAACAAGAACAAAATCCTGTTACTCGAATGCGACGCCAGCGCGAGGCATGGAGAAGCTTTGAGACGAATGACCGAGGTAAGTCTTTTTACAATTTCATTATTAATATAAGTTATCGGTATGTAACAGGGGTAATACTATCACTTTCACCTAGTACGGAATACTTCAGGGGATAGGCGGTAGTATTGGTGTTACTATTCTGTCTGAAAACAATACACTAAGAGTAGATAATTGGAGAGTCTCCAATAAAAGTTCTGTTTCGGATTACAGTTGGATCCTCTACGATCTGGATCTTAAGGTAGATCCACCCTTACCGTATCGAAATCCATTAAGAACCAATTTGGAGGAGGTTCAAAAATGTAGTAAATAACAGGATAGGAAGGATTCCGATCCACCAAATCACTCTCACGGAAAACCTTGAGAGTAGGGCTACAAATTGGAGAAGACACGTAGTAGGACCTCAAAACGTCGCGTCTCAAAAATGATAGAATACATGGTTGCGCCTTCCGAATTTGCTGCGTCGTCAGAGCCCATGCATAAAAGAACTTGCCTGAAAAGAGGAAGAGTAGGCGAAAGAAATAGAAACCGCCAACACAAGAAATTATACTCACACACATACACATTCTTGCGAAGGCGTCTTCCGCTTAAAAACGCAAAAACAGCATTTTGAGGCTTTATATTCATTTGTGTTTTCACAATTTAGCACTCAACACTTTGTTTTTATTAGTTTAACTCCCACAATATTGCCAACTCATTCACTGAATTTTCACAAATACATATGTAATTTCTCCTCCTTTTGTTTGTATTGAGGGTCAAACTTGTCAAAATAACAAAAAATAAAATAACTGTTTTCGGAAGGCCCACCTTCTGTAATCCATTCGTCCTAATCTTACGTAAAGGAAATTTATTATGTTTTATTTCGTCGAGCATTAAGTGTAACATTACATCGCATTTATATAAATTTATCTACAATTCGAGCTTCTTGGAAATTGAAAAGTTTTTATTGTAATCAAATTTTTCAATTTCAAAGTTTTTACTCCTTCCAATTCGATATTTGAAAATTTTCCGGACCTGAAAAACAACCAAATCCTGTGATCTCGGAGTTAACATACATAGATTACAGATATTCTCTTCTTATTTGCTTTTAAAAATATTGTAATAAATGTTTTTTTTTTCTGATTTTAAAAATATCCTTAGAACTTTTAAATACCACAATAAACAATGTTGTCGCAATAAAATAACCTACGAAATGAGAATGTAGGTGCCACTGGCAGCTTATCAGTTAGATTTGGAGACTTGATTACGGCAAATGTTTCTTCCGTTATGTTTTATGTACCTCTTACCAACCGATTAAAAAATATAGATTATCCCAGGGGGTTGAAATATTTACAAGTTTATTAAGAGACACATCAAAAGTTTTCTTTATGTTATTTTCTTTATCTAATCTATTTTTAATATCGAAACCGCGGAATTATTGTGAGACATTTTATTTGGATACAAACGTAACATATTTTTAACAACATAATAGCACCTAACTGAAAAGGGAACTCGGTTACATATATCGATAGCTACAAATAATCATTTTAAGAGCCGCAGGTTGGCCCCCCTGGTATTTAAAATGGTTTCGAGCTTAGTAGCTTAATTTCGTACAAGAAAAAGCGTAGCCGCACAAAAATAGCCGCTCTTTTTGGCATTTTTCTTTAAATTTTAATAATTGTTTTGCAACTGTTTTGTAGCGGTAATTTAATGAAGGCCATTCAGAGTTCAGTTTCGGACGTTACTTTTGAACGGACGTGATTTTAACAGCTCTCGAGTATAGCCTATCAAAGTGATAAAACCAAACTCAAAAAATTTCCGAATTGCGATATAGACGCTTACACGCTGAAAATACATCAGCTTATTCGACATTTTACATACTTAAGTGAAAGTGCAAAACAAAAAATAATTTTAATAATAAACAAAAACAGAAACAACTTGAGATGCCTGTGGGGCATTCTCCACCGCAAGAGCGACAAAATTCGTCAAAGCTTGCGCCAAAAACACACTTCAGCGAACCTCGCGATAACGCAGCGAACACATGTGTACATATAAATCAACTTTTAACTCGTACAACAACACCAAATGTACTGTCACCAAGCGAACCAACTTCATGGAGTGAACAAAACAAAACCCCAACAAGCACGACCTACCAAACAAATTACAAAGTCCCAACAACAAATACGCCTATAACCACTCTCGCGTCATTCTACTCAGCTACAACAACCACATCAGTGATATTCACATCAGCGCCGATAATGACAACAAAGAGAAACACCCTGCAAACAGTAAACACAGCTATCCCAGCAATCCAACAACAGCAAACAGAAACAACGAAGGAAATTACACAAGTAAAGCAGTCCAACAAACAAAACAACGAATGTGAAAGCTCCAACAAAAACACGGCAGTCAAACTACGCAAAAACGGTACCGCAACTCCCCAAGTAAGCAAAATGATTATATACATAGCACAAAAAAACATAAAAGCAAAGACACAACAACAAACCAAAGAAAGCTAACGTCATATTGGCTCAGCCAGCAAACATCGTCAAACATGTTCGAATTGCTTTCAGACGACGAACCAGACAATGACCCAACCGATAACAGTGGAACGCATTGATATGTTAATGCAGGCACTGAGTACCATTCCTGATTGCAAATATGAACTTAAGGCTTTGAAAAACAATGAAGTTAAACTACAGACACTCGAATCACACAATTATACTGCAATCATTAATTTATTAAAGGAGAAGAAAACCCAGTATTATACTTTTAAACTAAAGGAAGAAAGAGGATTCAAAGTATTCCTAAGGGGAATGCATTATTCGGCTGATAAAGATGAAATTAAGCAGGAACTACTAGAATTAGGCCATGAAATAATTAATATTCAAAATATTTTGCAAAAAGGCACAAAGAAACCTCTGCCATTGTTCTCATTGGAGATGAAGCAAGGTGCAAACAATAAAGATATTTATTCAATAAATAATCTATTGCACTGCAAAATAAGTTTTGAACCGCCTCATCAAAAGAAAACAATTCCACAATGCACAAATTGTCAAAAATACGGACACACTAAAAACTTTTGCACAAAAACCCCAGTTTGTGTAAAATGCGCGGGTAATCACAAAACTATAGAGTGTGTTGTAGAAAATAGCAGCAACATAAAATGCGCCCATTGCGGAGGCAAACACACAGCGAGCTACAGAGGATGCGCGGTGTACAAAGCACTCAAAATAAAACAATACCCAGAGCAACGTAACAAACAATTGAATACTGATAAACAGCAAAACGCTTTAAATCGGCAAATAGATTCACAATATGTCAAACCGACAATGTCATATGCCCAAGTTATTTCTAACAACCCACAATCGGGTGTGACAACTTCTGAAACAAATTCTGAAGCAACTTCAAACGACAACATCAAAGAGTTAAAAGAAATGATGAAGCAGGTCTTCGCACAAATGTCAAACATAATGAATATTATAACACTGCTCGTGAACAAAATAGATGGGCAGCACAAGTAGACTGAAAATAGTCGCTTGGAATGCAAACGGCTTGGGCCAACACTTGAAAGAACTGATAGTGTTTATAAACCATAATTCAATAGACGTATTATTAATTTCTGAAACACACTTCACTGACAAAAGCTTTGCAAGAATACCTAATTATAAAATATTTGTCACAAACCACCCTGACAACAAAGCCCATGGAGGCGCAGCGATAATAATTAGGCAAGACATTAAATGCATTGAATTAGAAAAATACGAAAAAGAAAACAATCAAGCGACATCGATCCAAATCGAAGATGAAGACGGCAAACTAACAATCTCTGCTGCATATTGCCCCCCAAAATACATAAATTCCATATCACAATACTACAACTTTTTGAAAACACTTGGCAAACGATACATAGCTGGCGGGGATTATAATGCTAAAAATGCAATTTGGGGTTCAAGATTGACGAACTCCAAAGGACGTAATTTACTGGACGCCATGAAAAGGAACAACAGCAAGTTCATAGGTAGTGGCGACCCAACATACTGGCCAACTGATCCAAAAAAAAGTCCAGATCTGATCGACTTTTTTATAACAAAAAACGTTAACCACGAAGATATGTCAATTAAATCGTTAATTGAATTGTCGTCTGACCATTCCCCAATAATAATGAAATATCAGAGCTCATATACGAAGGAATCCTCGAATAGAAACATATATAACAAAAAAACCTGCTGGGATACTTTTAGAGAAATAGTCATCCGTAATCTTAACAATAAAATAAGCTTAAAGACCTTTGACGAAATCGACAGTACGATAGCCTATTTTAATCACACAATAATGAACGCCACTATGAAATCAACTCCACAAGAAACTATCTGTTCCTCGAGCTTAATATACCTGCACACATCCAAGAAAAAATCAAAATCAAAAACCGCTTACGTAAACGCTGGCAAATAACAAGGCTGCCACTTGACAAAAGCAAGCTAAACGCTGCTACAAAGCAAATGCTATTCGACCATAAAAATATGAAACTTAAGAGACGCATCGAAAAACTTGGACCCGGTATAACGACAAACTATTCACTATGGAAAGCTACAAACAAAATCGAAAATAAAATTTTATACAAACCACCTATCAGAAAACTTGATGGCAGCTGGACTAGAACAAATCTTGACAAGGCTGAAGTTCTCGCAAAACACTTCAAAAGTACTTTTACGAACGCAAAAAAAGATCCATGCAAACCAAAAAATGTTACATTAGAAGAAATAAAACAATGCATATGTAAGAGAACTGATCCTAAGAAGTCGCCAAGATATGACCTAATAACTGGAAAAATTTTAAGAGAACTCCCAGAGAAGGGGCTTATCTATATAAGGAACTTGTTCAATCAAATCTTGAACTTGAAATATTTCCCAAAAGTATGGAAAATTGCTCAAATTATCGCAATACCAAAACCATGCAAAGATCCTATGCAAGTAACTTCGTACAGACCTATAAGCCTACTACCAGTATTATCAAAAATTTTTGAAAAGTTACTTTTTGACAGAATCGATCCCATTATACAAAAGGACAAAATAATACCTTGCCACCAATTCGGATTCAGGCAAAAACATTCCACCATCCAACAAGTTCACAGAGTTACAAACAAAATTTTTGAAGACATCGATAAAAAACGAACGTGTGAAGCAGTATATCTCGACGTGGCCAAATCTTTTGACACAGTATGGCACGCAGGACTTCTACAAAAGCTCTTGACTTATTTACCAACAGACTAGTACGAACTAATGAAAAGTTATATAACTGGAAGAAAATTTTATGTAAAATTCGAAGATAAGTATTCTGATATACTAACAATGGAAGCAGGTGTACCGCAAGGTAGTGTCCTTGGGCCGCTTCTTTACCTTCTTTACACAGCTGATATCCCTACACCAGCAACTAAGAATTCTCTAATAACAACATTTGCAGACGACACTGTGTTGTTAGCATCAGACAAAGATCCAAGAACGGCTGCTTATAAACTTCAGGAATTACTTGACAACACCACTCAATGGTTCGAGAAATGGGGAATCAAAATAAACGAAGATAAAACCGCCCACGTCACATACACTAACAAGAGAAAAAAACAATACAATCCAATATTCATAAAGAATAAACAAATCCACCACGACACAAGAGCAAAATACTTGGGTATGATTATAGACAATAAACTTAACTGGAAGTTACACATTGGACAAAAACGACGCGAAATCAAGACTAGGTTTAAACAACTTCATTGGCTTTTGGGAAAGAATTCAACGCTCTCACTAGAAAATAAGATACTAATATACAAAGTAATTATAACACCAATATGGAAATATGGCTCAGAGCTTTGGGGAACTGCGAGCAGAACAAATATAAAAATTATACAACAAACGCAAAATAAGATACTCCGTATAATATCAAAAGCAGAGTGGTATATACTAAATGATAATCTCCATCGAGAACTTAAAGTAAAAACAGTCCATGAAGAAATACGCAACAACAGCTTAAGACACACAAACCGACTATTAGAACATTCTAACAGGGAAATTCGGCAACTTCCATGAAAAGAGGAAACCGAGACGAGGAGACTTAAGCGCAAACGACCAACTGACCTGCAGATGTAAATGGTGTCACAATTTTATGAATATATTTATTCATTAAATAATTAAATTAATTAAATAACGAGTTAATTTTTGTTTTTTTCTTAGATAAATGTATATAGTGGTATTGGCTTCTAAATACTGTTGAAACCCCAAAAGAAAGAAAAATTGTAAATATTTTAAGTTGAAATAGAAACAATAATAAGGGTAAAAAAAAAAGAAAAAACAAAAAATTCAGAATTCGTCGCATGTGCATACATGCAATTGCACAATTTTTTCCGACCACATGCACGGGATCGCCAATACCTCTGCAGAGATATGTATGGTAAAGGCATATTTCATGTTTGCAATATGCTTTTCAGTGCTAATCTGTATTTTTCCAATTAAGTAAACTTAGAAACTGTCCGATTACCCTACAGGAAGAAATCTATATGTACACATATATTGTATATACTCGCATGTAAATGAAGGGTTTTCCAATAACAGGTGTTATCTATCGCTATCGAGATATGATTAACGATTTTTTATGGCTGTATTGATCTGGATGCTATTGTTCTGGACAACGTTTATTTTCAACAAGACGGCACCACGTGCCACACATGCAACGAAGCCATTGATCATTTAATGGAAAGGTTTCCGGACCGTGGTATCTCTCGAAGAGGTGATCGCAATTGGCCACCGAGATCTTATGATTTAACACCTTCTGACTTTTTTCTTTGGGGCCACGTGAAAGAGAAGGTCTACGCCAACAGCCCAAGTCCTCAAATATGGAATGCGTGAGGCTATCGAGGGCATAGGGCAACCACGTTGCAATTCGGTTATGAAAAATTTCATGAAAAAGATATTGTGCTGTAAGCGTGGTCGTGGTGGTCATTTGCCGGATGTTATTTTCCACTATTAACGACATACCTTCCTCTTTATAATGAAATAAACATCCGATCACTTATATTAAAAAATAGCATTTTTCATTGACTATCAAAATAACACCTCTTATTGGAAAACACTTTACATATGTACACATGTGAGCCTATCGTCATATCCGTGAGTACGTTTAAGCGTTACAACAAAAACTATGTAAAGATATACGAGTACTAGTCAAGAGTCGTTACGTTAAGTTTAGTTGTCAAATTTTTTTTAGTTTTAAAATTTTAGATTTAGATTAACACAATGCTTAAAGTTTTTTGTTCCATTCAAAAATGTGCAAATGTGCAGAGTTTCACAACTCTAACCGGAGCATCCGTAACACGGTAAATGCTCATATAAGAATAGACAGAAATTGGTGTTTGGCCGAGCTTTTTAAACTTTCCACATTTTAGAATCCGCATATATGTAGCGTGAAGCACACATTTGGATTTTACAACTTGATAAGTATGGATGGAAATCATGTATAATTTTTATAGTTAGCAGATAATATTTTAAAGAGGGTAATGTAAGAAAAAAATATAGTACAGTTAGTTGTTATTAGCGAATACTTTGGTATAGCCTACCTCGTTACTTTATTAATTATTTTACCACCACAAAAAGTACATAAAGTTAATTTCTAGTTCATAAGCAAACTTGAGTCGCTATCTCAAATTGCCTGAGAAATCTGCAGGTTTAAGTAGATTAGCCATTAGCTGTTTAATGCGAGTATCAGCTGTCAGAACCTTTAATACTTCGTATATTGGTAAAGCAGATCTTGAACAGAGCCGTCTACTTGTTGGGCAATTACAATTCAACGCTCTAACCGATCGGTGGTGATATCGCGTGGCGTGTCATATGTACATACATATATGTATATACATGTATTGTAATTGTACACAGATACATTGAATTACTGTCGCGAATTGCTGTTAACGATTTAGTTGTTTTTTTTTTGTGTTTCCTTGCAAATATGACAAATGTAGACGGTAAATATTGTACTTTTTAATAAACGATTATTTAGCAAATTCATTGACTGATAAATACATATACGTACATACGAATTCTTATTCATAAATATATATATACCTACATATGTATTTATGTATGAGTGATCGCATATAAGACAAGTTTGTGTGTCTGTCATCGTTATACGTATACAAAATATTGTTAATTAAATAAATAAAATTCTCAGATTGCATCATAAAACAATGCCGTAAATTGTACTGTTTATGAAAGCGTATGGCATGCGAAAAGTTTAATGAATTTCTTGTGAAAACCTATTGTAATTTTTTCATGTGTATGTGCATTCTTAATTTATTGAAAGTTTCCGTAAATAAGTCTAGTAACATTTCTCAAACAGTTTTAATATGTACATACATATATGCACATATATATGTAGAAACACATGTGTAAATTCATATACATATGTTCAAACATACACACATACATAGTATGTACATATGTGCGTCTAATTTATAATCACAGCATCACGTCAAATTATTCTCATAAAATTTAATATTTTGAAATTTCGCTAATATTACTAAACATAAATCGGAATCCCAACAAATATGCATTATATTGTATTGTAAAAACTCCCCTATCAGATACTCGTGTTGAGCGATCACCAATTACTTTAAAACAGCATTTTTTGTCATTATTTGGAGCAACTTGACTCCTAAGCGGGCAATTGTCTTTACCGGACGCGGACAAAGCTTTTCTAAAAATCATCTCTATTGAACGAACGCAAACTCCTCATCAGCAGCAAAACAAAATGTGAAACACAATGAAATGGACGTGAGATATGTACAAGTACATACATCTGTGCATAGGTATATGCATTTATGGATAAATGAAAAGAAATTCGTGCACATGTTTCGTTGGGGAATTCACAACGAACTAAATTTCAGTTAGTTTTGCAGTGTGAAGTGCAAACTTTATAGTGGCAATGTCACCAAATTTCAGTTTTAATGAAAAAATAAAATAAAATAAAATAGATATTTTGAACGCATATAAGGAGAATAATTATCGGTACATGCATTAACCGAAAGGAACATTTATATGTACATATGTACATAAATAATATAAAATCAAAAATAATAATAATAATAAAAACTTTAACTTTTATTGCCAACTTAAAAATTGAGAAAATGAAAGCTGGGCTAAGTGTTCGTAATAAAGAAAGAATTCATTCAAAGTACGAATACTATAAAAAAATTTGCTTCAAGAGCGAAGGCGGTAGTAAACCTGACCCAATGCGTTCGACTACTACATTTCTTAAGTAAGAAATCAATAGCTTCCGACATGTGGACCAATTATTAAGGCTGATTTTGATTGTCATTTTAGTACGATTTTGAACGATATTTTTGTTGCTTTTGAAAATTTTGAAAACCACTTACAGCAGCGGCGTCTTCGGCAAATTAAAATCAACTTACAATAATTTACCAGCGACAAGTATACATCCATGAGATTTTCAATGTAACTTCCTAAACCAATACATAATTCCTGAAAAAAATAAAAATAAAAAATGTGGCTATAAAGAAAGAGTCTTGGGTTTTTAAAAAGTAGTTAATCTTGCAATTATCCAAGTTGCTACAGCGACACTTTTGCTGCAATTAAGTTTTTCTGCTAGAAGCGGGTTATTCAAAATCATTGTGCTAAACTTATGCCACATAACAAACAGATCAAATGCGGAATGAAATGTTCTGAATGAAAATGATATATAGGGTTTTTCAGTAAGAGCGCTTCAACTTTTGAACTTTTTCGAATAAAACACAAACGGTTTGACTTTTTTAACTAATTTTTTTTTTATTATCGAGTTTGAACATATACATTTAAGTATGAAATTCGATTTCTTTTGCATGACCACCGCGTGCACGTTTTACGAAGTCCAATCGTTGAACCCAATTTTCGACCACTCTTTTGCATAAATCGGTCGAAATTCCAGCAATTTCGCGTTCAATATTGGCTCTGAGCTCACAAATCGTCGCCGGCTTGTTACTGTAGACCAATGACTTCACATAACCCCAAAACGGGACGGCTTGTTAAATGGACCGTAAAATGGCCGTAATGCTCTTAAAGTAGCAGCAACAGAACGATTATTTTCATAAAAAATTTGCACGATTTGCAATCGTTGCTCAAGTGTGTAGCGTTCCATGATGAAATGTATACTAATGAAGTTTACAAATGACAAGCGAAAAATAAAAAATATTGCGTCGTTCGAAAAAAGTTGAAGCGCACCTATTGAATAACCCTATATTTATTATTTTTAATTAATTGTGACTTACTATATACATATATAAGTACGTTTGTGGAACCACAACAAGACGCACGCCACAAACAGGAGGAGGAGCTCGGTCAAACACCCACAACGCGTGTAAGCGCAAATTGTATATTATGTTATATATATATATATACATATATATGTATATACCCATATGTTTATTTTTTGAGTGGGTTAATGCTGCGTACATATAAAACAAAAGGTTCATATAAATGAAAATTTAACTTATCCTTGAACTAAAAAAATTAAATTTTTGAATATAACCCTCCTATCTCGCCTCCCCAAATATTAAAATAACATATTTTTAACTGGTAACTATCTCGTCCTCCGGAAAAACCTGTTAAGTATACTGCATTTATTAGCCCCGAATTCGAATGACAAAGACATCAGCACTTTGACGTGATGATATGATCCACTATCACTACTAATTGATCTTTCAGATTCTAATATTTCAAAAATTTATAAATTTCTCAAAGATCTGGTCCGACATATCTCTAAAAGCCAGCCGAAAGCCTCTGTTGCTAGCGCTGCGTTTGGTTTTAGTTTATTTAATAATTTTATTGTTATTAAAAAAAAAAACAATAATTGGCGCGCAGATTGTCCGAAATGGTATTGTTATCTGAAGTCCTTTTTTTGTTTTAGTTGGATTATATGAGCCACAAGACTCTAATATTGGTTCAACAATTTTAAACAGTAGTAAAAAGCTCTGCCGGCCAAGTATTATCACAGGGAAATTCCCAATTCTAAAGTGGCTACCTAAATATCAGCCAACATTTCTACTTCGAGATGCTATTGCCGGATTTACAGTTGGCCTTACATCTATCCCCCAAGCAATTGCTTATGGTACCGTCGCGGGCTTGCAACCCCAATACGGTCTTTATGCAGCGTTTATGGGATGTTTCACCTATATTATATTTGGTTCCTGCAAGGACATAACCATTGGTAAATAAAGAAATTCAATTACTAAAACTTAAGCTAAGTTTTTTTTCATAAATTTATTTAGCCACCACAGCAATCATGGCAATGATGGTGCACGATTACGCAGTTATAACACCTGACTACGCCGTATTAATATCCTTTCTAGCGGGTTGCATTATATTGGTCCTGGGAATCCTTAATCTAGGCGTACTTGTGCGATTTATTTCCGTGCCTGTCATCACGGGATTCACAATGGCTGCAGCATGCACAATTGGTAGTGCACAAGTTAACAATCTGTTCGGGATGAAAAGTAAGTAAAAGTATGAACATTTCACCTCGCAGGCCATGGTTCCCATTTGATATCGACACCTTCCCATTCATTTATTCACAATGGCTCTAAAAAGAATAAATCAATCATAAATTTCATTATTATTGCTTCATCTGAGCTATGATGAAACTGTTGCGGCGGATTTGTGTGAATCTGAGTAGAATTTTTCTATTTAAATCCAAAAAATAACAAATACAATAACAAATTTCCACAAAAAGCATTTAAACAATTCCAGGGTTACATGTATTGCATTATCAGAATATAACGGAACGGTCAGACTTTTTTTACAACTATGATAAAATTTTCAGTTGTAAAGCAAATAAAGACGTTGTACAATTTTTATGACACAGAAGATATGGTATTCTGAAATTGGTCATAGATTTTTCCATAGTTCATGATCAAGTTGCGAAAGCGAAATTGAATTTAATGTGCCGATAAATTTACTTGGCTTCTTGATAACGTTTTCTTTAGAGTTAAGATAAGTCGTCTAAAAATGGGAATTTCTCTGATAACGGCTTCAAAACCAAATCTTTGAAAACTTTTACTACTTTTGAGTCCTTATTGAACAGAAAATTTCAAATCTAATTAAAAAAGACCCGCCCACAGCCGCATAGAACTGTATTTAAATGTGTTCCGAAAAACAAAATAAAAAAAGATGTATTGAAATCTACAACAAGTATACAATAAAAAACATTTGTTATGTATTTTATTAAAAACAAAAATAAAAATTTGTAATAAAATAAATACATACATATTATGTATATTATTATAATTTACTTAAAGATAACTTCTAAAAAAATATTTTAAATAAAATTTAAGCATTGAAAATTCTATACCAGCCATAAATTCTTACTTAAAAAGCTGACTTCAATTGGTCTTTACCCTAGCTTACTGAAATGGTTTGCATCTTATTTCACAGATAGAACTCGATTCGTTAGTATAAATAATATAAAATTTGATGCCATCAAAGTTACCTCAGGTGTGCTTCAAGGTAGCCATCTCGGGCGAACATGGTGGGCACTACCACCATCACAAAAATATATGAAAAGAAATACATATAGACTTTATGATTGCCAAGTCCAGATCTATGATCTGCTTTGTAATAAGAAATTCAAAGGAGTTCCAGGATCTTTCCACGCTGAAGAATTTGTATTTTTCTCTTGTTACAACAAACCTCGAATATTGCAGCATCATCTGGGAATTGAGGTTCATAAACGTTTCACTAGATTTGCCGTTCATTCCCTTCGTTGGCCCTGTAGTTAGTTTGCCTGCATATAAGAGTAGATGCCTTTTGTTAGCATTGCCAGCATTAGAAATGCGAAGAAAAAATTCATCGTTAATGTTTATAAGGGACGTAGCCACGAATTATATCAAACGCCACTTCTTACTAGAGCTAATAATTTTTAATTTTCCTAATCGTAACCTTAAACTCAGCAATATGTTCCATTTACCTTATTTACCAAGTTTAGTCAATGAACCACTTACACGTTGTATAAGGCAGTCCAACCAATATTGTAAAAATTTAAATATATTCTCTAACTCACGAGAAACTTTAAAGTTAAACCTTAATCTGCAGATACACTTTTTGAATTGTAACTAATGTATCTCACCGTATTGTTCACCATATATTATATTTAAGCTTCAGTATTAGTAATATATTTGAGTTGTACTTAATTGATCAAAGAATAAATAATAATTTTTTTACTAAAATGAAATCTATCACTGATATTTAAGATCTTCACTATATGCACATTCTTATATAATGTAGTTTTATTTGATTCAAAGGTCCGTCAACAGAATTTATTGCGGCGTGGAAATATTTATTTACACACATAACATCAATTCGTTTGAATGACTCTTTACTTGGCGTATGCAGTCTTATATTTCTTCTATTGTTAAAGGTATAGAGCAACAAATAAAAACATTTCTAAGAAGGGCGGGTCGAAATGGAGTAAAACAAGCTGTGCGTGAGGTATTAAAGAAATTATTAGATTAGGATTAGAGAAATCCAATTATCAATGACTCTGATGTATAAAACCGACTGAATTTGAGCAATGTTAGGGATTATTGACTTTGAGGGCATCCGTCTAACCGCGAGAGGTAGCCATATACTGAAACCATTTATAATAAAGCCTATCATTTACACAAACTGCTCAATCGAGCAAGTTGTCGTAGTGAATTGGTATCAGTGACTGATTAATAACCGATTTGACAGACACCACCAAAACAAGAAGGCCCCACAGCTTTTTAACATCGACCCGTCTTTATTGGAAACGCCTTTATAAAACAAAGTACATATGAAAATATTAAATAAATTTTAATTTTTAGCAAGTGAAAAATATACCCTTCGGCAATAAGATAATTTGGAAATATATTTCTCTATCTCGCAACGCTATGGTAGTAATATTTGGAACGTTTTTGTCATATCAGTTAAGTCGAGATGGATCGTCGCCATTCGAAATTACTAGTAACATTACAGCAGGACTGCCACCGTTCCGACTACCACCGTTCAGTACATATGTCGATGGAAAGGAGGTGTATTTCAGTGAGATGATAAGCACAATAGGCTCTTCGTTGGCATCGATACCATTGGTATCGATCCTTGAAATAGTGGCAATAGCCAAAGCATTTTGTAAGTTTTTCCCTTATGTCTTAACTAATACTAATGCACATACTTAATCGGCTTTATTTAAAAGATAAGTCGGTTTGTACACATAAATTAACTTGTTTTTTATTTTATTTTATTGTTTTTTGCAGCCAAAGGTAAAATTGTTAACGCATCACAGGAAATGATCGCTCTTGGCATGTGTAACATTATGGGGAGTTTCGTGTCATCTATGCCAGTAACAGGTTCATTTACAAGAACAGCTGTTAACAATGCTAGTGGAGTTAAAACGCCATTAGGCGGTGCTGTAACGGGTTCGATGGTATTGATAGCATTGGCGTTTCTCACACAAACTTTCTACTATATTCCGAAAGCAACTTTGGCCTCGGTCATTATTGGAGCTATGATATCTCTTGTTGAACTAAAGAAATTGCGCGATATATGGAAATCAAAAAGTAAAGTAGAGACTTTAACAAGGAAGAAAACATTTTTACATACTAAATATAATTTTAATTTCTTCATTTTCATTTTCTTCACTTAAGAAATCGATCTTTTTCCATTTCTTTTAACGTTTTTGACTTGTCTATTTTGGAGTCTTGAATACGGGATTATTTGCGGTATAATATTCAACATTACTTTTATATTGTATAGAAGCGCAAGACCACAAATATATTTAGAAAAGAAAAGGGTAAAAAAAGTTTGTATCAAATTTGTGATGTAAATTAATTAACATTTATTTCATTATAGGTTAATGATTTTGATGTATGCTTTGTGGATGTCAAGCAGACACTGGATTTCGCGTCTGCTGAATATCTGAAAGAAAAAGTAGTGAAGTTTATGAGCGAATATAGATATGATATTAGTCTCGTTATTATAAAAGGAGCAGAGATTAATTCAATTGACTATACAGTCGCTATGGTATGTATTTATATAGAAATATCTTATCAAAATTTCTAAGACGTACTCGTACTTCACTAACTTCTCATATTTCTCTTCATTTTATAAGTAATTACTTTTGCCATTATATCTGCAGCGTAAAATAATAATTTTTTGTGGGCAAGTCATGCGCATACAGAAACTATAAAAGTAGCTCAAGAGCGTTGCGCACTTTGACGGTTGAAAGTTTCTCGTGAAATCCAAACTTTGGCGCAAAGTTTATCATTTTAAAAATAGTAACTTTTGGCCGTTTGTATTTACTTATTTCATTAATAATTCGTTTTTATTAACTAACGGCTCCGATATCATTAAAGTTGAGTGATTTTCACTAAATCTACTGACTTTTAATATTTCCTTTTAATAAACGAAGTCGGATTAGATTTGCGAAAGTGCCAAGACATTAAAACAAAAGTAAATGGCAAAAACCTTGAGGTAGAGTAGGCAACTTATTTTTTTTTTTTCTATTACTAATCAAACTCCTTTCAACAAATAAAATTTTGGTCGTCTGTTTTTGGCAAAACCACTTTGACTTTGAATACATGGCGGTCTAGAAGTACCTATGTATGTATTTAAATCTTTTTAAGAAACATACATTTGACAAACAGTTTAAAAAACCATGCAAATTACATCAAAATCTCCATATGTATGTTTGTATGTTTTCTATTTTTCAGAACATAATTTCGCTTAAAGAGGACCTTGAGGTGCTTAAATGTGATCTCGTGTGCTGGAATTGGAATATTTGCGCAGCAGGAGTTATTTGTAGATTAAATAGAGACTTGAGCTGCATGTTTAAAAATGAACAGAGTATCGAAGAGGTGGTGAATAACTATTATCTAGCTCTGCAAAGGAAAAATGCAGACTCTAGTGGTACTCTATCCACAAACGCTTCATCATAAATAATATTATAACTAATTATATCTTACATAGTGCCGGCATTATAGTTGTACTTAGCTTTACTTACTTGTAATTCCTCTTCAATATTTTTTTATATTTGCAAATGAAAGCACCAACAAAACGTTTTACTTATGTTCATAAATAAAAATATCATTGGTAAATAATTTTCAACAAGGTTTTTTTGGTAATTAAAACGTATTTCTGTTCGCGGCTTCACAGTTGATTAATTTTTTATTTGTATTATTTTATTTGAAGCAAAAATTTGCACGTTGCGGATCTTGACAACCAATTCTTAATAAAAACTTTGAACAAAAATTCAATATCATTGACTAGAAATGGTATTACAAATGCGTTGAAATAAAATTGTAACAATTCATAACAAACTTAAATGTTTTCTAAGAACCATGCATTGTTGTTGTAGCAATTTCCTAAACCGTGTTCAGAACCTTTAGGCTTTCAGCCGTTGTTGATGTTATCTAACCCCAGGAAAATAACTGTTTCGACAGGGTGGAACCAGCGGGAGAGGGGCCATGGATGATTAGGTTTAAGCGAGCAGTGGATGAGTCTTCACCGGTAAGCAAGCAAGCGTACATTTATTGAAAGCTGAGTCTCCAAAAATTATATAATTACGATCATTGGCTTGGAAGCCTTACACTGTCGGAGTGTCTAATCTACTGTCTGAGAGGTCAATAAATCTTGGAAAGTGTACACTCTCCGTATCCTTTCACATGCGCGCACGGCACAGAACCCACACTCATCCGCCATATACAAGGCAAAGTTCATCGGCCCGAAAAGAATACATAGGTAAACAATTTTATTAGTACAATTAGATCAGCAAATGATCTTTTATAGTACGGCAAAGATAATGAAGTACAAATACAAATGACTAAATTAAGATTATGTTAAATTGATGTGCATGTGAGGTATTAACTACATGTCAGATATATTTGTTATTGTACATAAGAGATATCAAAACAAATATAGTAAATAACAAAACGGTTTGATGATATGTTTGCCTATTAGATTATGAGATACATACGTAGATAACAAGAGCACATTCACATATGTATGTAGTTCACTTTCTGTACATCGTGATATCTATGTTAGGGCTCAAGTATACATACGCACATATATGGAAACGCGTGCCATTTAAATGAGAACTATTTTTGCATTTATTGGGTAGGAGTTCGATCGTTTGTGTATTTGTTCTTCAATTCTTGTAGATATGCAAATGAGAAGTGTTGTGAGGTAGGACAAGAATTTTTCTACCCACATACATATATATGAATGTAATATTCTCAAAGGAAATCGGCATTTAACACTATGTACACTATGTAAATATATATGTATATTTTTTTTAAAAGTACTAACATATTGTTAAATACTAATCATTAATGTAAATGAATGGTTTACAAAGTTTACATTTTACTTTTAAAAAGCTTTTTTGTCTATTTTCAAATCATTTTGATAATACTCTTCATTTTAGTTAACAAGATAATTAAAATGTCACATATGTGGATACATACATAGGTGCATACAAATATACATCTATGCATTGCACCATATAAATAATTCATATGCACATGGAAGATGCCGACGGTAGGGAATGACCTATATAATACCGGGAATGACCTTTGAAAAAAGGATATAAAGGAGAGTGGGGGGAGGTATCCCCATCGGAGGGCTATGCCATCCACAGCATTTTCGGTCGCACTTCAACAAAATAGCCTCCATAAATTAAAATGTCATATGGCACGATAACCCCTATACTCATCATCAACACTGAACTGAAATACTTCATTTTTATTCTTAAATTCTTATTTGCAGTTATCTGGCAACACAATATTATTGTCACCTACAATAATATTGTTATTCTCCTTTAAATTGGGAAGTGATAACATTAATAAATGAATTTGCATATATTTTTCCTGAAAATATTTTAAATACAAATACAAAACAACTGAAAATCCGGGTGTTACTGCATTTTTTATATATTCAAGCAAAATTTAGAAAAAATATAGTATAATGTGCCAAATTATAGTGAAGCTGTTGAAAGCATTTCGAAAGCAAATAATTGTAAACCTTTTATTTCTGGAATGCTGGGAGTTATAAAGGTTTCATTAAATAAATCATCCTACTTTGAATAAAATTGCTCACGTGGCATTACACTGAACTCAACGCCCGACGGCACATAGGCAAGATGAGAAAATGTACCTGCCGAAGAGTAAACCTGCTGTTATTACTTATATATTTTGTCCAAGAATGATAGAATACAAAATTGTGCCTGCCGAATTCGCTGTGACGTTATGCTCCGAGAATATACAAACAAAAGGAAGGGAAATACTTATTTGTGAAGAGGAAATGAATGGCAGCTACCAAACACACGACGTTTCCATGGCAGTCGGTTCTACGCAAGGTGGATTTAATAAGGTGACAGCATTCACCCAGCTGAATTTTTCGCGTAGGTATGGCTTACGTCAAAATGATATGCTTTGTTTGTATGTATTGGTATGTTTACATTCGTATGTTTACATTTGCTTGCTGATTTTGACATGATGCTTGCACCAAACGCAACAACAAATACATGTAGGGTTTTACTTATATGTGTTTGCTGTCACCTGTAATAAATTCGCCTTGGTTCTACGTTACCGAAACGACCCGGATTTATATCCGGCCAAGGATTGCCACTCCAGCAGTATTCACCGTATGTAAGAATGGGGAAGGTTTATGCTGCTACAACAACAACAACCAAACACACGAAATTATTCGCACACACAAACACTTTCTCGCCAGGGTGTCATCCGCATAGAAACGCAATAAAACTACATTTAGAGGTATTTTTATAATTCGTGCTTTCATCAGTTTGTTTAGTTTAAGTGTCACAAATCTCAATAATACCAAGCCATTCACTGAGTTCACACCAACAAGTAATTTCTCTTCCTTTTGTTTGCTGTGCTTATTATTATTTTTTTTTTTTGTATTATTATGCTGCATGACGTCAACGATTGTCCAAATCGCGACAAAGTAAGTAACGGTTTTGTAAGGCGCCACCTTCTATATCCTAATAGCCTTGGATATTGCCTACCAACAAATTATGGCACGAACCAATTAAAATTAATAACATATTACATGGGTGGCATCTCAAATTTCGTTAAGTTGTTAGGTGTGTATAACGAAACATTGTTTAGTGCACCGAAAAGATTTTGTTACATTCATCTACACTTGTTTTTGTAAAAATTATATTTTGTCGTCAACTTGTTTCTCTCTAATATACGGTTGCTAGTTCATTATTGTTGCACAATGATACAATTAATAATTTAATTGAATCATGGTCTTGCCTCTAATAAATATTCTTAATTGAGTTGAGTTGATGGTATGGGGTACGAACAACTCGGTGTCATAGCGGCAGCAAATGTATAGCTAATGCTAATCTTAACAAATTTATTGGGATCATTAGTATACCTAAATACTTTGATTTCATTAGCATTCCGATTAACGGTTGAAGGGTAGCACCCTTCAAAAAAGCTTTTCATGAATGTGCTTCGCTAATACTATTGTGGAAGCCCATCGAAAATTGTTCATCACACCGACTGGAGGTGGTAGTCTAATCACAAGCACCCACACTAAAAGTAATATCGAGCTAAGGGGAAAGTCGGTCAGTAATTCAGATTTATCAAAAATGTCGCGAACTAAATCTCGTTTACAAGTTGAAGTATGTGGAGATTGCGGAGCTTCAGGTCTGTAAATTCTGTTTATTGAACTTAAGATGAAATACTAATCATTTTAAAACTAAAATGTTCCCTTACAGATCCCTCATGGGCCTCAATAAATCGTGGTATTTTACTTTGCTCTGATTGCTGCTCCGTACATCGTAGCCTTGGCCGCCATATATCCATGGTAAAGTCATTACGTCAAGGAACTTGGGAGCCATCAGTTTTAAATTTTGTTAACTCGCTCAATTCGCACGGTGCAAATAGTGTTTGGGAGCATCATCTTCTTGATGCAAACTCGACAAAAAGTGACAAGGGTGTACCGCGTGTTAGAAAACCAAGCCCCAAGGATCCGCTGCATCCTACCAAATCAGATTTCATTAAATCGAAACACATAAACTTAGTATTCGCTTTAAAATCTAATCTTCAAGAGGAAGGTGTAATTTCTGGAATAAATCTTGAGAATGAACTTAGCCGACAATTGCATGCAAGTGTAAGGACCAGTAATTTAGAAACCTCACTTCGTCTAATTGTACAAGGAGCCAATCCCAATTACTTTCACGACGAAAAGCGTTCAACACCGCTGCACGTAGCAGCTAAATTTGGACAAGCGTCCCAAATTGAGTTGCTTATTGTGTATGGAGCAGATATTAATGCAATTGATGGCAATGGGCTCACACCACTCGAAGTTGCTAAAGT
Source organism: Anastrepha ludens (assembly GCF_028408465.1). Classification (NCBI taxonomy): domain Eukaryota; kingdom Metazoa; phylum Arthropoda; class Insecta; order Diptera; family Tephritidae; genus Anastrepha; species Anastrepha ludens. The sequence goes on from NC_071502.1 coordinate 1,465,252, forward strand.
TAACAATCACAATGTCATAGCGGAAAGATTATTAGATGCAATGTATGAAGTGACAGATCGCATTATAATGTTTTTAGGTGGTAAAAAACCAGATCATTCGGTAAACAAAAATATTCATTAAAAGGAAATATTAGATTAAAAGAATATGTTCTTAAAATAGTCAGGTTGCCACTTGGTTATTCCGGAAACATCGAGTACTGAAATAAGCGAGCAACTTACCATTGCCAGGAATCGTTTGCAAGTGGTTCCAAATAAAATGTTCGAGGAGTTGGTAATGGACTTATATGATGAAGTGGATCGACGCGAAAACGAAGCAAGTACGATCAATTGTGACAAATCATTTTGCTAAAATATATATGAATTTAACATCTTAAATTTTTACTGTAGTTTGGGCTACTTCCATATTAAACGCTGAAAATGTAGCTGTGCCGTTCTTGCCGGCGAATCCTTTCTTAAGTGCCACTCGAAACCAAGTAAATATTGAAATTAATATATTTAAACTTTGTATTCATACTAAACTAACAGGGCCGACAAAAACTGGCGCGATTCTCACGAAAAGAATTCGCTGGATTATTGACTGATGTCCTGTATGATGCTCGTCGAAGACAAAAAATAGCAAGTTTACGCCCTCTCGATGGGCCCAATTTAAATTCATTTTATAACCCACCATTGTTAAATGAAAATGAATTAGATTTGTCAGATGATGAACCTATTTACGACCCTGTTGCAAGTGACGACGACTATGCACCAGTACCCCCAATAGCACAGCAGGTAAATAGTATGCGCCAAAAGTTTCTTAAATTAAACAATAGTTTCGGGTAATTGTACAATCAAACATGTGTTCATATTTTTCGATGTTCTTTTGTCGTGAATATTAATAAATTGTATAATGCTTACATATGTATGTGCATACATAGAATGAAAAATAGTTATTGCAAATTAGTTTGATATTGTTGACTTTTAAAAATAAAAAATACCCAATAATGTAGTGTTAATAAATTTTATATTTGGTACTGTATTCACTCACAATATGTAGATCTTTTATATTGGTATTTATTTAGATTTTCTTTCTTTATATTTATGTATTTCTCAAATATATTTTATTTTAAGTTCTTAAGCATTTTATGATTTTGTATTCGCCAATTCAGGCTATTGTGCATCAAACGCCCGATGAGCCACAGCATGAAGTGCAGACCTTGTTAAGACAGATAAACGACTACAAATATGTGATTAATCAGCTAAAATCTACTGTTGAAAAGCTTTCGTCTGAAAATTCTGAGTTGAAATCAAAATTTTCAATTGCTCCCGTGGTCTGTGCAATTAATGAGACTGCCGTTCACCATGACTCGCTGTGAGCTGTCTTAATTTTATTTTTATTTTGTTTGGTTTTTTAATTTATTTAAAACTTTTTTTATTGACACTATATTAATAAAGCCGAAATGATTCAAAAGGAGTTGAAAATAGGCGCGAATCGCTCCCACTTCTTGAGGATGTTGGTGGCGGTTCCGTATCTATAGATTCAAACACTTCTAGTTCATCCTCGGCCAACAGTTCGAATCAGTCGACCATCAAGCGCCCAGCAAGCATGTATGAGCGACGCATCGCCCCTCCCTTGCTTAAACCAAGCGTTGAGTGTCGGACCACGGCTAGTATGTATCAAATGGCTGCTGATAAACCATTTTCTGAGGAACTGAAACATCGAACGGATCTGGTGACACGGCGCGTTAAAGAACTTGTGTCTATCATGCAGGATCTGCCCACAAATAAAGATGATTTGGTACCTTGCGGGGAGAGAGTACGCACCGCTGTAATTGAACTAATTTCAATATTTACTACACCGGTAACTTGTTTTTATTCGCTTGCTGAATATCAGTGAAATCATTAATCGACCTTCTTACAATATAATTTCAGTCAAATTACAATGAAACCATAAGAGATATGCTAAAAACATTAACGCGCTATAACATTTTAATACCGCATGAATGTGAAAATTTGCAGAAATCATATTCATTGGATGATAAAGCAGCCATTGAAAAATACAATCATGAGGTACGGGAATGTGCGTATTATATTGTCAGCGCAATGAAGACTCTTGTCATGCAATTTGAATGACCTTACGATTATAATACAATATACATTTTTCTTTTTCATTGAGGTATTTAGGCTTTACTAAAATACTAACGTTAAAATAAAAAATCAGTTAAAAATGTTAATATTTATAATAGTGTTAAAAATACTAAATAGTAATGAACCAACGTTACATAACAAATAAAATTCAAACAGCTTTCAGCGCACCTTTCTAAATATTTTAATTTAATTTCAAATATCAAATATTGTTAATCATTTACGTTTACGACCAAAGTACCATGGTTTGAGAAAAGGCGACATTTTAAGGAAAATGCTCAGCGGTTGCTTGTTTGTTATTTAAGGACTCCTTGATTCTTATTATAGGTAATTTGAACATATAACTCCCTCGTAAACCCAATATATCGAATTTCTCGAAGGGAACTGCTGTTATTGTTGTAGTTGTAACAGCTTAAAGATCCCTGCATAGGATCTCCAGGACGGAGCCAAAAGGAAGAGGTTTAAGCGGGAATTTGAAGAGGTATGTATTTAATGTTATGAGAAGATACCTTCGCATTCCAGACATATGTTGAGTACCAATTTAAACAGCAGCGGTATGCAGAACGCAATTGTACCAGGGTGACGCGGGCCTCTAGAGACAACAGAAGCTCTTCGTTTGCCACAGGTGTTGGCTGAATGCCATTATTCAGAGAGAAGCGTTCGTGAAGGTGGTATTAGACTTTCGGTGAATGTCGTTTAGGGTCCCTCATATTCCGTTGGGTAACTCCAGAGTAGAAGCGGATAGCTTCCAAACGTGTGAAATGAGATGTCTCGTCTAACTTCTTCCTTTTCAGACCAAGAAATGCGCTGCATCCTTGATGCTTGCGCAGATTATATGAGTGACAGTCGCGCGAATTTTCTCAAATCTTTTCAGATACTTTTACGGACCTTAATTTAATGTAACAATTCTTTTTTGTTCAATATTCTTTCGAATGCGCCCACATTGCTTAAAGTCCAACATTTACTTTTCTTGTGCAGCGAAAATTTTCAAAATTCTTAAATTATTTTATAAAATTTGCCTTGACGTGGTCTTTTGTGTACAATAAAAATTAATATTGCAAATTATGATGATTTAGTTAAAACCAGCAATATAATCTGCCTGATTGTCTATTTTCGTTTAATATATTTATATACTTATAATCTAAGCAAATATTTGAGCGAGTATTCAAAGCCTTTTATAGTTCATTCAAAGTTATTGAACTTTGTCCATTGTGGAGCGTGAAGTAAATCAGACTAAACTAGGTTACTCAGAGCTTGAAACTAAGGGAATTAAATTATTTTCCAATAAGAAATTATATATACACTAAAAGCTTGGCTTGTATATATATCTATAACTGTTCTGCTTATAAGGAAACTTATATTTAGCATATGATATGACAATTCGCAGGCCTAGGACGTTGAATTTCATATCCAGTAATTTGCACTAACTTGTACTCATAAGTGAACTAGTTTTTTATTAAGATCCGAGGTTCAAAAATTTTCATTACTCGTCTTCAGTCTCGGTAATTACAGTATTCGTTATAGAAGTTTCATTTCTCAACAATAACTGATTGAAGTGTTCTTCGCTCTGAATTTGAACAATCCTTTGTTGCACAATTGGAGCTAGTTCGCAACTTGCTTGTTCTAAGTCCTCCAAAGAAGCTCGCCGTAACATCTTAAAAATAGTCACTTTTATTTCAATACTTTTTTCTAAATTGCAAATTTTCGTTACCTTGGAGGCTTTTACGTTGGAAGAATCTACCGATTTTACATGATGTCCAACAGACAGCTTTCTTATTGGCGATGGCCCATCTAAATCTAGATTTTCCAGCATTTGTACCATACTGTGCCGCCGAGAAAGCGTGACTAAAGATTGTCGATGTTTGGTGTGGTGATCGCTTTTTTCGTTACGTAAATTAATAGCTTTGAAATGGTTTTGTATGGTAAGACCTAATTCAGGACAGAGATCCTCATCAACCTATTGCATTAAAACAGGAGATTAATATAGAATTGGCTGTACGCATTGCGGTTATTATCTACCAGAATTTTAGCATTCTTGAACATGGTGAAACCATCACAACCGTTATATATATAGCTTTTAATACATGTTTTGTACATTTGTTGTAGATTGATAGACTCATCTGCCACCTGTATCAACCGTGGGTCCACACGTTTTCCTGGTGGTTTGGTGGGGTCGAAGGCAAATGTCACACCACTAACCTAGCAAGAATAATAAAATGGCGATAAATAAATGTTTCTTTACGTATTGTATATACTTACTTGAGGAAATCTGCCTTCTAACTTTGGATATGCTGATACAGCATTCTCTAAAGCTTCCCACAAGCATTTTCCTGTAATCTCTAACAGTATGAGTGGGTCCCGCATTGGTATTACATTCACCAAATCACGCATTGTAAACGGTCCCGGGGGGTGTATTTGATCTGAGCGAAAAGTACCTGAGTTGATGATGACCACGTCCGCTCCTGTAGCGGCCAAAACGACATCGCAAACCCAATTGCCTAAATTGGTTTCCTGTGTGCGGATGAAAGAGAAACGCCCATCCAAATCCACACTGAAGTTTCCGAGGACTTCAGTCATTTTAGCTTCAACAACCTCTGAAAATTCAAAATTCTATTTAAAACATCTAAGTATGAAAATATGTACTGTAATGCTAACTTTTCACACACAAAATTCAAAATTTTACAGGAATCAAATATAACAGGTATCTTAAATTTATGAATTGAAAACATTGCCCATATTCTGAAATTTAGCGAAAGAGTTCTTTTATAAATATTTTTTATGTTGCTTGATGACTAAAACGCAGAGGAAATATTGTATATTTTCCATTGCCAATCTATATCTATACCTATATATACATAAATACATATACCAATGTACATTTTTTGCAGAGTTCTTACACTACATTTTCTCCTATTCCTAATGAATTATACAAGTTTAGTTTGGGGAAACGAAATCCATTATTTTTGCGTAAAATATTTGTGCAAATGGTTGCAAACTGTTTTATGGTCGACTGGTCGAAGTTACGACTACAAACATGACGGTCAACTCCGATTTTATTGACATTTTCTTTAACATCAAAAATGCCTGAATGGAATCGATGAAACCAAAACGGCACTTTTACAGTATCGGCACCATACCACCGGTCTGGCTTGCATTTTCACATTTATCAAAGCATAACTGTAAAATGTACCGAATTTGCTCTTTGTTGACTTCCATTCTTAATATCCCATAACTCACAACTGAATGAAACAAACAAAAAACAGAAAAAAGATTTTTTAGTCTGAAATATCACCTTGACAAAGAGCATACACTTTAAATTGCGCTTTGCGTCGTAAGGTATCGATCACTACAACCATTTACCGAGAAAATAACGGATTTCTTTTTCGCCAAACTAATCTAATTTCGTTTTTTGTTTCCATTGGTAATGCATTATGCAATTCCAGAGCTACATAAACATCGAATTTTGTGATTTACTGCTTATTGCCTATTCTAAAAGCATCATTATTTCTTATTTCATATTTTTGTACTTCACCTACGTATTCAATCCCATTCCTTAAATGTACTGGTGAGCTTTTATTTTTAATTTTGTGTATTACCATAAGGGAATTTAATTCAAATCGTCATTACGTTTGTCCACTTTAAGGTTTCTAACATTACCTTAATTGATGCGTCGCATACCTTCATTCTGCAATTTCTGGAATATTTTCATTAGGTTTTGGCTGCACCATGTAAAGTGTAATATTATATATGTGACTGTGGAACAATATTATTCAAAATGCGGTTTAATCATGCAATTATACATTTTTATTGCAGTCATTATGTCTATTGCATGACCATTTTTTACCAATCTTCTATGTTATGTACAGTTAGCTAGCAACAGAAAAAATAAACGTTATGCAACAACGTTTTTATGATATTATAACTGTTATGTTATGTCCCTGAAATTTTATTTATTTTTTGGCCAACAACCCATTTCGACTTTCTGTCTGCAGAACATAAAAGTACAAATTTTTCCACAACAGTTACCGAAACGACTCGCCCAGGACTGACACTCCTACAGCATTACCCAAACAGTTGGGGGAAATGTATATGCTGTTACAACAACAATTAACTTTTTAGGTAAAATTTCTTATCTCATGTATATACATACATATTACCTATATTCACTCTCTTTCTAGCTATCATGTAAGAAATTTTTGAAACACTCCAAACAATTAGTGTTTACGTCCTCTTATTGTTTGAATACTGCGCTTGTTGTTGTTGTTATAGCTGCATACGCATTCCCTATAGATATACGGGGAATGCTGCTGGGGTGACAGTCCTTAGCCGGATATAAATCCGGTTCGTTCCGGTTACGTCTTGGAACGACTGCGCTTGCTGTTGTTGTTGTAGCAGCAATACTGCGCTTGCTGTTTTACCCTCTGTCTTACTTTTCAAAACGCTTATGCATGACAATAGATTGGTATTTTACATGTAAAACAGTAATATGTACCTGAGTATTTTTCCAATTCTTCTTTTAACTCTCTATCTTCATCAAAATCCGATGTAACATTCACTGGTTCAATGTGAGCAATAAGTTTTCCATTCTCATCGCGTTCCTTCCGTATTGTAATTTTTGAGAATTGACGGAAATCTGTGCCTGACTTTATGATTTTTATCCCATTTACTTCTTGTATTTCATATACGTGATCATGTCCGCCGAGTATTAAATCTATGCCAGCGCAATTGGCCGCTAATCTTATATCGTTTGGGGTTCTCATATGTGTTAATGCGATTATAATTTCACAGCCCTCGTTTCGCAGTTGTGCCACTAACTTGTTTCCCGCTTCTACATAGTCAATATAGGTTACTTCATTAGGATCAATAGTGGGTAATGTTTCCAGCCACTCCCTTTCTACAAGGCCTATCAAGCCAATCGACGTTTGATTGTGGAGCATGGAATGAGACATCTTTCCCCCTCCGAGAGGTTTTCCTGTTTCATTATCAACCACGTTGGACATAAGCCAAGGAAAAGTTGTATTTTTTATCAAATTTACTAGAACATCCAAACCGTGATCTACATATAAATTCATTAAAAAACGTTAATTTTTATAATACAATAGAATAAAAATATGTAATTATGTACCTACCAAAATCATGGTTTCCAAAGACAGCACAATGAGTGCCCGTCCTTTTTAGTACCGGTATCATCTGCTCGCCCTGGGTGAAGGTGCTTACTAAATAAAAAAACTAGTTGTTATCAACTTAGTTATTGTGCAATATTCTATCTTACACATGCTTGGCGAAAATATATCACCACTAAACAAAACCAAAGGCTCCAAGTGAGCAAAAGATTTAATTGCAGTGCAAAAGCGTGCAGCACCACCTACTGGTTCCTTTCCAGAGTTCGGCTCGATATTATAGACGTCATTGTAATGTAAAATAGTTAAAGGTACCTCGTCTGACATAGACATCCTCGATAAATATCTTGGCTGATCTAGCTCCCGAATTCTCGACTTTAAGCGATTTGGGTCGGTTAACAGGAGCGCCTGACGATGATGGTTGTTTAAATTTTGTGACTCGGTAGAGAAGAATTTACGTATGAAGAACGATAATTCCTTTTGTGGCACAGTCTTTGAGTTGTAGTTACAGTCGAACGCAGAAACAGTGCTATTAACATCAAAGCCCTTGAACAAAAAGTTCGGACTTAAATTTTGCTTTTGGGAAATTGTTCGCTTTCCAGTTTCTCGTACCCGAAATTGGCGACTGAAAAATCAATATCAAAAGTTTAATTCTACTGATATTCACAATTAACATAATATTATTATTTTTTACTTTACTGGAAGTGTTTTATCAAACAAATTCCTTTGAAATAAAAATATTGCTAAAATCTTTAAAATTATTTGAAACACTTTTGAAATATTTGACTATGAATATTGATTCAATTGATTTTAACAATTGCAACAAAGCATTAATATGTTATAATATATAGTTTGCTCCTTAAGTCTTTTGTTTTCACTCAACTAATTTGCCAATCAATCTTTTGATAATCCTCTTCGCTTCGCCAAGCGCTAGCAAGTGGGGAATAGGTGAATCAATTCGAGTAAATAAACATATTTTAGTAGCGCTGCCAAAAATTATAACCGTACGCGCTAGCAGCGAATCTTGCTCCATAGCTTCTTTGTTGCTTTCACATGCAATTTGTTCGTCAAGTGAGTGAAGCCCAGAGATAGCGAGCAGATAAATGGCGAATCGAAGGCGCCTGATATTACATTAGGAGTTTATCGAGTGTATTGAAACACCGCCCGTATTGATGAATTTAAAGACTCTTTCGACATCAAAATATGGATTGGAAACCCCAATGAAAAATTTTAAATATAAAAGTTATTTTCAAACCTACTACGGTTCACCTGAAAAGTAATCCATTATTTTTGAGCAATATTCTTGGGCAAATGGTTTAAAACTATTTTATGGTTGATCTTTAGCTCCTGGGCGATACTAGGACTACTAACCTACCGGTCGACTTCGATTATGTATGTGATTTTATCGACATTTTATGAATATACTTTTTTATATGTTGTTGTTGTAACAGCATAACATTCCCCATAAATGTTTGAATAATGTTGAAAAGTGACAGTCTTTGACGGATATAAATCCGGTATTTCCGGTAACGTAGAACCGACAACCTTCAAAAGTCCTTACCGTACTTTTTATCCAGACACCATTCTTGGTCCACTCTGGAAAATATTGCGCCCGATTGTTTAAACCAGTAAAATATTACTTTAATAATTCATACATACATATACTATGTGAATATCTTTTGCGTTTGGGAATATTTCAATATTGAGAGGGTATTATAAGGAAGCCCATCAATTTGGGACAATATATACATATGTATGTTTAAAAGTTTGCAAGTATTGATTTAATCAGTGAGCTTTCCATGAGGTGCTGCTGTCATGTACATACATATGCATGTAAACGTTTGGGGAAATAACTAATTTTCGCATTCACATTACAGAGAAGTTGTCCAACTCTAAATTCAAATCGCGAATAGGTGAATAAAAAGCGACACTACGTGTTAGATATACTGATCTTAATTAATTCAGCAAAATCAAATCAGCAAACTTCCTCCACACACAAGACGCACACAGTTCACAAGTGGACTAATCCATTTCAGCTGTGATTCCGCGTATATGACAAATATCGCCACCTTACTTTAAACTTGTATAAACGATACCGTATCCTAAAAATTTTAAATACCTAGCTTATATTAATGTGCTTTATTTCCAGTGAAAACTGAATACTTAGGTATGTAGAGGAGAAATCTCTTTCCCATTGTACTTGATTTTAATTTAATTGGTTGGAAAATAACCTTACACTGACTTCCAATTGCCAATATCATACTTATTTGTTGTCTTTAGCATTTGACACATTAAAAGAGTGTTGCTTCTTTAGTGTTTTTGGCGTTGGAAATTCGCAATGCGAATATGTTAAACTGATTAATTAAACATAATAAAGTCTGAACGGCAGCGCAAAAAATATGATTAGGAAATTATACTTTTCGGCAATAGAAAATATATGTATGTATATCTTATACATTAGGTCTAAAAATATATTTTTTTTAGATTTCTAAAAACAAATAATTTGATTTCTTTGTAATAAAAAAAACTTATCTATCAAACACTTTGAAACTGTCACTGAAATCTTTGATTTAAATATTAGAAATCACTTGTAGTCTTCGATAAACATGAATGCATCCCAGGCGATGTGAAGAAACTCTAAACTAAGTACGATATATGTAATTTAATTGTTGTAACGCAATAAAACATTATATATAAATTTTTGGAAAAGGCTGTGGAAGTGGGAGTTCCCGGCTAGATTTAAAGAACGTATGTACATACATATGTAGAACCGACTATCGGTGGACTGGCTATTCGTGGTATTTTTTGTAGCAGTAACGCCAATAACGGCACTCACATTATAAAGGGATTGACAAAAAATTCTCAAATTATAATTATAACGAAAGTCATAAGGGAAATAAAGATGATTGATTAAAAACTTTGCAAAATGTAAGTGGCGTGGCAGTCGCTTTTTTAATTAATCCAATCACGTTTTGCGGCCGCCGTAGCTGAATGGGTTGCTCACGCATCAGAAAGATAGTAGGTTCTAATCTCGGTGAAATTCCGAAATGAAGAAAAACATTTTTCTAATAGCGGGCGTCCCTCGGCAGGCAATGGCAAAACTCCGAGAGTATTTCTGCCATGAAAAAGCTACTCATAAAAAATATCTGCCGTTCGTAGTCGGCTTGAAACTGTAGGTCCCTCCATTTGGGGAATAACATTAAGACGCACACCACAAATAGGAGGAAGAGCTCCGCCAGCCATCCAAAAACGGTGTACGCGCCAATTATATATGTATATATGTATATAATCACAATTGGTATTGGCTTTATCGATTTCATCTAACTTTTTCAATTTTATACTTTTAATTGTCTTATTGTTGCGTTACAGAAACTAAGATCCATGTATCCACATGATAATAAAGAAAGTCAAAGTCATTCGCAATTTTAGTAAAATTGCTTATAAAAAATATGCATATAAATACATACATATGTACATATTTATTTCACTTTATCGGTTTGTATTGTATTCTATACCCATGATAGTCGCACAACAATTTAGACATTTTTCTGGAAATTTAAATGGATCGGTCATGAGTAGGGAGGACTTCATCATCATGCATCAGATGTTTCCTTAACACTATATGTTGCAAGAAAATATTAAAATAGTAGAAATCAATATTACTATTTGTAATGACCCGTGGTGTCCAATATCGAATACAAATAAATTAGATCACAATATTTTGGATTTTATTAATAGATTCTTATTTTTATTAAAACCAGTCGATACACACAAGAAATCTTCTCTATCTGCACGCCAAGGCGCCATCTTCGTCTCCTCGCGCTGTCAGTCACTTTCCGTGTTGCCATATCATTTCCTCGCATCCGGGCTGCCAGGTCTCCACACCCCTCCCTTGTTTTTCAATTTCAAAATCAGTTTTTGATTACTGTTTCCTGGTTCATCATTCGTTGCTGTAGACGATGGGGCTAGAGCTCCTGATTCCGGAAACTCTGTAGTTAACGAATCAAGGACAGGTATTCTTTTCACGTGACTTATGTTTCGACGGAAGACTTTGCCATTACCACGAATTACAATATCGTTTCCACTACGGTCTATAACCTCATATTCCACAGTATCAAAATTAGTCGTCAGCTTGTTTGGGAATAGTACATTTCGAAGAAGAACCTTATCGCCGACCCGAATTTCATTTTCTTTCGCTCCTCGATTCGTGTCCCCTTTTTGCTTTCCCTTTTCTTTGTTTAGCATGTCCATGTCCTTAGCTTCTTCATCTAAAATGTTCTCCTTAATGTCGTGAATTGATGGTATTTTATCTCGCAGCCGTCTATTGAATAATAATTCCGATGGTGATCTGCCAGTCGTACCATGAGGAGTAACATTATACATCAGAATGAACTTTTGTATCTCCTTTTTATAATCTACTCCCCTTGAGTGAGCAATCTGTAATCGCTTAAGAATTGAACGGTTTATATTTTCCACTTCGCCATTAGCTTGTGGCCAATAAGGTGGAGACGTCATAAGGTCAATAGCATTATCTGCACAGAATCTTTTAAATTCATCGCTGACAAACTGCCGTCCATTATCAGCAGTAATGGATGTAGGATAGCCCAGTCTCGAAAACATCTCTTCTAAACTATCAATTATTACCGCGGATGTAATTTTCTTCACAAATCTCAACTCATGATATCTCGAATAATAATCGATTACAACAAATACATATTCATGGCTCGGCAACGGTCCCAGCAGATCCATGGCTAAGCATAGCCAAGGCCCTTCCGGTAGAGCGCGTCTGTTCATTGGGGCAGGTGGGTTTGGTCGTGATACTAATAAACATTCATGACAGCGTTTCACAAACTTCTCGACATCTCGATCAACTAAGGGCCACCATAACTTAGATCGGACTCGTCGCTTCATTACAGTTTCTCCTGGGTGTCCTTCATGTGCTAATTCTAATACCCTGGACCTCAAATTAGATGGTATCACTATTTTGGTTCCTCTCAATAGAATATTTCCTAACGTACATAGTTCGAACCTGTATGGAAAATATTTGCTTTTGTGATCAATACTCCAGCTATCGTTCTTTACTCTGCTTATTGCATCCATAAGATCCGGATCCGAATTATTTCCGCGCGCTATTTCCAAAATTGTCAATGCAGGCGGTATGGATTTCTCAATAATTGTGCTTATATGGTGTTCGCAGCCCTTATCAAAATTTTCGGACTTACCCGTACAAAGTCTGGAAAACGAATCAGCAATGTTTGTTTTACCTGAGCGGTACACAACTTTAAACTTAAATGATTGGAGCCGTAGGACCCATCTCTCGATACGTGCAGGAGGCTTTGATGTAGGTTTAAAAATCGTTTCTAACGGCTTGTGGTCTGTAACCAGCTCAAATTCAATTCCCGCTAAGTAATAATAAAACCTTTCGACGGCCCATACTAAAGCTAGACTTTCCTTTTCGGTTTGTGAATACCGCCGTTCGGTTTCAGATAATATTTTACTAGCAAACGATATTACCTGTGGGCTTTCATTCTCGAATTGCAGAAGCACTGCTCCCAACGCTACTGGACTAGCGTCTGCAATGAGTTGGGTACGACTCTTCGGGTTGAAATACGACAATGTTGGCAACATAGCAAGCCTTTGTTTCAATTGGTGAAATGAATCATTTTGAAGTGTGCCCCACACAAATTTCGCGTCTTTTTTAGTCAGCTTTCTAAGAGGTTCTGTGACATTACCTAAGTCTGGAATGAACTTGCCAAGATAAGTTACTAATCCCAAAAAACTCCGAATTTCTTCCTTGTTTGATGGTGCTCGAAATTGCAAAATAGTATCTACTTTTCCAGGATCAGGATCTATACCTCCACTTGATAAGATATGACCCAAGAATTTTAGTTTTCTTACCTTCCAAAAACATTTCTCGTCGTTTAGTTGCACATTGTATTCCTTGAAAGTTTTTAAAACTTTTGCTAAGTTCTTATCGTGTTCTATTTCTGTTTTTCCGTACACGATTATGTCGTCAAGATAGTTCAAAGCATTCTCACAACCTGCGAGTAAATTTTCCATGGTTTTCTGAAAAATCTCAGGAGCCGAGTTCACTCCAAACAGAAGACGTTTGTACCTAAAAATACCTTTATGGGTAATAAAAGCTGTTATCTCCCGACTGCTCTCATCTAGTTCCAGCTGGTGATAAGCGCTTTTTAGATCTAGCCTTGTAAAATATTTGGCATCTTTCAGTCTGGTCATAAATGAGTCAAATGTGGGAAGGGGGTAATTTTCCCTCAAAATGGCTTTGTTTGCTCTCCTCATGTCAATGCATATGCGCAAATCTCCATTTTCTTTATGTATAATAACCACAGGAGACACCCATGCACTCGGTCCCACTACCGGCTCGATAATGTCTTGCGTTAAAGCTTCATTTAACTTCGCTTCAACTTTTCCTTCCAATGCTGCTGGAATTCTTCTAAGCGGTTGCTGAACCGGCTTAATAGAGTTATCAATTGTTAAACAAATTTTGATATCTTTGATTTTTGGAAACGGCTGAATTTCACGTATCTGGTTCACCCCAAGACCTAGCTTCAACACATTTAGTTTAATCGCAGTATCCCTCCCTAACAAAGATTGTCTACCATTTTCAATCACGTAAAACGTAGAAATCAAGTCTGATGTCATCTGTACTCCAATAACTGACTCAAAAACAACTTTAACTTTTAGCAAGTCGTTCCCAGCGTATGCACGAAATTTCTTTTCTGAATCCGTTCTCGTATTCCACATAGTTGCTTGCCGCCTGTTTAAAACTTCCCAGTCATCATCACTCAGTAAATTAAACTGAGATCCGGAATCAATCAGCATCGATATTTTATGACCCCCAATGTAACACTCTATTTTCTCATCCATGTTAGAAATTGAGCCATCCTCTAACATAATTTTGAAACAATCAAAAGCTTGTACATCGCTATCTTTTGTTTCTTGCTCGAAATTATCTGCAACTGAAACATATTTTACGTTCGATGTACCGGGCTTCGCTCTTTTAGCATTTTTGTTGAAGGAATCTGGTTTACGTTTATTACTTCTTGTGCGACACATGCGAGCGAAATGTCCAACAAAACTGCATTTATTACACTTCGCGCTTTTCGCTGGGCATCTTACATTGCTAGCGAGATGTCCCTGTTGTCCGCATCTGCTACACTCTTGGCCAGTTTGTTTACTGGTTTCAGAAGACGAAATTTTGCAAATGCCAGAGCAAGTCGGAGCCGTTGTCATCTCACCAGATTCACTGTTGATTTGCTCATATACGTGGCACATTTCTATTACCTCATTAAGTGAATATTCTTTCTCCAATAACCGTTTTTTCAGATCTTTCGGGGCCCAAGCATCTATCAATTTGTCTTTCAAGTTATAATTTATAACCTCTTCTTTAGTTTGACCAAACTGACATTTGTTGATCTGATTTCTTAACCGTAAAATAAAATGACTTAAATTTTCATCATTTTCTGGTAGTAGTGATCGAAATAAATGGCGCTCAAACGTTGAGTTTCTTTTGGGCGAAAAATATTCGTTTAGCTTTTTTACCAGAATTTCAAACGCATCTTCATTTGGGCTCGGTTCTATCACCGCACCAGGAATGTTATATATTACTTCCTGGAGTTGTATGCCACCTAGGTGCAATAACTTATTGCGTTTCTTTACCGAATCTTTAATTTCTTCTGCTTCAAGATATAATCTAAAAGCCCGATACCATTTTTCCCACTCAATTCGAATTAAAGATTTGTCAATTGTCTCACACATAAATGGTACTATGCCTGTTGAACTCATAGCTACACTGCAATCAATATCTTCTCGCCGCAGTGAATTTAAAATTGAATTTGCAAACAGCAACTCGGTGCTTCAAAATATATTGATTTTTTTTTTTTTTTTTTTTTTGACTCTTCCTGTTTATGTTCTTGTTTTTACATGGAAGTCTTTCTCACGCATGCTTGGCATTGACTTGTCAGTGTGCTTCTGAAACAAAACAACACTAACACTTTGCGTTTCTTTTCCATTAACAACATAAACTTACATTTCACTTACGACACTTTCGTAAAATTCGCATTCGTCCCTTTCCAAGGGATCTGCGTCTGCTTCCAAATGACTTGCTAATGCGTTTTCTGAAAACGAAACTCCATTAGCACTTTTAATCATATTTTAGATCACAGAATGTACATATGTACATTCTTGCATTCAAACATGTACACACATGCATGTATGTATGTATGAACATTTATATGGATATGCACATGCGTGACTGCATGCCTTTTTTTTTTTTTTTTTTTTTTTTTCCACATATATTTACCTCGTCGCCAATGTAATGACCCGTGGTGTCCAATATCGAATACAAATAAATTAGATCACAATATTTTGGATTTTATTAATAGATTCTTATTTTTATTAAAACCAGTCGATACACACAAGAAATCTTCTCTATCTGCACGCCAAGGCGCCATCTTCGTCTCCTCGCGCTGTCAGTCACTTTCCGTGTTGCCATATCATTTCCTCGCATCCGGGCTGCCAGGTCTCCACACTATTATTCGTCCAGGAGCCAGGGGTCGATTTTGGACTGCGTTTTTATACCGTTAAATTCTTGACTATACTTGTGATTTAGCTTTCATGAATAACGAAAGTGAACGTCAGCTGGCGCACCCGCGGTGGGTGTGATTGTGGGAGGGTACGAAACGTGTCGAACAAATTTCTACTAACTCATTTTATACCAGCTGAAATTTTTTTCATGTATTGTTGACATGTAGTAGAAAAAAAATAGTCAGCTGCGCGGTAGAGGGGGGAACGTCACGTCAGCTGCACAGGTGAACTTGTAAAAAAAATTGAAAAGTAAAACTACTTTATGCCGATTGAAATGATCAAATATTATAGTATTAATAAATGAAAATGGAAAAATAATCGTCAGCTGATTGCCCGTTGGGGGAAAAGACGTCAGTCATAGCATTGAAAATTCCGCACGCCGCCGAGATGTGATGTGAACGCAATGATACATTCTTACATTCTTGCTTCGGCTGACGGTCTTCCCACCGCTATAAACGCAGCTGACCATCATTATTATATTTTCATAAGTGTCCAAAATTATGTAAAAAAATTCAATCGGCATAAAGTAGTTTTACTTTTTCATTTATTTTACAAGTTCGCCTGTTCAACTGACGTATTTTCCCCCCTCTACAGCGCACCTGAATATTTTTTTTTTATTCTACTAAATGTCAACAATACACAAAAAAAAATTCAGCCGGTATTAAATGAGTTGTTAAAAAATTTTTTTCCACACGTTTTGCAGCATCCCACGCACGTACACGCCGCTACTGGACCAGCTGACGGCTGGTTTCGTCATCCATTGGATGGCGTCTGCCTTCAGTATTAAAATCAGTCGGCATGAAATGATGAGGTCAAAATGACCCCTGGCTCCCGGACTATATCGAGACATATCCTTCAATGCAGAAAACCAATCATGAAATTACCACTTAATCAGTCAATCAAATACTCGATATAAGAAAATCAACGTTTGTGACTTCTGGAGTTGTCACTATGAGCTACAAAACAAAGTCGAATTGCTTAGAATCTTGTATGAAAAAATTGGTATGCATATCAAAAGGAACTGATTGTAAATTTTAATTTTTTGCTTCATTTTTATTTGCATTATTTATTTGCATTATTTATTTATATGAATATACGGTACATACAATGCAATGTTTCTGTTAACATACGATTTACTATTTGAAATACTTAGTTATAATAACTACTGAGTTGAAAGTATATTGCGCATTTGTCGTATGGCTGTTACCAAACGCGGTTCACATCCGACGCTCAAAGACAAATAGTTTTCTGGAGCAGCTTTCAATAAAACCAAAATTTGAGATAGATTTGCACTAATGGATAATCCCAAATCCTCCACCACATTTGATAAATATTCAATATCCACAGCAAACTGTTTGGAGGCAGTGACAGACAAACTTTTTATTTGCAACAGTTGAGATTGGTATAGTTGACAGCATTGCTCCACTACTAATGATAATAATATATCGGCACAGGGAACAGATTGTGTATATTTAACATTGCATATCTCTAGAGCTTGTTTAAGCAACGGTGAAGGTGTAAATAATAACGGCTCTAGATGTTGTGGTAGGGTTAATAGATATTGGCCAACTTGAGTAATGCATTCTTGCGGCACAAAACTGAACTCTGGCATATTAGCTGGCATTAGTGAATCAGAAGTTGAATTCAGTGATGGTTGAATATTTGATAGATGCCCTTCTACTGGTTTTAGTAACACGTTTAAGGCTATGTCATGACTTTCCACACAGTGTCCTTTTATTTGGTCATATATAGATGTAAAAAATGTCGCCGATGAAGAATATGATGAACCGGTTTCCACAAATTTTTGTAGATATTTGTCAATGTCGCTTATTAGTTTTTTTTGCTCTTGGCTATCACAAATCTTATATATATGAAATTTATTAGAATTACTCGAAACCAGATTTTCCTTTAATCTGATAATACGGTTCTGCATAGATTTTTCAAACTTTTGTAGTTTTATTTGGAAATCCGCCAAGCACTGCAAAAGTGACATAGCACATTGCAGTGTTAACCAATTTTCTGCCCCATGTGTAATACTTAAAGAAATTTGTCGTTGAGTTTTAGAAAAATTTTCTAGCATTTTTTTCAAAGTTCCACCCATTATTTCAATAAGCCTGCATAATCCTAAATCGTCTGTTATATTTTTGCACCGATTACATGCATCATACAACCAATCAAAGATTTTCTGATTACAATTCTCCAAATGACGAACTGAATCCACCGTCGATGGTTGGCTTACTAATAATTTATCTACTTGTGTTGATAATTGCGTTTCTTCTATCCGTGGGTATTGTTCTATAAATTTATGAAAATATCCATAAACAGATTGCACTAATTGGAAATGGGTTTCATTTGATAATTCAATTTTTGATTGCTCAAGAAATGCAATTAAATGCGATATAAAAGTATGATTCGCTCGGGCGTACTTTTCCAAAAGTTCCAGCCTCTCATTGGATGCCTTGAGTAATTGCAATATATTGCTATCACGCGTTGGTTGTAATGATGGCAGAACTTCTATTAATACAATTATTGGCTGAAAGTTGCCACGAGGGTTGTCAAACACCTGTGTGCACCATTTAACTTGCTGTTGACAATGCTCCAATAAATGACTGTAGAAAGCTGAGAGAAAATCATTTTGAATTGTACTTTCTGTTGCTTGAATGTCCAAGATTTGTTTCCATTTCTGTTGCAAGGAATTTTTTTGAACCGCTCGATAGTATTGCTTCAATTGTGAGACACGATGAATTCCAGAAAAAATGTTTACGTATTGCTTGGATTGGTCTATATTACCTTCAACAAAGCTTTGAACCACATTTGGGGATGCTAGTGCTTCCAATCGATTCTTAAAATCTTCGACCTGTGCGAGTCTTTCCGTATGACCAACTAATTGTTCTTGTACCTGTAGTGACTTTTGCAAGCTTAGCAGCTTTTCGAAAGCATCCTATAAGATAATCAAGATTTACGTACGTACACATGAAATGGTCGAACTTTACATACTTACTTTCAAATTATTGTGTTCAAAGCAATCTTCGAGATCGCAGATTAAATTCCCCCAACCATCTGATTCTTGCAGTGATTCCTTGGCCTTTTGAAGTTTAGTTTGCATGGTATTTAAGCGTTCTAATGCTGCCATGCAATCACCTGTTTCTTCATGAACATTTGTCATTTCCTTACGCATTGAATGCATTCGCTTTTTTAATTCTTCTACTTCAGCTTGAAGTAAGACAGCGTCCTTAATAACACGAGGCATACCAGATACTATCTTCTGGCTAGTTTCTTCGACAACACAGTGCACTTGTTGTATATAAAGGTGTAATTTAGATACATATTTAGCTATAAAATCCTGTGCAACGCTATCTTTAACATTCTGCTGGGGCGAAACACCATTATCCACGCTTCCGTCTTCTATTTCCTTCAAATGTTTACTGTAGTTTCCATTTATCCAATCTATTGCATTAAACGACTCATCAGACAACGCAGCTATATCCATTTTCCTTCGAATAATTGTTTATATTCTTCAGCAAATAAGATTTCATGTAAATGAGTAAATTGTCATACGTTGCATCTAGGAATTTTAATAATATTTCGATTAATATGTAATCGAATATGTTCTCTTATTATCGATTGCCGTTTACATTTGCTGTGTTTTAACGGACAAATGCATATGCATATTTTAGTTCTTTATCCGGTCTCCAGAGGCGCTGTATAGCAATAGAGGGTATAATTACAATCCCGAACAAAACTCATTACTAATTTGTTACGTTCACATAGAGTAGATTATCTACTTTTTCATGCTTAACTCAAAATCCATACAAAATTTCTTTCCCGAAATCTGAAATTACATTTTACATAGCTTTTTTTCATACAACTCTGTGATTTCTGTGGTATAGATAATTATTTTTACGAAAGTAAAGAGAAACTTTAAAGTAAAAACTAAAATTTTTGTTAGGTATTATGAACTATGCATTCATATTACAGAAAAAAGCGTGTGTCCAAAGCGTCTTTGGTCTTTTATTGTTTATTATAAGATGTTATATGGAATTTTGCATGCGTTTTGGTGCCATCTTTTTTTGAAACCTCAGTAGACGTCGTTTACGGATTTCCTCCAACTGTATATTACTAGCAGCCAATTGCACGATTAAATTAACTATTGCTTCTTCTTGCCTTTTCTTCATATCGTTAATAATAATTAAACAAACCAAAACTCCAAAATATTCCACCAAAGCCATTTCTATGAAGAAAAACCTTTCAAAACAGTATTGACAGCTGATTGTCAATTTTGCCATATGTGAACGGGTAAATAAATTTTGTGGATTTATGCTAATTACTGCATATGCGAACGTACTTTAAATGTTGTTCTCGTTCTAGTGCTCGATGACAGCTGATCAGCAATAATTGCATTTCTCCAAGATTGTATAGTGCTTTTAACTTTAATAAAATCTTTAATTTAGATTTGCGTGATCGTGGCTAAATTTAAGCATGAATTTACCACGAAGAAATGTAAATAACCTGTTATTTTTACCGAAAAACCGGGAGTATGTTGATGAAATGTACAGTGTAAGTAGTCTCTGCGAAACACACAGTTTATACTGCATTGCATTTATCCTTTAAGGCACTGTTGGATTTCGTTTCGGCAGGTAAAACTGTCGTAGTCCTTACACATTTTGACACATCCCCAAGGCTGCTACCGTTAATACAAAAATCGGGAATAGAAGTGTACAAAAATAAGCAAGCACTACAGAGGCTGATTTTTATGTAAATATATCGAGATATAAACAAATACATGTACATACATATTATATTTATGGTTTGTTTCAGATGTTGTGAAAATGTGAATGCGGCAATAAAAAAATTGTTTGACTTGCATGACTGGACGGTGAAACCTAATATAATTATAATCGATCTATACACATTTGCTTGCTCGACAAACATAGTTACATGTTTTTCTCATGATATGGCAAAAACTTCAACAGCCTCTCCATTTTTACAGCAATTGGTTCAATGTATAGCAATTTTGTTTAGCATGATGAATTGCTTAAAACTCGATAACCCGGAACAAAAGTTTCCAGCCCATCTGCAGTCATTCACAAGTACGCCCTCCAAAGTATTTAGCATTCTAGTATTACAAAAGCACGATTGTGTTCTTACTTCATCGCAAGTGGAGCTCGTAACAGATTTATATTATGGTATTAATGCCTTCGACGACTTCAAAAGGATTGCCAACGTGATTCTGATATCATCTACAAGTATAAATACTTAAAAAAGTGTATAAAGTTCGAGCAGAAAACATACACACTTTCATTTAAGCTTTGAGAATGAAAAACACAGTACCATTACGGGTTACTGTATTTAAGAACCCATCTCAAAATGAATTAATTGATTCTTCTATGGTGAGTTAAACACAATACAAACGTAGAGTTCCCTCAACAGCCGAGAACTTTTTTTATTTTTGCTGATGAAAGCAAATTGAACCTTTTTCGTCCCGATGGAAAGACATTTAACTGTAGAACGTGGTGAAAGTCGCGTTGTGGTTTGGGGTTGTATGTCATCAGCAGAAGTCAGCAACTTAGCTTTCATAGAGGAAACTATGGATAACTACTTATACCTATAGATTTATGGAAAAATAATTTAAAAGTTCTGAAAAATCGGGTATTGGGATAGATTTCGATTCCATGAAGCCAACGACCACAAACACAGATCGAATATTTTTCAATCATGGTTTATCTGGAGCTGTCCCCAAGTGGTTGAACGAAATATAAGAAAACATCAAATAAGCTGCTACAACCACAACTCGAAAAGGGCGTTACAAGAGGAGTAGGAGAAAATAACACTCGAATATACCAAAAGCCTTGCAGACTATGTACATTCGGTTCAAAAGGCTACCCTACAAATATTAATTAGTAAAAATCTTAAATGTTATTATAAATTTATAAGTTTGCCTAAACTCACGAAATAAGCTGTTGGGTCAATGTATTTTGGTTTGCGTGTAAATATTCTTACTAGCACTGAAGGCCTTAGTAGCAAGTGTGCTAATTAAGTCGGGTTATATTGTATATATCCCCTATAAATAATAATTATAAATTTATTTCTTTTAATTTATTTGTAGGTGTTTATAATTTTAATATAGACGTCTGGGATTTTTAAGTAGCGGGTCACAAACCCAGCGCACAACCAGCTATCCTGGGATACTTAGCCTTCTCACGTTGGCTCACTCCCGAACGAGTGTTCTGAAGCTACCCAGAGGATATTTGGGCTAATCCCGGAAGTTATGAGCTGTTTGAACGATATGTAGAAGAATGGTCCTGGTCACTCCCAAGTGAATAGCGATCAGTAACTTTACCCACTTGCGTGGACTTTTACATATGGAACCATCCTCACGATTGCACCAGCAATATTTTCTATCGTCCTTGTTAACAGTGGTGATTCTACGTTGTTGCTTTCAGCTGCATTGGTGTTTGATGCTTTAAAAAGATCTCTCTTGGTAAGAGTCACAATTATTTTTTAGTAGTGCAAAACGTTTTCTTTTTGCCACCACGTCGTTGGATTTTTTGGACTTAAGAGCATTTACATCAAAATTTTTGGAGCGTTCAAGTGGTTCAGCGATAAATTTGCTTGATTTTTTTAGTTTTCCCAAGATTGCCTGCGCAAAACCCATCTTTGAAAGAAATTCATATTAATTATTAGTTATTAAATGAACTATCCAATTCGATACATTCGTTACATTCAATATTTTTCACTAAATTAGTTAAAATTCAAGAGTTATCCGCAAAGTATCAAAATTACACTTAATGAAAATAACGGAATCTGTGCAACTAATAATGCAAATTAATATAACGGGTCTTTTAAATTCACTACGAAGCAGTGATGCCATTTGTAAAACAAAGCAAAATTTCAATAACTATAAATTTTTCTGAGCGGCACAAAAAAATGAATAGATATATACAGCGTACTTATTTTAATGACCATGTGTATATACATATATGTACATACGGGCCTCTTCGGGAATGCATCAGTATGCGCACAGTTAGTAGCGCTGCAGATTTGATATATGATGCAACTGATCATTTGTCATGTTTGACATTTTGGTTGTATTAGAGGTCGCGTTCTTTGCCGTAGTAAACAAGGCAAATGTATTCAAGGTGGTGGCATTCGAGCAAAAACATTTTTTAAATTATAACTGTGACACAACTCTCCGTCATTCCGTTTTCCTGACAATTCTAAATTAAAGGCGAATGGAAGAAGTGGAAATTACCCAAAGATGATAGATTACTAGATTTGGCCAATAACTATGGTGAAAAAGAATAAAATTGTGGGAACTTCGGCTGCCACGTCACGGGAGTGATTCAACAGCCGAATTCCGCACGATCATTTCATACACTCGTCCATTCAGTAGTTGTTCAGACGGCCACGATTCTTAGTTTTTTTTGTACACAAACCGATTCGTAGCTCCTGCTACGTCAGCCCAACATCCGATTCTATCAAATTCGCTGAGAGCCGGCTAACGGTCTGATATTAGCTACACCACAAGGCACATTCATTAAAGGTGGTGGCACTAGACCAACAACAATATTTTGTACATTTGATTGTTAAAGTTGTTTTAATCCGGGCTGACAGCCACATGCACACGGCGAAAGAAAATAAACAAATCAGATGACTTACCGATACCACCCAAGGCGAATTGAGCATCTACGGTGGCGCCATTAAAAACAGTTACTTTATTTTTGGCGATTTTGACAAGTCTGACATCAGCTCCCTTTGCAATACAAAACAAAAAAAAAAACAAATAGCTAAAATTACATGTTTTTGAAAATTCAGTGAATGGCTTGGTAGTTTTGTTATTTGTGAGATTTAAACTAACCAAAATAATGAAAACGAAGTGCCGTCTGTTAAATTGTAAAAGCACAAATCAATATAAAGCCTCCAAATGCAGTTTGCTTGCGCTTTTATGCGGAAGATGCCGTAGCAAGAAAGTATGTGTGTATGTATAATTCCTTGTGTTTGGTTGTTTCCATTGCTTTCGTCTACTCTTCTTCCTGCTTCTTCTTCACAAACAAGTAATTCCTCTTCCTTTTGCTTGTTTATTTATCCGCTCTTAAGACACAGCGAATTCGGAAGGCGCAATCGTTTTGCTATCATTCTTGGATACCACCTTTAATAGATTCGCCTTGCTACACCACAAGAATCTTTTAACCATGGAAATTACCTATTCTAATCACCCCACCTTCTATAGATATAACTTGGTAGTAAGTATATGTGAGACATTATTTGACATTTTGATAATTTTTTGTAGAATGTAAGAAAAAAGAAAAAATTCAATGAGAAAACACTATGTTTTAAACAATATCCCAATAAAAAAAAATCCCTAAGAATTAATATTTTTTGGAACAATAAAATCTTATTCTAATGATATATTTTATTCTTATTTCCCAATGAACCGATCCACTTTTAAAGAAAGCTTTCGCATAGCTTTTTACGAAATGCTATATGTAGCTTTTAACGAAATTTGTTTTAATTGTAAACTTTGAAAACCTTTTTGTAACCTTTATTACGCTTTGTTTATTTTTTATGTATCATTAGCTGGTTTAAAAACTTTGGTCTTCCAAATTTCTATACATTTTGATCATTTCTACAACTTTACTCCATCGTTCGCTCTTTTCATTCGTCCAGGAACGAACTCTTCGTTCATATTGTGTTAACTAAAAAACATAAAGCTATGAAATAAAAATTGTTTAAAATTTCGGCATTTAAGAAATTGTCATTATACTCCTAAACAAAAAATATTTTCTACTTCAGACATTTTTCCAGTGTCCAAAGCTCAGCGTAGATTTTTTTCAATGATGAGACACTGAATTTTGACAAAACAACGTCGCATGAGCATCGCTCAGGAATTGTTGAATTACGTCAACGATGATCCAAATTTGTTTAAAACGGCCATAACTGGTGACGAATCATGGGTATATGTTTATGACATCGAAACCAAAGCCCAATCGTCCCAATGGAAGAGTCCAGGAGAGCCAAGAGGCAAAAACAGAAATCGCGAAACACGCAAAACACTTGTCTTATTTATGCCTCTCACAAACTAAACATGCTATATTGCTAAAATCGTGAACCATATCTTCGAGATGAGTGTACTAGCATAAACAAAAAATAATAGTCGAAAATCGAATGTACATAGCCCGCGAAATTTGAAACACCTTATTTTTTGAAAACACCTCGTATTACCAAGCCATTAACTGAATTTTCACAAACGTGAAATTTCTCCTCCTTTTGTTTGTTTTTTATTGCAAAAAATAAAGTAACCGTTTTGGGAAGACGTTACCTTCAGTACTCACAATTCGCCTTGGACACTTGATACAAAAAGTATGTACATTTACAATGTTGAAAGGTTTATATTTCCGAACATTCTGCTTGGACTGCCAAAGAAGTTTCGGCATCTTGGTGCCTTTCTGAAGATACCCTATGCCCACAAATAAAGCAATTGTAAAACTAAACCGCTCGATTGCTCCATATATTTCTAGCTGACAATTATTAATTTAGTCACTCCTAAGATTAAGGTGTTTATGAGTATAGCGGAGAAAGAATAAGGCATTTTATATAATAAAACAACTTAAGCGTACGATGCTAATACTATAGGAAATATTTATTAACGCATACATTTGTATTATTTAATAATATGCCTGTGTGTACTTTTTGATTTTTCTGATTTGAGTTAACTCTATGGTACCGAATCGAATGATTTTAGCAACTGCATTTTAAGTGTCATGCGCATACTTGTATTCACGTGTATATTGACACCACTATTATAAGCACATATTCACTAGGTGTATACCAAATTCTAGGCAAGTTCGAAAGATTTTGACGGAAAGAGAAACCCGTATTTGTAGACCCAACCAATCGTAATAAAAAAGAAATTAATAGTTTGTATCAGTTGTAGTTATGCCAAGATCACCATCGAAAATTTCTGCAATTTTTATTTTCAAGTTTTGTTGGATCGAAAAGATACTCATGTTGCTTAATTTTAGAAGACCCTTGCCGTATTTCTTCTGTATGTACGTCAGTTTGCAGATTTGTTCTAATATATTTAAAACAAGGTTTCTGTGAGTACCGAAGATCAATTAAATTCGTTAATATGCGATTTTTACATCCATATTTATTTGCCATAATATATTTATGTACAGTGTTATTGTAATTATCATTTCATAGTATGGTTTCGACAAATTGTAAAGCCTTAACCTTTTCGGAAAGTAAGTCCTTTTGTTCCGGCGCTTAAATATGAAATTCTCTTTATAAAAAACTAATATCTCACAACTAATAAGAAGAAAAGTTAAAATTAGCTCAAAATTGAATTGACAACCCACCAAACTCTTTAATTAAGCCAAGGAAATATTGCTTCGTATTTTTGAATTCTCGCCATAATTATGCATACACGAATACTTAAGAATTGGCTGACATTATTGATATTTGTTTTACCTTCTTTTGCCCTCTTCCTTGGCAAGAGATCCGTGTAGAGTAGTTTTACTCAATTAACTCAATTTTGGCGTTGTAAATTTGCTTGAGTTGAGTCGATCATCAAATGTAAAATACGTATACAATCAATTCATGTTACAAATTTCTGATATGAATCAATCAAAGTGACAATATACTGCGAATCAAGAAAGTACACAAAAGTGGCCCTGCATTAATTCAAAATCTGTTTTAATTATGCTCTAAAAATTTAATATTATCGGATCCAGTTTCTAAAGATGACGGTTTAAAGTGTACACTTGCGATGTTGAAAGGTTTGCATTATTATTTTTATATTGCATATTGTTTAAATATGAATGCCTTAGTAATGGTAATAATAACTACATTTATATTTTTGTTTTATTTTATGTTTTAGTCTGTTTTAACATTAGATTATCATCATGGATGAAGTTCTCCATTGAGAGTTTTCTTACTATTCAATGTTCCAAAGCAGCAGCAACAAATTTCTAGTTGATGGTCTTTTCATATTATGTTAATATTTATAATAATTTATCATCTATCATATCATTCTTCGTTATTGGATATTTTTTGTATACTTTGTATTTGCATTTAACTATGTATATATAATTAAAAATTTTGATGTTTCATCCTTGCATTAGCAATCCATTTAAAATGATGGTACAATTTTTATTTTTTTATATTTTTTTTGTGATATTGATTTGGAAAAAAACATTATTAAATTTCTGTTCAATGAACTATTTTGAAACAAAAAATCTTATGTTTTAGTTACAGGAAATATTATTAACATTATTTTAGGCATTTATATAAGTATCGAATACATAATAATATTTAACGAAAAGTCACACGACCAGCTCAAATTAATCGGATAATTATATTCCCGTTACATACTTTTTTATCCACTTCGGTAAATGTAATACATTTAAACCTACTTGTTTACTACTAGTTTTGGTTGGCAAAACCGTATTTTATTTTAAGATAAAAACTATTTTTCTCACTAAAGCTAGCGGTGAAAGAACTTATTCTTAATTTTGTCACGACTCCAAAAATTTAAACTTTTGATTCTTTCGGTTTCGGTTTAAATTTACCCAATTTATTTTTATATTCAATTAGTTTTGCTACTATTCAATTATCAAAAATACAATTCATGTTTCAAATCCATTTTCTTCTATTATGCAAAAGGAAAATCCGTTTGACTTCTATAAGGATTTTCAACTTCAGTTAATACAACTTTTTGTGGGCAAACCCGTGGACAATCACTTGGCATTCGTGAATAAAATTATTCTCCCATTATTTATTGT
Organism: Anastrepha ludens; assembly: GCF_028408465.1. Classification (NCBI taxonomy): domain Eukaryota; kingdom Metazoa; phylum Arthropoda; class Insecta; order Diptera; family Tephritidae; genus Anastrepha; species Anastrepha ludens. Next base: position 1,492,889 of record NC_071502.1, read on the forward strand.
TGAAAGCTTCTGTCTCAAGAGTTTCAAAATTACATGAGTATGCACTATTTATGTACACACGTACTTCTAAAACTTATGTTACCTCAAAGATGTGTCGCTTTCACGAATAGTTACTAATTCAAATCTCCTATATATACGCGTATTTATCATTCCTAAGCCAATATTTCTGTCATATCTTAATTCGGTTTAATATATCTTATTTCCGAACAGTTCCGAAACAAATTCATCCTTAAATGCCCGCAAACAATTTTAATCTGAACTTTTTGCGGTCGCTTTTCGTACTTCTCGTAGTAATTTGTTCATCACTTTGCATATTTTCTTTTGCTTTCATATTATAAACCTCCATACGCCAAAACACATCACTGGTGCCCCTTTTTCAACGTTTACTTTTAGAGCTTTTCTTCCTTTTGTTGTTGCTGCTGTTAGTTATAGTTGAGTTGCTATTGTTAGCTGCTTGTTGCAGTGATTCTCAACTTCTTTCCGGCGTGCTGTGATGATGATAGATCTGTTGAATTTGTTGCTGCTGCCCAGCCGCTGCACTGCTATGTGCCACTTGGCTGCTAGATGTTACAACATCTTGTTGTTGGATATGTTGTTGCTGTTGAGCATGCACTTGCTGCTGATGATGAGTCTGTGATTGCTGAATGTGTACAACATGTTGAGTTAAATGAGGCGTCTGCGATTGAGTTTGACCACTATGCTGCGGCTGTTGATGTGGCGACGGACTGTATTGGAACTGTTGCTGAAACATATGTAACTTTATAATTTAGTTATTAACGCATTCGTTAAGTAGTCATAGGGTAAATTAAATCAAACGACTATAGTTGTTAATCAGGCATGTTCTACAAAACGGACCAATTAAAAAACCTATTTTGGAGGTGATAAAAAAAAAAACAATTTGCACTTAATCGTTGGATAAGACGTAAACGATTTGTTTATAGCAGTTTCCATTTGAAGACTTTATTACTCTCACTACAATTATTCGCACCGATTTCAAATCGTACGATTAGCAGAGCATGTATAAAGGGTTTTCCAATAAGAAGTGTTATTTTGATATTCACAGAAAAATGCTATTTTTAATGTAAATGATCGGATGTTTATTTCATTATAAAGAGGAAGGTATGCTGTTAAAAGTGGAAAATAACATCAGGCAAATGACCACCACGACCACGCTTACAGGACAATATCCTTTTCATGAAATTTTCCATAACCGAATTGCAAGGTGTCTGCCGCCCTAAGACCTCGATAGCCTCACGAATTCCATCTTTGAGGCCTTGAATCGACCCTGGGCTGTTGGCGTAGACCTTCTCTTTCACGTGACCCCAAAGAAAACGGTCACAAGGTGATAAATCACAAGATCTCGGTGGCCAATTGTGATCACCTCTTCGAGAGATAACACGGTCCGGAAACTTTTCCCGTAAATGATCAATGATTTCGTTGCATGTGTGGCACGTAGCGCTGACTTGTTGAAAATAAACGTTGACCAGATCAATACAGCCATAAAAAATCATTAATCATCTTTCGATAGCGATAGATAACACCTCTTATTGGAAAACCCTTTAGTACTTGGCATAAAAAAGCAACTTTATGGAGGTTTCAAGCGAGAATTTATACGATGCAATTCTATACTGCGGCCGCCGTAGCTGAATGGTGTGTGACTACCATTCGGAATTCAGAGAGATCGTAGGTTCGAATCTCGGTGAAATACCAAAATGAAGAAAAAGTTTTTCTAACAGCGGTCGCCCCTTGGCAAAATATCTGCCGTTCGGAGTCGGCTTGAAACTGTAGGTCCCTCCGTTTGTGGAACAACATCAAAACGCGTGCACAAAATGAGGAGGAGCTCGGCCAAACACCCAAAAAGGGTGTACGGGTATTGTATTTCTCAGTTCACACAGGTCTTCCGTCTTAATGATTTCGCGATTTTTAAGGGGATAACAGTAAACAAAACTAAAATTATGATCTTTCTCATTTTTATAATCAAAATATTCATAGCAATGAAATTAGAAAGGAAGATGGTGAGTGTAGTCCACATACTTATTACTTGATAGTTTTTTTCAATCATTTTTTACGCATCTTTCCTAAGACCTTACCGTAGTTATAAAAAAGAGTTGAACAAGTATTCAGGTCTTAGTTGTTTGACCATCAACAAGTTTCAAACCCTATAAAGCTTTCAACATTCTCTGTTTTATTAATGTTTGTTTTTATATGTTAACCCGGTTAATGTATTTATTGAGCTACTCTAAAAACACCATTCGACTTTGGCCATATTTTGCCACAAATCAACACCTTGGGTACGGATTTGTTTGAGAAAGCATTTGCTATATCGAACGGACTTAATTTTTGGTTGCTTGGCAGTACATTTTACGTAAGAATTCATTAGTGACAGTATTAAGACGACTTCAGGTAATTAGAATTGCAACACACAAAAAATTAACAAAAACAAGGACAAACAAATACGTGTCGTGCTTCAAACGTCAAATGTACCAAAGTATAAATTTTTGCATTTAAATTAAATATAAAACCTTTTGCATTATACACACGATTAACTAAAAATGGGTATAATTTAGTACTTACCGAGTTTTCTTGACTATGCTCGATAATTTCGATGCTTCCCGAAGTATTTCCTGATGTGTTATTTATGGAGGTGCTACTAGTATTGGGCACGTCATATTTTCCTCGTTTAAAGCGACCATATAAAGAGCTATAGGGGAGGTTGTAGTGAATCGCGGCCTGATTAATAGACATCTGACCAATACTGAAAAAAACGAAACATTGCCTTTTCAAAAATAATAGAAAATATAATTTAACATACCGGACTGAATTTAGAGCTTCATTCATTGCGTCTTCTGACCAAGGTGTTGGATTTGAACGAGACAATTCGATACCTTCACGTTTGCAGCGGCCGTAAAGTGTTCCTTTGGGAGATGAATAAAAGAATTAGAAACATATAAATTATTCATTATGTAACAATGCACATCACTCAGGTTTCTTTGGTGATTAAAATGTAGATTGTGCATATACAGTCAAATAAAAAACAAAAATATTCATATTGTTTAGTATTACACACAAAATAAACCCTACAACTTTAAACCATTATATCATACGACGGGCGTTCAATGTATTCGCGGGCATCATTATGAAAAAAACCTCTAATTAAATTCAATATAGTTTTATTTTTCATAATCTCCCCATACACTTGTTGTATCGGGTGTTTTTTAGCTAACTATGGTTTGACAGCTGATAATTCCAAACTGTTCTGTTCAGGAAGGTTCGGCAAGCCATCATGAATCATTTAACGCAGGAACAAAGCTTCCAAATTATGAAAATTTATTTAAAAAAATAAATCTGTTCGCGAAGTTCATAGAGCGCTGGCGGCACCATCGGCCAATATTCCTTTCGAAAAGAGGAAGAAGCTGTCGTTACGGTGGATGGCAGGAAAATAATCTGCCAGATTATAACAAAAAAATCATTACAACAATATTTCTGTTCTGTTCTTTTATTTTTAAATTCATATTACTCAGCCCGATAGCCCGTGTTACTAGTGGTTTTTAGTTGTTATATTGCCGTGAATAAATATTTTTTCATTGCCCTCTAAAAAAACATGTCTTCCCTCCTCTGCATGGAGCTCTCCATCGTCAGAATTTTTTTCCCACGAAGGTCGTAATTTATCTGAAGTGTTTGAAGAGTAGGATCCTGCATTTATGGTTTCACCTTTTTTATGTACTCAATCAATAAAATTTCTTTCGAATCCATAAACACTGCGGTCATATTCTTTCCCGCCGGATTGATTGACTACATTTTTCAACGTTCCCACGAAGATCAATTCTATGTAACCGGAACGACCCGGATTTATATTCGGCCAAGGAATGTCACTTCAGTAGCATTCGCCATATACTCGCGTATGTATGGGGGATTTTTATGCCGCTACTTTAACAACAAATACATTTTTCAAAATGGTATGTATAGACTCTTGCTTACATTCAGAATTATAGTGATGAACCTATATTTCAGGTCCAGTAACAGCACGGTCCAAAATACTACATAGTTGAATCTTTCCCACAGAGCTCCAAAGCATATCACCAGCATTTGTTTTTGAGGTGCTGTGAGCATCGCGGTTTCCACATTTTGAAAGATTAGAATGATCATGGAGAAGTGTGCATATGGCACTAAAAGATAGGTTGGTATTCTCTGCCAACAATTGGCACCCTCCGGTATAAGTTTGTCAACTATTTCCACATTTCTTTCTGTAACGGCCGTAACGGGGCCGCCTGAGCGAGGGTCATCTTGAGAACTCTCCCTGCCCCTTTTAAATACACTTGGCCACTTTTGATAATGAACATGCAAAACCGTGAATCGAGAAAGTTTTTCTTTCCTCGTTTCTCTTGTTCTTCACAATCCGGTGTTCGGTGTTCCTCAATATTGTTGCGTCAGTTACTGGATAACTAATGACCGTGAAATTATGCGAAATTTTGTATTTTTACCGTTAAGAGTTGTAACTTTTTATTGCAATTACGAAATTACTCGTAAATTACCCCGATACCGAGAATGCATTGAACGCCCATCGTAAATGCTATGAGTTTCTCAAAACAAAAGGTGCACTCTAACTTTAGCTTTCTGTATGACTCACCTGTCGGAATTCCAAATTCGGCACTGGCTTTTTGAACAGATGTATGACCAGCACGTATTGCCTCTAATGCTCGCTCCAAATCTTCCGGAGTCCACGTTGTTGGAGCCGCATTAAATGGAGCTGCTAAGCGTATACCCTCACGTCGCGCAATTTTGTATAGCGTCGACGAAGGTATACCAAAGGCTTTAGACGCTTTATTTGCTGATATTTGCCCAGAGCGAAGGGCCTCTAGAGCGTTATTTAAAGAATCTTCATTCCATGATTTTGTACCACCTTCCTTCTTTGGGGTTTCGATGCCCATACGATGGGCTCGTTGCCACAAAGTTGTAGATGGGATGCCATATGTAACTGAAGCCTTTGTAAGGCTCATATTTTGATTCTTCAACGCATCTAAAGCTGAATTCATATCATCTTGAGTCCAAGTTTTGGGACCATTAAACTGACCTTTACTATCCACATGTTGTTGGTCCAAATTCGTATAGTGAGGCTCATTTTGATCGTTAGGTGAGCCATTTGCTATCATCATTGAATCCTCACTTGTATCTGAATTATACATATCTGCAAAAAAATAAATGTACTTACATATAAATTTTGTATGTATAATTGAATAAATTTCAAAAGGATTACGCACATATAAGAAGATATAATTAATGATTATCCTTCATTTGCTTACAAGATAATTAAACTAAACTAAAAACAAAATAATTAAACTAAACTAAAATAAAATTGGATGAAAAGGCGGTTCTCAACGCCTGCCAATGGCATATGCATGCTCCACATAGTGTAACACTATTAATACCAGGCTTAAATGACCCACGTATAAATAGTAACTGCACCTAAGGACGCATAAGAATCAGAAGTAGTTTGCTTAACCAATTAGCAGAAATTTATTCAGCATAGTCTATATAACATTAAATAGGATAGTCTATGTAACATTAAAATTAACTTTATAATTTATTATTTCGCCTTATAGTACATGAAGGTGATTTTTTATATTGTATTTAATTGTAACTTTTATGGAATCGGTTTTTTAGAGAACTTGTTCAGAAAATTCAAAAAACCTGATCATTGGATTATACATAGAAAAAAAAATAGTATTCTCGTATATATAAAATTATTTGGTCACATACCCATATGTCCAGTTGTCATCATATTAACTATTTCCGGTGTTATGATCATTCCAGGTTCATGTTTTATTTGGCTCGGATCGATTTCCATTACTGTTGCACCGGATATGTCCTGATGTGATTGTGATTGTTGTTGGGTGTGTGTTGAATGAGAATGAGAAGTTTGTTGTTGATGTATTTGATGCTGTTGTTGGTGTTGCTGCTGCTGTGCTTGTGTTTGTGTGAGTTGTTGTGCATGTAATTGATGTTGTTGTGGCTGATGATGCTGCTGTTGCTGTACTTGTTGTTGCTGTTTCGCGTCAATCACCTCACTCTTAATATGCTGAACTAAATTCGAATTACTCTCATCGCCTGTTTGATGGTGGATCGCATGCATCGGAGATTGATCAAGCCGTTGAATCATATGTTGAGCCAAGTGATTGTCGATGTCAAGTGCTTCGGTGGGGTCTGTAACGATATTCGGTAATATATGTTAATATTTTAGTGATTTTTAACTATACTCCCTATTTCTATTACTCTTTTACTTGATGATGATACTTAAAATGGTTCTCAATTTTACAGCGAACAAAATAATATGCGCTTACAAATATTACCATAAGATAGAGTACCAAAACTCACTTGATAAATCTCGGGTGTCGGTATTGGGGTTACATGATAAATCAACATGTTCCGTAACTGTTACAGGTGTTGCTGAAGGTGCTGGTGGTTCTGGTGCAAAATCTAAAAAGCCCATTGGCACGCCAAGAATTCCGCCGTTCTAAAAGCAAAAATTGGTAAACAAATAATCATTAATATTTATGGTGTAAATAAAGCAAAATGCAATAAGTCACTGTTTAACCAAAATAAGTGATCGGGACGAAATTATACTGGATGCGTAAATTTGTGCTTTAATTTTTCTTCTGTGACCAGAAAAGTAGGTTTTTTTATATTTTTTATTGCATGCAAATATTTCAAGTTACTTTGTACTTTGTGAAACAAAAGGAATCATTTATTTAATTAATTTATGTCTATGATCCTAAGGAACTTATTTAGTTAAAAAGTTATTCAAAAACAAATTGTATGATTTATTTTGCGCTACCTTGTACAAAAGAAAAAAAAAACACTCAGAATTTTATCACTTTAAGTCGTAATAGGTAAATACTGGAAATCTTCTAAGGACATTTCAAACAAAATATTTTTTATTAATAGGACTATGAATAAGTTCGTGCGGTTTTTTTTCGAAATTTGAAACTTTATTGACGTAAAATGGTTACAAATTTAATATTCAAAATATTGTCCATCGCTTACTACTACTTTTTCCCATCTTTCTGGCAATTCACGGATTCCCTTTGTGAAAAATTCGGTCGGTTTTGCCGCAATCCACGAATCGATCCATTTTTTGACTTCATCGTAATTACGGAAGTGCTGGTCAGCCAGGCCATGTTGCATCGATCGGAAGAGATAGTAATCGGATGGCGCAAGGTCTGGACTATACGGCGGGTGGGGTAGGACATCCCATTTGAGCGTTTCTAAGTATGTTTTGACCACTTGTGCAACATGTGGCCGAGCATTGTCATGTTGCAAAATAACTTTGTCGTGTCTATCGGCGTATTGCGGCCGTTTTTCTCGCAGTGCTCGGCTCAAACGCATCAATTGTCGTCGGTAGACATCCCCCGTAATCGTTTCATTCGGTTTCAGTAGCTCATAATACACAACACCCAGCTGGTCCCACCAGATACACAGCATAACCTTCAGGCCATGAATATTCTGTGCCGACGTCGATGTTGAAGCATGGCCAGGGTATCCATACGTTGCCCGACGTTTTGGATTGTCGTAATGGACCCACTCTTCATCGCCAGTCACAATTCGATGCAAAAAACCCTTTCTTTTGTGCCGTTGAAGCAGTTGTTCGCATGCCATAAAACGGCGTTCAACGTCTCTTGGCTTCAATTCATACGGCACCCAATGGCCTACCTTTCGGATCATTCCCATGGCTTTTAAACGTTTGGAAATGGTTGATTGATCAACTCCCAAAGTTTTTGCAACCTCTTCTTGCGTTTGAGCCGGATCTTGATCGAGCAATTCCTCCAATTCGGTATCCATGAACTTTGGTGGCGCACCCTCGCGTTCTTCGTCTTCCAAGCCAAAATCACCACTTTTAAAGCGTGCAAACCACTTCTGGCACGTTCGCTCAGATAGAGCATGCTCACCATAAACTTCCACCAAGATACGATGACTTTCGGCTGCTTTTTTCTTCATATTAAAATAATGCAGAAGAATTCCCCGCAAAAACACATTATTTGGCACGAAATTCGACATTTTCAAGTGTGGTAAAAATATTGTTGTTTACGCTTCAAATAAAAAACTTATACTGACGTTTGTGCCTTACGACAGTAGCTCTCCAATGAATGTTTGGAAATGTGGATCGATGGAATAATAATCAAGTTACGCCAAATACGTAAAACCGCACGAACTTATTCATAGCCCTATTAGAATACCAATCTGTGAATTTTTCTAAGTGAGATAATCCAAATACATTACTTCGGGAATGAGGTTGGGGTTGCAGGTGGAATGTAGATGAATAAAATAAGTACATCGGGTTGCTATACAAAAGAGTTAACAAAATTGACGTTTACAGCCAAAGCGAACTATGTACATCTTAGCCACTGCCCTTTATTCCCCATCTCTATCGAATCATTAATGTATACTTTTTCCTTTCGCCTCCATTTTATGATTTGACTATCTTAAGCATTTTTCTCGAAAAAATTGCAAAATATTTTATTTTTTGTGCTTGGAGAGAAAAATTTCTTTTTTTCTAAAATAAAACCTAATGTGCAAAACATTTAAGTAATTTATTGGAAAAAGGCTCAAATGGAGAGAACTGGGTATCGTTCTTAAGTATTTTTCAACGTCTGTATTACATATACACACACTTTCATTCCGATCACAGTAAGTTTGACGACCAATATAATAGTCGAATATCATTATTTGCTCACCATTCCCATTCCTAAACTAGTCATATTTTTGTCTTTGCCGTCTCGAGCTACTACAATCTGCGTAACAATCGCTGTGCCTGGTGCTGCGACAGTGGTTACGCTTCCAGCATTATTTGAACCCGATACACCGGATACGCTGGATGCAGGTGACGCGGACGCTGTTTCTGTCTTGCAGATTTTCGACAACGCCGGCTTATCCGTGTCTGACTCGTCACTGGCGATTACAGTCTGCTGCTGCGCAGCTGCACTGGTGGTGACGGTTTGAACTCCGGATACAGGTATATAATTCCCAGAAGAGGTCTGTTGTAAACTAACGATAGCAGCTTGATTTTGATTCTGAATTAAAATTGTTTGCGGATGCTGTTGGACCTGTTGTTGAGTATTGAGTACCTGCTGTTGTAAATCTGGCGATTTTGAGCGCTTACGAACACGAGATTTACGTCCTATTTGTTGTTGAGATGATGGTCCTGCGGTAACTAACTGTCCAACAGTATTTGTAACCGTAGATCCAATGGGTTGTGAATTGGCAGTAGTCACGTTACCTATATTGTGCGTGAGCACTGCCGTATTCGTTGCAATTTGTTGTTGCTGTTGTTGCTGCTGATGTTGTGTATTGGGAGAAGCTTGGCCTGGCGCTACTGTAGTGTTGACAATGTTACCAACAACTGCTTGTTGTATATTCTCTGATACTGTGATAGTAGCGGTAGCTGCGTCGTTCAAATCGTCTGTGTTTTCAGCCGTTTCACAAAGCCCCTTTATTTTCAACTGTTCGGCAGTACGTAGCAAGCCCTAGAACAATAAGAAATAAAATACAAAATTAGTTTATTTCACTCACTCACTCATTTTGAATTAAATATATTATTAATTTTATTTCATTATTTGTAAAAAAAATGTGTAACCTCACACACATTTTTGTTTTTATCTGCGATGTCAGAAAATTTACTGTGTGCTTTTAAGGGTACAATTTGGTTGAATAGCTCCCGAAACATTGCGCATTGAAAATCTCCGGGTCCCACAATTAGCTACCAATCATAAATATCAGTACGTGTAGGTAGGTGTGTACCGGCTCTTATTGAGATGTTTCATTTTTGTTTTTCATTAAATGTTAGAGCCACGTTCCCACGACAGTCGGTTCTACGCCACCGGAACGACCCGGATTTCTATCCCATCAAGGACTGTCACTTCAACAGCATTCCCCGGATACTATATGTAAGGGGCATGTTTATGCTGCTACAACAACAACAACAGCCTCATCCCCGTTGGCGAGAACTATCGAAAGACCAGTGACAATAAAGTATTTCATCCCAACTTCATGGCGTTGTTGTTGTAGCAGCATAAGCATACATGCATGGAAGATGCTGGAGCGACTGTTTTCAAAGGTCGTTGCGGTAACGTAAAACCGACTGTCACGCGAACGTCGTTGTGCACAATTCATCAGTTGCTTATCTGTATATTTGTATGTACACTAAGCACCAACAAATGTAAAAGTATTTATTTTTGCCAATTCCCGCACATTTTCGGATAGATTGGGTAAAAAAACTGGCCATCTGTAGTGAGGAAACCCCAGTTAGTTTGGATTTAAAACTCAAAAATTTACCACAAAATATGTATTGCTTTGAGGACTACAATATCTTAAAATAATGATTTAGCGAAAAATAACGCTACTGCACTAGAAATGAACACTATAATTAAAATATGAATATTTCTTTTGTCCTACGAGTGCCTCTTCTTGGTTCTTAAGAAACCAAAGTGAAATTTTTAAAAACTAATTTTTTTAACAGCGAAAATTCATACTCGAAAATTTAGTGAGTTAAATATACTTTATCTTGTTAGATAGAATATTTAATGTCCTTCCATTCGACTTATCGCTTTTTAAAATAAATTCATTCTTGCAACCCTGGGAGAAAATGAAAAAAAAAACTATTTAATTTTTTTAGCAAGTTTCAGAATAATTTAGGTCAGTAAAAATTTACAGCTATATTTTTTGAATGCAAAGCATTAAGAAAAGTGAATGACATCTTTATTAGAAAAAATGAACTAACTTAATCTAACCATTTTAAACAAAAAACTGTTTAATGGTTAATATCTCTTAAAATGGTAATTTGAAGAAAAATATGAAAATAAATAACTACTTCTCTTAAAGAATTAAAAGTAAAATATTTTGCTTTGGGCACTTTTGGCTTTAAATTTTGTCTTCGAAAAATTATGGGACTTTTAAAATGTTGCAAGATAAGATATTTCTGTGATAGGTAGCGCAAAACGCAGGATGTTAATGAATTGCCACATTCATCAGACGCATCATTACAACGAAACGTGGGTTTATGAGAACGACACGCAAATCCAGACATCAGTCGAGTGAGCGGAGACAATAACAAGGAAAGCGATGCTCACGGTTGTTGTGGATTACAACGGCATTGTACACCACGAATGCTCGCCAGAAAAAGGAAATATTATTGATTGGGCGTTATGAGGCGTCTCACCGTTTACATGAAGCAATTTTCAAAAATGAAAGGATTTGTGGGGCTGACTCATGGATTTTGGGCCATAATAGCGTACCGTCGCACAGTGCCAATATTATCCATGCATTTTTGACCAAGAACGAAACGAATACCATCGAACAGCCATCGAATTCACCTGCGATTTTCTTCCCCTTGATCAAGTCAACAAACCACTACGGAGAACGCGTTTAACAGCCGAAAGGAAGTAAAGGAAAAATCGAAGACGGCTCTGATGGCTATACCGAAAATAGAGTTCCAGAAAGGTTTCGAGAGCTGGATCAAACGCTGCCATAAGTGAGTGGCAGTTGAGGAGGAATATTTTGAAGGCGATAATATCAGTTTTGAGGAATAAACTTGTACATATTTTGAATTTTCTGAATATATTCCGGAAACTTTTAGATAAAGATGGTATATGTATGTATGTGTTGTTAGTGGCAACGAAGTTCCATACTCGATTTTCAACCATTTTTTTGAAAATTCGTTTCGCGGGGTACTAAACACTAAGTCAGTTTCGAGTTATTTTATTTTATGTGAATTGAAAACATATTATAAGCGAAAATAAATTAATTCATTTGGGTTAATGAAAATTGCATCTTGTGAACAAATATTAATTAAAGAATACAATCAAACAGATTAACGAATAGGCATTTCCTTTTTTGCTTTGCCTATCTGAATTATTCTACGAGTGTACCACAGTCCATACAGTGTGCCAAGTATTTACAATGCCCATATCAAACAATTCGTACGTGAACCGATTTTTCTGGGTTAGTTGTTTACTTCAATTAACCCACAGAAAACAAATGTACCAAAAGTTCCTAAACACTCAAGGCATGATTTTTTTTATAAAAATTCATTTCAATCGCAATTCCCTTTATTACTATTTTATTTCTTTTTATTTTGCGGCCGCCGCCGCCGAATGACTTCGGGAATGCGTGGGTTCGAATCTCAGTGCATGAACATCAAATAATGGAAAACGTTTTTTTCTAACAGCGGTCGCTCCCCGGCAGGCAATGGCAAATCTCTGAGTGTATTTTTGCCGTTCGGAGTCGACCTAAAACTATAGGTCCCTCCATATGTAGAACAACATCAAGACGCACACCAGAAATAGAAGGAGATCGACTATAAACCTAACAGAAGTGTACGTGCCAATTATTAATTTTTTATTATTTATTTTTTCTTTCCTTACTACATCATCTAGGCGTTACTTTTCACAGATTTTGAGAAACAGAAAAATAATTTTTAAAAAGCCATTTCAACCTCATAACATAGCTCCAACTAGTAATGGTTCTAAATTCTGTAAAAGCTCATCAGTCCGTTCATCTAGTGGATTTCCTACAGGGTATTTGCTTACGTCGTTCTGTAGTCTTATAGTACGTTCCCATATCAGTAGATTATCTACCTTTCCGTGCTTAACTCCAAATCCGTAATTAAAGAGCGAGATTACACATGCAAAATTTCTCTCCCGAAATCTGAGATCATAAAATAATCGTAGATTATTACCATACTTTTTTACATAAGGGTGGTTTTTTTAGAGGTTAGGTTTTCAAGATGAAATAAAACGTATATAATTTAATGTTATGGCCAAGAATTTAGCTTTATTATAAAGATAAGGGTTTGCCATTATGTTTTAAAAATGATTTCGGGCAAGTGGCCGCCGCGGCTGGCTCGAATAAATTCCAGCCGAGAGGCCCAATTTTCGACCACTTTTTGCAGCAATTGGGGCCGTATGTCAGCAATAACGCGCCGAATATTCTCTTCCAAGACGTCAATCGTCTCGGGCTTATCTGCGTAGACAAGCGACTTCACATAGCCCCACAAGAAATAGTCCAGCGGTGTTATATCGCACGATCTTGGGGGCCACGCCACAGGTCCACGGCGCGAGATAATGCGCTCACCAAAAGTTTCCTTCAATAAATCGATTGTTGCGTTGGCTGTATGGCATGTAGCGCCGTCTTGTTGGAACCAAAGGTCGTCCACATCAACATCGTCCAATTCAGGCACGTAAAAGTCTTTAATCATGGCTCTATAGCGCTCTCCATTGACTGTAACATTATGGCCGGCTTCATTTTAAAAAGAAATATGGACCAATGATTCCCTCTGCCCATAGAGCACACCAAACAGTGACTTTTTGAGGATGTAACGGCGTCTCAGCAATGGCTTGTGGATTATGTTCACTCCAAATGCGACAATTTTGCTTATTGACATACCCATTCAACCAAAAGTGAGCTTCATCGCTGAACAAAATTTTCTTGTGAAAATCGGGATCGGTGGCCATCTCGTTTTGGGCCCATTCACCGAACGTGCGACGCGCTTGATGGTCGTTCGGCTTCAATTCTTGCACGAGTTGGATTTTGTAAGCCCGCAAACCAAAATCCTTCCGCAAAATCTTCCATAAAGTGGATGGGCACATCTCCAATTGCTGCGCGCGATGGCGGATGGACTCATTCGGGTCTTCTTCGATACTCTGCTCCACAGCAGCAATAGCGTCTTCGGTGCGCACTGTACGACGTCTCTGAGGATGCGTATTATCCACTAGAGCAAACGTGGTGCGAAACCGATCCCTGGTTAATCGAATTAGTGACTCTGATGGACGATTATGTCGACCGAATATTGGACGCAGCGCGCGATGCGTCGCGCGAACCAAACCATTATTTTCATAATAAATTTGCACGATTTGCAAACGTTGTTCAGGTGTAAGTCTATTCATTATGAAATGGTAAACCAAACTGAGCATAATTCAAGTGACAGCTGTCAAAAAGACCATCTACGAAAAAAGTAGTGCCAACTTGAAAACCTAACCTCTAAAAAAAAACAACCCTGTGTTTTCTGTGTAATAGATCATTATTTTTACGAATGTAAAGAGAAGCCTTAAAGTAAAAATTAAAAAGTGGATGCCGGCAAAGAAAACAGGTTTGTAGACATAATTCTAATAAAATGTTTGTGGAATACTACAATACCAAATATGCATTCATATAACAGAAAAAAGTGTGTGTCCATAAATGCTTTATCCTCTTTTTACTTATAAAATGTAATATCGAATTTTACATGCGTTTTGCTGCCATAATTTTTTGAAACCTCAGTAAACGTCGTTTACGGATTTTCTCCAACTGTTTATTATTGGTAGCCAATGCGCAATTAAATTAGCTATTCCTTCTCCTTGTCTTTTTTTCATTTCGTTAATAATAATTAAACAAACTAAAAACTCCAAAATATTCCACAAAAGCAAGTTCTATGAAGAAAAAGCTTTCAAAGCAGTATTGACAGCTGATTGTCAATTTTGGAGGTAATCTTCCATATGTGAACGGGTAGATTAATTTTGTGGATTTATTGCTAATTATTGCATATGTGAACGAACTTTTAGGTTGGTATTTTTTATTTTGGCTTAAGCTCGCCACAACACACATCAACCTCTTACCTTAAAAGAAAGATCATGTCATGTAATTACCGGCACAAACACTACAATGAAACGTAGAATTCTTCAAATATAAACACGTGTGTGCAAGTTTATATGTAAGTATTCGCACATGGGAACACACACACACACACAAATAAACATACATGTATTTATGTAAGTCCATAAGCTTATAAAATAATTCGAGAGTACATTTTCAATTCATTGAGAATGTTGAGAAAAAAATATTAATATACCGGTGTCTGTGTGAGAAAACGGCACAAAATATCCAATACAAACCAATGTGAAGCGGAGTGTGGAGTTTTGTTGCACGTTTTAAAACCTGTTCGTATTGCGAAATTTGTTTAAATTCTCACAAGCTCACACACATCATAGCAATAGAGATATCCATCCATCGAAGACTCATCGCTGCTTTTTCCAATCTACGCGTTTTACACAACTAAAGTGACGATTTTCATAGCGGCGTTCTCAGTCGTTTATTGACCTCAAATCAAGTCATGGTTATGGCCACAGCCGTCAAACACAGTGTACGTAATATTATAACTAATTTGCTATACACTTTGAAATACGTAAATATTATAAACACCAATAATGTACCTGCATATAAAAGTATGTATGTATGAATGTATGCATTCGTATGTATAAATGTATGCCAATAATTTATAATTATAGAAAGAGTTGGAATTGGAAGGCACTGCTTGAAAGTAAATGAAGCGACTTGACCGATAAAGAGAGCACGGCGAGAAAGTTAAGCTAACTTCCTAAACGTCTGCTTAAAAGTACAATGTACTGATAAGGTATTAATACCGGTCAGATACAATACAATATTATTATATTTCAACTTACTATTTTAGTAATTATTAAATATATTTTACTTAAATTCTGTTTGTGTTTCAGTGTTAAACTCAGAGTTTAACTAGGGGGACACTAGGGGTATTTTTAATATTCATCACTATTAATCGCAATACATTTCTTTAATCTTTAGATGTATTGTTAAAACAGTCCTCAAAACCAGGTTTTTTTTTTTGTTCTTAAAGAAAGAATTAAGAATTAACCCCCGTTAATCCGGAAAATTCATGTTATTATTTAAATTAATAATAACAGATATTCAATTGTAAGTGGTTTTTTTATAGATTAATTAATATTATATAACAAATATAAATAAAAGTTCAAGGATCTTTTAAAACTTAAACTAGTGACAATAGGAACAAAAAGGAAATATTCATCTGTTCATTAAAATAGGAACGAAAAAGAAATAGATACGGAACAAAAAGAACTTAGTGGTTTTATTAAAAATGCTGTTTAAATTATCGAAGTTTAATCAATAACCACTGTGCCAACCATGATTGAATGACGTATGATGTATACGATTTGGCATAGTTTCCTTCTCGATTAATCTTTTTTAATCTTCCCAAAGGTTTTCAATGGAGTTTTTGTCAGGAGAGTGGCTTGGCCAACCAATAACTTTAACATTATATTGTAAAAACCATTCACGTACTAAGAATGAGGAGTATTTTGGGTCATTATCTGGCATAAAAAGACATCGAAGTGGCATATTCTACTCAGCAAATGGTTGCGTCACTTCTTGAAGTATGTCCTTGTAAATAAATTTGTCTATTTTATTGGTTTTACGGTGAATAGGTACTAATCCATATCAAGAGAAGCATCCCCAATTCCTTATGTTGCCGCCACCGTGCTTGACCATTTTTTTTTTTTTTTTGTGACCCGCGGTGAGAGTTCTTGCCCTTTAGGACGTCTGACATTTTGCCCAGCATCTTTTCTAAATAAATTGATTCTTGTTTCATCGCTCCAAAGTATGTTATACTATTTTTTCATACCCTCTGGTACACACCATGACTTGAGCAAAACTCTTTCTATTTCAGTGGCCACCCAAAATTACACTTTATTAAAGCAACCGAATCTGTGCAACCAATAATAATGCAACTTAATATAACGGGTATTTTAAGCTCACAACGTAGCAGTGAAGCCATTGGTAAAAAAAGCGAAATTTTCATAATAGCTTTAAATTTTTCCGGGCACAATATGACACCATAAATAGCAACACTCTTCTGGTAGAAAATAATTTATTTAAAGTAAAAATTATTTTAGTAATGAGCAGCATGGCACATTCCTTCCCAGCTATATGTTTCTACCATTTCCCTAACACGATTTGCTCGGCATAATTGTCCATTGCTGTCAAGGGAAATCGCCTCGTACTGCCTATTTCGCCAGCCTGGGTATTTTTAGCGCAAAGACTCACA
The DNA here is from genome assembly GCF_028408465.1 of Anastrepha ludens. NCBI lineage: Eukaryota > Metazoa > Arthropoda > Insecta > Diptera > Tephritidae > Anastrepha > Anastrepha ludens. Next base: position 1,509,789 of record NC_071502.1, read on the forward strand.
TGGGTTGTTATGTAAGATTATGAAATTATAAAAACTAGTAGAGGAACAGAATCTATTGCCGGAGGATAATTTGAGGTTTTGAACTGGATGGTGTTGACACCGATCAAAATCATACAAAAAAATGCATCCTTTTGTATCTAACGTCATCTATGTGTTGCTTCCGGTTTCACAGGTATACAACTGGTGTACGTAATATAGAACACACACCCACACGTCATACAAATCCTGAAATAATCGCATTACTGAAACAAAACTATGCTGGTCGTTTGATTCCCGAATTTTCCCTGATTTTGAGTTTGATAGTTAACAGCATAGCAACTTACTTGGTTTAAAATTGAAATTGTTTCTTTTGGAAAACTATGTATCTTATATTTTCTATAAAATATACAGGTACCATTAAGAAGATTGTCAAGGATCTCTTTGTATTTCGAAAAACCGAAAAGTAACAAATAGGACAACACTGTATCAAAAGGCCTTCCTCTACTCAACATAAATAAACTTCAGATGTGACATAGTAAGCAACTGCAAACGAAAGGAAAAAGAAAATGGAACATAGAAACTTTAACAGTTATGCAGCGTTGTTTTAATTTGATTAACTGCTGCAAAAGGAGTTGAACTGGTACAACGCTACATTAGCTATGAAACAGAAACCCACGGCCAGATGACTGACTAGCCAACTACCATACTTACCAGGCGCACTGGTACAGGTTTACGGAACAGGTTACGCGCTATATCTTTGTATGCTGTAACAGTGCACGCTTTGACCATGATCCTGTCTATTATTTATGCTTGCGAGCATGCATAACAAGTTTACATGTGCATTCATATGTACATGTGTTTGTATGTATGTAGACAATCGTGTATAATAACCATTCATAGACTGTCTCTAAAAATAGAATGGCCTAATAATAAATATTTATTTTTGGGATGCTCTGCGACGGTATAGTCGGGTGTCAACTTCCTAATCGCGTACTGTGTGCGAGGACATGGATTCGTTTCCATATTTTACTGCTCCTATTACAAATCAAAAATAAAGAAATTTTACCAATTCGCCTATCACCGACCATCTTTGTACAGAGTATCAGTCATGCGTATACATCTTGTATGAGACTAACCGAAATGGAACGTTATGACTTTCATAAAGAAATTTCATGCCGCGCGTGAAAAACGCAGTGCGTTCTTATTATATGCGTTAAAAAATACTTAAGAACGATGCGTTGGAAACTTTTTGCGCTTGAATATATTTGCTGTGATCACATTCATTGAAATGCGTTCATTTCTCCATTTCTCTAGAAGAGTTCACATTGATTTTTTTTTAGTAGGTTTTAGTGAGAAATATACTTGAAACCTATTCGATTTTCGTCCAAAATTTTGTGAATTGTTTTCTGTTTTTTATTGTAATATAACTGGTAAGCAAAACAAATTTTCTGGAGTATTCCTACAGCTCTTTACTTTAGTTGAAACAATTAAATAAAATCGAAAGGGTTAAATTCGAAATGTTATTTCAACACAACTAAACGTTTCAAAAATTATGGTTTTGAATGCTTCGAAATATTTTTCTGAGTATAAAACAGCAGAAAACGTTTCCAGAAAAACGAAAGCGCGAGAGACTACTAGCCACATTGATAGGATGATCAGCCACAAAATCGGTTGAAACTGCCATTTTGCCACACACGTGGGGATTTGATGACGATTTTAGTTTCACACTGATCGTTGCTGAGTGAATATCGAACGCGAAAAAAATGATTGTCATGTATGGTATTTCCTTGTCTTGAAAAGAAGGGGGAGGAAGATTTTTTTCAGACTTTCTATATTAGCGCTTTTGTCTACATTACGAAAGGCACTAGTAGATAAAACTATGACAGTCGGTTCTACGTAACCGGAACGACCCGAATTTATATCCGGCCAAGGACTGTCACTTCAGCAGCATTCCTCGTATATGCACGGGGTATATATTTATGATGCTACAACTACAACTATGGGCTTGCCTCAGTAAATGTTTTGCTTAATGTTGTCATTTTTCCGCTCATGTGCGCACTTCAAAATTTCAAAAGAAATGAGAAAAATCGTGAACTCCGGATCAGGATCACAGGAAGAGTGCTGCTGACATCCATCGAGAAATTGTTGTTCACATTGAAAAGCCAATAACGAAAAGATTAATTGGCAGAAGCACGGATTCACGGTCGACTGGCACGGAAGAAGCCATTGGTAACAGCATCGTAATGACAACGTGGATTTGGGTTCACTTGAGAGCACACATCCTGGACTCAAAATCAGTGGAGTTATGTTTTATTTACCAATGAAACGAGAATAAACAGAGTTGATCCAGATGGTAGAAAGTGAGTGCGGTGGCTAAAACGTGCAGGATTCGACCCCCAATTGCTCATCTCAACAATTATAAAGCACGAGGAACACTTAATAATGGTGTGTGGCTACTTCTCCTGGAACGGTGCCGGGCCAATTCATCGTACAAAGGTAATATGGATGCGGTCAAATACGTTCAGATACTTCAAAATGTACTCGTAATGCTACTTATATGGAAGAACATTTAACAGAATATCACAAATTTGGATTAGCTATTTGAAAAGGTCAAGGCAGCATAGGAATCCATTCCTGTTGCATGTTGTAGAGGTTTAATAATGCCAATGTAGAGGCGCTGTGCAGCAGTAATAAAGAAAAACGGATTTTCAACAAAATATTAATTTATATTCTTCCCTCTCGCCTGCATTTTTTATGATTTGACTATTATTTTGCTTCCCTCTTAGGTATTTTTTTCGAAAAATTTTCAAATTGTTTTAATTTTTGTGCATGAAAAAAAAAATTTATATTTTTCTTAGATAAAAAGACTGATACAGATTGAAAAATTTTTTAATTTATAAAACAGAACCGAATATGGAAAACATTTAAATGATTTTATTCACAAAAGTTTTAAATGAAGATAACTGGGTATCGTTATTAAGTTGTTGTTGTAGCAGCATACTAAACCCTGTCAGTGCAATGTAAATCATCGGTCGCCTTCGTCTAGCTCATTTAACGGTAGACCCACGAAACGTGCTGTTTCGACAGGTTGGGTCTAGAGGGAGAGAGGGGTGTTAGATGAGTGGGTTTGGTGGGGCATGTGACAAGATGGTTATGTTTGGTATGCCAGCGTCAATTTTTAATAGTTAGGAGTTTAACCTGCTACATTCCCATGGCAGCGGGTCTACGTTACCGGAATGACTCGGTAACGACCAAGGTCTGCCGGCCCAGTGGTGAGACATGGCGAACCTTACAGCTACAATAACAACAACATGGCGGGCCCTCAAAAATTGTTGCCACAAAAAACGTATTTTAATCATCCAAACTAAATTACATATGTTTGTAAATTAATTTCCTTCCACATCAATCGCTTAGATATGAGGACGACAAAACATACGTCAAGTTTTCAAAACGAAACGATAAATTCGATAACAAAAGGTTCTATATCTACGTAACCGTCACTTCAGCCGTATTTCCGGTATCTGTATGGGGAATGTTTATGCTGCTACAACAACAAAAACATCCATCCACGCCAAACCTATTCTAATTATAAGGTCTGTAAAAATTATCCAGTAACTAAATTTCCGAGAATTTTCTCTCAAAGAGAAAAATATTAAAAAAAGTACATGAACGCAAACGAGTAACAATTTGAAAGTTGACGAATTGTTTGCAGGAAAAATCACAAAAATTCAAAATTTTTTCACTTGAGCTACCTCGTATTAAATTAAAAAAAAAAAGGCAAATAAATTGCGAAGTAACGAACTTCGGAATCACATTATTTCATTTTGTCCACAATAATTTGTTCCATTTCATTATCGCTGTAAGAAGAAGAATATTCCATTAGCAATTGCAATTCGCAAATTTTAATTCGCGCTTGTTTTTACTTTGCGATCAGCGGGTTTTCTCACTTGCAAATTCTTACAAGTAAAAATGTATCCAGTACAAGTTGCAACTTCCCCTCAAAATGAAATGTCATTTTGCTCTCTCACACCGACACGTGATAGTTTGCAACAATTGTTGTTACAAACTATTTGCTTCATGAACAGACCTATAATTCAATGCTTTAAAAAGCTCATTTTCATGCCTAGATGCGCTAATTAGAATTTTTAAAGTTGTTATTAAATATTTAAATCTTCATAAGTTACAATCGGTTTATGATAACGATATGATAATATATTGGACGTGTACTCAGCCAGAGTTTTACTTCTTAAGTCAATTCCTGGCAACAAAAAAGTACCGAAAATTGATCACCAAAAGTCCGTTTAAATTTCAGACTGTAAATAAAGAATATTTACGCGCGTCATTCCTCAAAAGAGGCCATCAAACATTATATCTACCTCCGGCTGACTTTTTCCGTTCCAAAACTCAAATTACAATCATGGCGAGGTTACCGCCTTTGCAGGTTGAAAACTGTTTTAATGATTGGCTTATTCGTGTATTATTTCGAAATGGGATCCAATAAATTTTAATAAATAATAAATTCTAGGTACTTATTTTCTGGCAGAGTATACATTTTCAATTTTAAATATACCAAAATTTGTAGCGCAGGAATTTCGAAAAATATCTCTTTCCTGGGAGATAAACTGCACATCGGTTTTTTATTTTAATTTTATAGTTTTGATGTTAGTCAGATGATCATCAATACCTACTTTATGTAATTTATGTTAATTTCATTCGAGGAAATAATGGCAAATTTGTAAATTTTGGGCAACAATTAATCATAATCATAATTCCACTTAGAGGGATAATTATGCCCGCCAAGTTTTTAATTCGCCTGAAACTTAAGCTTCATTCAACCGCTTTGCAGTTTTAGAAATATTGTTGCAATTTGTTGGTCCATGAGTTTCTCAAGAGCTTGAAAATATTGTGCCATGATTGACTTACTGAACACACGTACATATGTACATTTGATTATTGTATCTGTTTGTAGTAAAACGCTTTCGAAGCTTTCAAAATGTTGACGTTCCAGATATATTACATGAACAAATTTTGCATTTTGTCAACATCTCATTGAGATTTCAGGGTGACACATAATTATGTATGTATGTATGCACAGAAAAGAGAGGGCACTCTTTGGGTGAGCACTTAATTAGTGGTGTACGCATTTCAAATGTAGCTGCATATTGGAGGGTTCATTGAAACTCTATAGGCCAATTACATTGTAATGGTTGCCAAAAACGTTTGTCTGTCCATGGCGGCAAGTGGTATTGGCTAGTGATTTCCGAATCCTGTGCATACTCGCAGCACTTCGGTTACGATTGTTGTCATATGCTAGGAAAAGTTCACTCCTAAAAGTCCAATTAGAAGAAATCCTTTATTTCCTCGGTAGATGGATGTAGTGATCGATGTCTCGTAAAGTATCGATCAAACAATTTAAAGTTTATGCTCGTTGTCAAGGTGACATTTCACACTAAAAAACTATTTTGCTGTTGTTTGTTTGTTCCATTCAGTTGTGAATTACAGGATGTTAACAATGGAAGCCAACAAAAAGAAAATTCGGTACATTTTACAGTTTTTCTTTGATAAAGGCGAAAATGCAAGCCAAGCTGCTGAAATTGTGAGCGGTGTTTATGGTTCCGAAATGTGCAATTTTGATTTCATCGATTCAGTTCAGGTATTTTTGATGTTAAAGAAAATGTCGAAAAAATCACAGAACTATCGAAGTTGACCGGCATGTTAGTAGTGGGCATTGCCCAGAAGCTAAAGATCGATCATAAAACAGTTTTAAACTATTTGCGCAAAAACTTTACGCAAAAATAATGGATCACCCTAAAGTAAAAGCATTACACAACCACAACTGCTTGTGCGATATGTTTATATAAATTGAGTATTTTTATATAATGCAAAACCTGTATACACTAATCGATGGAGTTATGTATGTGCTCACATACAATGTATGTACGTCTAACAGATTGATGGTTTTGTATTGTTTATTAACTGCATCTTGTTGCCACAAACTAACCAGCCGTCCATCCTTTCAAAGCACCCAAAATTCAAGCAATCCAATCCGAAAACACTAAAAATTACTGACATAGTGTTACACTCCTCAGCAAAGCACCTAAACGATCGTTTTGCGTACATATGTATGTATGTATGTACAAATGTACATATATTCGAAATATTTAATGTGCTTTCGATATGAAATGTAGCGCTATAGGAGTTTGGCTTAGGTATTGCACTGCTTTGGGGCATGTGTTGTTGAACCGGATTGTGAGACCAGCTGTACGCAAACACTGCGTACGAGTCGAAAATAATTAATCAATATCAATTGAAGCAACCGCATAGCCACAGAAGCGTCAATGACTCCGAGTAACCAACCATCACTGAGGTGAGCATACGCAACGTACTGCCGAACCGAAACGCGGACCGAAGAGGCGACTTCAGCATAAAACTACAATACACAGCATGGCTCAGTAGCACCGAGAGCACCAACCAACAGCAGTAAACAAAATGGTGGATCGTTCACGCATATTTTTTGACCATTGCAATGTATCAAGTGAAATTTGTGTTTGTTTCACAAGCGAAGTAACTGAATATATTAAATATACACATGTATATGTATATGCGCAGAAGTATATGCCTACATACGTAGATATGTAAGTTCCAAAACTATCAACATCTTTCTATCGATGTTTTATGAAATCGCTCGCATATGACTAATACACTTTCACCAAAACACTTTTAAATTTAATGTTAAGATCATCCAAAGGAATTTAACTAAAAAGCACTTGCGCAAATATGAAACTCATAAAAAGAACCATACATGTTTAGAAAATCAAACCCAAAGAAAAACTTACGAAAAACGCGGAAAAGGTAACACAAAAGTCGCGAATCAAGCAAAAATAAATGCACAAGAAGTATGCAAAGAAATCAAATAACATACAATAAAACAAATACAACGAAAAGAAAACTGCAACAAAGCCTGACAAGGTGTAGAAGCGACCAAGTCGTCTTGTTTGCGTGTCTGTCTTCTCGCGCTACTTGAGCAACTGACTTAATCGAAAAATAAGACACAAATCAACAAGTATCGGCGGTAAATACATTGTGAGTGAAACCAGTGCCTGTAACTCTTCGGCGCCTCTAACTAGCCAAATGGATTCCAGTCAGTAACCAACCCGGCATCAATAGTTTGCACCAGTGGTATACTCTCGTAGTATTCAATGTGTATAAGTAACAGTGGCAATGTCGATGCCCATGCATTCAAAGACATTAAACCAAAGGAGATGTTAAAAACAAGTACTATAATTTTACTGCAGCAAATTTCAATGTCAGCCAAGGCAAGCAAGATATGCAGGCTAACAGGTCGACAGGTAGTCGGGCGACTAGGCCAGCTCGATAAATTTATAGATAAACGTGTAGAGCTAGGATGGACGAATAAAATGTGTACAGTGGTTAGCAAGCAAATAATAATCCCAACTAGGTTTGAATTTTTCAATTAAAACTTTTATACTTAAGAATTTATAATTGTAAACTATTATCCCTGGATTACAGTTTTAATTTTTTATTCATTTTTACAACTTGTATAAAATCTTTATTTGCAAAACTTTCTCACTTTGTTATATCGTTATTCACAATATCACCAAATCACAAAACGATTCTTTCGCTGTTTTTGATACAATTCAAAACTACTATTATAATTCCAGCGAGTTTAGAAAACTTAATTCAAGCTTATTTTTAACACTGGATATTTGGAATGGTTGTACAAAACATTACCACGCTGGAATGTCCGTCGCGAATTTGACGAATACCAAACTGAATGAGAAATCATACTGAAGCAAAAGAAAAGACAAGACGACAAGAAAATATCCAAAACCCAATTTCAAAACCTCGACTTGGCACTTAGTTGCGTAGTCATGTCGCGCGTCTCCGCTCATTTCTTCTCTCCTCTCTGTGTTTGCCAAACAGCGAGCAACACTTCGTCTGGACTTGTCTCGTTTGGCTGCGTCTCAGGCCTCAGCTCACCTAACAGTATGGTTTATTTGTTGTTGTTAAGATGGTCAGTTGCTATTTCTACCGGAGGTCTTCGTCTATATATATATATATAAATACATATACATTCACAAGTAATTATTGGGGAAATGAAAAAATAATGGTATTAGTGGTATACATGTAGGTATTTACAAATACAGAGAATATCTTTCAGTGAAGCCACGTTGTATTCGAAAGCCGAGCGCGAGACAGGTAGACCGACCTGGTATTGTTGTGACTACACTACTGCAACTTCAACAAAAGCAATGATATTCGGGTTAAAACGGCGTGCCTGGCTCATCATTGTGGAACTTTTTAACCAGCAATACGTATGTGTGTATGTATGTACAAGCCGATACTTTCAGGTAAAAACAAATATCTTAGCAGCAAAGACCAACAACACCATAAACTAAAATAAGAGCTCGGTCATATGCCAACATACATGCATACACATGTATTCATAAAAGTATATGTATGTACGTGCATACATATCCATACTTGCTATGGTAAACTAAAATACGAGAAAATGAAATTCAAACGCGCACACACATACACATGTGCATATGTCTGAACATATGCTTATACATATATATACATTTGTATGTGCATACCTATGCACATTCATATGAGTAGTGTTGGGCTCATTATGCTAGTACCATTGGCAGCCCTTGTTTTTATGTAATGCCGGTGCCATGCAGTTTTGTTTTTTACCGCTTTGCGTTATGAGGCTTCCTCGACGTGTTTTCTGTTGCCCTTTTCTCTTTTCATTGAGTTGCAAAAGTATTGGGTTGAGAATTTTATTCAAAGCTCATAGGGAATTAACATCCGACTAAGTGCATACATACATATACACATATACATATATAAATACATATGTATATATATATATCATATGTATTGGAGTTAAGCTTTTCTTGAATCTCGCTACTCGCTCTATGCGAGTATGTATGTAAATGCAGATTCCTATCGCATTTAATATTTCATTCACTGCATTCGGCAACTTCATCCATTCAAAGCAAATCAATGCCCGTTTACGTCCGATGAAGTACCGTCTCTAAGCGCGGTATACCATATGCAACTTACGGTAAAACTTAGGCCGAGTTTCCACCTTGGATTTATGTTACCCTACTTGCCGTATGTTCCTAGATGTACATATAGTTGACATGGAATCATAGTTGATATTGGAATAGTTGTCGAGATGAACTCATTCAAAATTAGATCAAACTAATTCCAATATTTAATTCATATACAATACTATATGCATCATTGATGGTATAACTACCGAAAGATATTGATTAATTGGTCCATATGCATATACATACATATATACACATTACATACATACTTTTTGGCTTTGCGCTCAAATAATTAAATTATATTTAAGGAAGCTGAGGTCTGGATTTCTATAGGGGTAAACTCTCCTTTGTCAGGCCGAGATAAAATTAATTAATATTAGTTTGGGGAAAATTAAATCCTTAATTTTCTCTGCAGATGGCTGTAGTGATCGATACTTTACGAAAGAAAGTGCAATTTAAAGTTTATGCTCGTTGTCAAGGTGACATTTCACACTAAAAAAAACTCTTTTGCTGTTTTTTGTTAGCTCCATTTAGTTGCGGGGTACAGGGTGTTAACAATGGAAATCAACAAGGAGAAAATTCGGTACATTTTACAGTTTTTCTTTGATATAGGCGAAAATGCAAGCCAGGTCGCTGAAATTGTGGATGATGTCCATGGTGCCGATACTGTAAGAGCTAATTACGTGCAGTTTTAGTTTCGTTGATTTCGTTCAGGCATTTTTGATGATAAAGAAAATGTTGATAAAATCACGCAAGCATATCGATAGCATCGCCCAAGAACGGCCGTTCCCACAACAGTCGGTTCTACGACCGACCCGGATTTATAGCCGACCAAGGACTGTCACTTCAGCAGCTTTTCCCGTATATTTATGGAGATTGTTCGTGCTGCAACAACAACAAAAAAACAACAGCTAAAGATCGATCATAAAACAGACTTAAACCATTTGCGCAAAAATTATGGATTTTCCCCCCTAAACTAACATTTACTAAATTAATGGAACTCCTTCGTGACAGCAGTGTTCTCTTCAATGTATACAAGTTTTAACGCACTGTCCCGATCTACTAGATATCACGGCATACGTGCACCCATACGTACATATATTCACATACATACTTATATACCTTATGTTGATACGCTTGGGTTTAGGCGTGCAAAAGCTACGCACCTGAAAGGGTTGAGGGAGTGCAGAGTGCTTGCCGCAGCTCCTAAGGCCAATCTTGTAAGTCTCTCGGGTGTCAACGGGCTGACACCATAGAAATAGAAATGATTCAGAAACGTCTATTACTACCGGTGAAATTTGTAACTTGATAGACTTTTAGGATAGATGATCGTGAAATATCATGATTTAGTCTAAGCGGATAAGCATAGTTAATTTAATATTTATTATTTGCATAAGATGGTTTTTCAACAAGTCAATGAAAATTAGAAAATGTGGTGGTTTCACCTCAAATCCAAAATTTAAAAAAAATGACGCAACCAATTTTTCTGACTGGCCTGTCAATAGTTTTGTTGTGTCAGCGATTTGAAGCAGACGCAAATAGAAAGTGAATTTTATTCCCATGACAGCCGGTTCTACGTTACCGGAATGACTCGGGTTTTCCAGAACCAAGGGCTGCCGCCCCAGTAACTAGCCCTGTCTAGTGTACCGTACCTCGAGAAAGTGAATTTCTCGTGCCGATTACTTAAATATTATTTTTGCCATTAATGATACGTTTCAACCAAGGCAAACCCAGGGTTTGCAGATTTTGGGTTTGATAGAATTGTCAACTGTTTCCACTGCGTTTTTGTTGGGCATTGTTTTAACTGTAATTCGTTTGCTTCATTCTTGTGTATGTATGTATATTTAAATTTTAGACGCCGGCAGCCAATCAAATTTTCCCGATATTGACGAGCTGCAAAACTCTGCTGCCATGTTTCCTTAAGAATGCAATAACGAATGAGAAAAAATCACGTAAATGAACACTAGTGCCAACATTTAATATTAAAATGCATGCAAACCCACCACCAACACGCGGCGAAAGATGGACTTGAAATGATATTTGTATGGGATTTGACTAGCGCCTCAACACGCAGCGATAGCAAACCTAAAAGTAAACTGTGGTAGAACGTTATACAAATCTGAATTATACAGAGTCCAGTGCAAGACGAATCTATTAACTCTTTGCCTTAAAGCAACGTGTGGGATAATGATCATCCTGCTTCCGTGCCTAAAATGAAACACGTGATAACTTCTTCTGGCCAAAAGTGAAAAGCTCGTATCAGATACGAGATTGTTTTTACGCACGAAAAAAACTTTCATCGAAAGTGGCACACACAATCGACGCTCGATTCATAAGGCAAATTTATGCACGTCTGAATGTAGTCAGTCATTTTATATTATCTTAGTAGTTTTATGCTTCTTCACGGGAGACAGTCCATAGAGCGGTATTCTGAAAGGTTTGTTTCTTTATCTATTTCCTTCCCGGGATTAATATTATATAATGTGATGTTGCTAGAGCAGCTGATTTGCTTTTCTTTCGTCGTTTGTCAAAGTGATCTACTTTGTTTACATTCTCATTGATAGCCATGGAATCCGTGGCAAAGAATCATCTGATTTTGACCATTCAAACCACCAGATTGCAAAAAAAACTACATGTGCACTGTTGCAACTGTGTATTAATTCGTCTTAAAGGATTTATGTATTTATACTTTACTTTATTTATATTCAGAACTAAAATGATTTGCAGTCAAAGAAACTCCTCTGCATAAATTGGAGCAACTAGTTGGCACAATTATAATTACATACAGTGAGTGTCAAATTGGCCCATCCTTGAAAAATGGACACAACTTGTTTTAACTCCAGAAACCTATATTTTATTTTTCCAATATTTTAGAATTTTTTTTTAACTTTTTTTATGGTAGACAATAAATTGACCATTTGATTATAACTAATTTCAAATTATTAGAAACGGTTACGAGATACTTTTTCATAAATTAAATATTGTGAGATTGTGCGCTTCCGAATTTCAGCTTCCAATTTTTACAAAAAGATCTAAATAATATTCAAATCGGGCGACAATGAAGGGGTTTGCATTGCACAGGGTACAATTTGCATAACAGCACAACAGCAAATCTTTAGCGATGTAGGTGATGCTGTTTTGCATCGTTATCTTGATACAAATGAAAAGTATATTCTATTCCCAGCTTTCGTGCACTTTGATTCAGATTTTCTCGCGAATTTCTCAAATGTTGAAATTTGTCCTTCCACAAATCACAGTTTTCCAACTCCTGCAGCTGAACAAGCACTCCACCACCATGGGCGAAGATATTTGGGATTCAGTTCTTGATTTGGCTTCCGCCATACGCTTACTCTCCCATCTCATCCAAGCAAGTTGAATTTGAATTCAAAAAACAAAAATTACATTCTTCTGGAACTCAAAATCATTCATGTAGCAAGTAAACGTATTTTAAACGAATTTTCTTATTTTTTTCACTAACGAATGGCTTTTTTCGCGCAATTCTTCCATGTAGACCAGCCTCATAAAGAAGCGTTCCGATGGCTATTGCACTGCATTCAGTATTAACTTGTTTGTGTTTGCTAACATATCTCGTGGTTTTGATTTTACTTCTTGGAGAACCTACACTCAGCACTTTCTTACCAGCATATTTTGGTTTGTTAGCAAATCGTTTTTCGTCATTGTAACTCTTTAGTCAATTTTTGTAGTACCGCCAACCATTCCTGCTATTACCCTTTGACTTTTACCAATTTTATAATGTTGTATTATTAAATTTCGTATCTCGATTGTAGAGGGTGTTTTTTAAGAGCTTGAGAACTTAAAATGATAATACGAAACAGAAATATTGTTGTAATGTCTTTCTTTAATTACAATCTGGTAGATAATATCACGGCATTTATTTCTTTTTATACGATATTCGGCATATGTCCGCCGCGGCTAGGATTATGTAACCCATTTAATCAGTCCAATAAATCGATTGTTACACGCGCTAAATGCAAGGTAGAACCAAATCTCGTCGATGTTTAGTGATAAATTTACAAAAAAAAAAAAAAAATACAGTCAGCATAGGTCGATAGCCATTCACCGTAACGGCAGCTCCTTCCTCATTTCGAAAGAAATAAGATCGATGATGCCGCCAGTGCTCCATGAACTTCGCGAACAGATTTTTTTTTTGTTTTGCAAAGAAATAACCAAGTTAAAAGAGTAAAACCCACGGCAGTCGGTTCTACTTTACCGGAACGGCCCGGATTTATATCCTATATATGTATGGGGAATGTTTATGGTTCATGCTTGGGGCTGCTTTTCCGAAAAGGGATTTGGCTGTTTATTTGTGTTTACCAAAAAGCATGTTTGCCGTAAGCTGCAAAGATGTTTGAAAAAACTTGCCAACCTTGGATTTTACAAGAAGACAACGATCCTGTTATATCCACGCTATAGATATTAAGCTGTATTCTATTCCACCGCCCATGCAACATCGTGCTTCTTAAATATGTTTGAGCCGACGAAGTATTGAAAATGACCTTCAATTCTTCCAAGTTGTTATGATAGCAGTTGCTAGAATAGTTAATAAATTATAGGTGATGGGCAAAAAGTGTACATACACCTCCTAAATCCCTTGTTTTCAAAGCCGACGTGGCTTCGAGACAACTAACTTTGTCAGCTCTAAAGATGTTACTCTGGTCCAGAGTTTTATTATGCGACCTTTGAGTATAGCAGCACTAAAAAAATGTTTTTTTAATTTTGCGTTCCAAAACCTCCCATAAATGCCCAATAATATTTAAATCTGGGCTTTGCGGTGGGGTTTTTAATTGTCTTGGTGCAAACAAAACACGTGCCTGCTCCAAGCTCCAAATTATCCATCGAAGGTTTCAAATTGTGTTCAATATATGCTATTTTTCCAACTCCAGATGCTGCAACGACTCCCCAACCCACAACGTTGGCGCCACCACGCTTGCCAGTTGATACCAAATTCTTCGGATTAAGTGCGGTGTTTTTTTCCTCCAAGCTTTTGCCCTTCCATCACTGCTAATTATATTAAACTCTGACTGATCTGTGAATAAAACTTTTTGCCTCATCCTTTCCTTAATGTGCTCTGGCAAACTCCAAGCGAAGTTTACGGGTTTTTTCAGATATTAAAGGCTGTTTTGCGCGGTGTTCTACTGTGGAAACTGTTATCGCTCAGAGTTCTTCGAATTCTTCCTGGATGGAAAAAACTTTTCTGATGTGTTTGTTGTAGTTGTTGTTATAGTAGTGCTGTCAGTGCAATGTAGCTACCGGTCGTCTGCGTCTAGCTCATCTAACGGTAGTGCCTTCATATGCTGGACATATGTTGGGTATGTCGGGGTCAATTCTGGGCAGGTAGGAGTTTAGTTTGCTAATTGCGTAACTATGCCAAAGTTACGCGGGTCTGTCGGGGTAGCTTAAACTCTTCATCTGAAATAGGTGGTGATTGGATTCCGATGACGGGATTCAGAGGTCGGGAGTTTAGGAAGGTAGTAAGTGTCTTCCGATGAATGTCATTTAGCGCCGGACATATACTGCCCGTATATGTATATGCTCCGGATTGTTTTGCGATAAATGTAGGATTTTGCATATCCAAAAAAAAGTGGCATAATTCCGAGTTTTCAGCATATTTTAAAAGCTGCTTTAGTTGTTTTTTGTTCTCCGATTTTTTTGCCCGATGGATGACACAATTTTCTGATGTACTTTTGCTACATCATCGGCTAATTTTGAAAAATTACTTCTCCCACTACTTTGAGGATCAAATACGTCTTTGCGGCCACTACGCGGCTCATTATCGGTAGAACCAATATTTTTAAAGTTTTTTACATACAATGGTTTGAAATCTTAGTCGACTCAAGTTTAAAAGTTTTCAAATTTCACCATATGACTTTTTTCTTTTCCTTGTTGTATAACCAAATTTCTTACGTCAACTGATATTTCTTTTCGCGGAGCCATGTTTGATACTTAAGTGTCAAAATCTCAAACTCAACTAAATATTAGTAAATGGGCAACATAAAAGAAAAGCAAACGGTACTTACCGTTATCACAACACAGTATACCAGTGTGCAAGCTAGAAACTTTGATCTGTATGTAGGCTTTTGTCAACGCTGTTTATAGTAAATCATGGATTTTTTAGTTTTTTGTAATTAGAAAAAGGTTTTCAAATAAAACTGTGTCAACAGATTTTTAAACTTTTTGACTTTTAAACCAGCGAAAATAGGAGATGATTTTTGTAGACTTTTGTTACATTACTAATAGTTCAATGACTTTGAAAACTGTTTTTGGTCTTTGATCGGACTTCATATAGCGAATTATTTTATCTGAACTTCCTCAAATCTTCTTCTAGGGCATGTAAAAAATTCAAATTAATATCGTTTTATTTCATCAAAACGGCACGTAAGGGCTACTTGAAGTCTACCTCGAGACTCTTGCCATCTAACCATCTTTTTATTTTAATCCTTCCAACACATGGCTAATATATATCGCTGTTTTAAGGCAAGGCGAAAGATTAAGCATAGTTCGACACATTTTATACTCATACAAAACCGTTTGCCGTTCGGAGGCGGCACAAAACAGTTTTCTTTGACAGGTCACCGCTTCTACTTCCCTGAGGGTCAGGGCACTCTTGTGATGCTGTGGGCCGGTTTTCTAAGAGCGTGGCCTATCCAAATCCACTTCCTGCGTTTTAGCTGGCGTAAGATGGGCTTCTCGTTCGTTTACCTCCAGAGTTCTTCATTGCTTATTATGTTGGTCCAGAATATTCTGCATATTAACCTCAAGCATTTGTTGGTAAGCATTGAAGTTTATGCGTGATCGTTTTCGAAACAAGCCACGTTTCACTTCCATATAGCAGCGTCGACTTAACACATTTGTTTAAGGGGGAAGTCTACTGTGAATTTTTCAAAAAATCGATTTTTTTTTATTAGCTTAAAAATACTTTGAACCCTCTTAAATAAGGTACAATATGTGTTACAGCTGGCTAAATTTTTCTTCGTTGAAATTTCGACCTTTTCCCGAAGCGCTCCAAAGCGCGTACCTGCTATACTGAAACTTTAAACGCATTTTTCTCGAAACTAAGTTTTTGTATACGGTGTACACGATATCTCGAGTTCTGATAAATGAATCAGCTTAAAAATTTAATTATATATTCTCTGTAATAGTGTCTCTCGTCTGACATAGGATTTTTTTGATATCGTTATTTGTTAAATTGTTATAAACAATAGTAACATCAATTTTAGGCAAAAAAAAAAGAAAAAAATTTCAAGAATTTTTTTTTCAACGCCAAAATTTTTTATCGACATAATCCTACGTCAGACGAGAGTCAATACTATGTATATGATAACAATATTTTGTTTTTTTGTTTTAGATCACCGAAACGTAAGATTTCATGTACACCGTTTAGGCACCTAAGAAAAGCGGACCTGCGCTTGCAGAAGTGCCACAGCGGCCATTTTGAATATTTTGACTTAAAATTTTTTTTTCAAAAACTTAAATATATAATAAAGATAAGAGTTTAAATAGATTTTATGTACGAGCAATATTTTGTTAGAAATAAAATCCGGAAAATAAGCCTGTTTTTTCCCTTGTCACAGTAGACTTCCCCCTTAATATTCTGAGTATGGTGTTTTTGGAAATTTGCGAGTTTGCCCAAATTTTCCATATATAATATATATATTGTATTGAATTTAAATATTGAACCCTTTTATTCTACTTCTCTTGACAATTATTTAAAATTTGGTGAGTAATTAATGACAGCAATTCTCAGTAATTCTTTGAGATGCTGGTTAGTTAATACTAAGAGGTGTTTGGATTTAACGAATTTTAAAGTAGAATAAAATGATTCAAATACGTACGTTGTTCCGAATATTGAAATAATTCGACAAGCAGCCTTTTTTAACACAGGATACTTCAATTCTGGTACAAATTACCAAAATTCAGTAACCGACATCGACTTAGCAATCCAGTGATCGAACTCAGAGGAATTATTGGGAAACATTTTATTTGGATAAAAACGTAGCAAATTCGTAAAAACATAATATCACAAAAATGTATGGGAACTCGGCTATTCCTTCTAAGAGCCGCAGGTTAGCTCCCCTGGTATACACAGTGATATATGTACATACGATCATAAGCTTCAACACATAGTGTTTCAAATATCGTAAAACTGTTTTTTTAATAAAGCTAAATAGTTGCTCCCCTGAAAACTCTTCAACCCTTTCTGCTAACATATGCGGCTTTGAGAAGCGACAGCATTACAACTGCTTACTCATCCCTATCGTTGGCAAACTGCACAATTTGCATGTTTTGGCCGACACTATTTTATATTGTGTTCAGTATACTTTTTGAAGCCTATTTTTTGAGTTTCAACTGGGTATACAGTTTTATAGCCCATTGAATTTTAGTATAACAAGGTGCAAGTTTCGAATGACTACAAAATACCGTTGATTTTTGGCAATTTTTTTGTTGGTGGTGCTAAGTTTTTTGGTTCATTCAAAACAAATCAAGCATGTATGGAAGAAAAGGCGTAACATCTCACAGAAAGTTTGAAACTTTGCGTTATGTGGGTTTTTTTTGTAGTATCAACAGATATTTTTATAAAAACAATAGCAGAAAGAAATAAAGAAATAAAATAAATATTTCAATACGGGATAAATTCTAATAAAATGCCATCATGGGAAAAGGAAAAGCACTCGCATGTGATGGACTAGTTTAGAAATATAAAGTCAAGGTTTCAGTTCTTCTTCTTTATTGGCGCGACAACCGCTTATGCGTTTTTGGCCGAATTTAACAAAGCGCGCCAGTCATTTCTTTCTCCTGCTAACCGGCGCCAGTTGGAAACACGAAGTGAGGTCAAATTCTTCGCCACCTGATCTTTCTAACGCAGAGGAGGCCTTCCTTTGTTTCCATTCAGACGACATGACTCAGCCAACGTAGCTAGGGTAGGTTTCTGTAGAACTCAGCAGGTTACATAAATTTGTTGGAAGAAGTCTTGATTAACTTGAGGCCCTGCCAGGCACTGCCGCGGTATTTCAGCAAGACAACTCTGCCATACATGCTGGAAAAACAAATTCAAGTATCAGGTCAGTCCATAAGTTCGAGCGTATTTTAGCCATAATTTCACTTTTGTATGATTTTTGCATACAAAAAATTATTCGCGGAATATAACGGAACTATTTATATTTTCTTTGAAATATTGTGCATTCAACAAATGATTTTAATCGCGGATAGAAGCACTTGTTGTTAAAAAATAAAATGGAATCTTCGAACGCATATAAGAGGCTTATTTGGTATTTTTTTTATAAAAGTGGTAAAAATGCAACAAGTACTGCTGCAGAAATAAACACTCTTCACGGAGAAGATACCGTGAGTGTAAGGAATGCGCAAACGTGGTTTTCAAAATTCCGAAGTGGTAGCTGCGACGTGGGATGCCCCGCGAGTTACATACTCTCTTACTTTTAAGAGTAAGATCATTATTTAAGAGAACTTCCGTTGTTTAAAGATTACTGTAGCTGTAAGTAAGTTTGGAAGTTTGTAACATAAAAATTGAATTATTAGCTCTTAAGTTTTAGTTTTAGTAGACACTTCTGTTTAAACAGTTGATTTTAGTGACTAATAAAGAAAATTAATAAAAAACAGGAATATTTAAAACAAATACCGTTTGTTGGTTTTAGTGACTAATAATTAAATTAAAACTTAAAAAAGGAATATTTAAAACATATTGCGTTAGTCGCGCGCTGATTGTCCTGAAGTCTTTAACTCCGACGCCTTGCTCGAACTCGTGGAAGCTGAGCCAAATTTGACAGTCGATATGATAGCTCAGAGGTTAAATTCATCGCATGAAACAGTTCATAGGCACCTGGTTCAGTTGGGAGTGGTTTCAAAGCTGGGAAAATGGGTTCCGCATAGACTTTCCGTCGCCAACATTCAGCAGAGAGTGAAAGAGCTGCTGCAACGGCTTGAAAATGAAAGTTTTTTGAACCTTATCGTTACTGGTGATGAAAAATGGGTCCTTTACAATAATCCTGTTCGCAAACGCCAATGGTTAGATAAAGATGAAACACCAGAACCGACCCCTAGAGATGGCCTTCCCCCCAAGAAGATTCTCCCGTCTATTTGGTGGGTCATGTATTGTTTATAATGAACTTCTGGAACCAGACGATAACTGCTGATTATTATTCCCATCAGCTATCAAACCTGAATGAGGCACTTAACAAAAATCGACCGTCTATGGTGAGTATACGCAAAATTTTGTTTCACCACGACAACGCAAGACCTCATACCGCAAGGCAAACATTAGGCAAGCTAAACGAGACTAGTTTCCACAACAGTCGGTTCTACGCTACCGAAACGACCCGGATTTATATCCGGCCAAGGACTGTCACTCCAGCAGCATTCCCCGTGTGTAAGTATGTGGAATGTTTATGCTGCTACAACAACAAGCTCGGAATGGAGCTAATGGCGCATCCACCATACTCTCCGGATATTGCTCCTTGTGATTATCACCTTTTTCGTGAACTTCAATCCCATATAAGTAACAAGAACAACTCCTCAAAAGAAGCTATAAAAAGGGATATCGAAGCGTATCTTGGCTCCTAGGACAAACAATTTTTTGAGCAGGGAATTAAAAATTTGCCTAAACGTTGGGAAGACGTTGTAAATAATGAAGGAAAATATATTATTGATTAATGAATACTTTAAACATCTTTTTTATTAATTTTAAAACCACCTTTAAAAAACGCACGAACTTATGGACTGACCTGATATTAGAAAGGGCATTACGATCGATAACATGTGGGGCAACCTTTTTCGCCAAACCTTTACGCTAGACGACGTAAGATTCAGGCGGCACTGATTTTTCTCCCGAAATAAGTTTTTCTCAACCTGATATAAAAATACATCTAAAAATCTAAGCCTAGGTTGCTTGTACGTTATAATACTTTATGTAAATTAATTTAAAAATAAAATAATAGTAATAATAAATTAATATTAACAATATTAAAAAAATATACTTATTAAAGATCATTAAAATTCACAAGAAAAATTATAAGGAAAATTATTTCTTGTGCTGCATCCTAGTTATTAAAAATAAAATAAATAATTGGCGCGTACATTTTTGTTAGGTGTTTGGCCGAGCTCCTCCTCCTATTTATGACATACGTCTTGATGTTGTTCCACAAATGGAGTGACCTGCAGTTTTAAGACGACTACGAACGGCAAATGGTTTTTATGAGGAGCTTTCTCATGGCAGAAATACACTCGGAGGTTTGCCATCGCCTGCCGAGGGGCGACCGCTATTAGAAAAAATGTTTTCTTTTATTTGATGTTCAAGCACAGAGATTCAAATCTACGCACTCCCGAATGGTAGTCACGTACCAGCCTATTCCTAGTTATTACTCTTCTAAAACGAAATCGAAAACAATATATCAAAATTTTCAAATTATTCTTAAAACTCCTATGGCTGCATTCACTTGCAACTTATTCGTTCGCGTATGAAATACAAAAATATCTTTTTATCTTTAAACATATTTTCCGAGCAACCTCAAATAACCAAATATCCAAAAGTTTGTAAGGAACGAGCAATGATTATTAAATAACAAAAGTTACGCTGTTATAAGAGAACTACGCAGGCGGAAGTCCCAGTGACTCTCAGTTATCTATCGTAAAGCCTTCTCTTTATAATGCAGTATCTCTCTCGCTTCTGTAAACAAATCAATACAGTAGAAGCCCGATAAGTGCAATACCGATAACTGCAATTTCGCGGAAAGTACAATTCGATTTTGAGTCCATAGAAAACTCGAAAAGAGCAATAAAAAATTGCAATTTTCGGACGCAAAAGAATTCTTGTTCGAAGAAATTTTTTACTTAATACGGCGCGTTCATCCCGCGCGAAGACACAGCTTTATAGCAATGCACAGTTATGGTTCTCGGAATTATTGCGACCAAAAACACTGCTCTCTCGCTTTGTCATTTTTGATTTTTACAAATAACTGTAAAATTGTAGCGCTGATATCATAAAATATGGCATCGAATCGCTTGTGACATTCAACACGCGTTAGTTTCAAGCTGGTTCTTGAGAGTAAAACAATCGTTCGGAGTTTGAATCATTTTTTTTTGCTTTCATCAAATAAAATCATGGGAAAAGTGAAAAAGAATCTACATTTTCTTACATTGAAAGAAAGAGATGAGATTCTCCAAAAAATTGAAAAAGGCGTTAAACAACGAGATCTTGCATTCGAATACAAAGTTGATTGCGCAACGATTTGCCGAATAAAAAAACAATCTCGTTCATTAAATGAAAATGCATACAATTCATTTTCACTTCGAAATAAACGGAAAACTTTGCGGTTTGGCAATCATACAGAGCTCGAGAAGCGTTTGTACCAGTTTCTCATGAATCAGCGGCGACGAAATGCTCCTGTTTCTAGCTTGATATTGAAAAGCAAAGCATTAAAAATATTTGATGAAATAAAAAAGGATGGAGAACAATTCAATGCAAGTGATGGATGGTTTTCGCGATTCAAGAAACGCTTCGGACTTCGCTATTTGACTGTGACTGGTGAATCATTATCTTGTGATCCAGAAGCCATTGAGCCATTTAAGGAAAAATTGACGGCGAAAATCGCTGAAAAAGGATATGTAACATCACAAATATATAATGCTGATGAAACGGGGCTCTTTTGGAAACTTTTGCCAAATAAAACCTACGTTTCGAAAGATGAAAAGAGTGCTCCAGGCAACAAAGTTTCAAAAGATCGAATCAGTTTTCTTTTGTGTGCAAATGGTGATGGCAGCCACAAAATAAAACCATTAACGATCGGCAAATCTATGAATCCGCGTTGTTTTAAAAATTTTCGTCTACCGGTGAATTATGCTAGAAACAAGACTGCTTGGATGACGCGGGGTATTTTCAAAAAGTGGTTCTTTGATCATTTTGTCGAGGAAGTGAAAAAATTCGCCAAAGAAAATGATGTTCCACCCAAAGCATTACTCTTGCTGGATCAAGCCCCATCTCATCCGCCCGAAGAAGAATTAGTTTGTGGTGAGATCGAAGTGATGTATTTTCCGGCAAATTGCACAGCGAGTTTACAGCCAATGGATCAAGGTGTTATTAACTTGACAAAAATTCAATACAAAACATTGCTAATGGAAACCATAATTAGTGAAAAAAATTCTTCATTACATGAACTATTGAAGAAAATTGATTTGAAAACCGCCGTGATCATGTTGAGCCAAGTATGGGGGAAATTGCTCCCTGAAACGATCGCTAAATGCTGGAAAAGCGTATTGGGTACAAGCCCAACAGTTGACGCGATTATTGAATCTAATCCAGACGATATGCCATTGGATATCGAAATTGACGACCCCCTTCTTGTTGGAGATTACAACGGATAAATGAGATGGTCGAAAACTATGTGGGTGAAGCAGACACACATGAAATCCGCAATTGGGTTTTGGAATTAGGAATAGATGAAGGTGATAGTGAAGCCAATGAACCGGAAGATACTACTCAAGAAGAAACAACCGAAAAAGTCCAGCATGTTTTTGGCTGTGCCAATACAATTTTGAAATGGGGTGAACAGAACGATGTACTGTCATTCAATCAGATCGCTTGTTTGCATGATATCCAATCAAAAGCACATGAAAAGTGATACGAGAAAACGCAATCGAAAATAACAAAGTTTTTCCAAAAAAAATAATTGAATTTTGGAGCACACACTCATATGTCCTTCCACATTGATCTCTTTGTATTAATTTCAATAAATATGTGTTCATTTTTCTTGAATATCGACCTTTTGAGCTCATTAATTGCATTGAATAGAGTTAAAATATTTTTCCTAAGGTATTGCTCGATCCACAGGAGAAATTCGCAAAAGTGCAATTTTTCGCTAAGTGCAATCATTGCTGAAATTTTCCAATTGTACTTATCGGGCTTCTACTGTATAGCCATTCATAACTTTTGCTCGTATTAGACTTGTTTTTCATTTCGTCTCATTAAGTGTACAAATGAAGCCAAACTTATTCTGCATTGCCGGTGAAAAGGTTTCTAGTCAAGTAATCATATCTTTATTTGCCGAATGTTTGTATGTATTTCCTAAGGTGAAACCTACACTGAGTGGTGAAAACTATACTGAGTTTGTTCCGAAGTTAGATATTGGCCGAAAAATCATAATCAAAGGATTCTAAAATCGTGCTTTTACTTTCAACCTGTTTTGATTGGTTAAGTTTACACCGTGAACCGTAAAAGTTATTAGCCGAAACCATTCATAAGGTTTGTACTGATATTCTGTAGTGTTTATGGCGCTATTTGCTACTTTAATATAAATATGTACATATATAATTGGTGCTTACTCCCTTTATTGGGCGCTTACACTCCTTTACCTACTGGGGTTTTGAACCCGGGCACTATGGCATGGTAATCACGCACGAACCCTTTCGGCTACAGCGGCAGTCTACTTTTTCAAATAGTTCTTAGCCCTTTCGCGATATTGTTGCCATATGGCAACAGTAAACTTTAAAAGGTCGTCAACACTCTTGTAAAAAATATCAACTTTTTTTTTTACTTTTTATCAAAAATTGAAGTTTAATGGTTAAACAGAAATAAAATAAATAATAACCGCCCATTATAAATCGGTAATACAACATTTTTAAAGAAAGCCTTCTGGCATATCGCACTTCATTCTGAAATTTGTATTTTGCATTTTTAGATTTTTGAGGACTATGAATAAGTTCGTGCGGTTTTACAACAGATGGCGTAACTTGATTATTATTCCATCGATCCACATTTCCAAACATTCATTGGAGAGCTACTGTCGTAAGGCACAAACGTCAGTATAAGTTTTTTATTTGAAGCGTAAACAACAATATTTTTACCACACTTGAAAATGTCGAATTTCGTGCCAAATAATGTGTTTTTGCGGGGAATTCTTCTTCATTATTTTAATATGAAGAAAAAAGCAGCCGAAAGTCTTCGTATCTTGGTGGAAGTTTATGGTGAGCATGCTCTATCTGAGCGAACGTGCCAGAAGTGGTTTGCACGCTTTAAAAGTGGTGATTTTGGCTTGGAAGACGAAGAACGCGAGGGTGCGCCGCCAAAGTTCATGGATACCGAATTGGAGGAATTGCTCGATCAAGATCCGGCTCAAACGCAAGAAGAGGTTGCAAAAACTTTGGGAGTTGATCAATCAACCATTTCCAAACGTTTAAAAGCCATGGGAATGATCCGAAAGGTAGGCCATTGGGTGCCGTATGAATTGAAGCCAAGAGACGTTGAACGCCGTTTTATGGCATGCGAACAACTGCTTCAACGGCACAAAAGAAAGGGTTTTTTGCATCGAATTGTGACTGGCGATGAAAAGTGGGTCCATTACGACAATCCAAAACGTCGGGCAACGTATGGATACCCTGGCCATGCTTCAACATCGACGTCGGCGCAGAATATTCATGGCCTGAAGGTTATGCTGTGTATCTGGTGGGACCAGCTGGGTGTTGTGTATTATGAGCTACTGAAACCGAATGAAACGATTACGGGGGATGTCTACCGACGACAATTGATGCGTTTGAGCCGAGCACTGCGAGAAAAACGGCCGCAATACGCCGATAGACACGACAAAGTTATTTTGCAACATGACAATGCTCGGCCACATGTTGCACAAGTGGTCAAAACATACTTAGAAACGCTCAAATGGGATGTCCTACCCCACCCGCCGTATAGTCCAGACCTTGCGCCATCCGATTACTATCTCTTCCGATCGATGCAACATGGCCTGGCTGACCAGCACTTCCGTAATTACGATGAAGTCAAAAAATGGATCGATTCGTGGATTGCGGCAAAACCGACCGAATTTTTCACAAAGGGAATCCGTGAATTGCCAGAAAGATGGGAAAAAGTAGTAGTAAGCGATGGACAATATTTTGAATATTAAATTTGTAACCATTTTACGTCAATAAAGTTTCAAATTTCGAAAAACCCGCACGAACTTATTCATAGTCCTAATAGGTAAATGTTTTCAACAATTTTTGAATAAAGTATATAGAAAAATGTTCAATCTGTCATTTGGCATGTAAATATTTTTTCGCTCGCAGCTTTAAAAGCTGTGCTAATTTTTAAAACTAAGCTTGTTGCCATATAGCAACAAATTTCTCGTAAGGTGTTAACTTGCATTAGATTGCAGAAGAAGTTTATTTGCGATTGAAACCAATACAAAACATTTGTTGCCATATGGCAACATTAAAAAAAAAGCACTTAACAAAAAAAATAAAAACAAAATTTATTTGTATTTTTATTTGTCCTAAAATAAATACTCAGACAAAAATTTGGATTTTTTGGATGGCGCAATAAAAAGATGTAGCGAAAGGGTTAATTGACCGAACAAGCAATGCCACTAAACGTCTAAAATTCGGACTTTCTGAACCACAAAACTGACCTTGGGCAAGTAAAGTTTCAACGCAGTCTTCAAACGTATCGCTTGTTTAAAAATCACCAACCTTGAGCAGTCTAAACCAATATTTCCCATGTGTTAGATGAGTTTTATTGCAATCAGAGAAAAATGGAAATCATTGGAGCATGATGGATGGCATTTTAATATCAGGATATAACAACATTGTCTAATATAATACTACAAGAAACACTTGGTTGAGAACTGCTATTTTTTTTACTAGAATTACTCTTGAGTCAGAATTTATATTATATATTTTTTTAATTTATGTTTTCTGTAATTTGAATCAAATAAAATAAACTTACATCTGCAACAATTGTGGCATTTACTGTCAGTATAAATAAAGCACGGCTCAGTTAAAATCAGTACGCTTAAAAATATCAATAAGTTTCGAAAAAAAGCTAATATTCCGGTAGATTTATCTTGAAAGAAATTATATTTATTATGCTTTAATAATCGAGTGACAAAAATTTATAGTTCTCTGTTGTGGAAAAATGTTCCGAGCATATTTGTTAACTGCCTCTGAACACCGTCTCTGGTAACTTGTTCAGCATATTTGCTCCCTTTGAGCAAAATCTCTTTATGTGGCGGAGTTGTGGATTCATGTTTTTCATATTATTCATTTTATTTAGGAATAAATAAATAAAAAAACGTCTACTTCATTCGCCAGGTACAAATTCATGGTTGCTTTGGAATAATGTATACCGACTAGTTCAGGTCAAAATTTGGCAGGTGATCGATCCGTGGTGTTGAAAAACAGGCAGCACCCGCTTCTGGAAACACTCTTTAGAGTAAATCGTCTTTGTCGACGATGATACAAATGCCCTGTTTTTCAATTGCATACTACTTGCCAAACATAATTTTTCTCAAATTTATCTAATTTTCAATATTTAAATTTTGACGTTTATTTGCCACATAGAATTTTCAAAAAATAAATTTATTTTTTTTATTTATTTTTTCCTTAATGTAAATATATTTAAGAATACACCCAGACAATTTAATATCGTTCCGGTGAATATTTTCGAGGTTACACGCAAATTTGAAAATGCGTTTCAGAGTCCTTCAAAGTGCTTTTCATACTTTACACGCGTTTTTCTCTCTTAAATATATTTTTTAGTAATTGATCGGCGATTTTTTCTCACCGATAAATATATATATGTATATATTTTTTTTTAAAAACAATTATAATTGTAATTTTTTTAATAACAATTATATTATTTATAAACAATTTAAGGGCGAAATTTCAAAAATCGATTTTGTTTTTGTAATTTGAGAAACTGCCATTTTGTCAAAATAAATTTATTTTGCTTATTCCTTCGATTAATTACTAGAGTTAACATTACTTTAACGAAATCTGTTTGGTTTTTTAATTTCACAGGATCCAGTTCAGAGATATAGTGGTCACAGCAAAACGTCTTTTTTGAGAGGAGCTTCCGGAGATCAGCTGTAGCTCCATTCCAAATAAATATTTTTACTAATACTAAGTCTTAAAAAAGATAACATGATAAATACACACATTTTTAGACCAATAAATTTTAAAGTTTTCTCAGAAAAAATTCTGGAAAATTCGCTTTTTTCGGCCTTCTAACTGTATATAACCCCTTAAATCTAGTTTGACATATGCTTCGCCATCCATTACAATACAGTATTGAAATTTTGTTAACAAATTGTTGTACAAAAGTCGAACGCGCTTTTTTGCTATAAGTATTTTTGTTATCTATAAACAGTTCAGCTTTTTTAAAAATTGTTTAACAGGGAAAATGATGGGTTATAGAATTCATTAGCAATTAATTTTCCATACTCATACTCCATCGTCGAGAAATGCGGATTTAATAACAATAAAGCCGAAATTTGAAATGTAAAAATGTACATCGGTTACAAATACTTCAGTATCATTTTATTAAACATTTTGTTAATAACAGTACTGGGCTTGGTGCGATGAGTATAGATTTTGACTGAGCCATTCTTCGTACAAAGTCGATTCATTTTAGATGGTGGAGAGTCACAACCGGACTTCCGCTCGTTGCTCGTACGAGTAGAGCTACAAAAGCTGTGGTGGGGGAGCGAATTCACTGATACTTCTTGAGGAAGCAGAAAGTCATGGCTAGAGATCTGGATATAACTTACAAATCCATATGATGGATGAGTATAGATTTTGACTGAGCCATTGGTGCGATGAGTATAGATTTTGACTGAGCCATTCTTCGTACAAAGTCGATTCATTTTAGGTGGTGGAGAGTCACAACCGGACTTCCGCTCGTTGCTCGTACGAGTAGAGCTACAAAAGCTGTGGTGGGGGAGCGAATTCACTGATACTTCTTGAGGAAGCAGAAAGTCATGGCTAGAGATCTGGATATAACTTACAAATCCATATCAAAATTAATCCATGATGACTTCCACATGAAAGTCTTTCTCAGGTACACTGGCCATCTTTTAATTTCGCGGGTAAAACAAATTAGATTGCAGTGTTTTAGTAAAAAAATTACAAGGTGTGTGCATTCCCAGATTCTTCTTGACTACAAATTGCGAACTTCAAACAGACTTTTGTCTGTGACAGCCGATTTTACAGTATTCGGTAGTTTCTATTTTAGTTGGCTTAGCAATTTATCATAAACAACTCCCGATGGAGTAACGTTTGCCAATTTACTTTGAAAACATGGTTAAATTCGGGAAATTTAACGAGCATTGGCACGCCCGAAAATTTACATTTGACGAACGATTAATTTCACAAAATGGATCTGTTAACAGGAAATGTATTAAGTATTTTTAAGTCAATATTCGATGTGTTATTACCGATTTGTTGCGAAGAGTGTGTCAAAAATGGTTCTCCAGATTCCAGATTATGCCCTATATGCGCCGGTGTTGTTGTTGTGCTAGCAGCATAAACATTCCCCATACTTATGTACATACGGGGAACGCGCCAGTCTTAGCGGTCGTATATCCGAAATCATATTCAAACATTACTGCTACAAAATTATCAGTCAAAACATTAAAAATAAGGTAGTGTGCCTTTTAGTGCTTAATCAAACACTTCACACATACATTTTAATGATACCAAGGCTGCAAACAAAATTGATAATTATTATGTTTTTCGCTTTTTCCTTTTACGAGATGCCCATATTATTTCACTTGCCTGTGAATATGCAGCAAGTTGCGCTTTACCGTGCCTATTATTTAATCGTCTGGCACCTGTCAACTGACTTATGGAATAGTACTTTGGAAAAGCGTATTGCTCGCCGCAATAGGGGGTCTGTACCGTGTGGGTCTGTGCTTACAAACCATATAGACTCCTTCCGATGCGCTGCCCGGTGACTCGCATGACTTACACCGTAATAGAAGAGCTGGCGGCCATTTCGGCAAACTTATCTCAAAATTATGAAGCTCTTTCCTCAAACGAGCGATATGTGCAAGTACATATTATGAATATCGTGTCTAGCTAACTTTGCCAACTAATATAATACCAGATACCAGAAATTAAAAATGCAAACTCTTTCTCGTTCCTTTTTTTCGCAGAAGTAATTCAGTCTATTTTTGTTATAAATCAATCATCTGTTAATGAATGGATGAACGAATGCTATGTAATGAGAGCAAGTTGATCAAAGCCGTACAGCCAAAAATCGGATCGATCTTCACTAGAGGCCGTTATTTTTGACGCCATGTTATTGATAATTATTATTGGTAGCTATTATTCGACTACGTGAAATAATTCATTATTTTCACAAGACTCTTCAATTTCACAGCGATTTAACAGACATTACATTACTCCATACTCGATATGTTGGAAATCGAATATTAAATGCAAACTAAATACTTAGGAGCATCTGTTATCAAAAAAGTTATAAAATTATAAAAACTATGATTTAATAATAGGAAAAGGCAATTAAATCAGGTTGTTCCATCTTGCTGGTTTTATGCAAAAAAGGTCTTTCGTTCAGCTATGAATATATGAAAAAAAAGAGAAGGTTTTTTCAATCATTTTATTAGGTTTGCTTGATACTTTGAATTCCCTTTCCGGATATTTCAATACACAAATAGTATGGACAACGTCGCTTTTGGATCGAACTCGTGATTATTTTATATTGTATAGTATGATTCAAAACATTATTCGTTTATTTGTTTGTTTGAAACGCTTGCACGGAAAATTTCATTATTGAATATAATTCTTGGTCGATTTTGCTTTGTTGCACTTTTCATTTTTAAGGAGTGTGGGCTTTCCAGTATTTTCATATAAATAATCAACATAAAAACTATGGATTTATTGGAGCTTTACAGATATTCAACACTCTAGAAGATCAAAAACTCAACAGTTTAGGTTGGATTTGAATATATGCATGTATGCACATACATACATATTTAGGCATTTTACAAATGTTTCTGATTAACTGCACTGCTCATAAGTATTCAGGACAGGCACACCATTCTCCACCCCACACTATTTTTATTTTTGATTTACATACATATAATATAATATATATGTATGCATGTCTGTAAAGAGATCCTTTTTTCTAACTATTTTTTCAATTTTTTTTTTACTACATAATTGTTTATTTATTCACTAAACTGCTGTTTTAGTTTTTTCTTTTTTGCAGTTAGGTTTTATTTTTATCAATCCATGTTATAACTTCAATAATCACATGTTCCGTTAAAAGTTCCGGTACTGCATCATCATCATCATCATGAAAATAATACTTAGAGGACGACACCATTCTTTAAGGGGAGATTGTAGTAGAACTTCTCAGCGGTTTACGACAACAAAAATTATTAAAGCTCGCCCGCTTTTCTCAACATTTTCGGTCAAAACAAGTATTTATAATGTAACTAAAACATTAAAGTCGCGAAAATATGAGAACGCCGCATATGTGCGTCCTGAGCCGTAAATCGTGAGTAAGTGCATGTGTGTCCGCATGTGTGTTCATGCATGTGTGCGAAAAATTACGATACTCGCGCGTATAGAGCACGATACGACGGAGCCATAATGTAAGCTTAAATAGAAAAGCAAGAAAAAGAAGACGAGAAAAAGAGAAATAATAATAAAAATCGTCTGACGAACTTGAAATTGAGAGTAGTAAAAATAAAACCGGAATAAAAGTAGGGAAAATACCGAACAAATAGAAATGGTGAGCAAAACAGCACACAAGACATATAAAAACATCAGCGAATATAGAGAGTAAATGTCAGCCAGTTCTTAAGAAAGCGGAAAACAACCAAATAATATAAAATGGAAAATTCAGCGAAAGGGAAATTTTTTAGTTTCAATAACCAGCTTAGGCGAGATATACTACTCTCCGCTGTGCACTGGATTCTGATTTTCGTAATTTTCGTAATTTTAGCAACTTACTTCGGCACTGATATAGTTATTTCTTAACTTCGACCGTTCGTACCAAAGCTCACTTGTGCTTGATCAACATCATTTCTCACTTTAACGTCCATCGAATATGGAATAAAATTATAGGCACCTTTGATTAAGTTGAAAGTATAACAACGATCCAGACTTAAAACGGAAAGCCTGGGAAATTTAATTGTAATTGTAATTGTAATTTTTTGAACAGTTAATGATGATAATGTTTACATGATATCAAAACTATAGACCTGATTCTAATTTACACCGCGAAATAGCCCGATTTACGAATCTGTCATTGCCGACAATCACACGATTTCAGTCATTACGACCGACACATCAACCAGCCTACCAGCGACCTGGCAAGCGTGCAACCAACGATAAACGACAACTGCGACGACGCCGATGATGAACAAATTACAAATAAAAGATGATGCCAGAAGACGATGACGATTAGCGCCCAGGCAGCCAGTAAGCCATCGAGCCAGCTAAGGAACGGCATGAAACAACGATGGTGATGGTATGGTGAAGGCGATGGCGGCGGTGAAGTCTGAAGTAGTGGTGAGAGCGAAAAAATTGGAAAAAATCCACACACACAAAGAAAGTAAAAGAAAAAATCGAAGTACATATAAACAGAAAAAAATTGTGTGTACAGTGGGGAAAAATAAAGAATTATATCTGCAAAAGGCTTGCAGCCAAGAATCGTTTCTTACGCGCTTATAATAGCAATCCTTATGTATGTACATACATAGATACCCATAAACAACAGCAACTACATACTATGTATGTATGTATGTATGTATGTATATAAATTTATCATGACGTTTATATGCAAAGTGGCAAATAGACTTGGGAAAGGGAAAAAACTGGTTCCGATGGGCTAATTTCTTGTTATAAATGTACGGCTGTGTGTACAAGTATCTATATTTTCTTATCGGTAACTATATGGCTCTATAATCCACAAACCGTTATGACATAGTGACGCATATTAATGCGTTTAACGACAGATATTCAACTACATCCTGCATCCAGGATTTCGACGATTCAGATCCAAACGACATCGATAGGCGATGGCAAATTTTTCAAACTTCTACAAATTTGTGGATAGAAATATTATTTACGCACATGGCAAGTCTTAGCGAAGCGCTCGCTCGGTCAAAGCTTGTAAAGTAACAAACTAGCATTTCTTCTGAAACCGGTTTTTAATGATTCTACAAATCCATGCAGAGGTGGCTTACACCTTTACAAAAAAAGACAAAAATGTCCAAATTATGAACACGACACAACCATAACCTGTGTGTGTGAGCGTTGATATGTATTTCATTATTGGTAACTGGTATTAAGTTACACGAGTCTATTGTACATATCAGGTGAGACTCTGCTCGGGTGGTGCAAGGGTGGAGATGGAGGGAATAAATTAGAAATTTTTAAAAATCTGAAATCAAACAATGCATTTGCACAGCACATTTTCGAGATTGGCCGTTCATGCTGGAAGAATGAAGCTTCTTTGGTTTCCATCTGAAAAAGCACATACCCAACTTGCTGTAGATAGCGAATTCGCACGGTCTTTACAAGATGACTGAGCAAAACAACAGCATTCATATTTAAAAGCAAAAAACCAGCAGCAGCTGAAAAAAATAGTGGCGATTCATTTAAACACCCAATAGGCCATGAGCCTGCAACCCGCATATCCTCAAACCATTCAACGCTCAACACTAACGGGAAAAAAACTCTCATATACTCGCTCATTTTATACATAAAAAAGTTTTGTAAAAAATGAGTACAAAGAAAAAGGCAAGTAAACGAAACATAGCGAAATCTACGACAGCGGTGAGAGTAAAGAGTCGAAAGAGAAGACAAAAAAAAATTGAAACAAAAACACAAATGACACAAGTTGTCGCTTCGCCGACCGGGCTGGTCGCTCGCTTCCATCTTGCTTTCATTTACACAGGTCTGCCAATGTGTCTGACCATCTACGTATCGGAAGTGGAAGGATAGCACAGTGGAGCGAATCAATGCCAGCTTCAATATACTCGTACATCTACATCCATACTTACGAATATATAAGTATATATTTATAAGACTATGTTGCACATGCAATTAGTATACGCAGATTCACATTTGAGTCAGAAGAAATTAAAATTTTGAAATACGCCGTTCTTTTCTAATGCCACACAGCTAATCCTTAAAGCGTTGAACGTATGTTTGTATGCATTTTTTCTCAATGTTATTTACGAAATGTTTCCTCAATTTTTTATTAATTTAGCAATTACGTAACTTTCGAATTCATAATATCTACAATTAGATTTCTTAGACTCAAGGTCTTCATTCAGGTTGCGCCCAAGGAAAATATAGGACCACTACGTATGTATGTATGTATGCACATTTGTGATTGCACATGCCAGCATACATGCGTATATATGTACATACATATATGTGTCCGTATATAGGTATGTATGTTATGTATTTGCAGTTAATCGGCGAGGGTGGTAAAACTAACTTAAATCGTGAACCTGGCCATGCGAGGGACTACATTTGCCAGAGCATAGTACTATATGATACTTGCAAAGCATTAAACGCGTTCACCAATTGTTTTTTACGGTATTTTTTACTCTGTTGTATTTTTTCTCCCATTTAATTTCCTTTTTTTGTTCAATAGAGTTTTCTTTCTCCAAACACCACCTCCGTAGTCCCGTGTCCCACCAACGTTATTTCTTGGACACAAGACACAAACGAAACTATATTTCCATTTCACTCAGACAAATCCCATCATACCGTTAAGATTAAAAAGAAACAACGGTTTTTTAAAAAAAATTCTGCACAGAAAATAAAAATTGAGAAGGCAAAAGCAACAACAATTTGAGCGTGCAAACGTAGAGAAAAATTGTAATAAGGGCAAAGAAATGGGGGGGAGCCACCCTCAGTGGTTGCATAAAATGAAAGCAAAGTCATAAGAAACCGAAATGAACAAGCGAGTAAGAAGAATGGTGGTTAATGGGGAACCGACGAAGGAAGCCATACAAGAGAAAAAATTGAAAAAATGCCAACTACAGTATAACAACAATAATCATGACAATAGCAGTGATATATGTGTGTATGTAACCATATACAAAAGTAGTTGCCAAAGAACTCGACTTACATACATACATACATGCACACGAGTACGAATGAATGTGTATGTATTTGCATACATATTCATTCAGGTACACATACACACCAATTCCAACGAAAAAAAACGCTTTTGACGCACTAACACAAACGAAAGTATCAAAGTTGCTAGGGGTTTCCGCCAAGAATGAGACAAGTTTGAGGTACAGTAGAACAAAGTATCTAAATAATTGTAACCTTGATGGAGAAAAATAAAATTATCACTTTTTGGTCTACAATAAAACAAAAATGGCTAAAAATATAAATGTACTGATATAATAACAGTATAAAAAACATGGTTGAATGTCGAGATTTAGTCGATAGATCGATAGATAGATAGACTATTTTTTTATTATGAAAATATACATGAAAACCAAATTTGTTCCAAACGCACAAAGCTATGTATATTATATTCGTTTACAATTAACTGTCTATATTTTAAAGCACTATGGGCAATCCTAACTAAACTATTGCATCCTGAACCAATTTAATTCAATCTATTATTAACTTCATCTCGGTCTAAGTAAAATTGTCCAAAGTACCAATATCTGATTTGTTTCCAAATAGGACATCTTCCTAAAAGGTGTGCTATATTTTCTATATTATTGTGGCGTCCGAGGGAATTGAGTCTCTCAAGAGGACAAAAGGCGAGGTGCAGGCAGTATAGCCGTTTCGAACACTTGAACGAATATGAATATATACAGTTCTACAGTTTCAAATAAAAAAGAGATAGCTCAGAATCTAATGCTAGGTAAGAATCGTACAAACTGATGAATACATCTTAAGGTGGTTAGATATATGCAGCTCGAATATTTTTCTCGTCAAAAAATTGAAAAAAGCATTATTGGAGTCAAATTAGTTTATATGTTTCAGTGTATGTGAATTTTTATTTTGAAGCGTTTCCTCGGAACCTGGATAATAATTTCTGTAAATTCCACTAAACAAATTTTTCAACTGTTTTAACTAAGAAGAGCATGTCCGTCCGAACGAGTTGATGGTCTTACCCCGATAAGCATAAGAAAAATGTAAAAGACATCCGGTCAGGTGCTACTGAAGTTTGTTTCTCGCGATGTTATTCGAGCAAAATGAGTAATCAATTATTCAGTTTATTCGATTATTTAACATAACTTACTTATTAGAATGCCATTTTTGATTAATAGAAAGTAAAATACTCGACTGATTATCCTGTAAGTTAATTAAAATTACGATTAACAGAGTTTGTAAAGCAGAGTCACCCGACGGCTTTGATAATAAGTAATCGACAATTTCTATTTATGTAAAATAGATACTTTTCTAAAATCTTCACATTTCGCTTCCAAAAAACGATACAATGGCCCAGTGTTGGTCGTTCTGCCCGTATCTGCTCTTCCTGCTTGCCTCCCTCATAGACTTACACACACACACACTTACATATATTGTTGCAATAACAAACGTCATTGCGGTCGGTCAACTGGGGTATCCCGTACGTTTGGAATGAAGAAAAGAAAGGTTGTACAAAGAAAAAATTGCACTATAGAAAAAACAGCTCTAGAGAGAACAAAAACAAAAAAAAACAAAAAATACATCATAAATACATACAAAAACACTACTACTCAGCCACATTGAAAAGCACACGACAGGACTTGAGTAGAAGCTCTAAAAAACTGTGTATACATATCTTCACATGAGTGTACAAACCTTCTGCTGGCACATATACTCAAATGTAATATGTACTCAGAAGTAGCTGCTGAGGAAGAGAAGATGATTTCTACTAGAGACGCGAGAGTCACCCTCAAGAAGGGTCAAAGGGAGAAGCAGCATTGGGGCAGGCAATCGAAAGGAGAAAAAATTTTGCAATATAAAAATGGAACAGCGAATAAATGAAACAAACCAACGATGACTGGAACGAAAAGGTAGAAGGAGATAGAAAGTGCGAGCGTCGGCAAAGACGACTAGCGTCTGACTATTGGAGCATGGTTAAAATTCCGCGACACCACTGCCACTCCATATCAGCGCCCAACAACTTGGATCGGCATTCGATTGTGTATATGCCGGTCTAACCGTCTGCCATCGAAGGTTCGTCTGTTTGCAGTCATACAGTGAAGTGAAATATAAGCAAGTTAAATAAAAACGCAAATGCAGAAACGAACTCTTCAAAAGTCTGTATCCCATCACATATTTGGCGATGCTGCAAGTAAGACTACCACCACACCTTTTCAAACGGTCAAAGGAGTAAATGCTAAATATTCAAATTTATACGCACATGCACACACACACGAACATTTACACACATATTGCAGAGTTTTTGTTGACCCCTACGTTGAAAATTAATATTTTCTTCATCCTGATTTTGCACTTGCAAGAAGTGAAATTTCTTATTTTGCAAGACGGTAAAACAATAAAAATAATCTAAAGGCCTATCACCATTTTTCTGATGCATACTTTTCTCTCATATCCAAATCCATAAACCAAAATCGCCCTACTCCTTCCTAAACGTAAATATCTACTCATCAATAAAAATTTTTTGATGTTTTAATTTTTGTTTTAATGAAAAATTCATTTCCTTTAATTGTAATTATTAGTCCACATAGCCTCATAAACTCTTAAGTTTTCACGTTCTTGTAAACTCTTTATAGATCAAAAATCTTTAGTTGCTACGCATACATACTACATATGTATGTATGTATACACATATACGCATACTAACCCCTAAATCAGAAAGTGGGATTGTAACCAATTCGCTTTTTAAGTTTGTCATCGTATTTTGATGTGTCTGAGAAATTCTAAATATTTATTTCAACTTTAATCTTATTTATCACTTTTGTGAATAGTGACTAGACATAGCGCAGCGAACAAAGATCCAGCGGCCTCGTTGGCTGGGTCATATCGTCCGAATGAATACAAACTCTCCGACTCTGGAATTATTCGATGCGGTATCAGCTGGTGGTAGCAGAGGAAGAGAAAGGCTCATCTTCGCTGGAAAGATCAGGTGGAGAAGGACTCGGCTTCACTTGGCGTATCCAACTGGCGCCGGTTAGCACGAGAAAGAGACGACTGGCGCGAATTGTTGAACTCGGCCAAAATCATGTAAGCGGTTACCGCGACAATCAAGAAGAAGAATATTGACGGCGATACGCAGTATAGGTACAATATATTGCCCCTTCTAGTTAAGCTATGTGAGAATTTTTTGAAATTTTGTAGTCCTAACAAAATGGAAATTTATTTTGTCTGACAAAAAAGTCATAAAATATTCAATAACATTTAACCTTATTTCATTAAGTTTATGAAAAAATCTTCAAAGTTTTCAATTTTCTCCCTAAGTAAAAATTAAGATATCGCACCCTAAATACAAAAGGGTCACAACTCAAAATTTTCCACACTCGAGCTTGACTTGATTACAGTAGCACAGAAAACAAACTATGTGACATATCACGCTGAAATTTGCCATGTAAGCTTATAACAGTCCTACCAAAAAACAAAAAATTTATTTTTGCCATTCGTCATCCGCGGACCGTTTTATTGATAACGTCTCGTTCATATTTGAGCAGAAGTACATTTTGAGTTGTGACCCTTTTGTATTTAGGGTGCGATATGATCTAAAGACTTTCCGAATCAAAACCCTGCATATCGCTTTCGCATTACGTTTCAGCAAAGAATCGCAGACACCAATTCAGTCCAAAAGTTCCTTTGCGACAATTCACGTGACACCCATATATCCAGCTTCTCCGTTATGCCAAAAAATCCAAGCGATTTTATGCACAATATCCACTTTCTGGGCAATCGAATAAATGGTCACATATTACCTGTCCGACTTCGGCCGTACCTCACACCTTTGGCTGCCATATTACCAGAACGGAATTGTTGAAGCCACTACAGTTGAATTCAACCCTGCATTGAGGCCATTAACTGCACCAATTTTTTTGGCTGCCAGCTACGAAACCAGGCGAAAACCTTGATCTTAACTAAAGAATATATCGGATTTTTTCTTTCTATAGCTTCATTTTGTAATGCTGTAATGCGCGCAAATTGTGCGTTCTTGTGAGAGAGAGAAAAATTGGCCCTATGGTAGTCCAAACCATAATCCGCTCAATACTCTGATTTTGAACAGTTGTTTTGGCTGCTTAACAAGCACATAACGCATATAGGAAGTGCTTCATCCTTGAAGACTTTTTGATATGAAAATTCTGCATGTTGAGGCTGTTGTTCTAGCATCCAATCGACGTATACTCGACGCATTCCATGTTCACGCTGCTCCAATCTCTGAGTCAGTTGGACTTTATATGAGTATAGGTGCAAGTCCAAAACCAAATTTTGCCTAATAAGCCGTACGAGAAACTCGAATTCCGTACACGATGTGGAATCGACGAAGTTGGGTCTGCCTCCACTTTCACTTACAGCAGCAATATTTTCAGCAGAAGCAGAGCTACGGACCCTATCTGTTCAAATTGTGATGCGTATAAACACAGGAAATACGCAACATTTCTCAATCTTCTCGATCTCGAAGAGGTACATTCTTTCTGCTATTTAGGCAGCGTTATATCGGTGCCTGGAGGTTCGAGTGATGCTATCAAAACCCGAATAAAGAAAGCTGTGGCGGGATTTGGAATGCATCACATTTTTCACAATGCACAAAACTGTGAATTTTTAAGTCAAACTCGACTTTACTTTATGGTTGTGCGACGTCAACTGGCACAATAATCCCATTTACAAGTTTTTGTTAACACATGCCTTCGAAAAATACTCAAAATATTCTGGCCAAATATTATCTCTAATGCTGACTTATGGGCCAGAACCCAGCTGAATCCAATACTGTTAGAGATCCACAAGAGAAAATGGAGCTGGATTGGCCATGCTCTACGCAGAGGAAATGGTGACCTTACAAGTGCCGCCATTGACTGGAACCCCCAAAGAAACAGCAGACATGGAAGGCAACTGCTGGAATCAGAAATCCGGGCCATGAATTTTTAAGTCAAACTCGAGTTTACTTTATGGTTGTGCGACGTCAACTGGCACAATAATCCCATTTACAAGTTTTTGTTAACACATGCCTTCGAAAAATACTCAAAATATTCTGGCCAAATATTATCTCTAATGCTGACTTATGGGCCAGAACCCAGCTGAATCCAATACTGTTAGAGATCCACAAGAGAAAATGGAGCTGGATTGACCATGCTCTACGCAGAGGAAATGGTGACTTTACAAGAGCCGCCATTGACTGGAACCCCCAAAGAAACAGCAGACATGGAAGGCAACTGCTGGAATCAGAAATCCGGGCCATGCAGCCTAGCTGGAATGAAGTTAAGAGATTGGCGCAAAACAGAGCCGAATGGAAGATTCTTGTTGTGGCCCTATGTTTCACACTGGAACTCTAGGAATTTATGATGAATACAATAATAATTATATTAGCGGATTAAATAATGCATTCAACAAATAAGAGAATTGATTTTTAGAAATTGTAAAATTCAGCGAAATGGAATTCGAGTTCTCATGAAATTCGCGAAGAGTTCGAGCAATATATTGAAATAAAAAGGGTAAAAACTTCGTGAAGTTCTCGCCGGAATAAGCAAGTTAATGCTTTGCAATCAGTGTCACTTAGAATAAAATTTCACTCAAAATCGACCTGCACTCGTTCCCACCGCAGTCGTTTCTACATTACCGGAACGACTCGCATTTATCCGGTCAAGAACTGTCACTCCAGCAGCATTCCCCGCAGTTTTCTGGGGAATTTTCATGCTGCTACAACAGCAACAACAACAACAATCTTCTGCATTCGAACAACTTTAATCTGATTAATACTATAAATCTAGACGGAATCTATTAGAGAGAAAATGGACAGAAAAAATTAAAGATCTTAAGACAAATTTAAGAAACAACGTTTGTACCGGGATTCTCTACTTTTGGAGTATAATTTAACAAAATTTAAATATGGTGCGACAGTAAAACGATGGACGTGTAGTGTCAAATGACAAACATTAAATTTGCCAGTTTCAAAATTGCAATACATATCAAAAAATCAGAGACACTAACAACTTCAGATTTTCTGGTTGTAAAAATGTTTCTTGTGTATAGCTTTTTATTTGACAAACAACAAATTAGGTGTAACGTTAGTAATGCTAAGTTTATAATTAAGGTTATTAAATAAGTGCGTTCGTAAGTTCGAACGGATTTAAACTTTTTATATGTACACTCACGGAACACATCGTCTTTTCAAACTTTGTGCACTTTATTATACTAAAATTTAATAGGCTATAAAAAATTGCATACCAAAAATTATTCTAAAAGTTCTGATTAAAATGTTTGAAATTTCGGTGAAAAAGAAATCCATTATTTTTGCGTACAATTTTTGTTTTTAAAACTGTTTTATGGTCTTTAGCTCCTGGGCGATGCTACGACTACCAACGCGGTCAACTTCGATTATTTCTGTAATTTTATTTACATTTTAACATCAAAAATTCCTGAACTGAATCGACGAAATCAAAATTGCACGTATCGGAACCATAAATACCACTCACAATTTTAGCGGCCTCGCTTGTATTTTCGTCTTTAAAACAAACAAAACAGGATAAACAAAAAACAGCAAAAGAATTTGTAAGCATGGAATTATACCGAGACTACAGCCATCTAGCGAGAAAATAATGGATTTCTTTTTCCCCAAAATAATACATCAAAATCAATAGTCACTAAATAGACAATAATAAACGGAATATTTTTAGTCACAAAAGAATTATATTTATAATTTCTAATTCATGATAGATTATCTGATTTATTAGTATTAATCAATAGAAGTTCTACTTTCCAAATATCTTTAAACTTGACGATGTTAGTCGGTTGGATTGTTCGATTTTGTGGGCTTTCAAATAATAATTAAATGAAGCCACGTGCCATCCGACTATTAACTTTGGGCGAACTTTTCGTTCATTTTAAATAGAAACTTACCTTATCTGTAGCAGAGTGGTAGATGCACTAAATATCTGAATTTTAGATCCAGTTATCCGTTGGATGTTTGGCATTCGGTCGAGTTGGATTGTGCGTGACTACCATTCAGTTGGTTCTGGACTAGACGCCCACTGCGCATATGACACATCAAATGATATGAAAAGATTTTTATCATAGCCATTCCCAGTCACACCTGAGTATGCAATATAAATATCCGAGTGCATCATCAAAACAAACACCACAAATTGGAAGAAAAGCTCGGCCAAGCACTTAACAGAGGATGTACGCAGCAATTACATACATATAACAGGCATATATGTTAATAAACACCTTCATAATTCTGAGCATTTTAACATTTTTCTATATATGTATGTATTTTTCTATACCTCGATTAAGTTGGGCTTGAACGTGAACGAAGTTAAAATACCCTAGCAGAATAGTGTGCACCGCCAGTAAACATTTGAACATTCGCAAATTTGAACTGCTATGCTGTTTAAAGCGATGCAAAGATAAATTAATGATATTCACCAAATTTTCGTTTGCGTGTGCAATGCAGAATGGTAGGGACATATTACAAATGTAGCGGAAATGTTTATAAAATCCTTTTTGTTCAACTCACTTTTCATAAATGCGTGTTTCAATATACATATAGTAAATTACAAAAACAACAACAAAGTAAATAGAATAAAAAACTACTAATTCACGTAGCGCAAAAAAGCAATGATTCGTTTTGACCCAACCACATTCGATAATGGTTATGTTGTATAAATTCATAAGCTTTGCAGGTTTGTGTCAACGATAAGTTCGAATTCGAACTGAGCGCAACACTTCACCCATTCAAATCAAAGCCAATTGCTGTTTTTATGTGTGTATGCATGTCAATATGCAAAACACATAAAGTTATCAGTCTACATACCATTCTAATCGGTATATTTGATGTATTACAGAAGAACAAAACCCATTTTATATTATATGTAAACAGTAGTTACAAGACTGGGCTTGATTTAAACACTATAAGAATCAAGTAATTTAGATGATTCAGCATAAATAGTTACGATTATGGTTTAGTTTATTTCGAATCTTTTTGTTCTGGAGTTAAAAGTAGTGAGACTAAAAGCAAAGTCTGCTGTGCGATTTCCAACAATATTGTATTTTCACGCCTTCGAATTCCGCTTGTTTCTCTTATTTTCATTCCGAAATTCTTCATTTTTGGTTGAACGCTTGGTATCTCAACGGGAAGAATATAAAATGAATAAATCTAATTTGGAATGTGTGCGCTCCAAGCCACTTTTATTGTTACTCAAAACTTTAAACGCGTTTTTCTCGGAACCGTGTTTTCAAAGTCGGTTGTCAAATGTTCTCGAAAACTACTCAACCGATTTTGATGAAATTTTACACAGGTTTTCGAAATACAATTTACTCGTGCTTGAACGAAGGATTTTGTTTTTCTTCAATTACAACTATTTAAAAAAACAAAATGTCAAGCAAATTTTACCGAAATTTTAATTTTTTTGCAAAAATGTCTGCCACAATTCCAATTTTTACTTTTCTTTTCTTTCCTTCGTTCAAGCACGAGTTTATGGTCTTAACTAAAGCACTTATTTTTGTTTTTTTTAATTTTTGATGAGCCTGTCAGGAGTTATGCTGACAACACGGACGCATCTTTTTTTCGAGGGGTCACCGAAAATGACGTCACAATGGAGGAGTTTTAATTTTTTTTTTTTTAATTTCAGAAATTATTCTATAAATATGTATCTATAAGACAGAAAAAAGTAAAAAGTTTGAATTAAATAAATAATTTTTTACATAAAAAAAAAAATATTGAAAATAGGCCTTTTTACCCGACGAAACCCATGTAATCCCTTATATGATGATAGCTAAAAGTTAAATTCTTGAGACGGATGTACACAAACAATTAGAAGCGCATATGGGGAATAACCGATTGCTATATGAAAATCAAACTGGATTTAGTTGTTGTTGTTGTTGTTGTAGCAACAAAAACATTCCCCATACATGTACGGGAAATGCTGCTGGAGTGGTATAAAGGTGGCAGTCCTTGACCGGACATAAATCCGGGTCGTTCCGGTACCGTAGAACCGACTGCCGTGGAAACAATCTGGATTTAGTCGACGCCATAAGGAAGGAATCAGAATAGCTGAACCAAAATATACATTGGCCGTCTTCCTCAATTTTAAGAGAGCATTTGGAACAATCGACAAGAGCATACTAATAGATCAATGGAAACAATTAGTTGTTGTTGTAGCAGCATAAACATTCCCCATGCATATACGAGGAATGTTGCCGACGTGACGGTCCTTAGACGGATATAAATCCGGATCGTTCCGGTTACGTAGAACCGACTGTCGTGGGAACGTTGTTCATCAACTTTCCTTTTTTCCTCAGCATTTTCTTGAAAATCTTACTATAAAGTAATGTACCTCTTCACATATGGCAGATCAGGTTTGGTTTGTTTAATTATTATTAACGATATGAAGAAAAGGCAAAAAAGAGTAATAGTTCATTTAATCGTGCAATTTGCTACTAGTAATAGAAAATATGTTACAGTTGGAGGAAATCCGTAAACGACGTCTACTGAGATTTCAAAAAATTATGGCAACAAAACGCATGCAAAATTCGATACTACATTTTTTTAATAAGCAATAACAGGCCAAAGCGGCTTTGCACAAACACTTTTTTTCTGGATATGAATGCATAATAAATAATATCTAAAAAAAATTATTAGAATTATGTATTTTCTTTGAGGGTGTATAATTTCGTATAATAATTACCAATAACACAGAAAACACAGGGTTGTATGGGAAAAAGTATGGTTATTGTCTAAGATTATTTTATAATCTCGGATTTCGGTTGAGAACGTCTGCGATATTCGCCGTTGCCTACGTGCAAAGGTCAAAAATCTTGCGTAAAATCTCGTTTTTAAATTACGGTTTGGGAATTAAGCCCGAAAAAGCGGAATAAATAACTTCAGCCTCAAAGTATGCAACATTTTTTAATACAATTTGCAACAAAATTTCCGTGGCCTTTGCCAGAAAATGTAACATATAAGTTTGTTCAGCGATCAGTGATAGATGGTTATTCATAGTTATTTCTTGTATAACTTCGGAATACCCCTGTGTGAAATATATCTGTCAAAAATGTTAGAAAACCTCTGTTGAGATCTCGATTCGAGGGTCAGTAATCAGAGAAATTTGTTTCATTTATAACGGATTTATGTTACTTTTAAGTTGATGTAAAAACATAATTCTCCGAGGAAAATAAGATTAAAAGCATTTAAAAAAATTATATAGAAAAATAAAATAATTTATATCATATATACAGCCGCGATCATATTAATAGCAGTGCTCTTCATGGGTCTTCTGATGTAAATACTTTTTTTTTTCTTTGCAAAATCAGAATTCTTTATATTTATAATTTTCTTCTCGCAACCTAAAGAACAACATACACATGCCTCACAAAGTCTGCGTTCACCCGAATAGCCTTCTTAAATTTATTAAAAACAAAATAGAATATTATGATTAAATTGAAATCTTTACAATTTGTTTATTCACTACATTCCCAGCTTTTAAGGGCAAAAAAAAAAGATTCCTCACTTCACTTTTTAGATAACGGGAAAATAATTTCAGCAGCATGTAAATGTGGCACCAAAAAGTCTGCGTTCAGCCTGTTTATTTTAATGATACCGTTAATTTTAAGATATTTTTCCTTGTTTATATTAATTTTTGATTGCGCATTACTTCGACTGAATGTTAACTAAGCTTAGTTGAACATTTTATTTATAACCGGAGATAATTAAAGAACATGGAAGGAAAGGGAAAAGAAATAAGGGTTTCGGAGAGGAAAATAATTATAAAAATGTGGAAAGACGGATAAAGTTTCCGAAATA
This sequence comes from Anastrepha ludens, assembly GCF_028408465.1. Lineage (NCBI taxonomy): Eukaryota > Metazoa > Arthropoda > Insecta > Diptera > Tephritidae > Anastrepha > Anastrepha ludens. The sequence continues at coordinate 1,554,591 of NC_071502.1, forward strand.
TTGGAAAATCTATTTGGAGAACATATTCCTCTATTCAGCGAGCTGTAACAAATTTTCGGCAAACTGGAATTTTTACATCTAAGCCCAGGTCAGGGCGTCCGAAAAAATTATCGACCCGGGAAGGGCGTTCTATAATCAACTTGGCAAAGATTAACCCCCGGATTACATCCTCAAAATTAGTTGAAAACATAAATCAAACATTTAAAAAAAGTATTTGCGGTGAAACTGCCAGAAAAGTTCTACGTCAAGCTGGATACCATGCTAGAGTCGCCCGAAGAAAGCCTTTCATTTCTCTTGTGAACAGACGTAAACGCATTCAGTTTGCTAATGAATACATAAATAAGCCTCCCGAGTTCTGGAATAAAGTAATATTTTCAGACGAAAGTAAATTTTGTATATTCGGAATAAAAGGCATTCAAATTGTTTGGCGAAAACCTTGAACTGCTCTTGAAAAGCAAAATCTTGTTGGCACGGTTAAGCACGGAGGTGGCGGGGTTATGGTTTGGGGCTGCATGGTGGCAAATGGGGTGGGTCAGTTAGAGTTTATTGATTCGACGATGGATAAATGGGGATACTTGAACATACTAAAACGGAATTTAAAACAAAGTGCAGAAAATCTTGGCTTATCAAGAACATTTTGGTTTCAACAAGATAACGACCCGAAGCACACAGCCGAGATCGTTAAGCTTTGGCTCTTGTACAACGCCCCAAAACAGCGTAAAACACCGCCACAGTCCCCTGATCCTAACCCCATCGAGCATCTGTGGGATCTATTGGAAAAAATAATTCGTCAGCAAGTGATTACGTAAAGAGGTTTTGCGGAGTGCCATGCAGGCAGAATGGAGGAAGATAACAGCAGAGGAAACAGAGAAACTAGTAAGTTCGATGGCATTCCCATGGCAGCCGGTTCTACGTTTCCGGAATGACTCGGGTTTTTATTCCCGACCAAGGGCTGCCGCCCCAGTACACTAGCCCTGTCTAGTGTATCGTATATCACCCCACCCCTTACGTCACAGGAGCAAACTCCCGCAGCTAACCTGCTCCAAATACTTCTCCTCAGGGCTGGTGTCGAATCCAACCCTGGGCCAGAGGTATTCTACTGCTGCGTCTGCCATCAACGGCTCCACCCGAACTCCACCTCGGTTAGGTGCAATAAGTGCAACGGGTGGAGCCACCTTAAGACCTGCTCAGGCCTTAAGTCGCACAGGGAGTGGTCCACACGGTATGTGGCCACGTGTTGCTCCCGCCAACAGGCGTCTGATGCCTCCACGGCTACTACACCCCCTGATAGGCCGGCACTACCAACCGCCACCACAACCCACACCTCCACGGTGAGGAGCCTATCGGAGCAACACAACTCCCCTCTAACCCCTCCTATCCCTTCCTGCTCCAACCCCAGTGCGGGGACAAACCAGCAGCTCCTGGTCCCCCGTACAGTCTGTTCCGTGTGTCAGACCGTAATACCTCGGAATCTGGTATCAGTCCAGTGCAATTCCTGCAATGGCTGGTGCCATTTTCGGAGATGTTCCGGCCTGCGCACCACCCGTGAGTGGACAACTGCCTACGTTGCCCCCTGCTGCAGAGCTCTGCACCCACTACCTCCCCCGGAGGAGCGGCCGCCCACCACCATCAGGCCGCAACAACCACAGTGGATTGCACAGCAGGTCCAACGTAGACAACCCCACGCGTCCCTCACCCCCCGGATTACACTGACCTCACCGAGAAGCTTCAAGCTTCTCCAGTTTAACTGCAACGGACTTACGAGTAAGGTCGACGAGATAGTCGACTTTATGAACCGGCACAGTATCAAGATAGCTGCGGTCCAAGAAACAAAGTTGCACGCTAGGTCATCTCTGATCACCAGGGATGGCTATAACGTGCACAGACACGATCGCGAGCGAGACAACGGTGGTGGCCTAGCGTTTATAGTCCACCACACTGTGCAGTATCGTCTTATCGATGAAGGAATCGACCCCAGGGACAGCACCTTAGAATGTCAAGGCATAGCTGTCCGGTCAGGCGATTCCGAGCTCGAAATTTTTAATATATACATACCCCCTGTCACCTGCTGCCCGGCAGGATATCACCCTGATATAGGTGCGCTCATCAGAGGTGAAAACCGATTGGTTGTAGGTGACTTCAATGCGCATCACGATCTTTGGCATTCAAGCCTGCCAAATGATCGTAGGGGACAGCAATTGGCAGAGCAGATAGACGACTCGACATTCAGCACAGTGAACGACGACGCCCCCACCAGGGTAGTGGGCAATTGTAGCAGCTCGCCTGACCTAACAATAGCTAGCGCGGGTCTGATAAATAGCATAACGTGGCGACCTATGCTATCACTTGCATCAGACCACTTGCCCATTATCGTCTCGATCGAGAGACCTGCCGATTTCGTTTCCGCGAATCACCGGTCCTACTTTAACTTTATAAAAGCTAATTGGGCCGGTTTCACGGAATTCACCGAGGACACCTTCGCCGCTCTTCCCATCCCCACTGATGTGCGCGTCGGCGAACGCGCATTCCGCAAGGTGCTCACAGCTGCTGCGGCTCGCTTCATCCCAGCTGGATGTTATAAGGACATCCGTCCCCACTTCCCAGCAGAAGCAGCCAGTTTAGCAAACGAGCGTGACCACCTACGCCAGGCCGATCCCGGGGATCCCCGCATAAGGGATCTCAATTTGGAGATCCGGCAACTGGTAAATCAACATAAGCGGACTAAATGGGTTGAGCACCTGAAGACTTGTAACCTCACCTCCGGAGTGAGTAAGCTCTGGTCCACCGTTAGGTCCTTGTCGAACCCGACGAAACACAACGACAAGGTGGCTATCACCTTCAACGGTTGTACTTCGTCGGACCCGAAGAGATGCGCGAGCTATTTTAGCCGGCTGTTTACACTGCATCCTCCGGGCGACAGAACCAAACGTCGTGTTACCAGAAGGCTGCACAAACTGACGAACGACAGTGCGCCACTTACTTTCTCCGGTGATGAGGTTCAGGGGGCCATCAACAAGTCGAAATCTTCGAAAGCCATTGGCCCTGACGGACTTAACGCGCTGATGCTGAAGCATCTGGGACCCCTGGGAGTGGGATACCTCACAAGGGTCTTCAATTTGTCTCTGGCCACTCTCATCATCCCTGACAAGTGGAAAGCAGGGAGAGTGGTCCCACTATTGAAACCTGGGAAACCCGCCAACCAAGGGGAGTCTTATCGGCCGATAACTCTCCTTTCCCCAGTAGTGAAGACACTTGAAGCCCTCCTACTCTCACTCTTCACGACCCACCTGGCCCCAGCCCCACATCAGCACGGATTCCGACGAGTGCACAGCACCACCACTGCACTCACCGCCATAAACGCCCAGATAAATCGCGGGCTTAACCAAAACCGCCCCTGCGAGAGGACTGTCCTAGTAGCGTTGGACCTAAAGAAGGCTTTCGATACAGTCAGCCATTCCACGCTACTAGATGATATTTATCAGTCGACACTCCCGCCAGGGCTGAAGAGGTGGTCCGCGAACTACCTGAGCGGTCGGCACTCGTCAGTGATTTTTCGAGATCAAATGTCAAAGCAGAGGAAGATTAAGCAAGGCGTACCGCAGGGTGGTGTCCTTTCACCCTTGCTTTTTAACTTCTACATCTCGAAGCTCCCCCAACCACCAGCGGGAGTTTCCCTGATCTCATACGCTGACGACTGCACGATAATGGCGTCGGGCAATGACATCGATGGCCTGTGTTCCAAAGTGAACAACTACCTCACCGACCTTTCTCGCTTTTTCACTGCGAGGAATCTCCAACTTTCCCCCACTAAGTCCACGGCGACCCTTTTCACCACCTGGACAAAGGAGGTCAAGCTGTCCCTTAAGGTAAAAGTCGACGACACACCAATTCCGACTGTAAATAACCCCAAAATTTTGGGTGTAACCTTTGACAGCTTGCTCTCCTTCTCTGCGCACACAACCGCAATTGCCACTAAAGTCCAAAATCGCAACAAGGTCCTCAAATCGCTGGCCGGCAGCACTTGGGGCAAGGACAAAGAACTGTTGCTTTCGACATTTAAGGCAATTGGCCGGCCGGTTCTAAACTATGCTGCGCCTGTCTGGTCGCCTGGCACTAGTGATTCGCAGTGGATAAAGCTTCAGACATGTCAGAATACCGCCATTCGGACAGCGACCGGGTGCCTCCTGATGTCACCCATACAACACCTGCACAACGAGGCACAAATGCTCCCAGTCGCGGAGCACAACAAACTGCTCAGCAAGCAGTTCCTGCTGGGGTGTTACCGCAGGTTTCACCCCTGCAGACACCTGCTTGAGCCTGAGCCGCCTCCCAGGCACGTCAGGAGACACCTCCTCGACTACGCTGACGAACTCCAGGACAAAACTGACCGAGACCTACTGGACCGGACAGTATTCAGACAGTCAATAAACGACATTCACCGGGAGTCCGTTACCACCTTCATGAACTCCCGCCCCGTGAATGCCGTAATCGGAGTCCAACCACCACCCATTGCAGATGAAGAGCTCCAGCTTCCCCGTGAGACTCGTGTAACATTGGCACAATTACGTTCTGGATATTGTAGCAGGTTAAACTCCTACTTATCCAGAATTGACCCCGACATACCAAACACATGTCCGGCATGTGAAGGTACCCCGCACGACACTAACCACCTCTTCACATGCCCCCTTAATCAGACTCATCTAACCCCCCTCTCCCTCTGGACCCAACCCGTCGAAACAGCATGTTTCCTGGGCCTACCCCTAGATGAGCTAGACGAAGACGACAGATGATATACCCACACTGACAGGGCTAACTATGCTGTTAAAACAACAACAACAACAACAACAACATGCCAAATAGGCTGAGTGAGCTCCTGAAGCAACGTGGATATCCTACTAAATATTAGATTTAATTTTTGCATATAGCATATCATGTTTTTGTATTAGACTTTAAGACTGAACGCAGACTTTATGGTCGCTTTATTTACTTGTTACAGCCATTATTCACCGTTATCTAAAAACTTATGTGAGGAATCTTGAAATTTATTTCTGTTTTTGAAACTTAAACATATAATAAACATATAAATATATACAAATTTATAAAAATTATAAAATCAGGTTGTGTGTTTCATTCACTAAAAAGTTATTGTAGTGTGAACGCAGACTTTGTGGGGTATGTGTATGTAATTCGGTTTAGATGATTTTCGATAATTCGACTTACAAATAATTACTATTGTACAAAAATAAGAGTGAATTCACCTTTAATCTACAATAATCCGTCTACAAAAATTAATATGACGATATATGCAGCCAACCGTTATTCGAGCATTATTGCTTGCCAATACCAGTACTGGTCTTGGTGCATAACAAAAGCGTAGTTTCCAGTTATAAAACATATACATATTTCCTAATATATTAAAACCATTGATGAAATATAAACTGCCACGGATCATTAAGAAGGCATCTGTTGGGGCATTGTGGTCTTTTGCCTAGGGTATCCTATTGGATATTGGCTAACCAGGTGGAGAGTCCAAATAACTACCCCATTGGAGTCAGTGGGCGCTTCGGGCCAGACTTGCTCTAACCTTAACGCAATGCTAAATGCGGTACTCGTAGATTTCGCAGGCAGAATTGCTCGGGATACCAACTTGACTTAAACTGCGGGCACCCCAGCAATCTTAGAAACCTCAGAGTTCATTCCTTTCGGGCCTGATCAATACACACCTACTATGGGTCCATGCGAGACCTCCTCTGCAGTATTGCAAGACAGGGTCTCGTGAGCCTGTTCACGGAGCGAAGTTGTACAGAAGGGTTGATGAAGGAATATTCTGCCAGAAGCTCACTATCAAGCTAAAGGAATACCTTTCCTTTGATCGAATACTTTGAAATTAAGCTGATATAAGTACAGTGTCACAGGGGCATTGCAGGGTATTGCTGGCCTATCAAGCTAGCAAGACAGGGACACCCGTGAGGTTAGGCATGCACGTGATGAGACCTGGCATTCGAGTCCCTTTTGCGACAGCTGTCAGCCCTACTCCCGCGGGGCTAAAATTAAAGCAGAATTTGATTACTCATCCAAGTGAGTTCTCTCATGGGCAATGGTATAACCTAACCTAAAGTGACAAATTTTGAATCGAGAACCGAGAACTTCTTACCAAGAACTACACGCTATGCGCTAATTGATACACCATATTGACAGCACAAAAGCAAATTTTAAGAACGCGCATGAAATGTGAGTAAGTTTTGCAAAATATTTAACACTAACCGTACCGCGCCCGGTCAAATAACCGGTTACCTAAATAATATAAAGGCTGCACTTATTATCTCTTGTTTCCTTTGTATTATATAATACAAAAAATGAAAATGTATTATTTATTATTTTATTGTTATTTGAAAATATTAATTATGTATTAGAAAAAATCAAAAATTTGTTTTGAAAAAAACCATTATTTCATAACCGGTTGCGGTAAGAATAGGTACAGCGGTCAAAAAAAGTATTCGACATAATTTATTTTATTTTGTCAATAAAAAAATGTTAAATGTTAATCTTAACAAAAGGAAGGAACACAAAGTTTTATTAAGGAACCAAAATGTAATATTCAATACAAAAAATGAGATTTCAATACAAAAATGTAAAAAAATTCATGGCTTGAAAAATAAATAACAAGAAGCAAGCAAACAAAGTATTCGACATTGGTGATATTTTTAAAATGTATTAATGATACTACAACTTTAGTAGCGAGTTGCTTTTCCTTGTCGGCGTATAACCTCTCTCAAACGATCTGGCATAGATTTGACCAATGTTTGGGTATATTCTGGGTCAACTTAGCTCCATTCCTCCTGCAGGATGACTTTCATCTGGTTCTTGTTTGAGAACTTGCGATTTCCGATTTTTTTCCAAATTACTCCAAAGGTTTTCAATTGGGTTAAGATCTGGGGACTGTGGCGGCGTTTTTATTATTTTTGGACAATTATAGAGCAGCCAAAGCTTTGTATTAATCGCGCTTAGTTTGGCGTCATTGTCCTGATAAAATTTAAATCTATTTGACAGACCCAATTTTTCTGCGCTTGGCTGTAAATTTTGCTTTAGGAGATCAATTTATTTTCGGTGGTCCATGATCCCATCAATAAATGCTAAATTGCCAACACCTGATGCCGCCATGCATCCCCATACCATAACACGACCTCCACCATGTTTCACCGTTGGTACCATATTTTTTTTTTCCAATTCTGTGTTAGGCTTACGATACACCAGAACTTTGCCATCACATCTAAAGAGGTTATATTTACTTTCGTCGGCAAAAATTACATCCATTCAAAACTTAATGGGCTTATTTACGTGTACCTTCGCAAAGTCTAATCTTATCTTCCTATTTTTCTTTGAAATGTGTGGTTTCTTTCTGGCTGATCGCGCATGGAAGTCATGTTTTCTTAGCACATTTCTTATTGTTTGGGAAGTAACAGATACGCCTATGTGCTCCTCAGTGAATTTTGCCAAAACCGTGGCATTACTTTTCGGATCTTTTCTCACTACCCGCACGATTCGCCGTTCATATATTTCCGTAAGCTTCCGAGGTCGACCAGTCCTTTCCTTGTTTATCACAGTATTTTCTGTCTTGAATTGTTTTATGATATAATGAACAGTAGTTCTTTGTTTCTGAACAATTTCTGCTATGCTTTTTTCGGTCTTTCCTAATTTGTAACGATGTATTATTAAATTTCTTACATCTAGAAAAGTTTTTTTGCTTTCACGTCCCATCTTCGTGATCACTTTTACAAAAATGAGTAAAAAATGCTTGTAAATAAGAAACACGAATTCTAGCGGTATACAACAACAACAAATAATACAAAATACATATTCACTATTATAATAATAATGATAATTAAACCGTCAGAAATGACAACAGCACCTTATTCTTCTTGCGCTATAAACCGAATCAATCTTTATTTCTACAAAATGGCCTATCGTACCAAACGCTACCATCAACGAGTCTTAAGGTCTAATTACAACAAATGCTTAGCGAGTAAGTCTTAAGGTCTAATTACAACGAAAGCTTACTAAATAAGTCTTAAGGGCTAATTACGTAAGTATAAGCACATGCCTACAATTACTGTTTACAACTCGGCCTTCTTGACACATAGAATCTCCTGATTCTACTAAGTTTCGTTTACACAAATAAAGTCTGTTTACTTCTCAGTATTTTTTCCGAGACTTTGTTTAAAACCACACCAAGGCTTTAGATTTGTAACCGACCAAGTACCTTTATACGGAATCTGTGTCTGCTGAAAATCTTCTACATCTTCAACTACGTAGCGGTCATTTTCTAAAATTTTAGTTACTCTGTATGGTCCCTTGTATTTGGGTATCAACTTGCTTGACGCTCCTACCTGCGAACTGGTGTTGGAGACTACAACATAGTCATTTAGGCTAAATTTGCGAGGTTCTCGCCGTTTCATATCTGAATAGGTTTTGTTGTAACTTTGTGCTTTGATTTGTTCTAATTCTGCCTGTTTTCTGACGTTCTCTATTATCGCTGGAGTTGAATTTTGTGCTGGCTCTACCACATTTTCTTTTACGCTATCTACGAACTTTCCTCTTTGTCTAACCCCAAACAAAAGTACGCTAGGTTGTTCCTTGGTTGCTCTATGTACTGTATTGTTCATTGCGTATTCCGCTGACTCTAATACTTTCTCCCATCTAATCTCTTTCTCAGAATCCACCATCTTTGCTAACATAGGTCCTAAGGTTTTATTCACGATTTCGACCTGGCCGTTTGCTTGGGGCGAGCTTGTGGCAACCTTTATGTGTTCTATACCTCTTTCTTCTAACAATTCTTCAAACTCTTTTGAGGTGAAGCAGGTTCCTCGGTCTGATACTATGAATTTTGGTCTACTATAGGCTCTGAAATAATCTTTTAGGGCAGTAACGGCTTCCTTGGAAGCTGTCGTTTTCGCGGGATAGAGACGAACAAACTTTGTGAACGCGTCTATTATTACTAGTATATGTTTGTACTTTGTGCATTTGCTATGAACTGGTCCGTAATGGTCAATATGAACCATTTCGAACGGCACGTTTCCTTTAGGTATCATATGTAAAAGCCCCTCTTTTTTACCGCCTTTATTTGAAAACGCTATACACTTCAAACAATTTTCAATGTGAGCGGCCGTCTTTTTCCTAATATTTGGAAACCAATAACTTTTCCCTACGGTTTCTATTACTTTGTCTACACCTAGGTGTCCCATTTCGTCGTGGTATTTATACAAAACATGTTGTTCCATAGGCTCAGGTACGTAAAACAGTAAGTCATTGCCCTTCTTTTTATAAACTACTCCATTTCTCATCTCATATTGACTGTTTTCCTTAACTTCTAATTCCTTTTTTACTTTTCTAATCCGTTCATCTCTACTTTGGCATACGATTAAGTTTTCTTCGAAAGTATTGGCATGAATTACTAGTACGTTGTTTATTCTACTTAGTGCATCTACATGTTGCATTCTTTTGCCTGACCTATGCTCAACTTCGTAATCATAATTTTGCAATTCTAATGCCCACCTCGCTATTCTTGGATTCATATCTTTTTTGTTGAGTGCCAAAGTAAGAGAGTTGCAGTCAGTAACTACCTTAAATTTAATACCTTGAAGGTATACCCTGAACCTTTTTAACGCATACACTATCGCTAGCGTTTCTAGCTCGAAACTGTGGCATTTGGATTCTGCATCGGTCGTTCGTTTGGAGAAGTAGAACACGGGATGAAATTTCCCGTCTTTCTTTTTCTGTAACAATATTGCTCCGAACCCTAAAGTACTTGCATCACAATGTAACTCTGTTGCATCACTCGGATCATAGATCGCTAGCAGCGGGGATGCGATAAGTTTTTCTTTAAGACTGTTAAAAGATTCTATTTCTGCTTCCATGAACTGAAACTTTTTATCTTTTTTCGTAAGATCGTGGAGAGGCTTGGCTATAGTCGCAAAATCTTTTATAAACCTTCGGAAGTATGAGCACAAGCCTAAAAAACTTTGAACTTCCTGGACTTTTGTTGGGACAGAAAAGTTATTTATCGCCTTAAGTCCTTTTTCATCGGCTTGAATACCTTTGTCTGTAATGACATACCCTAAATACGACACCTTTGATTGTAAAAACTCGCACTTGTCTAGTCGTAGCTCTAAATTATTCTGAACAATCCGTAACATAACTTTTTCCAATATTTCTAAATGCTGTTGTACACTTTGCGTCGCTATCATAAGATCGTCTAAGTAAACTATAACTTCTCCACTTCGAATCATGTCCGCGAAAATTTTGTTAATAAATCTCTGAAATGTTGCGGGCGCATTTTTCAGTCCGAACGGCATCCTCAGGAATTCGTACTGCCCCAAGGGAGTTGTGAAAGAAGTATATTTAATTGAGTCTTTTTCTACAAAAACATGAAAAAACCCGTTTTTTAGATCTAGCTTTGTAAATACCTTTTTGTTTGCCAATCTGTCTAGTAAATCATCTATAAGTGGCATTGGATAATTGTCTTTAACTGTAACCTTATTTAACTTTCTGTAGTCGACGCACAACCGAAGTTCACCAGTCTTTTTTTTAACCAGCACTATAGGTGACACAAACTCAGACTCGCTTGGTCGTATGTACCCTTTTGCTAAATATTCGTCAATTATTTTTTGTAACTCTTCTTTCTCACTGTACGACAATCTTCTTGGAGGACACGAAAATGGCTTATCACTTTCTAACGCTAATCGTATTTCCTTTCTAACTAGGGGTTCGTCGAGACTTTTTGAGTTCACGTAAATCCTTCTAAACATTGCTTGGAATCCGGTTTTTTCATTATAGCTTAACTGCTCACCTAGTTTGAGATCTAAATCCGTTTCATTACACACGTCTATTGCCATGATTTCTCTCAAAACTTCACTTATGTTGGTATTGTCGTCAGTTGTATCTTCGTTCCTTACACTGACTTCGTTAACTTTTCCACACGCTCCTTCGTTCGCTAAGACTAAATTACTCACTTTTTCAACATTGTAAATTTTCTCGACTTTACTTTTGCTCACAACATTTTCTACTTCTATTTTTGCCACTCTATCCATAAACTCGACATTTCCTATCTTCAACTTTGCGTCACTTGCTTCGATGAAATCCCTACCCAGCAAAACTGGACAACCCATGGACCCATTAGGAACCACCAAGAGTTCAACTGAAACACATTTATTTAACACTTCTATAAAACATATCATTTTTCCACTGATATTCAAAGGGGACTTGTTTAACCCATAGTAAACATTTTTGACTTCTTCTAATTTTGCTCCTGCTGGTACTAGAACTTGCTTAATCAGGCTGACTGGGCTTCCTGAGTCGACTAAACATTCTATAAACATGTACCTATTAGTATGTGCTGATACATATAATTTAAAATAACTTACAAACGTGTTCTTGTTTTTTTTGTGTTGTTTGCACTCCGCTGCGTAATGGCCTAGCTGTCCACAAGCGAAGCAGGAACCAGCTTCCCTCTTCGGTTTCCGACAATCTTTAGCATAGTGACCCGAGCAATTGCAGTTGTAACACCGCATCCTTTCGACCGTTCGTTGTTTTGGTTCCGTATGCTCTGGTAGACTTATAGAGCGGAACGCCCTTAGTACGTCGTTGGCTGTGGTGAAGTTTTGTAACCTGGCCTGATTGCGGAGTTGTCTATCAGGAATGCCTTCTATGAGGTAATCTGCGAGTTCCTCATCACCCAAGTTCAGTTCGCCGCCCAGCAAACATTTATCGTTGAAGTAGTTGGCGAAGCTTTCTTCGGATGACCACATTCTCTTCTCGAATTTTCTGCGGCGATCAAGCTTACTCTCACCTGCCCCGAACACTGACTCCATCTCACGTAGCAATTCGTCAACCTTTTTAGGAAACATAGGCTTTGCGTTGTACCACGCCAGGGCTGCACCTTTTAGCTTGGTGTGAATAACGACTCCTAGCACAGCGTCGTTTACTTGTACTACCTCGCGCAGATGCAGCAACTGGTTATGCCAGGCTTTGAACCCGTCGCCGCCATCGTACGCAGGTATTACGTCCTTCAATGTCTCAAACGCTACACCTTCAGTCGCTACTTTGCTTATTGTTTTCTCTCGTTCCAATTGAGCCTTTTGTAACTTCAGCAGCTCAATTTCTCTCTGCAGCAGTGACATTTTTATGCTGTCTTCTACTGTACCGTTCGACATACCGTTTTTTTCTTTGGCGTCGCTGTTTCTCGTTAAAAGGTCTCCGAATGTACCGCTACATTTACGTGCTAACGCCTTTTGCACACGAACCGCGCCGTCGTCGTTAGTGACTTCCACGACCGTGTCACCTTGCCGTTGCTGTACCTTCTCACCGTTGTCCTCTACCTTGTAGTACGCCTTTTTTTCTGCACTATTGTCCACTAAATTTGCCATTGTATTCCCTGCTTCATTGACCGCTGCATTGGCAGCTACATTTTTTGCAGTATCCTCTACGTTGACCGTCACCTTGTCCGCTACTTTGTCCATTACGTTTACCGCTACTTTGTCCGCCACGTTGACCGCTACGTTGTGTGCTGCTATGGTGTCTGCGTCACTGTCCGACTCGTTGTTTCTTCCGGTAACGTTGTCACTGACCTCATAAATCAGATCTACTGATTCGCTTGCTGGGCACAATCCGCGCGCTTCTTCTGACAACTGGCTCAGCCTTGCCGCGAGCGACGCTTTTGCACCGTTTGCGTTTATGCCAACGGCCGTACACCAGGCCTTTAATTGGAGGAGTGTATGTTTTTCGGCACTCACCACCTCGTCTTCCATTTCAGGACGCAAAAGAAAAATGTTGTTTAAATATAACACACAGAGTTAGCTTTAGTGGCTTCGACTCCCACTTCTGATATAATAATAATGATAATTAAACCGTCAGAAATGACAACAGCACCTTATTCTTCTTGCGCTATAAACCGAATCAATCTTTATTTCTACAAAATGGCCTATCGTACCAAACGCTACCATCAACGAGTCTTAAGGTCTAATTACAACGAAAGCTTACTAAATAAGTCTTAAGGGCTAATTACGTAAGTATAAGCACATGCCTACAATTACTGTTTACACTATAAAAGAAAAACAACGGTTGCCGTATACTTTTTTTGCTTTGGAATTTGTGCGGTCTTATCCAAGAAGATGACTGAGTGTTAAAATGTGAAATATTGGTTAATTTTATAACGGTATATTCTGAAATACTTACTCCACAACGTTATCTTAATCAGAAACTTAAACATTTTTAAAGAATACAAGCATTTTGACATTAATTTTAAAAAATTACTCTAATGTCGAATAGTTTTTTTGACCGCTGTATACGTGATACACCGGTACGGTTAGTGTTAATATATTATCAGGGGACAGGCTAGAGATCGTTTGTTCGATTTGAATGTGTATATCACTGCTCGAAATCTAATTGAAAACTAAGTGTGTAGAGTTTTTTAGCTTATAATGAGGCCATATTACCCCCCCTGCAATTGTTGTAAAACACTAACAGACAGAGCCCATGGTTAGTTAGCATGCACCAAGTCGACTATCCGTTTTAAACTTGATTAGAATTGTAGATATTAGAGCAGGCTAATACCTTTTTCAGTTCAATACTTTTTAATAAAAAAAAATTGAACTTTACAACTCGGCGACTCTGTGGAAAGAATCGTTCTCTTATTGTTGGTAAGATGCAGTGGCATTGCCTACTGTGCAACGAACGTGGTTATGAGTAGAAAACGACCGATAATCGTTTTTAGGACCTAACCGAATCGCCCAATTTCGGTCGAAGTCGAACCGAACATTTTCGGTTTTTTTTATCGAAGTCGAAACGAAATCGATCTGAACGTTATCGAAGCCAAAGTTCTCTATTTATAAGATGTAAACCGTTTGCGTTTTCAAAAAAATTGTCCATAAGCTGGCTGGCTTTGGTTAGAATGGGCCCAAATTATGTTGCAAAAGAATTCAAAACATTTTATAGAATATTTCTAAACTTCATCACATATTTAACATCCTTAATTGTAAAAAAAGTATTGTATATGCACACATTTCTCTTTATTTGAGATTTCTTCGAGGAGGGAATGTGAACAAGACTTACCTGCAACTCAGATTCGGTAACATCTATTTCGCCACGATAAACAAAATCAATAATAGTCTTCAAGTCTGTGAATATTATATCGCCTGGAAGAATGATGGTGGGGTGCTTGCAGGGATTTTCCAAAAGAAGTTTTTGGAAATATGACGAACACGCAGATAACACAACCTGTATGGAGAAGAATGATCAAAAATAACAACTTAATTAATGTTTTCAAATATGATTTTTTATGATGAGAATAATTTTTTTGCATTTTTAAATTTTGTAATTCCCACATATTCGCCCGTTATTATGCACCCTGAGAAAAATATGATTTGCATATACCAAAAAACTGTTAAAATTAAAAAATGCAAGTTTCCTTCAAAAATTTTAACAACATTTTCAATGAATGGAACGTCTAAAAAAACTGTGCCTGTTCAGTTTTCTTCAGCCACGAGATTTTCCAAAAAGCGTTTCTTTGCCTTAACCAATATGTTATTGTACCGGTTTTGGTCAATCGTTTAAATTGTCCGACTATAACCAGCACCAACGGACAAAAATATTGTCCAAGGGTAAAGTTTTTTTTTACGACACGACGTGCATACATTTCGCTATCTGATTCAAAAAAGTTGAATTCGATTAATCTCTTTAAAGTGCATATTTTCAAAACCAATGTTTTCCAAACAAAAATTGGTGTCATTGTTTTAGCTATTCACTAAACTCGATAAACGATATCACTGTCAGACGTTAATATCAAACAACCGTCAGCGTGTGAGATCAAAAAAGCACCCTTCTTGAATATGTATGAAATGTAGAAGTTGAGAGGCAAGGAGGAAAGGATACCAACCTGCAGGATTCCTCCTTTATTTATACTCCTATATTTTGAGGTTTGATCTTGAAATATTACAGGTAATTTAGGAACGAGTCCCTGTGGGAGAGCAAATTGCTGAATATCCACCAGTGGTGCGATGAGGCTAACCGTATCGAAGGCCTAAGACAGTGGCAACGCTACTAGGACTGTTGCTCACAGAGGCGGTGTCGCTTAAGTCCACGGTTTACCTTCTTGTTTATGGCGGTGAGTGCTGCGGTGGTGCTGTACACTCTTGGGAATCCATGCTTATGTGAGGCTAGGCCAGATATTTCGTATAGAGACCTCTCTTCACCTATTCCGCCGAGATCTAGGACAAAACTAACCGACAACTACTGGACCGGACAGTGTTTAGACATACGCTTAATGGCATTCATCGGGAGACACTTACAACCTTCCTAAACTCTCCACCCTGAATGCCGTAATCGGAGTCCAACCACCACCCACAGCAGATGAAGAGCTTCAGCTGCCTCGTGAAAGCTATGTTATCTTGGCACAATTATGTTCTGGATATTATAGTTGGTTATACTCCTAACTATCCAGAATTGTCCCCGACGTCATCAACATATGTCCGGCATGTCTAGATGCCCAGCATTCCGCTAGCCACCTATTCACATGTCCCCTTAAACCCACTCACCGTTCTCCCTTTGGGACCAACCTGTCGAAACAGCAAGTTTCCTGGACCTACCGTTAGATGAGCAAGACGAAGACGACCGGTGACTACATTGCACGGACAGGGTTTAGTAAGCTGATACAACAACAACAAATACGTTTTTTTTTTCAAATAGCGACCACCCCTCGGCAGGCAATAGTTTTTTCTGGTATTTTTTTTTATTCAAGTCTTTCGAAATTTTTACATATTGAAAATTCTTCATCCAGAATAGACCCAAGCATATACAAATCAAAAAGAAAAATCCCTCCTCAAATCACTTTCCTAACTTATTTGCCCTGTTTCAACCCAGTAGTAACAGCGTTCTCGCTTACTGATTGTCACTTCAGCAGCAATTCCCGTATATGGATGGGAAACGTTTATGCTGCTACAACAACAACAACAACCGAAAGCATGTTATAGTTCTGTCAGCCTGAAGTGTTGTCGTCGAAATTATCAACAGTAAGCCTTGGAAACGTGGTTTTTCGACGAGTTCGGACAGAACCAGGAGCAAGGTATTTCGAGTGCTGTTGAAGTGAAAATTCTGTGAAACACGGGTCAGTCCGGTAACGCAGAACCGACTGTTATGGGAATGTCTGTTCTCTGTGATTGGCCGTCTGCTTGCAGTTGTTGTAGTAGTTCGTAAAACCCTGCTAAGTGCGATGAAGTCATCGGTCGCAGTCGTTTATCTATCCAGGAAACAGATTGTTTCTTTGTCTTTGCCCCAAGTGCTGCCGGCAAGCGACTTGTTGCGATTCTGTACTCTCGTAGCAATAGCGGTTGTGTGCGCGGAGAAGGAGAGCAAGCTGTCAAAGGTGTCTCCCAATATTCTGGGGTTGTTTACCGTCGGTATTGGGGTATCATCGACGTGTACCTGAATTTGCAGCTTGACCTCCTTTGTCCAGGTGGTAAAAAGGGTCGCCGTGGATTTAGTGGGAGAAAGTTTTAGGTTTCTCGCAGTGAAGAAGCGAGAAAGGCGGGCAAGGTAGTCGTTTACTTTGGTGCATAGGCCATCAATGTCATTGCCCGACGCCATTATCGTGCAGTCGTCGACGTATGAGACCAGTGAGACTAGGGTGAAAGGACACCACCCTGCGGTACTTCCTGCTTTATTTTTCTCTATTTCGACGTTTGGTCTCGAAATATCACCGACGAGTGACGCCCACTCAGGTAGTTCGCGGTCCGGTAAAATGCCATCTAGTAGCGTGGCGTGGCTAACTGTATCGAAAGCCTTTTGTAGATCCAACGCTACTGGGACAGTCCTCTCGCAGGGGCGGTTTTGGTTTAGTCCGCGGTTTACCTGGGTGTTTATGGCGGTGTCATTGTGGTGCTGTGCACTCTTCGGAAACCATGCTGGTGTGAGGCTGGGGTCAGGTGTTCTGTAAGGAGTGGGAGTAGAAGGGCTTCAAGCGTCTTCACTACTGGGGAAAGGAGAGTTATCGGACGATAGGACGCCCCTTGGTTGGCGGGTTTCCCTGGCTTCAGTAGTGGGACCACTCTCCCTAATTTCCACTTATCAGGAATGATGAGAGTGGTCATAGACAGGTTGAAGACCTTGGTGAGAAATTCTACTCCCAGTGGACACAGCCTTTTCACCATCGGCATGTTTAGTCCGTCAGGGCCAATGGCTTTAGATGGTTTCATATGTTTGATGGCCCCCTGAACCTCGTCGCTGGAGAAAGAAAGCGGTGCACTGTTGTATGGCAGTTTGTGCAACCGTCTGGTGGCACAACGTTTGGATCTGTCGACCGGAGGATGCAGTATGAATTGCCGGCTAAAGTAGCTCGCGCATCTCTTCGGATCCGACGAAGTACGACAGTTGAAGGTGATATCCACTTTGTCGTTCTGCTTCGTCGGGTTCGACAGGGACCTTACGGTGGACCAGAGCTTGTTCACACCAGAGGTGAAGTTGCAGGACTTCAGATGCTCTACCCATTTAGTCCGCTTGTGTTGGGTTACCAGTTGCCTGATCTCCAAATTGAGGTCCTTTATTCGAGGATCCCCGGGATCGGCCTGGCGTAGGCGATCACGCTCGTTCGCCAGAACAGCTGCTTCAGCTGGGAAATTGGGACGTATGTCCCGGATCCGTCCAGCGGGCATGAAGCGAGCCGCGGCGGCTGTAATCACCTTGCGGAATGCGCGTTCGCCTGCGCGCACATCGGTGGGAAAGGGTAGGGCTGCGAAGATGTCCTCAGCAAATTCCGCGAATCTGGTCCAATCAGGCCATCTGATTGTCTTAAATGTCGCCACCAACGTGTCTTTATCTTTAACTCTAGTGCTACCGGGTAGACCATACTGGCGATCGCGGTTGTATGTGCCGAAAAGGAGAGCAAACTATCGAAAGTGACCCCCAGTGACCGAATTTGACTTGTTGTGGTAGTTTAACCTCCTTCGTCCAGGTTGTAAAAAGCGTCGCTGTAAAATTAGTCGGGGAAAACGCAAAGATTCCCTGCAGTGAAGAAGGAGAAATAATCGCTTACTTTCGAGCCCAACCCATCGACCAATCGAACTGACTGTCTTTTCACCACCATCCCTCCCTTCACACATCTCTATGGGTCCGTGAATTGTAAGCAACAGAAATGAGCGATATTAATATGGGCTAAACAACGCAAGGGTAAATTTAAGGTTTTTAGATATCCTTCTAAATAAAGGCATATGAAGGAGGTCTTAAGCGAGAGTTAGCATAGGTTGTTATTGTTGTAACAGTATGACAGATTGACAGTCTTTGGCCCACTGGTATCTAATGATTTTTATTCTAATGGTAGTGTCGCTACGTTCTTTCAGTAAGCTTGGCTGCGATAGAAAGTAGTGCACGTTAAAGTTACCTATTACCATAAGCCTTTCAGCCTTGAGTAGTGCTCCAATAAAGAAATATTTCGACCTTGACATCATTTAACCAATAGGACGATACAGTACAGGGTGGCGTCTGATAAAACCGTTTTTCCAGCATAATTTCCGATCAGCACACGATCCCCTTCGTGTGAAGTGAAGTGTAAAGAGTACCGTTAAAAGGCGTGAGGACACATAAAAACTCCACGTATCTTAGCTGAGCTTAGTAATGCAGCTACAACAATATCTCTATATTGTATAGTTTAGAGACAAATTGAAAGAATCTGAAAATCATATTTCACAATGATCCGCAGCTTGGTGATAAGATATGTATATATGTTTAGAGATGTTTTGTAAAATATTTGTAGAATATATTATTAATACGGTACCTTGTGTGCTTTTAGAGAGCCATGCTCACAAGAAAGTGTTACATCCACAAAGGCGAGGTCTTCGCGTAACTGCTGAAACACTGATGTCATAGTGTTTTGGTAATTATTCCAACGCAAACTAAAATACTGGTGACTTCTGGATGCCATCGTGATGCTGTTATAACGCACTTCTTGTCGCTAATCCAGGTTAACGCCAGATGTTATTTTAAGTGATCACTAAAAATAAAAATAAATACTTTTAGTTTTCAATTCAAATTATTTCTTGATCGCTAACGAATGCTGAAAGTGACCTGGCATAAAACAAATATTGGCCGCTGTATGCAATAAGGAGTTACAATAAAATAAATGGCTTAATAACAAATTCAAACATAAATTACGCAATATAGGTATATTGAAATAATTAATAAAAGTTTCTTTTAAAACGCTATGCCTGAAGAAATGGGATGTAGCCTTTGAAATTTGATCACCTTTTCCTTGGAAGGTCGGTCCTTTTCGCCAGGATTGTTTTGGCTTTGAAATACGCTTCCATTGCGCCATCATGACTAAATAATCCGCGTGTATAATGGGGCTGTCACAATGGATCCGTTGTGGCAACGCATTTGACTAACGCGACGTGTAAGTCGTACTGTGGTGCCACAATGAAAGTATTGCCGCATATAAACAAAAAAGTAACAGATGTTTTTGTCGTGAAAGCAAATATAATATTGTATTTCGTTGTGTATGATCAGGTTTTTGTTGGTTGTGGTAGCAACTTACTAAACCCTGTCAAAGCAATGCAGTTACCGGCCGTCTTCGTCTAGCTCAACTATATTAAGAAGAATACCCTCTTAGATGGTAGGTTTGAGAAGACATGTGTACAGGAGGTTGGTATGGTGGGAGTATCTTCACATGCTGGACATACAGTGCCGGACAAAACATATTGGACTGATACCTATTAGTGAAGCTATTTCTTTTTACTCTTGCAAATATTATTTTTAATAAGAAAAAATATCACAGTTGTTATATGAAAACATGAAAAATATTTTCTAAGATAAGACTGTGTTACATTATATGCGAAAAAAGGCAAATACATATGCACAATATCCGGTGCGACAAAAAATATTGGGCTAGTCTCAGTTTATCGAAGTAGGCGACCAAAATTCCGTTATTTTTTTGCTACTGTACAAGCCATGTGTACTAAGATATTTTTTGTCTATTGTGGTCAATGTGAGCGTTGGAATAAGGTTCAATAGTAGTTTCGTATTGAAAATTCTAGAATTCGGTACTTTTATTAAAGAAACTTGCTAATGGCGGGAAAAAACATCCAGTTCAATTAAAAAAAACTAATTATAAACGAGAACGGTTTATCGAGAAAGAATATTTGTCAAAATTCGCAATGAAAAAAATCAACACTTAGTTTCATTATAAAAAAATTCCGAAAAACTGGAAGTGTTGAAACTCTTCACCGTGGAGGACGACCCAAAGGTACTACACAGCACGAAGACTCGAAAATATTGATAGAATTGAAGAAAGATCAAGAGAAGTCGGCAGCAAGTATAGTTAAAGAGCTGAACTTAAAGGTTAGCAGCCGAACTGTACAACGCAGAGCATGTGCAGGTGGACTGAACAGTTATATAGCAGCAAAAAAGCAATTTATTTCCACAAAAAATCGGCTAAAGCGGTTGAAATTCGCTCGGGAGCACATTAACTGATCAGTGAAACGATGGAGAACTATACTTCTTTCTGATGAATCAAAATTCAACTTGAAATACTCAGACGGAATGAGAAGAGCTCGCTGGCAAAAAAAAAACCTTTAGATCCTCGATACTGCAAAGGTACAGTTAAGCATGGCGGAGATGGTATTATGTTGTGGGGTTGTTTTCTGGGTTTGGTGTTGGACCTCTCCATTTAATAGATGGAATTATGGATAGGTTTGTATACCAAAATATCTAGAGTGCGAGATGCTTCCCCATGCCACTTTCGTGGTCGTTCCAACAAGATAACGACCCAAAGCACACCTCGAAGTTGGTAGCAAATAGGATCGCGTCGGAAGAAATCAATGTGCTCGAGTGGCCAGCACAATCTCCGGACCTCAATCCAATTGAGAACCTTTGGGAGATACTCAATAGGACGATAGGCAAGCAAGGAATAAATGGAGACAAAAAGAAGCTATTTGAAACTGCCAAACAAGCCTGGTTGGGTACTCCACTCGACGTTATCAACAATCTAATAGCTTCCATGCTAAAGATGTAGTGAATTTATAAAAAATTATGGTTATGCTATAAAATATTAGTTTATTCCATATTATTGTTATTCCAATATGTTTTGTCGCTCTGAATATCGCATCGGCCGCCGTAGCCGAATGGGTTGGTGCGTGATTATCATTCGGAATTCACAGAGAGGTCGTTGGTTCGAATCTCGGTGAAAGCAAAATTAATAAAAATAAAAACATTTTTGAAATAGCGGTCGCCCCGCGGCAGGCAATGGCAAACCTCCGAGGGTATTTCTGCCATGAAAAAGCTTCTCATAAAAATATCTGCCGTTCGGAGTCGGCTAAAACGTGCCGAGGCATCTCTACATATTTAGGTATAACTCCGAAAGTATTGCTTAGATCTACTTCAAATTTCGTGCGTATACTTTTGAATATATGTACATTACAAAAATGTAATAAAAAAATCGATTTTTTTGAAAGTCATAACTGCGTATAACCCCTTAAGGTGATGGCACTACACCAACAACAAAATTTTGTACAATAAAATGTGACGACAAAAGAAAATAGAAAAGAAAAAGAAAAAGAAAAGGACGAACTGCATTGAATGGAGGGCATGCATTTGAAGCTATACTAGAAGCAAACGAAAGTCGGTTCTACGTAACCGGATCGACCCGGATTTATATTCGTTCAAGCACTGTGAAACGGTGAAACACCACATTGAAGAAAAAACATTTTCAATAGCGGTCGCCCCTCGGCCTGCAATGGCAAACCTCCGAGTGTATTTCTGTCATGAAAAAGCTCCTCATAAAAAAATATCTGCCATTCGGAGTCGGCTTAAAAACTATAAAAACATCAAGACGCACGACACAAATATGTAGGAGGAGGAGCTCGGCGAAACACCCAATTATATATATATAATATATATATTGGCGTTTCGTCAAATTTCACCTTTAACTGCAGTTTGACCTCCTTCGTCCAGGTGGTAAGGACGGGTGCTGTGAATTTAATGGTTGCAATGTGAAGATTCCTCAAAAGCGAGAAATACTGCCAAGATAAGTCGTTCACCTTGAAACACAAACCATCGGCGCAACAATTGCGCAATGTTCGACAAAAAAAATGCAAGTAATTTTTTACTCGTTATTTTCTTCGAGTTTGGTACTTGGTACGGGCACTTTGCTATATACAGCCATGGTCATATAAATATCACATTTAGACTTTGAAACCAAAGAGTTGAATATGTTTTCAAATAATTACTTTTTATTGGAGAAAAAAAAAGCAACTTAAAAAAAAACGTATTTACTCCCACTTTAAAACAAACAAATGGTCAAAAAGAATTTGTGATTTAATTTACGAGAACGTTGATAACTCACGAAATCTCCTGGGCACATAAATAGCACATCCTAAAAAATTCCTAATAAAACCAAAAATAGTAAACAAATCAGATAATTAAATAATAATATTATTTTACCAGATTAGTATTTTGAACTATATCCACTGTTTTTGATTACTGCTTCTTTCCGCAAGCTTGTGGCATCTATCTTTCCTTTGGAATCGAGCATCAAGCCTCCTCAACTGTGGCCCACAAATCATCAACATTTTTAAAGTTTTTGTTAGAGATTTTGACCGTAACGTCATTCCACACATTTTCTATTGGATTGAGATCAGGGCTCTGCGCCGGCCAATCCAGTACATTAATTTTTTCTCTTCTGAACCATTGTTTCACTGCCTTACAGTATGCTTTGGGTCATTGTCCTGCATGAATGTCCAATTTAACATCATAAACTCATACACAAATGACTCCATTTTATTCTGGAGCATATCCAGATACTGAAATCTATCCATTTTGCCAACCACGCAAACAATCGACCCAACACCATGCCAGGAAAAAGCACTCCAACCATGATGCTTCCGCCGCCGTGTTTAATCGTCTTTTTTGTGTACCTAGGATTTAGTGTCTGATTTTTTGGACGGCGTACAATAGTTTTCTCCTCTGGTCCCATTCTAATTATTTGGGTTTCGTCGGTCCAAAGTACCTTTTTTCCAAAATTGAATAGATTTGTCTTTGTGGGCTTTTGCAAAGGCAAGTCGGCGTTTGATATGTCTTTTGAGAGGAGTGGTTTTCCACGTCCCTTTTTTAATAATTACTTTAAAATTTTATTTAAGAAACAAAAAACTATACTAAAAATCGCTGAAACAATATAAGTGTTTTACTCTC
Organism: Anastrepha ludens; assembly: GCF_028408465.1. Classification (NCBI taxonomy): domain Eukaryota; kingdom Metazoa; phylum Arthropoda; class Insecta; order Diptera; family Tephritidae; genus Anastrepha; species Anastrepha ludens. Next base: position 1,577,814 of record NC_071502.1, read on the forward strand.
CGCTGCACAAGTTAAAATGTGCTATTTTTGTGTCCACTTCAAAACAGCAATAAGCATAAATGAAATAGAACGCAAAAAATTCCATAGAAGAAAAACGGTAAATTCCTAGCCTAAATGTAAGCTTAATAACGGTAATAAATGTAAACAAACAAATTTATTTGATCAAAGCAGATTTCGTACTAAAAACTTAACTTAACATATAAGGTTCACATTTGTGCTATTTATCTGTCCATGGCTGTATGTGCTTTATGGCAACGCTATAGCTATCATTCATCAACACAATGTAGATAATGCAAAGGTGGCGCCATCCACAAACCAATACTTCGTTCTTGACGAATTTGACAGAATCAGCTTTTAAGTCACGTTGGCAATGAACTGATTCTATAGCTATGCGTTAGTATAGCTGGACGTATTGAACATTCCTTCGTTTTTCCCTTCGACCACACAATTTTTCAAACCCTATTCCATCAATGCAGGAAGTGCGCGCATTGCGACCAGCGCCTCAGTTTTTGTAGCTTCAGCAGCTTCTAAGAATTACAAAAGCTGAATAAAACATAAAAATGAATTCACTCATACATATTCAAAAATACACATTTTATACCGAGTTTTTTTAATAAATTAGTGTACAGATATTTCAAAATTTGGGTTTAAATTAAAGTGTGAACTCTTAGCTATTAGTGTGGAAAAATTCGGGATCGGGTCACAATTGGGTAATAAACTTAACCGTAAAGTTTTTTATAAAACAAGAGAATTTATGTAATATACTACATACATATAGTGAAATTTGAAATAAAAAGTCGTATTCTAAATTTTTGCCGGCGGAACCTTTTTTATATATATGTATAAATTTTTTTTTTACAACTCAAATATGCATTTACATATATGAAAAAACTTTAGTGGTTATTGTTTATTGGGTTTTTTGGTCTATTCAAACCAAAACGGTGTTTTTACACCAGCTTCCCAGCGTTCTGTAGATAGAGTAGTGGAGGGATTGGACACTGATCTCAAAATTTTAACTGTCTTTTTTCTAATGCGAGTTGTTTTATTTGATACCATCCTTTCCCGCCCCAATTGTAGTTTTAAATTATACCCCCTTTTCCTCCTCCACCCACCAGCACAAATCAATGAGTAATAAACTAAACATTCCACAAAAGTAGTACCTATAAGCTAAGCGTTGTTAATTATAAGAGCAGGACATTACGGTAATCCTTATTCAATTTCTGAAACAAAAAGTTTAAAGTTAAAAGATGTTTAAGTTGGGTCAAATTTAATCCATAATTTATGAAAGTTATCAATAGAGAATTTAGTTATTTTTTAAATAAGTCCATACCATAATTTAGCGGAGCCGCACATCCTAATTTTCCATAAAACAGTTTTGGTGATCACATCACTCCAAATGTTTAGTAATTTTATAAATATAAGACTGACATTTGTCTACAATTACATTTCTGCATCACCATAGTAAACTTAAAACCAATCTTTCTTTTTATTTTAGATGGAAGCCTTCTTCATTCATGCTTCAGTTTTTCCTCGCAAATAAAAAATTTCAACTACATATTGTGCCATGGGTTAGCCTTTAAATCATAACACATACAGCGCCAATGCAAATAAAGTTAAAAAACAATATTTGATAATAGAAAAATATATTTTATAATGTAACCAAGCCGGTTTTTTATTATAAACATGCCACTTGCCTTTTACCGATTCTCGATTTTTATCAATTTCCTCTACTCCCTTTATTCTGCCCTCGCAGAAGTAATTAGCGATACCTAGACGTATTTCACTGTTCAACTACGCTGCCAACTGTTACGTCGCTGCACTCGGGGATTGTCTTTTTGCATAATTTTCTATAAGCCACGGGATGCAGATTTGGTTCCGATTCACTTTTTCCCGCTGTGCACAATGCGTCCAAAATGTTCAACTAAAAATAGCGACGACGTTTTAACTGTCAATGCAAATATTAAAAGTCCAGTTATGGAGTACCATTTAAGGGGCAACTATTATCGAATAATTTGTAGCTTCTACAAATTTAACTAATGCAATATTTTTAACACAAATTTCTGTGTTTGCACTTTGTACGAAAATTTGGAAGTCTGGATGTTTTCTTCGCGCAGCAAGTCTTCGTTCATAATTTTCGCGTCATTATTTGTACACTGTTTTAACACTTGTTGTTGTTTCTACGTTTTTCGAGTTTTTAACAGAGTTTTCTAAGTTTTCCAGCTTCTTTTTCAGCTTTTCAGTCGTGCAACGCAATGCTAGACACGAAGGAATTCGCTGCTAAAGAGGAATTTGGAATAATTAGAAAATGGATTTTTCACGTCGTTCGTTCGCTTGTCGTTCGCCCGCCATTATAGGTCTGCCAGATGTAACTAAATGAAAATATCCCCCACCGGCAGAGATATTTTTTCAGTGTGGAAATAAATTTTACATAATTTTATTGTGCAATCCTACCCATTCAAATCGTGCATATATACATTTTACATCAATATTTTGTAACTTAATACATGTTCGATAGATAATATATCTATAATACTTTGTAATCTGACTATTGGAACACAAAATATTTCATTTGCATCTACAACACTTAAGTAGTACATTTATGTCGTTAGGAACTGTTCAGATTATTACTGAAGCCGATATTACTTTAGGGTATTGTAATGATCCAAACACACTTGAGAAATTTATTCACTCAATACCACCTACTTTGTATCATCTGGCAGCTCTTGGCGTCATTCACAGCTCAATTCATCGCCATATCGTAGTCGTTTTCGTATAATATTCGTTCGTACGTTCGTTCGTCTCTTGTCGCCATTTTCGTCATGTACTTTGCTCTATAACTATCGCATTCGCACCCTCTTGTTACACACTTAAACACGAAACCTATTGATTTTCACGTTTCTTGTTCCACTTTTACTTCTCATCTTCTTGTTACTATGTTCATCACATAATTTTTTCGATTTTGCGGCCTCTTTTTCTCTATCACTAATCAGTAGTTTATTAATAATTTACACGGGATTCGTATCATCTCTTCTTCCTCTTCACACGCACGCTCTTCTTTCCTTCACTATTTTTGGACTTTAAAATCCCTTATGACTATGCTACTTTGTTCACTCGTTTTCCACATTTACGTTTTTTGTTATTTTCCCGTTTTTTCTTATTTTTGCAAAGATTTATTCCTTTACTCTCGCTTCTTACACTTTCCAATTAGTTTTCGGTCAAGCAAGATTAATGCATTATTTGTTTTGGTACCTCATCGTCGTTTTCCTTTACTTAAAATCGTGTTACACGACTGCCCAATCAAACGCGCAAACAATTAACTGAAATATGCAGAAACTTATGAACAAACAAGCATGATGAATGAACCAACTAATGTGACTGTCTTATTCATTTACGATTTGTTCAATGCTATATTTTCTACGATACCATACAAATTATTCCATTTATTCGTCAACACGAAGCAAAGTTTCTATTATTGAAATGTAATCGTTAGAAATTATTTTCTGGCCGATAGCGAATGGTTCGGTGGGTTATTAGTTTATTTTTTATGCTTTTCTTTCTGAATAACAGTGATGAAGTTGCATAGATGTAATTTTTTAGGTACGATATAAAAAACTTTAGTTCGTGCGTGACTACTAGTCCGGGGTGTGTAGGTTCGAATCTCCGTACATGAACATTATATAATAAAAGAGTTTTTCTAAAAGCGGTCGCCCCTCGGCAGGCAATGGCAAACCTCCGAGGGTATTTCGGCCATGAAAAAGCTCCACATAAAAACTATTTGCCGTTCGGTGTCGGCTTAAAACAATAGGTCCCGGAAAAATATCAAGACGCACTCCACAAATAGGAGAAGGAATTTGGACAAACACCTAACAGAACTGCACGCGCCAATTATTTATTTTATTTATAACAAAAACTTTGACCTACACCAAAAGGCCTTTACCAGGCATGAGGGACGTGGTCAGCGAAATTGAGTACCTTAAGCCTAATCCTGGGCGACAAACTTAACTGGAAAAGGTACGCTAATGCAACCTTGTCCAAAGGACTGAGGCCGTCATGGTATGCAAACGCTTACTAGAAAAATCCTGGGGTTGTAGACCAAGCATCCGGAGATGGATGTACACTATAATAATCAGAGTGGATTGAATACCGTCCTATCGATAACGCTGGCAACACTGAAACTTTCGAGGGATGTTTCGAAGCTGAAAAAGTTTCGAAGTTTTCGAAGGGAATAATAAGACAGCGATGCATCCAAGGTGGATTAATGTTCCCATGATGTTTAACTATCAATCTTGCACATAGATTGCAGAAAAATTTTACCAATAACCACTTGAAGGACAGATTCAGCTCTTGGCAAATAGACACGGTATACGTACACGTCGGTGAATGGGAATACTATTACCCCATATGGGCGTAAAAAATATGTAGCTGCTTTCGTAGAATAAATAAGCTCATTGAATTGATGCGCACATTGAAAGAGCTTGTGAGAAAGCAGCACGAGTAGATACAGCTATATCCCAAATAATGGCTAACATAAGCGGGCCACGTCAGAGCTGTTCGCCTGAGGGCCAGTAGAGTCGCAAGTCGCCTTCGCACTGTATCCCAAGAAGCTATCGGCGTCGTTTCTGACATAAAGCCCCGAGACATAATAACTCTGGAAAGTAAGAGAATATACAGAAGCCTTGACAGATCGTTAACCGTTGAGGAGCGCAAGGAAGAAAGGCACGAGAGCCTATCTAAATCAACCAAAGGCAGATGGACCCACAGGCTCATTAAAAATGTCCAGGCATGGGTCGATAGAAAACATGGGAATGTTGACTATTATATGGCGCAGTTCCTGACAGGACATGGTTGTTTTAGAGAATTCCTCCACCCAAGATATAGTAAAGGGCGAATGCATTTAGAAAAACACCAAACAATGTTGTTCCACACATACTACAATCTAAAGTATAATATTGTAGAAAAAAATGTTCAACTTTCGTACTCCATGATTTAAGATACATATATAGAGAGAAAAAGGGAAAGCATAGCGCTAACCAAGTTAATAAATCCTTAGGGTTCTGTAGCTAATAGGCTATGCTCCTCTGGCGGTGTTTGCAAACTGACCATACCAAACATAGAAACTTGCCTTTATACAGTATGGACAGGGACATGTCGGGTGGGTGAGTACTAATACGACAGGGGTGGCTCTCTTATCAAATAATCTCGACATATTGCATCAGAACAGTAACGGGCATCGAGTCTAGTGCTTAAATTGCCTCCCGACGAAATACTTAGCCTTGTCTAGCCTTTCTTTAGGCTGATGTTTTGTTGCCAAATAATGCAAATCGATGTATCAAAAGATATCGATACACAATTTGAAAAAATTCTATCAAAGAAATGCTGCGATGTATTTTTGCCAATGGCATTCCTAACTGGAAAGCAAAGTTAAACTAGCACTGAAAAACTGAGTCTAAATCGAGTATAATTTCATAAGTATTCGTTTATTGATGTCTGTTGTTCTAATTCTAGTTTGATAACCTAACTGCTAAAAATGTTCAGCGATCATTTATTTGCTGAGTGTCAATTTCGCTCTCTCCTTTTCAGCCCATTTATTAAAATCTTCTATGGTTTTATTAAAATATTGTTCCATACGCGCTTTAAGCGCAACACTCAATATATTAATGAACTCGTGAACCTGAAAGAATATAAAGAATATTTGAGAACCTGTACTGAACGCAGATTCCTTTTTAGTGCTCTTACCGTCAATTCTGCTTCTTTCCGACCGTATTTTACGAAATTGCACTGAGGAGCATGTTTTGAGTGTTCTTTCCAAGGATCATCAGTCGGTTCCCAACCATCAAGAGTTTTGTTGCAAACGTAACAAGTAACTGTGTCTGGTTCGCGCTCGTTACCACTCCAATAGAACCCAGCCTCGGCCATCTACGCCATCAGGATAGAATAATGAAAATAAGAATAAAAACTAAGACCTTTTACTTTGCACACCTCTCACCTTTTTAACACTGCAAGCACTATTTTCATTAAACGGCCATTTTTTAAAGCTGTCAATGCGATTCTTTTCCATCATATTTCCAAACTGTGCGTAATCCATGTTTTATAACAAACGTAATTAATTTCTTATTTCGCAAGAAGATTCTTTCTGTACTTTTACTTTAGAAGATGTTTTCAAACATTTAAAAATTCGGCTTTATTTGACACTTGTGGGTTTCACAAAATTCAGCTTTGCATAGTGCGTAGATGGGTGAATTTTTGTGGCGAGTTCTTTGGTAACGCAGTATTTACATGCAGCGATTCAACGTCGCTTTCACTGTGTGTTTAAATTTTCCAAAAAGGGATAGAATTCTTGGTGAAATATATCGAGGCGATTTGTTGTCTATTCAAGTTTGTTTAATTTTGCTGTTGATTTGAAATTTTTAAATAATGTGATAATTTTTCCTAAAAATCATTAAATGTATTAGCATTTGTATAAAAGTGAATAGAAATAATGCAATTAAATAGCTGGAATATTATAAGCAGTTTCCATCTCTGTGGGATAGTTTTGATCATTGTTTTGTTGCAATAGGTACCTGCAATATTTTTTGTTTGTTATAGCTTCCATTCATTTTATACATCTGTCCATTGACAATAAGTATGTGGTTTAACAATTTGGTCGTGTCAAAATAAAATTAAATAAACGAAATAATATACAATTAAAAAATATACAATAGAAGTTTCTCTTTACATGTTAAAATATAACAGCATTTGAACTATTTTTAAATATTTATTGTTTTCTCGCATTTATTAGGTCACTTGTTTTTGTGTTTCTTTCCCTTTCAAGAAGTTTGTTGATTTCTGCATTACTGTGTGTATGTATTTTTTCAAAGTGTCATCATTTTTCGTGTACCTGTCATAATGGTCAAAATTCGAAGAATCATCGATTGTTGTCGTTGGATTTTTTCTGCATGAGTTTTTTTAGCCGTTCCCCACACTTGTAGTCCAGATAGTCAGATTGCTGTAATCATAGTTTTGTTTACCAATAGCTTGTTCTGCAATATAAACAAAATAAATTATAAATATATAAATAAATAAAAAATAACAAAAATAGTATGTTCACTAAAAGTTCAGTCATATGCTCTCAGATCTTGGAGAAAGTATTTTTAGAGGTGTACTACGTAGCAGACCGATATTCGACACTGAGCAAATTTCATAGATCGGTTGATGCCACTTGGGATGTGTTTAACAAAATTTAGCTTGTGTTATAATACGTTCACATATAAGTGGATAATCTACTTTTCGTACTTAACACCCAATCCTTAATTAAAATTAATCTGAGATTATAAAATAAGATTGTCCTAAATTATTACCACTCTTCTACATACAACCCTGTGTTTTATGTGTAATAGGTTATTATTTTTACGAATGTAAAGAGAAGCGGCAAAGTAAAAACTAAATAAAGTGGATGCCGGTAAAGAAAACAGGTTTGTAGACACAATTCTAATAAAATGTTTGTTAGATACTACAAAAAAGCGGAATTTTCTATAAAGAAAAATCTTTCACAATAGTATTTACAGCTGATTGCCAATTTTGGAGGTAATTTGCCATATGTGAACGGGTAGATTAATTTTTTGGATTTATTGGTAGTTAATGCATATGGGAATGTACTTTAAGTAGTAAAACAGTGTGAAATAGGGAAGAATGTAAATGGATTGTTATTGTCTTTGCAACCCTGAACCGTATTAAAGTCTAGTAGCACCATTTTCAAAAATTAAAATTTTTTATGGTATCGATTTTTTTTTGACAAATGGCTAATTTTGATAAATAGCTACTTTTAGATGCTCGATAAATCTGTGCAATTTCTATAATTCTGGCATTTAACTTTTTTATTTGATATATTCACATTTAATATTTTTTAAAAGTATATGTGGTATTTGCAAACATTGTTATTTCGTTTCGCTGAATAAAGTATTTTACTGGTTATTCTTGTAATGCATTCAGAAGCTGTGGAACTGCACCCCAATTGGTATGCACTGTCTACAGCTAGCTTTCCGATAAAACGTTTTGTTCGTGGACTGGAATTGCAAAGTGCTGAGGATATTCCAAATAAACAAAAGTACTGTAGTCCAGGTGAAACAAATGGCGTTGAGGTGCAACAGTTTTATGAGAAATTAATAATTAAATCTGAAAATAATAACATCTGCTCTGCTCCGTTAGCACCTGCTTGTCAATCATTTCCTGCAAAGCACCGCAATTCGTTGGATTTCGATCGTAATAAATTTTTTCGGTTCGCCACTTCGAATAATGTAAAGGAATTAGCTCGTTTTAATTATCAGGCGAACAATATCAATGTCTGCGATGAATTTGGATGGACTGCACTCATGATGGCTGCTTGTGAAGGTGCAACAGATGCTGTTCGTATGTTGCTAGAGTCGGGTGCTGACAAAAGTATTAAAGAAAAGAGTGGACGCACTGCTTTGGATTTTGCCAAGCAAAAAAAACATGAAAACATAGCAATTATGCTGCAATCTGAGTATCAGAACGAAAATACTCATCTTAAGCGGAAGCAGTGCTCGTCCGTAATTTCGAATGTGCCTTTTTATTGCTCTCTCTGCAACCTAACATTCTCAGATACATCACAGTACCAGCACCAAACATCAACTTTGCACCAATTTAATATGAAGCCCAGTAAATGTGCAAATAAGTTAAATAAATTTAATATTTCCTCCAAGAATCGTGGCCTGCAACTTATGGTTAAACAGGGCTGGGATAAGGAAAGTGGGTTAGGCCCAACACAAACCGGCCGATTATATCCCATTAAGACGGTGATACGAAAGAAACGCAGTGGACTCGGAACCGACCAAGAGCCAGCGCGAGTGACACACTTTGGTGCGAATGATTTGCAAGCCACAAAACACAACAAATCATTCTTTTTGCATAATAAGAAAAGGCGTTCCCGTAATGATATCCGTTCAGAGAAATTGCGCGAATGGAAAAGGGAACGGCGACTTCGCAGAGAGCTGAGCTAAGACAGTATAAAAGATCGATTAGGGGTGCAGTTGTGGGCTTAGAAATATACTACAATATAAAATTTTCCATATTTCTACAGTTGCTCGCACAAATATGTTCCAAAGCGAAGATCAAAAAGTCGTTGAAATTATAAAATCAACGGAAGAGGTGGCTGATAAAATATTAGTGAACAAGCAAGAGTTAGTGGAGTTGGATAAGCGGAGGCAAGAAACTCGTGAGGCGATACGTAAGGTAGAAAAAAATGGCGAAAAGAAAGTGTGGATAACTGTAGGCAGCATGCTCGTTAAATTGGAAAATGAAAAGGCGTTGAAACTTTTAAAAAACGGTGAATAGATAAAATTGATTATTATGCCGAGGTATAACTAAATATTATACTATCTTTGTAGACCAAATGCAAATTGAACGTGAATATAATATTATTACTTCGGATCAAAAGATATTGGTTAACAAGCATCGCGATTTAGAATTTTTCTCACCCTATTCAGGCACACATTTGCAACCACTCGACCGAAAGGAGTTTGCAGCGCTTAAAGCAAACCTGCCGTTTCTGTAGCCAAATGAAACAATATGTTAATTATTATATTATATGTATTTAGCTAAAGAAACAATTTAAAATAAATGATATTAATCATATGGGTTTCAATTATTACAGTGTGATGTAAGACCCGTAACTATAAAACAGCTGCTTTACTTGTATGGTTATCTTGACTAGAGTTCTGAAATAATAAGAATATATATATTGAATACCGTGACTACTTAGAGAATGTGTTTTACAAACCAATGTTGTGTTGTAAAGTTTGTGCTTCTCTTTTATGTATTGCGCGACTACGGCTAGTGCCTCTTTTGGTTCAATTTCCATCGTGGTTTGAGCCAAATGTAGCTCCACTTTTGGCGTTGGGCTAGTGGTTTTACTGCCAATTACAACGATTACAGGATAACCCATTCTGCAACACATAAAATAAATTAGTCTAAATAAAACAAATGTCTGCTATGTCGATGCCACCTTTTTGCGTCGATCAGTCTTTTGCCTATTGTTAAGTAGTTACGGTCATCATTCAGCACGTCCTCAGCACAACCAATTTCACCGAGAGAGTAACAAAACTCATTTTCTATTTCATTGGCGACTTTTTCTTCTATACTACCCTTTTTAGCACCTATTATACATAGATCGAAAGGGGCCAACAGTGTTGGCCATCGCAGCTCACTTTCGGTTGAAAGTACTTCTACTGCGGCTGCCACTAGTCGGCTAACCCCAATACCATAACAACCCATTACGAGAAATTCTGGTTTTCCATTCTCTTGTAAGAATGTTGCCTTCAGCGGCCGAGAATACTTGTCGTTCAGCAGAAAAGTGTGCCCCACTTCAATTCCACGCACACGCTGAACATTAGTACAATGGCAATGGGGGCATATTTTGCTACTGTTTGTTTCTTCAGTCGCTTCAACGTTGGCCGCATATCCACAAGCATCGCATGTAACAAGTTGATCTTCTCCTGAGGAAGCAAGATAGTGGTACTCGTGTGATACACTGCCTCCCATCATGCCCGTAGCAGCTTTAACTACACTTGGAGTTAGATAAACTCATATTAGAGATATTTAATACGTTAGTAATTATTAGTTCACCTTTTACAAATGGCACTTCCAACTGCTGAAACAGCGTATCGTAAGCAGCATTCAACTGATTGTACGTCTGCATTGCTGCTGCTGCATCTCGGTCAAATGTATACAGGTCCTTCATAATGAATTCCTTTGAACGTATGAGACCAAATCGTGGTTTCAGTTCGTCACGGAATTTTGAACCAATTTGGAATAGACGCAAAGGTAATTGCTTGTAGGAAATCGGAGCAATGGATGCTAACATAGCGGTTACTGCTTCCTCGTGCGTCTATAACAAAAAAAAGTTAGTATGGCAAACATTATTTCCACATAATAAAGATGTCTAACCGGGCTCAGTAGAAACTGTTTTTCGTGCCGATCACGCACCAGATAGAATTCTGTTATATCACCCTCTAATCGTCCGGACTTCTTCCAAAGTTCTGATGGAGTTAATACAGGCATTGATATTTGCTGTCCACCCACAGCGCACATTTGTTGCCGTACCAAATTTGCACACTTGTCAATTACTCGCTGCGCCAATGGCATTAGCTGATAGGTTCCATTATGAGCCGGCTTAACCAAACCCATTTCGGTCAGAAGCTTTAAGAAATGCATTTGCTAATTAGTTTTCGTGATTGTTCACTGAAATATATTTGAACATCTTGCTTACCCTCTGGCTTCGAGAAATCCCCTCCAAATTCTTAGCAACAGCATTTTTCGGTGTAACAAGTACTGGCCAAAACAATCTCGAGACCCGTTCCATACCGACCGATTAAAAGCCAGACACTTAGCGATAACTGCACTAAAATGTATCGATATATTTTAAAATCGGCTTTAACCGATAGCCCTGGTAGCTAGTGATGTAAACATATTACATCATGATGGAAAGAATAATGAGATGGCGCCTATCGTTGTCCCGTTACTTTGCGCTCAGCGAATTTGACAACTAGTTACGTGATTTTAGCTCCAGTATGGCCAGATTACCATTTTCGTAACTTGATTTAGCATTTTTTTTTTGTTATTTAGTCTCGAAGTTTTAGTTCTTTCTTCATGACATTTTTCTAATATAGCTGTTCTAATTAAAATGTCATGTTTATAATTTTGTAAAATATACATTTTTTAATAATTATTTAAATAATTCACTCAGTTTTATTTAGCTTTACTTTTTTTTAACATCTGGTGGCATTGCCCGCGATTGCAGGTGTTGTTGGTGTTCTTCTGCTTTCGGCAGTCAAATCTCTCTCTCGCTACTGCAGTGTTGCCTAGCTTTGGATATAAAAAAGCACTAAAATGCCCATTCAAAGAAAATAACCCAACAAATTTTTATTGAATCACTTAAAGAACTTTGTATGCGTGACAAATTGTCTTTAAAATGTGCGTTTTTTTAAATAAATGTGTTATGCTTATGCACAATTTAATTTATGAGGTTTTTTTTGTTAAGCGAGACGCTTTTGTTAAGGGAACGACTTTTGTGCTATATTTGAAGTTATGTAAGTAGATAAGGTACTCTTTTTGTAAAAATGTCAGCATGGTTTCTTTAGTATTTTCTGGTATTTTCTTGTTTATTTTTACAATGAATATAACTCTTAATGTCCTATGTCTCACTAAGGATTGATGACCGGAAGAAACGATTACACCTCTATGGTTTTAATTCGCATTCAATAAATTCAAAGGCTTTTTAAAATGTGTAAAAAGGTTTTCAATCTTAAGAAGAGTTGAGAGAGGGGCATTAAATATTTTTGCATAACCTTAAATGGAGCCAAAAATTAAATTTGCACTTTCAAATTATCAAATTTTATAAGAGTAAAAAAATTTTCATTAGCACTAAAATCTTCTCAGAGTGACCTTTTTTAACTTTTTTTTGTTTAACAATATAGTTTGTTTTCTAACTTAAAGTTTCGGTAGCTTTAAATTAAAAAAAAGAAACAAACACGAAACTTAAAAATTTTTGCATTTTGGGTATAAAAAAGCTCTAAATTTATTGCGAAGAGCAAATGGTTGGCAATACTGCACAACTCAGCAAACGTGACGTCACGTACGCTGTGATGGGCACAATCTTCTTTCTATCATTCTTGATATTACATTATATTATATAATTGAATAAATAAATAATAATAATAATAAAATCGGACGAATCGTGTTGGGTGAAGCTGCCAGATAGTGCAAGGTAAATGTTTGCAAAACTTTAAAATTATATCGTGCAATTCCCAATGATGAATGTGACATTTGCATGGTACTTTGAAAGTTTGGTTTTTTACGCTAAGGCCAATTACTTGTCCCATTATTAATTGGTTTTGATTGATTTATATCATATTTTCATATGCAGGATTATCCCCAATTTTGAGCTTAATTTCTTAATTCTCAATGAGAGAAACACACTGTGCCAAATCACGAATAGTCGCGAAACGACTGGCAAGATGAATGCCAGAGTATAAAACAGAAGTTGCCAGAAAATACGAGTCGCCACATCAAGAAATTGCGATAGTTGTTAAGAACACGTAGAGAAACATAACAATTGGTGTACGAAGTGAATAAAATATCTTAAACAGAGCAAATTGAAATTTGAGTTGAATTGAGTTTTTTTAACAAAAAAAAATTGCAAAGTTGAGTCAACTTAGGATTCCGCAACTTAAGAAGGAGTTGGAACAGAGTGACCGTGTAAGAGGAATTCGACAAGGAGGCCAAGCGGAGGTCATCTGGGTATCATTAAAATGCTGGAGAAGAATAAGTGGCGGTTTTACTGGGCAAATTAAAGAGAATCAGTAGCCGAACAGATTTAAAATTGCGCGGAGTGGATGACAGCGAAAGGTCCAAAGGAGAGATGTCGTGGAAGATTACAGCAATACAACACGGGCTCACCATTTGAGCGGATGGCCCTGGATGTGGTGGCTCCGTTTCCAACTAGTCACTCCGGCAACAAATATAAGCTCGAGGAGGAGTTTTTTATAGCAGAAATACACTCGGAAGTTTGCCATTGCCTGCCTAGGAGCGACCGCTATTAGAAAAGCACTTCTCTATCATTTGATGATTTCCTTAAATTGAAAATTATAAGTGAAATTAGAAAAATGGAAGATTTGAAAAAACTGCTCCCTTGGCCCCTGTTACGTCAGCCAATCAGCTGATTCTTTCAAATTCGCTGAGAGCCGATTAACGGACTGATCTTGTCCATACCTCTGGAATTTTTTCACCATGATTGGACTTATGGTGCTCATATTCACCAACGCAACGCAGTCCCTTTCCGTTGCCCTTAGGATACACAAAATTGGCCAAAACTTATCCCGTAGAAAACAACTGCGTTCTTTTAGTTACATATTTACACAATACATCGGTATGTGTGTGTTTGTGTTTGCCATTAATATTTTGCATACACACTTTTTCACACATCCGCGTTATCGGTTTCAATTTTTAATTGTATAATATATATTTATAATAAACCAAAGCCAAAAACCAACAAATGCAAATAGTTCATTTATCTATAATTAACATTATTCAATTCAATTTTCAAAAATCGTGAAATAAAATCTACGATACTACGATACGGAAGGAAGGAATTTTTCATTTACATGGGGTTCTCATTAGTTTGATCGTAACAGCTGACAGGGGACTGCGTTTACGTCGGTCACTGTTTTCATTATTAGTTTCATCGTGTCAGCTGATACGGGCTTACGTTTACGTTGGTAAGTGTGAGCACCATTACTGTTCACTTCTCCTCAAAATGAAGTACCGCTTTACTCTCCTAATGCTTTCTTTCTCTCGGAAATTGTGTACGCGAACGCCAAAAGCTGATAACTATCCCGAACACAACTTATGTGGCGCATCAATGAACGAGATTTATACAAGATAATGCACATACGTGAATATTTTTTCAGATCCAAAAAAAGAAAGAAAAGAAAATCACCTGGATATGACCGAATTACTCCAAAGCTGCTAATTAATTACTCAATATTGCTGTTTTTTCATTACAAATACTTCTGATTATTAAAATTCGGATATAAAAATAAAATAAATAAATAATTGGCGCGTACACTTCTGTTCGGTGTTTGGTCGAGCCAAACACAATTTTGCTGTTTCATGCACGGAGATTCGAACCTACACACTCCTGAATAGTAGTCACTCACTACCCGCATAAATTATAATAATAATAACAAATTATAATCATAATAAATTATATATTTATATATAATTAGCGCTTACACGATTTGTGGGTGTTTGGCCGAGCTCCTCCTCCTATTTGTGGTGTGGGCCTTGATGTTGTTCCACAAACGAAGGGACCTACAGTTTTAAGCCGACTTCGAACGGCAGAAATACTCTCGGAGGCTTGCCATTGTCTGCTGCGGAGCGACCGTTATTAGAAACAACTTTTTCTATTATTTTGGTATTTCATGCACGAAGATTCGAACCTTCGCACTTCTAAATAGTAGTCATGCACTAACCATATAGCTACCACGGCTGCATAAATTAGATTAAGATTTAAAAGCTTACTGTTAGGCTTAAATTTACTTCGAAACGAATCAGTATATAAAACCATGTATTTGAAAGCAACAATTTCCTTTATATTCCACCATACGAAGGCTGGTGGTTTAAGTCACTTATTAAATACTCACTGAAAATTGGCGTTCTTGTACATAGTTACAGGAACCTCACCTGTATATTAAACTTCATTGCTCAGTATATACTAAACATTTTAGTGAGCATAGCAGGTATGGTAAATTGCGTACAGAGGGGCTAGACGGTTGGATTAGAGAACTTTCTAAGTTCTCTGGTTAAACGTCACCCATACATACAACTTATTATCTAAAAGCAAGCACATAGATTCAGTAGCTAACTCCGCGATTGCGAGCGTACTTTTTACGTTTGGCCGTAACATATGGATGTATGTGTGTGTATATGTATATATGCGAAAGGCGAAGTTCTTCGGATCTGTTTGCTATGTGCAAATATTTCCTCATTTTTTTTGAGAGGTGGGGCGATCAGCGGGTTGTAGTGTTCGTTTTAGTGGCCTCAACTTGATTCATTCGATTTGCTCTTAGTATCAAGCCCAGTAAGCGAGGTGAATTAGTTTTTTCAGTTACAATCGAAGTGAGCGCGTTTGCGGTTGTAATCACAGTGGCCTGGCCATCGTCGTCGTCATCAATTCGGCTATCGTATTCATGGTGCAACTAGGAATCTTTGATAATACATATTGCGCATACGTTTTTCATTACTCTTTTCAAGTGTATAGTGTTATTATATTTTATTATTTTGTTAAATGTGTCGTGAGTGAGTGCTCCCTCTTCCCCCATCGAGTTGTTGTTTTTGAGAAATCGAAAGAGAAACGACAACGACATTGATTTTCTTTGAGACGTATTGTTTTGCCAGTGCGCACTGAAATTCTGGAAGGGATAGAAATAAAGCTATAAAACGGTAAATTATATGTTGTAGAGGTGAAAATACGTAAAAATATAATGAGATTTGCAAAGGACGAGAATCGTAAATGAAAAGGCAGTGGGTGATATTTAAACGCGTTGAGATATGCGAGCGGAAGGAGAAGTGGATGGGGAAAAGTAGGTGGTGAAGCCAGCCGTATACGTCGTGAGCAGTAGTGGCGATAGCAGAATCAAAAGCAACGTGCTCTTGCCCTGGCAAATACTAGCAATTAGTGTGGTGTGTATATTAATGCCTCTCGCTTCTTTTCACCAAGTAGTGTGGTGAGTTTTTGGTCACGCAAAGCAACAAAAAAAAAAACATTAATAACATACTAACAGCTCAACAACAAAACGAGAACTATCAACATTATTGTGTTGATACCTTAAAACTGCAGGGGCAGTGGAGCTGGTAAAATTATAGAAGAGCGCGAATATCTTATCGTGTCCGCCTGCTGCTCTTTGCCCTGCGCTGAGCTGTTAATACCGGCCGTCGTTGCGTATCTTTGCTTTACGTTTCGTCGCGTATGAGTGTGTACTCACACGAATTTTAACAAATGGCAAGACATTTTTAAAACAACAACTGTTGAATTCCTCTGATTGGAAAATAAATAATAAATAAATCAAATCAAAGAGTTTGTACCTTTGGCTATGAATTAACATTTGAAAATCTAGAAAAGTTCATCATGCTCGACAATTGAAGAGGTGGAAATTGTTACAGTTTTTATTTGTGGTAAAATCGTAAATTAAGAAATTTTGATGTGTATTTTTGAAAGTTACAACATACGGGTTTAGCCTGTAATCATAATAAAAAAACCGTGTCATCTATTGAAGTCGAACCAATCCTTTCGGAGAAAAGTTGAAAAACTTAAAAATCGTTTTTACTTGACAAACTGCGGTAGTTTTCGCAGGAATTAATGAAGTAACAACTAAAGGTAAGTGACTGCCTGCCATAAATATTATTGCTACTATGCTAATGTACATAGTTACATACACATGTACATACAATATGTGCCCATCTCACAATTTAAGGCCATTGATTGGTATATTCTTTGCCCAGGCTTTGAAAGTGCCTTAAGTAGATACTTAGAGATAGAAATTGTGAATTTTTTAAAATATAATATTTTATGCTTTGGCATAAATGCAATGATTGTTGACTCTGTCGACAGAAAACGGAAGATTGCACATATTGCTATGTCGCTACCCGGTTAGCGGTGAATTTTACATAAATTGTAGAATTTGCTGATATTTTTTCATTTACTAACATTTTGCGTCTATATGAATTTAACCTGACTTTTAATTTTTGTTTACAAAAGCTAACTTTTTGGGCTCTCATCTTAGTTGTTTCACACACCTCGTGTCCAACTACGTCAGGGCGAGGGTACGCTCAAGCTGGTGACACTAGAGCAAAATCATTTACGTACATCGGTTTTGCTTTTGCAATTTGATATTTTTAATGTCAGAATGTAAACAAGCAAAGGAACAGGTCACTTTGAAGTTCCAAATACGAGAAGAAAAAAAGCAAATCAGCTGTTTTAGTGCCAGCACTTTGTATACATATAATCGCCTTCGATACCCTAATTTTCCACTTCAATCTTCGTAATCTTGCATTTCATCATTATTGGATTGCTGATTGAATTACGCAACCGATTAAAGAGCGATAATTAAATAGTAAGCCGATAACGAGGCAAATGGTTTAAAAATCATTTCTATGTTATTATGGTAAAATTTTATAAATTTAGAAAGAAATTATACTAAAAAAATGTTTACAAAAACAATTGGTTGCCAAGCGCAATTCAGGTTTGATCCAAAGGGTCCTTGCCTACTGAGATTCCACGTCTCGCGGAATAGGAATGTAAATAGCAAATGTTTGTTAACAGATATAAATTTGAATAGTTGGAAACCAGCGTTAATACCGTTAATAATGTGAGCCTGAAAACTTAATTCAGTTTTCAAATAGATTCTTTCGTAAAATTGATAGAATATGGGAAGAAAAAAGTTGTTTGTAACCAAAAATAACTAAGCAAAACTCGACAAAAATTCAGTTCTGTTCTGTTCAGGTAATTTTGTCAAATTTACTGATAGCCGAGTCGTAGTACTGGAGTCGGTGGTTCTCTAGTAGAGATAATGAACGGGTGTTATATACTGAGTACTTAATCTTGCAAAATCGGCAATTTCCACACTTGCCGTGATGAAGACAAAACCTTAGTTGTAAATGTTAGTTTAAATAGTTGTTCGATGTTCAAGGAAGTATACAAAAACGGCAGAGTGATATCATTTCTTGTAAAATTTGAAATCACAATTGGCCCATTGGGCGCGGTTAGTCCTTTTCATCGTTAAATAGCATGAATGTATTACATTTTACATATGTACATATGTATGTGTATGGTAGCTAGCAGCAACGACATGACAAACTTTGATCAAGAAATCTCGAATTTCGAACTCCATTAAGGAAATGCCAGCATGACAGAAGAAAATTCGAAAATAAATAATATTGCATTTACGCTAAGCTAATATATGGATGTACATATGTATACATGTATTTATTTGAAAGTCCATTGATATGAACGTACATATGTATGTATGTATGTATACGTATATCGTTCACCTGTTATTGCAGCCTAGACGCGCACAGGTTATTTAAGAACTGGCTTAAGCGTGCATAAAACTGTTAAATCAGCACACAACAGCCACCAACCGCCAACCGCCAACCAATAAACTACTTGTACATCCAATAAAAGCTATTGCTACCAGCAACAATGACAATACAGAAATGTCATTACACTGACGCACATACGAATGTATGTATGTATGTATGCACTTGAAGAATTGAAAAACGAAGCAGAATTTAGTTTAATGGAAACGACGTCAACGGCATAAAAACAAGTTGTTGTTGTTCAAGTCGTTCACTACGAAAATAATAAAGTCGACAATAAGTGGGCTCATTGGCGATCGTTGCCGCACAAAGCTACTTGAACACTTAAGATGAGTGTCGAACTGGGAAGAGGAGTAGAGTAGAGATGTGTTGCGGTCGCACATGCGCACAGAATAATGTTGCAATTGGCAAGAGAATAATGATGGCGAAGGCGATGCCGATGACAGCAGAGTTGGTTGGTGTTGGTAGCGATGACTAGCAAAATGAAAAGGAAGTTTCGAATGATGATGCGCGATGTTGGTCGTTAAGATGCAATGCACAAGTGGAAGAATTATTACAGAGTTGGACTTTGGATATGCCGTCAATATTGCGTGTATTTGAAGCTAACTAACTCCAGCCGTTGATCCTGTTGGTATTAGCCTTCCAAGTAAGTACGGAATGTACTACTCAGTGGCCGCTCTTTCCTGCCTTCGGTATAACAAAACTGTGAAAGTATACATACATACAAGCACATTTGTACGTCTGTATAATATTTATTATTCGTTTGAGATAAGCATACGACAAAATTTTCGACCCCTTGTCCCCGGGCCAAAACCACATCTGAGACATTTTCAAATATTTCAGATCCTAAGGATCAAGATAACGGTTGCACAGACAAAGGATATTTTATGAATAAGGACTGAAACCAAAATTTAGGCTTTTTAGGGAATTTTCCTCTAAGGTCCGGAACAGAATTGCAACGGGAAAGCTTGTCACGGGTTGATGGGTGATGATCAGCTGATCCACTTGAAAATTCGGCCGGTTAAACACAATTGCGACGGGCTGGTTTTCACATGACATTTTGTGGTTACAATAAAATGAATTTTATAGTGAAATATTTTCGTTTGCCACATTTGTGAAGCAACTCGTCAAAGCTCATTTAAAAAAAGAACTAATTTCTAAACTTATGATATTTTTCGGAGTTTCTTGTGCCAATCGGATAAATATTATGTGCTTGTTATTTCCCTGCTGTTGCTTGTAAACAAACAAATTGTCCTCCAACGATCAGAAAAGCAATCCTGTGGAGAAAATAAAAATTAATCGAATCATTTTGACGTCGTAAAAATAACCGACGGGAAGAAATCCGTCCACGCCGCTATTCTGTGCAATTTAACGCTATTAAATGTGTTCTAATTTTGACATCGTGAATCCACCCGTCAACCTGATACCCGCTGTCCGCTGGAATTTTGTTCAAGACTTATGCACAATTTCATGCCGATTCCGAACGACAGGCAGTAGAAATGCTCTCCGAAATGCCAGCTAAGGATAAGCCACTCTTAGAAAAGACTTGCTCTATCGTCTGATGTCTCATAAATAAATAGTTAATAGTAAATTTTATAATATCTCGGGAAAATTCCAAGTTATAACCTTATATCTACTTCCACCTTCCACTAGTTTCTATTAATTTAAGAGTCGATAGTGAAGAACCTGCTTTCTGTTTTGCTGATCCAAAATTCACATCCACACATACATACAATTGGGTTGTGATTGATTTGAATTGCGCGCCACATATATTTTTTATGCTGCTACCTATAAAATTTCGCACTCTTAATCAAGTTTTTACTCTGTTTGTGTTACACTTTGTTTTTGGGTTTTTCTTTTTGCCCATCACTCCTTTGAATAAACATACATTTATGCATGTAGAACGTAGTAATTATTTCTGAAGTGCAGCAACAGGTTTCTTTAGTACGTTGTTGGATATGCGCACTTGTAATTTTGTATGAAATCTCTTGTATACGCAAAGTTAGGCTATACTACAAGAGCCACCTCCGTACACAGCATTCGGATGCCTTCATTAAACTGAAACGAAATATCAGATAGTTCGGGTTTACGGCTTTGAGCTTAGTTGAGGAACTAAAGTGAAAGGTCCTAAGCGGAAGGGGGTTGGGATAAGGTTGATCCGGTGTGTTTTTAAGAATTTTTTTGGTGATACAGATCGACCAAATTTCCATGTAAAAGTGCAACAATTGAATAATATTTTCCTAAATTTTCAATGCGAACCGTAGGAAATCGGGTGAATGAGAGAGAATCATCTCTCCGAAAGGAGTCTCGAGAAACAAACAGAATTATCTGAAATAAAAAGATCAAAAGGCATTTGTTAAAGAATGGGTTTCTCGACGCATCCCAGGGAGATGTTTTTCCGATGAATGCATGAACATCGAATAATAGAAACAGTTTTTTCTAATAACGGTCGCCTCTCATGCAAATCTTTCTGCCGTTCAGAGTCATCTTAAGACTGTAGGTCCCTCCAACATCAAGACGCGCCCCAAAAATAAGGGAAGGAGCTCAGTCAAACATCTAACAGAAATGTGCGCGCCAAGTAGGTATTTATTTTGTATACATTTCTTTAAAAAAACAAAAGTAAGTTTGACAGAGTCAGCTGTTGATTTGACGTAATTCTGGGCGTGTGTTTACAACTGTTTTATTTTTATTCATTTCTATTATCTTCTTTATTTAAATTAACCTAACTTAACTTTTCTTTATTCTTTGCAAATCTTCTTAGTACTCTTATAGTTTCTTCATTATTCTGCAAGGCTCTTTTTATCTTTCAACCTGCGTAATCTTGCACCCGTTTTCAATGATCTTTTAGTTCCTGTAACTACAGATTGGTGTCCTTTACGCTCCTTTTAACTTGAAAGTCAAGTGTTCGTAATTTTACTCTTCTGGGCGTTTTAGTTGAGATTGTGACAAAAATATTTTATAAGGTATTTACTCCTCCTTATTCAGCTACTGCGGGATATATCCTTAACCCTTCTCTTCTCAAATCACATATCGTGACCAACTGAACCCAATCGGGCCATAAGACAATAAGACATTCCCGAACATTTTGACCACCATCCAGCTGATATTTTTTTTCAAAATCATTTTATTTTTACGCACTTAATATAAGGCGGCTGCCTTAGCCGAATGAATGGGTTAGGCTTCGAAACCCATCATGGGCATAAAACACTAAGTGGTAGAAAAGGAGGAGGAGCTCGGCCAAACACATAAAAAGGGTGTGCGCGTCAATTATATATGGGAAAGTGTCTAACCAGTTCAAGACCAAAAT
Organism: Anastrepha ludens; assembly: GCF_028408465.1. NCBI lineage: Eukaryota > Metazoa > Arthropoda > Insecta > Diptera > Tephritidae > Anastrepha > Anastrepha ludens. The sequence goes on from NC_071502.1 coordinate 1,599,772, forward strand.
AGGAATTTATTATCATTCAAAAATATTATTTGAAACTCTTTAAAAGTGCATAAATTACTAATGAGCTTGCGAAGAAGCAGCAAAGCCAGTCAGAGAAATACATAAATACAAAAGAAGAAATAGCGAATTAATGTAGGAACTAGTATATAAGTATAAAAGTAGATGTGTAAACATTGTAGGAACAGCAAGTCGTCTCTACGCTTTGGCTAACCTTGTCGTAGTTCAAACACCCTATAGCAAGAGCCAGTTTGTTTGCTGAACCGGCCATCGTCGAGCAGTTAAATGTCGAGCTGATGCTTTGAGAACTGAATGTCATGGACGCAGAAATGTTATGGAAATACTGGCGAGCAACGTAACTGACTGCACGTGAATTTTATATATGATCCGCGTTTTAAGCTAAGTTTAAGCCATTGAATATATAAATGCACACATAAATTTACAAATGCGCGCATATATAAGGTTAGTTGTGAAAATAACTATCTGTGCAATGCTGCCAATGAATGAGAGCAAAAGATGTAATAATTAATTGTCGCGTCCAGTGTTGGTATTCTATGCGTATTGCTCGACTAAGTGAAATAGTTAGCCTGTGCATTCGCCATCTTTGTGTCGTTGATCAACAGCAGGCAGCTGTCACAGGTATCTGCCAGCTGATGCTCACACAGCCATCAAAGTGGCTCAAACCGGTGCAGATCGGTTATTGAATGCGGCGCTGATCATACAAACAATTTAATGTGCAGATAATTTAAATATTTTTGCACTTTTTGGGAGGTAGAGTGTGAGAGCAAATGATAAAGTAGAAAATTGCGGCCCATGTTCCCACAAGTTTCTCTAGGCACACACACGCCCACATATGCATTATGGTTTGCGGAATCATGAGATAAAGTGAGATGGAAAATTGTAAACGCTGGATACGTTTTGACCTCCGTTGATTCGGTGCTCGCTAGCTGATGGCGGTTGATACCGCTGCCAACTTGCGAGCTAAATTTAATTTTGCATTAAAAATCTGTGGCATTTATTGTCAGCGTTTATTTGACGTTGGATGCGATGACAAAAAAGTAATTCATCTGTGCTGTTGATGTCTTAATATGAGATTTTTTATGCCTTTTCTGATGTTGGTGTGTTACTCCACACTTTCCAATGAGGGGTAAGTGTCCTGAAAATAATATGACTACTTAAAAGATATCTCAACATATGAATATTAGCATATTTATACATATATTCAAGTATTAATGCAGCAGGCAGTCGGTTCTGCGTTACCGGAATGACCCGGGGAATGTTTATGCTGCTACAACAACAACATATACGTATGTACGTTTCTCAGATAGTGTCTTCATATTAGGTACGTCCTCTACTTGTCGTTTGAGGCTCGGTTCACCATTACTTCTGTAGCGCACTCTTCAAGATTGTGTTTCCTAATGCAGTTCTTGGCTGCATATACATCCGGGTAGTTTGGATAACGAAGGCCAGTCCAAAATCGCAAAATTGCGGTGTGAAAACGTTGAAAGCAATATTTTTCTAATGATTTAATTGCTGTTTTATTTGAGTGCGTAAGGTGGTCAAGCGTGTTTAGGTAAATCTGCCATGAAAAGTGGGCCGCTTCATTTGTGGAACAGCAATGCACCTATTTGTAATATTATAATGAAGAGACATGATTCCAAAATCGGATTTCTCTGCAACTCTCTCTTCTCTCTAACTCTGTTCTCTACTAAAAAATAAATTGAAAAAACTGTGCAACGCGTTTAGTGCGCAAAAGTTGGTATATCCTAACCCATCAGATGTTTTTATAATTTTCATTGGCTAAAAAAATAACTAAGCAAATTAGTAAAAATAATTCCAAGTTTGCTACTTAAGATTTGAGATAGATCAGTAAGAATAAATATTTATAAGCAAAAATGGCTTTATTGCCACGAAGATTAATAAATTTTTGCATGCGCTTTAATCAATTTCCGAAGCATTTTTTCGCTACGCTCGAGGTAACTCCAAATCGTGTAATTTGCCCTAATTGAAACACGTTTACATAGAATTAAATTTTTAATCTGCGGAAATAATGAGAAATCATTGGGTGCCGACTTAAGAAGGCTGGTGAGATTCAACAGGGATGTTGGATAGTTCAAGGGGCTATAGTTTAGGTAAATGCGGCATCACAATTTGATTTCCATCTTTGTGCTTAATGCACCGCTGAATCGAGTGGTTACCATCTCGACCTAATCGAGCCACCATATCTCAAAACTTGAGTGGCAACCCTCGTATTATTATGCACTTTAACTTAAATGAAATTCGCTAAACCTTTCATAGTACTAGTCTGTCAGCAAGTATTCCGATCTATTAGCAAGTTCTGGTTGCTATAAGTGAAAGGTCTAGGTAAGGAAAAGTGTACTTGATGATAAGACTGATATATATATGAATGTATTTATTCGCAAATGGAGCGCGTCAATATTATCAGCTAAAGGGTAGCTTCATGCTTCCGTTCGATGAACTGTCTGCAGGTGTATGCTTATAGGCATATTTTGGTACCAAATCTCCAGTTGCCAATCAGTGTCAATATCACCAATTATTTGATTGATCCATGCTCAAATGTTATTGCAGTTTTACCCCTATAACTTTACACGAATACCATTTGAATGTTATGATGACACATCCGCTTGAAAGGCATACTAAAAGAGACGAATCGTTTGTAAAGTAATCCAGCTGCGAATATTCCCACCGGTTTCAGTTGTCAATGGCATTAGGAAACGCTACTGCAAAAAACTATTGAATTCTATTAGTACTTAAGTTCTATAAGTACTTAAGCGTTAAGAATTAAGAACTCAATCATATTATTATTTATTAATAATACGATACTCGCCGTTACCAACGTGCGAAGGTGTAAAAATCTTTCGTAGAATCTTTCTCTTAAACACTACCTACACCTTACATACGCCAAGTCAGTAGGTTAAATTCCTTCCTATCTAGACATATTCAACATATGTCCGGCAGGTAAAGGCACCGCGCACGACACTAACCACCTATTCACATGTCGATCACATGTCGGCGATCTCTAATTTTTAACTTTAATTTAAATAATAGTATACAAATAAGTAAATAAAATTAACTAAGGCCTTTATTTTTACCATTTATTCATTTGCGAAAGCCGTACTTATTTAGTGATCAAATCTATTGAAGTGCGCGGGGTGTTTTATATCAATTGACGGAGCTATGATTCCAAGTTCGGACACATTTCCCTAATAAAAGGCTCGTACTAGAGCTATGCTTGACGAAACTCTGAGCGTTATTTTAAATCTACAGCCTCTAGGCTCTAGGACCGTTTCTGATCACTGAGGGTGGTTTTATCTCGAATATTACTGAACCTTATAAGAATATTGATTTTCATATGTGAATCTATGATCCCGACCTATCACACCTCGGATTTATTGTAGGATGTCTCCTGTTTTGCCAGTTCATCAGTTTTCTCATTTCCTTCTATGTTCCTATGGCCCGGTACCCAGATGCGACTGATGTCTGTCGTGCGCGTTAAAGCATTAAAGCATATTCTTTGCATTGTTTGGCGATTTTTGAATTGGTTATACCTAGGTGTCTTTAAAGATATGATGGCTGCTTGACTATCTGAAAAAGTACATACTTCCGATAGTTGATGTGGATAATTTCTAATTATCCTGCAAGCGTCTAAGTTGGTTTTGTCCTATAATTGGCGAGACCTTGAGCTTGATGTCGCCTTCCAAAAGCAGACGACTTTTACGAGTAGATTTTTCAAAGCAGAAATGCACTGCGAGGTTTGCAATGAACAACAACTTTTTGTATCATTTGATATGCTCCTATTTTACTCATGCCATCGAACATGACCAGGCGAATGGTAGGCGCGCACGGCCACCCAATTGACATCCATACGTAACTGCATGCAATCTCGGCATAAATTCATTTCTGCCTATCTGCTTTTGTTTTGTTTACACGTATCGTGTTCTTTCCAAATGTTTAAAATTAATTTTGAACAATTTCTGTGTTCGGCTCCTTCCAACGCCACCTAAAGCAGCCAATCAACTTTGTACGTAAGTGAATATGTACGTACATGTGCGTGTAAGTATGCCTGTTTCGATCAAGATTTGTTTAACTCAAAAGCAATAGCTTAATTGATAATAAATGCAGCGTAACAAAGTGATTTTAAATGGTCTAATGAATATGTGAAAATACTTGTAAAGTGAAAAGGAAAAGTCGAATAAATGCCGCAAGGAAAGCAAAGAGGAAAAATTCCACAGCATTATTAAAAAAGCTTAATGAAAGCGTTCTAGCAAATTCAGTTATGCGTCACGCAAACAAACAACAGCAACAATTGCAAATAATACTAACAAAATATGATGTAAAACCTCTCTCACTCCCTAGTGCTAACCGCCCAATATCAGCTCTTTTTTCGATGGTGTTGTAGCAATTGCATTTTATCTACTGTGGGCGAATGGAGCACAAAAATGAACGCTAAAAGAGTTTTACGAATTTGAGCAGCAAAATAAAATAAAACGTCAACACATGCACTACGTGCACACATACACATGTACGAGTATATAACTATCATACATTCGAATTCAACACAGCACAATTTTAGAGATACATTAATGGTTTGGTTTGGTTGGTGAATTGGCGATACGCAAAATTGTTTTAAGAGAGAGGGAGAGTTTCCAACAGGTAATGTAGGAGGTGGGAGAGGGGGTTGTTGTTTTCTTTATTGAGCTGGTTCTTGCTCTCTATATTTCGCAGTAGTAACAACTGGCATGTGCTCGTTTAAAATACACGCATGCTTTTCGAAAATGTGCTCTTTCATTAAATTCATGAATTCACCACACCACACGAACCACTTGTTGATTTTTAGTGGGCAAAGTTAACACGGAACTGCTTTGGAGTGCCATTTCGATGAGAAAGTAAACACCTTCTTTTATTAAACATATGAATGTACATCTGTCTAAACTGATTTTATGTATTATAGCTATACATGGACGAAGTGATACGAATTAAAGTTCAGTGGCTTCGTTGGCTAGGTCAGGTTTTTTTGGGGGGCCTATAGTTTTAAATCGACTCTGAACGGCAGATGTTTTTTTTGTGAGGAGCTTTTAAGTGGTAGAAATACCCAGGGGCGACCGTTATTAGAAACAGTTTTTCTTTATTTGATGTACGGAGTACGCAGATTCGAACCTATGCGGCCCCCTCGGTAGTTAATTTGGAGCTTGGTGTAGGCTGGATCTTTCAGCAATATAACGATACAAAATACGTCAAATTTTTTGTTTGCACTAAGTCAATTAAAAACCCCACCGCAATGGGCTCATAGTGAAAGCCTGCAAAGTTGACAAATTTAGTTATCTCGATGCCACGTCGGCTTCAAGCGGCTACTGATGCTAACGGTGGACCAACTAATTACAGAAAAAGCAACAGTATCTGGGATTAACACTAAATTTACCAGACCAGTCAAAATGACAAATGCCTGGCAATTTAAATTCAAAATTCTTGCCGCATGTAACATTTTCTCTCCGTAATGATATCATGGCTTTTGTAGCTAAAGAATCAGTTTTATGAACTTTATATTAATTTATATATTTTCGTAATAAATATATTTTTTGTTATTGACACTTATACCAGTACCAGTCAATATGATTGCGTACCATGATTTTGATGCAAGACGTGTAGCGGCTCTTTGCTTCAACTTATTTTTCATGGTTTAACTTGACATGAAAATAATAATAGTAAACAAGCGTTAATACCCGGTAAAGTGACTTGTGTTTTCACCATTACGCAGTGAGGCACTCTGCCTCGATTTTTACCATCAAGCTTTCTACTGAGAAATAAACGCTGAGAGCATAAGAACGCAATATATGTATGTGCTACTACTTTCTACTATCCCTATCTGCTACGGCGGCGGCAATCCCTTCATTGTTTTTCACCTTCAACACTTGCATGTATGTACGCACAAAACAGCGATGGGACAAACGCAGAGTGGTAACAAAATAACATATCTCTGTATTTGTATGTACATTTACGTATGTATTCCTATTGAGCCCTACAACTGCTTTTATGGTTACTAACTGGGCATTGTTGTTGTTAATCGCGTGTTATTGCCAATGCCAACGTCAGCAACGCAGTCGACGCCAGCGTCGACGCTCATCACTGATTGCTTCCCACAGTAACCAACTAACCACTTTGCCGCCTTGCTGTTGCCTTTGCCTTATACTTATCAAGGTCGCCGCTGGATGTCGCCAGTTTCGTTTTGGTTCTGCATACATACACATGTACATATTTTTGCCATTTTATGCATTTTCCTTTCCTGTCGTCAGTTTTGTTACATATGTAGTTGTTGCTGTGCATGTACGTAACTTGTTTTTCTCTCTAGTATTTTTGCCTTCCTTCTTCATACTCGTACAAGTTCCTTCTGCATTGAAGCTTTTCCCTTCGATTCGAAGCATTGTTTGGTGGTGGTAACAGTTTGTTTCCCCACTTCATGATGTGCATTCCTATTGTTGCTGTTGCATTTATTTATAATCGTTTGAACTATTTTTAGCCTTAAATTTTTTCTTTGATTCCCACTTTTTTGAATTATTTCAAGTTTCGTTAGTTGCTTGACCAGTCGCTTGGTCGCTTGCTGGCTTGACTATATTAGTTGGCCACTCAGCTCTAGCGGCCTATCTGCCTCAATATTTTGTTTTATTTTATTTGGTTTCCATGTTTTCCAGGCTTTAATGTTTCAATGTTTTGTTGCTTTCGTTTTTTCCAACATTGTTGCAAAATTAATTGCAATAACTCTCGCCCATTACTGATATATGTGCGTGTGTGTATATTTGCCTATGGATATATGTATGTATTTGTCTAGATATGCGATTTTCTACACTTTTATGATGCGAGTTCTACGAACTAAAATCACAGCACTTAACTTTCTCAATTTCATTTTGTGAGCACTTCATTCCCATTCCAAGGCGATTCTGCAGGGTTCAAGGTGGATGCAGGAGACCGAAGGCACCACTTTCGGGGTGTAAAGTGATTTAAGAGCTGCCTTATAATTTTACGGAACGGCGAGAACTGTTACTTACATGCCCATTACGCTTCAATTGTTCTACTTTTTACTAGGATTTGAAAGATGAAAATTTTAGTGTATAAGTACATATGTACGTACATACTCGTATACATAAATATTTTTCCTAAAAATTTTTAAATAAATTATTTATACTTTGATAAAGGAAATTAAAAAATCGTTGAAATTTAAAAAAAAAGTTGAGTATCTCTTCTCTTCAGAGCAGAATTAGGTTAAGTGATTTGTAAGAGGCACCAGTACACATACATATTTATATGCATATGCACATACACACATATATAAGTATATACTTTTATGAACGCCATTTGTCTATGCGGATTTTCTTCTATAATAAATATCTTTTGTTTTAAAGTCAATAAGTCCTGATCTATCATAGAAAAATTTTGTATTTTACTTAACTTTTATAAAATGGTTACTCAGGCTATAGCTATGAATGATTGATGGATTAAATATTTCGAGAAAAGTAAACAATTTAGTGCTTTACCCAAAAAAACGCTAAGTTGAGTTAAGATGTTGTTTATGAAAAGTATACAGATCTGAACCTTTTGTCATCTGCTTACCATAAAAATAAAAAAAAAAACTTACACAAAATAAGGCCCTAAAACCGGTTTAGTGCCTTTTGAGTTCATCTTTCAATTAAATAATTCACGGCGTAGAAAGTGTTAAAACGCGTTCACTTTACAAAAATATGCATATTATGTGGTAATAATCCAAATATAAGCTCTTTACAATTTATATCCGTACATATGTAAATATAAGTGTAAGATGACCAAAATATTTGGTTAGTGGAAAAAAGTTTATAATTTGAACGATATTTAAACAGCCTGAGTTGGATCGCAATAGGGTTGGCGATGGCGATTGGCCGTTCCACTACCAGACTACTGCAGCGCTTTCAGCCAGGAAAGGTACTACTCTTCAACTGCTTAGTGATACAAGTAGCATTGGGATACCTATGGCCACGAGCCAACTAATAAGTACAAGCAAAATTATCAAAGAGGCCAATAGGTAATGGAGAGATGAAGGCACTTGCGTAGCAGCTAGGCTACTGCGGCCACAAATAAATAAGAAAAAGACAAAGGCACTGCTTAGCTTTTCAAGAGAGGATATCTCGAAGGCCGTGCTGGTGTAACCGGTCACTAGCTATTTGGAAGGCATTCCTTGAGACTAGGAGTTTTCTCCCATGAGTATTGTAAAAGTAGTAAAGATGAGGAAGAGGAAGAAAACTCAACTGTTCAGCCAGCAAAAATCAGAGCAGGTTTTCTAGGTAAATACTTTTTCAATTCTTTTACGGTACTGTATAGCGTGGGACTGAACCAATCCTGCGCTTCATAAGGGCGTCAAAATAATTTCACGAAGAAAATTAAATGAGGTTTCCGTGTTTTACAGTGGTATCACAAAGTAAGGAAGGTCTAAGTGAGTTGGTCCAACTACCGCTATAAACTAATATAACATAACCTGAATCGCAATTGAACGTGATCTAAATTCGCCTCTTTGTATGTTCTTTCGCGTTAATCCTCATATACACGTTTCATACATCAGCTTAAAGGTGTTTAAAAAATATTAGCTTGGTTTTAAAGTTTTTACTGTAGCTAAATAGTTCTTCGGGTAGCACCTATAGGTTAAGGAGTCTAGAATGGGCTGTCAATAGTTGACGGTGTTATTTTGAGTGCTGAACTTCAACGGTATAAGACTTATATCAGAAAATGTAGCTGCTTCTAAAGATACTTCTTTGTTTTCCACTTTTCCCATTTACTGACTTTATCATTATAACCTTGAAAAAGGGAACTACATTGGATATGGACGGACCCAAGAGTAAAGAAAAGTAACCATTCATAAAGTCAAAAAACGCTAGTGCCTGCGGACTACTTAAAGCTGATATGATTTAAAAAGGTGATTTTAAACAGGTAACTGAACTCAATGTTGCAGAAAAAATTGTTTCGGTCGAATCAAGAAAAATAGAATTCGAGCTTCAATTTGAAGCATGAACCACACTCACGTAGTTTGGGTTGAGCTGATTACTGAGGCTTACGTAGAGTTATTGTAACGAATAAGCAAGTGGCTGATGAATTTTGCTACATTAAGATACTCAAATAACTTTTTTTTAGTGTATGGAATTCATTTATTTTTTTTCAAGTTGAAGGTCATTAAATTTTATTAAATGTAGCTTAACTAGTTTTAAAAATAATTGAATTTAAATGCCCCCCATGCTCGTTGACACAAGTGCGGCATCTTAGTAAAAAGTTGTTCATTGCTGCTTTGAGAGTTGCGACAGGAATAGCCGCAATTGTTGCCCGAATGGATTGTTTTAGTTCATCCAAATTTGTTGGCTTTGTTTTATAAACTTCTTGTTTACATAAACCCCACAAGAAAAAGTCAGGTGCAGTAAGGTCAGGCGACCTGGGGGGCCAACGAAATTCGGAGTTTCTTGAAATCAGTTTATTGGGAAATTTTCGTCGCAACTCTGTCATAACAGTCTGGGCTATGTGAGACGTTGCCCCATCTTGTTGAAACCACACAGAGTTGAAAGGAATTCTCTTTTGGCGTAGTTCTGGATAGAAAAATTCTTTCAGCATTTTCAAATAACGGTCTTAAGTAACCGTAACGGTGTGACCATTTTCTTCAAAAAAATAAGGCCCGACAATACAGCGTGAAGAAACCGCACACCACACTGTCACGCGAAGAGGATGCAATTCCGTCTTGTGGAGTATCTGTGGGTTAGAAGTACTCCATATTCGACAATTTTGTTTGTTCACATTGCCGTTTAAATCGAAATGGGCCTCATCAGACATGAAAAGGCAGTTTAACATGTTTTGGTCTTCTTCCACCATTTGCAGGATCTTCTGGCAAAATTCAAAGCGAATCGGCAAGTCTGCTGCATTCAGTTTGTTAACCATTTGAATTTTGTAGGGAAAGAAGTCTAAATCTTTGTGCATTATTGTTTGCAAAGACTGTCGGCTGACACCAAGTTGAGCAGATAAGCTTCTTGTTGAAACCCTTGGATTGCTTTGTATAGCTGCAGCTACAGCAGCGATCGTTTCCTCCGTCCGAACGGGTGGGTTTCGATGATAAGGCCTTCTTGCGACTGTTCCTTGCTCAGCAAAATTATTCACCAGTCTCATTATGGTCCATCTGCTCGGGGGATCGCCGCCAAACATCCGCCTGTACTCTCTCTGTACCAAAACTACGGACTCCAGTGCGTGATAGCGGCGGACTATACAAATTCTTGTTTGCGTGTCCCAGTTATCCATTTTAATAAATTTTAAAGATCAATCTGCAAATTAAAACAAAAATGGAACAGATAACTTAAAAAGAAAAAAGTTATTCAATTTGTTTTTGGTAGCGGCTTTCATCAGCCACCCTGTATGGCTTGAGATGGGGTAGCAAATAGACTACTGCTTTGTTTTCCGCACAGTTGTTTAATGAATTACATTTATGTATATGGAAAGTTTTCTAAAATACTAGACGAAATTTCTATTTTAATTCTTCGATTGCCGCGATAACGGCATACGCGATTTTGGTCGAGTTTAACAAAGCGCGCCAGTCGTTTCTTTCTCGTGCTAACTGGCAGCAGTTGGACTCACCAAGTGAAGGAGGCGTTCCTCTACCTCTGCAACCATAAGTTGGTACCGCATCGAATACTTTTAGAGCCGAAACGTTTGTATCTATTCGGACGACATGCCCCAACCATCGAAGTCACTAGATCTACATCTATAAAGCTCATACAGCTCATTGTTTCTATAGTCCCCGTCACCAAGGTGCAAAGGTTCAAAAATCTTCCACAGAATCTATTTTAATTGCCCTGTGAAAATTGAATTTCAATTTCCCACAACATTTTCTTAAGAGGTATGCAATATTTCTTCATTTCATTTTCTACAAAACCTCCAATCTAATTTTTTTAACTGACACCTTCCAAACTGCAAATTTTGTGCTAATCCGAGCTTTGCCCTGAGTAGGTTTAAATTTTTGGCAATACTCATGCAGTAGAAACAAAAATTTCTTCTTCGAGTATATTTGCATTCGTCTGCGATAAGAGCAATTTGCCGCCGAATATCGCTAACCTGTCACCAGCAACTAATACACTCGTATGTATGGGTAATTGAAATATAGCAGTGCAGCAGCAATCTCACCGGTGGCTCCGTATCATAACTTCTACACTGTTCCAATGACAATGAATTATCTCAAACACAACAACAATGCCAATGTCAGAGAATAAGCAGCAACACAACGACAAATTGTTTGTCCAGTGTTTCAACGACGTTTCGGTTGCATGTCGGCGCTGCTGTGCACTCGTGTGTGTGGATGCACTGACGCGTCGTCCATGGGCCATGGTACTGGACGGTCGGTTGGTCGTTTGTTCGCTTCGCATTTGTGGTCTATAAATAACTGATTGTTTATTAGAAGTGTCTAAAAATAGAGCGCGCAATAAAAATTCAGTGTGACTATGTGTGTTTGTATGTATGTTTGAGCAGTTGTACGCTTTGACATATGCAACAAGTTAAATGTAATAAAATTTAACAAAACTAAGAGCAACAGCAACAAAGATAATCATATTTTAACAACAATAGGACAGTGTCCAGTAGCATTGCTTGAGCAGAACGGGCTTGGGTGCTCATGCACCGTGCGTTTCAAAATAATAGATGTCGGCTATTGTTTTCCAAGGAACTTGAGAATAGTTTGCTAGAGATGATTCTCAGAATTTATTTCAGTTTATATTATATAGATAGAGAGAGAGATATTTATATAGAAAGAGAGAGAGCGAGAGAAATTTTTTATAAAAATATTTGAAGTGTAGCTCTTTGTATTAAAAGAGGTTTAAAATGTTGGTCTGGGTTACCCCCCAGGATTACAAGGTTTGGCCATCCGAAGCAAAATACATTACAAAATGTAGAAGTGTGGCCAACATCAGGCCGTTAACCGGCTCTCAGCAGTTTTGAAGGAATCAGCTGATGTGCTGACGCAGCCGAGTATGTTTACGACAGCGATTTGTTTACGACAAACATGAGATTTTTTGGGGATATGCGAAAGAAATCAGCCAATGACACTTCGTTGCCGTCTGAACAACGACTGATTCGACGATTGCGGGAATACGTGTGAAATCATTGTGTAAATTTCGGGTGACGATAAGATTGCGTTAGTGGTATACGAAAACAGGTCAACACAGTTTTCACTCATGTTGCTTCTTTGCTATCTGAACAACGTCGAATTCCCAAGTGACGTGGCAGCCGAAGTTGCCCTCACAAAAGTAAAAGAGCAAACCTTATAAATCTATCCTTCTTATGAACAACGACTGAATCGACGAGTTTGTGAATGCGTGTGAAATGAGCGGGCTGAAGTCTGCTGCCGAATCCACGCTGACGAGGTGGTCGAAGGAACTCTCACAGTTTTGCTTCGGATGGTCAAACCTTGTACTCTATCATACTTGACGCCAACAAAGTAGCATGATCGTTGGGTGCGTTGATACTTCTCATATAGCCCGTTTTTCAAAAACATACAAAATTGGATAGAAAAGGGAAATTGCCCAAACTCTAACTTGGTAATGACCTCCGGAGTCCCTATAGGACTGTATCGAAGTTTTGGTGAAGGGGCTTGGCAACGCATAGAAATTTTAAATGCATGGCTAGTTTAACACTTAAACGACCGCTGACGAGATTTCTCATGTTTCAGTGCCGAAACGTAAAATACCGGCAACGAGATGTCTTGTTTTTATCTATTTTCTCTGAAAATTATCTGTTCTAATGATAACTGCTAAATATTACAAAATATTGCACGACTTCAGGATTTAGTGCGTATATATTTATACATCTTGACCCGATTAAGATGGCTGGGTAATATGACAAGACGGTACGACGGTGGAAGTGGAAGACTGAGAACAAGATGAGTCGACGAACTAGAGGAGGACATCAATAAACTTGACGTAAGAAATAGGGGAAAAAGTCGTAGGCGATCGAGATGGATGGAGGTCTCATGCGCAGGAGACTAAAGCTCACACAGAGCTGTAGTACCAAAAGATGATGATAATGATACATCTTGAGCGTGCTGTGAACTGTTTGGTATTCTCTTAATAATTTCAATTCAAATAAAATTAAAATCCCTTGAATAATCTCAAAACAAAAAAACACTAATTTATGTGAAAGCAATCCTTGTCTCGGTTGAAAAAAATCCAACACGGGCATGTCGAGTATGTGCAACCCATATAAAAGGCGCGAAACAAAGTACGAGTATATTTGCTGTACCTTTCCATAAAGGAACTTGCTTTCAAAGATATCATATCCTGAGAATTATTAAAGTTATTTTAAAAGCTACATCTACATATATATATTTTTTTTAATTTCCCATCGCCTGTCTTAGAGTAAACCTACGAGAAATAAGCATTGAGGTAGTAAATAAAAATTACAAATATGATTGAAATATGTAGGTCAGCCTCTATAAGTAACTGAAATAGTCCAGAATATTTCAACAAGCAAATTCATCAACTATCATTTCTTTAACTAAATCATCCAGTTCCAAAATCTGTTTACCTGGTTGATGCCTGATAATTAGCGAAAGAAGGATCAGATGATGAAAGTAGAGGCAACTTATTTTTCGTTTTTAATTTGCAAGCGCTGTATTTTATAATGTTATTTTGCTTCAGTGCATTCCTTTAGAATCATTTCGCAAACAAAATAATTTTTCTCTAAATTGTTAAGAAAATATTAAAAACACCTTTCATATATACGCCATTGAAACGCATGACAAATTTCATCACTAAAGTTTTTCCAAGACAAGATATTACTTTTGGGTGAAAGAAAGTGTGGATTTACTTGGTTCGACTTTTTCCTTGAAATTGCATCATTCAACTTTTGAATCGTACTTAAATACATAGTTCAACCTTCACTCAGTCAGTTCCTGCGGCTCTATTATCATTATTAATTAAAGCAAATCCTCTCGTTATTTGTACTTCGCCATAGATGATAATCAGTGTAAAAAGCACAGGTACTTTTGAAAGGCACTGTAAATGTGCGCACAAATATGTACATACATATGTATGTGTGTATAAGAGTATATGCATGTGTATAAGTAGAAATGGAGGCAAAGATAAAAGCAAGGAGACAACAGTTCTATAACAACAACATTTGTTGAAACTTTTCTACAAAATAAAATGGGTACACTGAACTGGATTAACTAGACGCCAGAATATGCTTCATACTTGTAGTACATATGAATGCACACACATCCATATGCACATATTTTAGGTCCAGTTTGCTCACTGCGCAACTGAAGCTGTTGATGATAGACTTAAGGGGACCCGGTGGTCTAGAAATTTCAAAAAATCGATTTTTTGTTTTTTCGATATTTCGAAAGTATGTTTCTTAAAAATATACTGTGAAATTTTTTTGCGGAAATGCCCAATATTATGGCTTTTACAGCCTATTAACTAGGTAGAGAGAGGTCCGCGCGCTCCTGTACCTCAGAGTTTAAACTCATTATCTCGGCCTGGTGTTGTCAAAAAAAAAAAACTATTCAACCGAATGGTCTGAAATTTTAATATGTTTTTTCGATATTTCGAAAGTAGGGTAACTGCGGGTATTGTGGTATAGGCGGGTAATGTGGTATAGCAGCTTTATTCGAAAACTAAAGTCGTGGAAATAACGGGACCAAGTTAGATATTTCGGCATTCTCAGAATCTTAAGAACGCGTGATTTGATTTGTGTTTTGCAAGGCATACAATGAGTCAGTTGTAAAAAAATCGCGTGGTCGTGTGGTTGACATTTTTTGTGCTCAGTGGAAAATTTCTGGCAAATTAAAATCCTGTGCTTTAAACTGCATTTATCCATCGGGAAGTAATAAGTGAGTTTAATACTAGTGAAGCATATAAGCAATATTTTTGTATATTTGGTCGATATTTAATTATTCAAAATTAATTTGTTCAAACTCTAATGCGGCTATTGTGGTATAGGTAAAGGCGGCTAAAGTGGTATAGTGTACCATATCACCCTCTCGATCAAAAAAATGCCGAAGAAAGGTGAAATACGAAAATGGGAAGCAGAGGATATGAAAAAAAGCTGTCCAAGCGGTTAGAAAAGGTGAAATGGGTATTCTCTTGGCTTCCAAGACATTTAGTGTCCCCCATTCCACTCTGCAGCGCATTTCAAGAAGCGCGAAATCCATCGAGGATCTGTTGACAACTTAACTTGGTCGGGCTCCGATTTTAACAGCGGAAATTGAAAATGACTTAGTTAAATATTTACTAGAAATGGAGTCACGGTACTGGGGACTAACACGCGCAGACGTGCGGTCATTGTGTTATCAAATTGCCACAAGAAACAACATTCCCCATAAGTTCTCCGTTATTAAAGAGTGCACTGGCAAGGATTGGCTAAAAGGCTTCTGTAACCGACACCGAAATGTTCTGAGTTTTCGAAAGCCAACTGGAACAAGCGTCGACCGTGCACGTGGTTTTTCTCGAGAAAATGTTGATATATTTTTCAAATTGCTGGAAGAAGAAAACGCAAAACATAATTTTCCGCCTTCTCGTATCTAGAACGTTGACGAAACCGGAATATCAGTAGTTCCTTCGCAACAGGCACAAATAATCGCTCGGAAAGGAAAAAAACAGATTGGAACAATGACTTCAGCTGAGCGAGGATCGCTTGATACAGTCATCACTTGCATGAGCGCAGGAGGTGGTTTCGTACCACCATTTTTCATCTTTCCACGAAAAAACCCTAACCCTCTTCTAATGAAAGACGCTCCCCCTGGCTCAGCTCGGCGTGCCATTTGTCTGGATGGGTTCAGATTCCCATCTTCACGAAATGGTTCAGGCATTTTTTAAGCGTAACGAAACCATCTCCGTCTGAACCTCTGCTTCTTATATTAGATGGGCATTATAGCCACACACGCAATATAGAAGTTATTGATCTACATAGCTCGCGAACACAATGTGACTATACCTTCTTTGTGCCCCATTCAACACACAAACTTCAACCGTTATATCAGGCTTTTATAGGACCTTTTAAGAAATACTATAATGACGAAATAAGACGATTTATGCGTGAACAGGGCAGAAAAGTTACACATTTTGATATCGCAGGACTATTTACTAAGGCTTATTTGAGGGTTCAAACTGGACAAATTGCAATAAATGGTTTTAAAGCCACGGGAATTTATCCGTTTGATAAACATATTTTCACAGATGCAGATTTTATAGCTGGGAACTCATCATCATCAGGTACAATTCAATTTTAAATATAAAAAATCTGGCTAGATATATTGTCTTCTCAGAGGATCCAGTTGAAACTATAAATTCAACGACAGAAGAAACCCCAAGCGCATCAGCCATGGAAATTGAGCCTGAAATTCGTAAGTTTCGAAATAAAATCTATGGAAATTTTAGGAACGCTATTTAATTTGTTTATAGAAGCAAGCACAAGCCGAAGACTCGTTACTCCCTGGGAAATATCTCCACCACCAAAGCTACGAGATCCACCACCTAATCGGAAAGGCCGGAAAATAAAGGCAACTGTTTTAACAACTTCGCCTTATAAGTGTAATTTGTTACAGAGCATTGAAAGCATTAACATTAATCCATCCCCAAAACCCTCTAATAAAAAAAATATTTCTACCAAATCGTTTGTTGACTCGCATTCAAGTGACAGTGAAGAGGAGTTTCCAGATGTTCCACCAACAAAAGAATCGTCTTGCAACTACTGTGGCAAAATTTATGGGCAGGATATAATAATGAAGCCTTGGACCTCTTGTCTGCAATGCGAACAAATTTGGGCCCACGAAAAGTGTATTCCCAATCGAAGTGCTATTTTTCTTTGCGACTCTTGTAAGTAATATTGTAAGTAATACTCTTACAAGTGCTATGAATTTTATTGTTGCGTTTTTTGTCAATTGAAGCTTAAAATATTTTTGTTCAATATGTTTTAATTCAGTTCATATTCCTTTTTTAAATGGTTCGCAATAAAATTTTAGTTATCAATCAAAAGTAACTGACTTATTATTAAAAGCATCATATGCGGGTAATGTGGTATACTATACCACATTACCAGAATAAGGTATACCACATTACCCGCCAATTTCTTCAAGAGCTTGTTTCCGTCTTTTGCAGTACTTTCTTAAATATTTCTGAAACTCGCGGCTCTAAGGCTTTTGAAGCTAGGTTTATTTGAACTTAATAACGGTAGCATATTATTGATAAATTTTCATTCAAATCAAATAAAATTTAACGATTTTATAGACGAAAATAAAATGGGTATACCACAATACCCGCAGTTACTCTATGTTTCTTAAAAATATACTGTGAAATTTTTTTGCGGAAATGCCCAATATTATGGCTTTTACAGCCTATTAACTAGGTAGAGAGAGGTCCGCGCGCTCCTGTACCTCAGACTTTAAACTCATTATCTCGGCCTGGTGTTGTCAAAAAAAAAAAAAAACTATTCAACCGAATGGTCTGAAATTTTAATATGTTGTTCACAACATAAATGTCTATCGGCCGTATTAGAATCATATTATTATTTCGTATTTTTTTATTAAATAACTGAAAAAACCCGATTTTTGGAGTATCAAATTCAAAACTGCGACATTTTGTCATGTTTTTTCATTCGGGACATAGCTACAGTCATACTGATTAATAATTTTTTTGGTTTTTGTGTTTCAGATAAATAGAATAGGCAAAATGGACAGGTCCAATTTTTCGGAAGGGTCAACTGCAGCGCCATGTTTAAAATTATTAATATTAAAAAATATTTTTTTTTTCCATTTTTGTATGTAAATGAAGTTAAATATCATAAAAAACCTAAAAGATTTAAATATCGTATTTCATTATTTTTATTGTAAAAAAAATTCCTGAAAATACCCTAAATTTTCGACCTCTAGACCACCCCTTATGTGCGGCTGTAAGCCAGTAAATAGATCGAAGGCACATTGAATGTCGTTATGAAAGTATTTGCGAAGCAATCAACTATTTAGCTTATGAACAATTTAACTTGTCCTTATTTGCCTATTCTTATAAGAACTTTCAGCAAATGTATTCATAATATTTTATCGTTAGTGATTTCAAACCATTACACGCAGAGATATGTAGGTGACTTTCACATATTTCATATGAAATATTTATTGTATCCAGTTGCATACAGTTGCGGTGTCGGCTCGAGCACCACCTCCATCGCGCAGTAGGGCAGGTACGCATTGCCACACACCCGCATGCTAAGTGCTGAAGCTTAGTCTGTGCTGTGTACTGTCGATACCCACGCGATTGTTCATATGCTATTATTGGCCTAATTATCATGATGCACATCTATTTCAGGATTCTTTTGATACAAACCCAGAATTTTCCTGCTAAACGCCTTAAGAGCCTTCGTTGCTTTGGGCAAGGTGCGTCAGCATGCCTTTTCCAGATAAGCTTGGCATCCACAACACGGTCGAGATATTTAACTTCGCCGACCATTTCTTTAGCAATCTCGTCCATTATAATTTACCTAATTTCTGTTAGGGCTCTTTTTATGGTGAAGAGAATGATGGCTGTTTTGGACGGGTATAAACCCGTTGATGTCTTCAAATATATTTGGTATTCCGCATACGACTTCTGTAACTCTATAAATGTTTCTTTCCAAGGCGACATGCACCGAGCGACGTGATTCTTCGAATCTTGCTGAATATATCATTTGAGATATGTGTGTAATACCTAACCTCAATACTATAATTGTGTACATAAGCTCCTATAGAAATAGCTCCATAATGGAAAACAAGAATCTATTTTGTTAATGCACTTGGTGCATTGCCAGCATTTTATTACCGAAGATGTAATGAATCTAAAAGGGCTTGCAAGATTTTAGAGCAACGGCTGTGGGAAAGTGCAAACCATTAGAAGAGCGCTGAGCAAAGTTCGACTCATTGACAAGGAAGAAAGATACAAATTTACGCAAATGTAAGTGGACTTTTGGGGGTTAAAAGAGAAAACTGACTGGAAAGTGACAAAGTAGCCAGAATTTGTAAAGAAAATTTTAAGTTAGGCTAGTCAATTATAAAGAAAGAATTCTCAAGAAGTGAGAATTCCGGTCGGTCATCATATAATATAACATCTTGTTAGGTTTTTGGTTATAAGTATAAAGTAAGAGCAAACAAAACAATAGTAGGCAGCCATTTTTCAGAATAGCTTAACAAAGATGTTAGCTCTCTTAGTAATTAATAATAGGTCCACATATATATACAATATATATATATAATTTGGGCGTACACACGTGAAAATAGGCTTCTTTTTAATTTTTTGGCGTTGTAGGTAGTGTTAGTTTTTGAGAAAATTTCTATATACATATTGTATTATAAGAATATTTTTTTACATTTTCATTGGACAATTATGAAAATTGAGCGAGTAAGAGTGAATCTTCTCTACGGAAGCGCTTCGAAAAATAATTGTTTAGTTTTGTTTTTGTATATTACAACTCAAAATTTGAAAAAATTATAGGATTATTAAGTTTTAAAAAAGTTCCCGGGGATATCTGGTGAATGTGAATAAGTATGATACTATAATAATTTCAGAAAGATTAATTCTGTAGATTTTGAGTTGTGGCGTAAAGGCAATTCAAAAATAAAAAGTTTTAGAAAAGCATCTCGAGCAGGACGCTCAAATTCTGACAGCTTCGTCAATTTTGCTTTGACCTAAATTTACCCAATATTCTTGAGATATTAAGCATTCACTTCAAATAATAAAAAAAATTTAAAATACCTCATTGGGAGAAGTGTTTTAAATATTTGTTGATTTGCTCGATTCTCTGCTAAATTTTTTAATTTATTTTTTTAAAAGATCGTTATTTAGATATATATTTCACATATTTACGTATATGAATAAACCAATAAGTATGTACATAAATTAATAAATAAGTTTCCGAGTTTGTGTTTAAGAAAATTTTTTCCTTGTCTTTTCAGGTGAGCATATTACCATTGACGTATCAGTAGGAATTTAAATGCATTACTCTACGGAACTTATGTGAATATTTAAGTATACTTAAAACCTTGAGTCAAATGCGAGAATCAATGGAAGTTACGATAAGCTGATGTAGGGTTGTATATGCATAAGTATAACCTCTGTAAAGGGGAAAAGTTGTGCTCGAAGGGAATATGGCAGAAGGTAATTATTTAGAGAGAGCCAATCTATGTATGTCTGTAAATAAATTGGTGTAAAAAAGTATGAAATAAAGTATTTAAATATGGAGACCCACGCGAATGCTCGCCTTAACAAGTTGTGGGCGGTCTAATCACTGTTAGAAGTAGTGTCACCTTCGATTCACATCGCTTCCAAAAACAGCAAAGGCTTGAAGTAAAGAAATCGAAGTTCAATGTTAATATATCAATAAGAGTTTACGATAGCCAATTATGAATAGACTAAATAAAAGGAAAAAGAGAAACAAAGCTTAATTTGACTACAATAAAAGTACACAAAAGTACTATTGGCGTTCCACGTCATACAATCGAAAATATCGCAGCACCAACCCACACTCACCCACAACTAGAGACGTTTGTAGCTTCGATGATTGAAGTATCGGAAAAACGATGATTCGATAATTTGTGATGTCGGAACATCAGGTGGTGATGCCAACACAGAAGATAAACAAACTGAAAGAAGAGGAAGAATAAGCCAAGGCAAGTGGAAAGCAAGAAAAAAAAAGCTGCATATTGTACATGAATGTTCCCCAAACTTTTAACCGCTTCCAAGCCCGAAAAATCCTGAAATATTTTTTGACTGATTTGCAGTTATAAATATTTGCATAGCCCAGAAATCGTCTAAATTTCATTTCAATAATGCGGTGGTTAATGCCTTTGCTGAAGAAAGACCTGTGAAGTGCCGGGGACTTTGCAATAAAGCAAAAAAAATTTAAAAATTGTTCTTATTTGAATGATCTACATTGAACGTTTTATGCTATCACAACAAATTCAAAAACGCCATTCCTTATTTTAATTTTTCATTTAATCATCGATACCTTTCGATATTTCAAAAAATCGTTGGTATTTGTACGCACCAACACACCGAATCACATCAAACGCCTTGACCCCCACCAACTCCATCACAAGTGGATGCGCGTCAGTATTTCGAATTAAAATCAACTGTTAATTGTGGCACGTGTTGGTGGTTCGGTCAAACGCGGTCACTTTACATTTACTTTAGCCGGTTTGTTTGAGATTTAATTTATTTGTATGGAGCCCGGAAATTCAATGCAGCTGTTGTGAGCAGGTGTACTGAACTTTTAGAGATGCGGTTACTGCGGCCAAAAGTTTCCAAAAATATAAATACTTAAGTTTACGTACGAAATTATGCATTTTTTTGAAAATGTTGGAAAACTTTTATTATGGCGAGCGGAAAGATTTTAGGTATAGCCAATAATTCAGATTCATTTTCCAATCATTTTATTAAAGAATTAGCTTTACAATGCCGTCCTATGGTCAATTGAATCTGTAATTCATTGTTTGGTGCAAATAAGGCAATTCAAAAGTTTGACTGTCAGTTTGAAGAGGAATTTTTGTCCTTAATGCACTTCTATTGTCTCCCCTCATTGACTTTGGCATTGCCTCCTCATGCTTACATACACACAAACCTACATATCTGCTTTCTACGCTTTTGTCGCTTTCTTTTCTCCTTCTCCTTATAACTTTTCCAGGCAGATGGATCATCAGCGTAGTTAAAGTTTAATGTCACTTCGTAAACTTCAATTAGATGCAAAACAATTTCTTCATTTTCATTGCAAGAAGTTTTAATGACAGCTACCTTTTGTAGATAATAGTGTAGTGTAGTGCGGAAAACAATAGTATTTCACTCTTCGATTCGGACTAATTGACAGTTGAAGTTACATTTACTATATATTGACAGTTTATATGTTGAGAGTTGGGTCGAGCGCTAATTTCAAACAAATTGCAATTGTCGTCTTTTCTTCACTGCGACATTTGCAGTACGAGTTTCAATATAATTGGAATATTGAGGGAAAGGCGCCGTAGCCGAGTGGGTTGGCGTGACTATCATTCGGAAGTGCCCCAGACACGAAAGAGAAATTGAGAGAAAAAGTTGTTTCTAATAGCCGTCGCCTATCAGCAGACAATGGCAAACCCCCGAGTGTATTTTTGCCAAAAAAAGCCTCCTCATAAAAAAGCATCTGCCGTTCGGGGGCGGCATACAACTGTAGGTCCCCCATTTATGGAAAAGCGCCAAGACGCACTAGAAAACTTGGAGAAGGAGCTTGGTCAATTACCCAATCAACGGGTGTAATTATATGCAGTAATGGATTTCAGGAGGTCCCTCCATTTGTGGAAAAGCATAAAGGCGCACTCCAAAAATTGGCGCAGGAGCACTGTCAAACACCCAAAAAGGGTGTAAGCACCAATTATATACATATTTATAAATTTATAACGGAATAGTAAGATCCGTATCAGAATTCGAGCTCGAAGGTCTGGTATATGGAAAGCTGGAAGAAACCTGGAATTTTCGAAAACCGAATTTCATGACGCTAGGCCGACATCAGAAAGAATGTTCCGCACGGGCACCATTGCTTTTTCTCTCAGCAAAAGGAACAACGATTTTTTGAGTGAAATGTTGATACGTTACTGTAACAATTTCTGCTAAGGCTTACGAGTTTCTTTGAATCCGCTAGGTGGCGCTGTGATCTAGATATATCGAAATCCTTATTTATGGATCTGGTTGCTGCTTACTCGGAATAAAAATAAATGTTTTTGAAAAATATTCACCAGCTAAATGTTCCGAAAAATCATATTCGTGGCTTAATTGGGTTCATATTCGGAATATGTATTAATTACGTAAGAAGAAACATTTCATAGAAAATGGAGCCGCTATTCAAATTTCGTTTGTGTTCCAAAAGCATATAAGAAAATATTTACGGCGAATTATTATTGGATTGTCGCAAATTTGGACTCTTAATGAATGGAGTTCTCTCGAACGTTTGACTTCAAATAGATTCAGATTTCCCTTGGCGATTTTTCGTAAATTCATCAGAGATTGTTCGACAGTTCAAGCAGAATATTTCAGACAAAATACGGAGACATTACTTGGGGTAATGGAAAAGTTGCTATACACAATCAATCTGTGTATAGAGGATAGGTTTACAAAAATCATAAAAGAGGCAAGAATTGAATACCTTTTGTTTGGGGATATATTGGAAATTTTGTTAGACATTTACAGCGCGACACCAGTGTTTTTGGGCTACTCAAGACAGTTGAGGAATTGTTGAATTTTTCTTCATTTATTTTTTTCTACAAATCATTTACTTACAGCGCTGTTACAGTAATGATTGTGAAGTCGAGCCAAATTAGGTGCAGTCTAGTTCTAGAGATTTCACAGAATTTAGTCATCCGTTCCATTCAAGAAAACTGTCATCAAGAATATGATGCAAGGCTACACAGATTGAAGGGGAAAGAGCGCTTGGAAGGCTTGTTTGTAAACAAAACTCTACAATTACGTCAGCTTAGCACCTGATTCTGTGAAATTCACTAGGAGCCGAGCTGTGGTATTGCGATATATGCAACCTTCTGTGTTTTCTCAGCCGTGAACTTTCTTCCACAGAAAAATTCAGACTCGTTACGAAGAAAAAAAACTTTATTTTCGATTAGAAAAATGATATTACTAAAAAGGCATTTGTGCGCTTTGTCTTTGAAAGTAAATGCTTTTGAATGTTTCAGCAGCACTCAGGCAAGTTCATTGAGTTTAATCACTTACAATTGTCACTTACGTGTTTGTGCTGGGCAGTAATACATGTCTTGGTGTGTTTGGCCATTACCTTGACCATGGCATAAACGCGACCGCGGGCCATTCGTTGCGTACGCTTGTTTGCATTCCTCTTATGTGTAGTGTATAGATATGTATAGTATTAGGGGTGTCTCCCACATGTTTCAATGTTAAAAGTTAACCGCTAGATAATAACACACACGCGAGTGAAACTTTTATTTTTGATTAGACACATCTTTTATGTAAAGTCTAAGCGTTTTTTTAATTTATAAAAAACTTGTGTTATCTTATCTGTCTGGAAGCAACTGCTTTCTCCAAAATAACGTGCATTATCAAGCTTAGCTGAGCTATTATACTGAAGACGTTCAAACGATTTTATTTTTAGCAAAATTTTTCACACTAAGCTTTTCTGCAGGCTTGTTGAGATATTTGGACATGTTGAAATCGGTGCAGATACGGTGTGAAACCCGTGACCAGAAAGGAAGTGGGTCACATTGCAATTCAGTTTCCCATGTTTCCGTTCCCTCCAAATTTTAAGTCTACATCTTCCGCCTTGCGCTGTGTTCCTTTGCCGTTGTGGTTCATCAATGTGTGTTTCTGTTAGTCCATTCCTATCCAGATCACCCTGTTCGCGGCGAAGCCACGTTGCTTCCGCTGCTTTAACTTCGATGGGTAACCCCCCAGCGAGTACAGCGGCTGCTTCGTTGGAGGCTCTTCGGTAAGCCGTACACATTCTGAGATTGACTGACCGGTGTGTCCCTTTCAGCTCTCTGGTGTCCGATTTATGCAGCATAGCATCCCCAAATCGAGGATGAATATTGATTTGCTAACAGATGCATGTAACCTTGATGTTTGGCATATACATAATGAACCTCCTTAATGGACACATACACACATACATACATACATCCATAAAAGTACACATGGAAATACGAGGTGTGTGCAAAAAGTAAGATTTTATGTTTCTCGGAAATATTTTTCTTATTTATCAATATTGTTAATGTACTTGTTCAATGCTTTTTCCAATATTTCAATTCCGGTTGTTATTTTTGGCAAAAAGAGTCAGATTTTTTGACAATTTTTTTTTCGATAGAAGAAAATCGCCGTGCATACGTCTAACCTTTGCATCTGTCAAAAACAAATTAAATATGCCATATACTTAGTTGAAACTGTAAATTCATATGCATGTATGAGTTAAGGACATTTGTACCAACACAACGAAAAAATCTAGTTTCGAATGGACACACCTCGTATGTGCCCTTTCAAAATTCTCAGTAATCTAAATGGTAAAAATGCGTTGTATAACAATGTAAAAACAGACAAACGCGACGAAAGGCAGAACAAAAGAACACGAAAAAATAAAATAAAAAAATAAATTACATATTCTCGCTAGTAGGCTTGTAAAAACAGCGCAGCACACAGGCAGCGATTAGCAACTGCTGAATATTTTAATAGGCTTATTGGCAACAAAATGAAAGAGCAAAAGTATGAAAACAGAAATACATAGCATAATTTGCGTTTCCATTCCTGCTTCGCTTTGTTTACCATTTTCAATAATTTCCTCTTTTGTGTTATTCGAATTTATTGAAAAGAAAATAAGCCAAGCCAAATGTACGTATGTATGTAAATATTATATGTTTGTATGTACAGGTGTTTATACTTAAGTATGTACTCCTATGTATGTATTATGTTTGTGTGTAGTACGGGTGCGTAATTCCGCGGCTATTGTTAATTTATGTAAATTGCTTGTAAATAAACAAAAAGCGACATCAATTTGAAAACACTCAATAGCATTATTTTTATTAGCAACGTTTACCTATGTGGCTGCGAATATTGCGTACGTTCGACGAAAAATGCTCGTCTGACTGTTCGTAAAACGTTCGATGCTGCACTGGTTGCAGTGGGGAAACACGTGTCATTGCCATATTTATATGTGTCTGTGTGTTGTACTTTTGCAAACTTCAACCGACATTCGTAATATTCCACCTTCACCTCAAATTTTTAAGCTTACACTCTCTTCCATACTTTTATTGTTATTTATTGGCGGTCTTTACTCCTTCGACTGCATCCTCTTCTGTGGGTTCAGGCTGTTTTTTACTGTGAACTTGGCTGTTGGTAGTCAGACGGAGATTAGAAAACTCTGCTATGGTGCCAATTGGAGGCCACTTTGTGTGCTGTGTTTGATACTGGTTTCCTCTATCCTTCGGAGTATCCCACGAGCTGCCATTTCAAAATAAACAATTGGCGCGTATACTTATGTTAGGTGTTTGGCTGAGCTCCTTCTCCTATTTTTGGTGTGAGGGGCCTACAGTCTTAAGCCGACTCTGAATGGCAGATAGATTTTTATGAGGAGTTTTTTCATGGCAGAAATACACTCGGGGCGTTGCCATTGCCTGATGAGGGGCGACTGCTATTAGAAAAAAAGTTTTCTATTATTTGATGTTCAAGCACGTAGATTCGACCTTACGCAGTCCTGAATGATAGTCACGCATCAACCCATTCGTCACGGCGGCCGACAGTTGCCCTTTTGTTTCGATAAATCAGTCAAATCCAATGTGCAACATCACACCGTATACTGGTCGATCTCCAGTTTTAAGGGTTCGGGATTACCACGGTCAAAATTTCTTTTTCTCAAACGCTCATGGGAATAAAAATAAAAAAATTAAGTCTCTGCAGCGGTAGCTGCCTACGACTATTTCTCGTGCATAGAGACTCATACCTTAAGCGACTGCAATTGTTATTGGACCTTTATCTGCCACCTCCTCGGTAAGAGCAGGTGGCGCGGATTTGTTGCCGAACCGTGTTATGGGCCCAACTGTTGTCAGACTTTGATTTGATGTCTCTTCGTCACGATCAGTGTCTACATCGTGATGATCTTTTAATGGTGTTTGGGTTTATATCGACGCTTGTGTTTCATTTTTGTACTATTTTTTTCCGTCTGCAAGCGCATAAACGATTATGATAGCTACCAACACTGTCGTTGTTGTATTGTACTTAGACTTTCCTACTATTAAAATTATTGACGCTCCGCTTTGCCCAGAGAGAAAGAGAGAGAGAGAGAGAGAGAGAGAGAGAGAGAGAGAGAGAGAGAGAGAGAGAGAGAGAGAGAGAGAGAGAGAGAGGTAGAGAGAGAGAGGAGGGAAGGAGATAAGCTGTTGCTGTTGGCGTTGCAGGTTGGCGAGCTTTTTGTTACTCGCAAAGCGCGTGCGGTCACTGCGGCTGATGTCATCCCGCCATCGATTGGGTAGTCAAAACAAAATACATATAAGAAATACAAATGCAAAGCAAAAACAAAACAGAAAGATAATTAATATTAAAGAAAATAGCAACTAAGAAAGCGCATGAAAAAGAATACTAAAAAATCAACGACAGTAAATCGTGACGCGTTCAATTGAGCGCCGCTTACCTCACTTCTAGCTCTGTTTACTCATTCTTCTACATGAATATCTAATGTCTGTATGAACGATCTATACACAAACATATGCACATACGTATGAATGTATGTACATGCTGACATGGCTTATTTTTAATTGTTTATAAGTTTTACAATTTATGATTTTTTGCAGTCGTATTTTGTACCTTTTGTCTATGACCTGTTTGCTGTGGTGCTTTGTGTGCAAAAGTGGTGAATTTCAACGCGTGCTCACTCTCCTAAGAGTGATGTCACTTGTTGCATGATCGCCATTACGACATTACCGTATTTTTTCTCAGACTGTTGTCATGGTTACTGATATTGTCTTCCTTTTGGTGTATTTGTTGGTGTAAAGTAAAATTTTTCATGCCTGCTGCCAGTGACTAACGTTGACGTTTAGGAATTCGCGTGATCGACCCAGTCATTACAAATCCCGCGATCATTGTCCCTCTCCATAGGCCATAAAATATTAGATTCGACTACTCTCATTACGTTATTCTGCGTACTTACAATTCTTTTGTTAGTACGAGTATACACAAACATACATACAGAAATATGGAATAATATATCTTTGTATGAGCACAACAAATAAATAAATATTTATGAATTTGGGCCAACCTAAGTACAGAATAAAAACTTGGAATTGTCTTTATATGCTGCATTTAGATTTCTCTTTTTCTGGAGTCATTCAGTCTTTATAATCCACATAGAGCGGCCTCCATTTACTATGACAACAAACTAATTACACTTTCTCTTGGACTCAACGAGGCACTTACATTCAGGTCGAAATAGGACTTCTGTGAAAAGGCGTCTATTACGCTCCTTTTATCTACGAGCTATCCGCTCCGGTCGATTTGCAATCGGAGCGTATGCTGGCGCTTCTTCTAGCAATCTTTTGCATTCATTTTTTACTGCCTCGCTATACGTTTTGAATACTCGAGTATAACTTCAAACGTTATAGGAATGCCATTAAGAAACTTCCAGGGATTACTGAGCATAGTCTCAGCAATTAAAGAAAAATATAAGAAAAAATCAGAAAAATCATAAAAGACAAAATAATAAAATTTTTATCAACAATTGTGAAAAAATTGTAAAAATATTTACAAAACCGAAGATATTTGACTCTAAATAACTTTCTACCAAAATGCGTCACAAAATCACAAATGTTATCAAAACCGGCGGTCGCCGTAGCCGAATGGGTTGGTGCGTGACTACCATTTGAAATTCGGAGTTCATTGGTTCGAATTTCCGTGAAAGACCAAAATGAAGAAAAAGTTTTTCTAATAGCGGTCGCCCAGCGGCAGGCAATGGCAAACCTCAAAATGGACTTCTGCCATGAAAAACATCAATGCACGCGACGAATAGGAGGAGGACCTCGGTTAATCACCAAAAAAGAGTATAAGCGCCAATTATATACAATATATATATATATATAATATGAATATATATAATCAAAATCAAATCACAAAATTTGGTATAAAATTTTTTTCAAACATGTTTTAGTTTGCTTCATATTATACTCAAGCCTACAAATAAACCAATTTTCTGAAAAAGTGTTAAAAATTTCTGTATCGTTTGACATAGAATCGCTCTATAGTTACTCGGAAGTCTATAGGGATTGTACAAACAAAAACCTTGGGGTTCGTAAATCGGATCATAAATAAAATTTTCCAGGAAATTTCGATTACTGCGAAAAGTATTTCGTTTGGGTAGTTAACATATATTACAAGCATGACCCAAATCTTACAATAAATGCAATTTTCTGATATGCAAGCACTGTTAGGTATATTTGCCTTTCGCAACCACAACCTCGGTTTTTAAATCGGTCTCAGGATCCCAAACTCGGATAGTATAAACTGCAAAGAAAAAGTCGAACAATAGTTTTTTATACTTCTATATACTGAATCGATTGTTTTCAATTTCGGCTTGGTTTTAGTTAAAGGTTCCTCTTGGTTTCCTTTACGTATGTTGTCTGTTCAAAAGCTGCGCAGTTCAACAGCTGATTCTGCTAAATTCACTAAAAGACGAGTGCGGCGTTATAGGCAACCGGCCATTGATTTGCATCTCTTTTTTATTCTAATACCCTATTTCTTTTTCTTCTTACTCTTCTTATCTAAATTACTGCTCACTCACATGATGACCCCTCGCGACTCAATTTGTTTTTGCCAAAACTCTGACGAGTATATTTTTTGTTTTATTAATCTGTTGTCGCTTATTTGTCGCATTTTATTTACTCCTTTTGCAAACAGCCTACGCATCTTTTTGGATGGCGTTTAACTGGGTAAATGACTTTCAGACGTTCTGCGTTCGGTTACGAAATACTTTGCTGCTCTAGACGTCATTAATTGAATACTCTCTTTTACGGTGAGGCTGCGACTGCTCTGTTTTTGCCACTGCCGCTGCCGCCGTCGCTGCCTTTGCCACTGTCACAGTTTCTGATGCTGTCTTAGCAAAGCTACAGTTAAAAGCGTCGTTGCTGCAGTAAATTAAATCGTCGCTTGTCAAATGTATATTTGTTTTGTATTTCTTTAAATTTTGTTTTTACTTATTTGTGTATACATATTCTTCATTTATTTTAGTTGTTGATTTTCGTCGTGTGCTCGCCGTATGAGTATTCACTTTAGCACGTGGTTACAATTTTGGGTTTCTGCGGCGCTTATTTGCATTGATTTGACTTTAATGGATGCTACTCATACATATGTAGCGGTAGGAAGAAAGGCATTTTTTACTCATCGTATATGTATGCGTATGTATGTAAGTATGTATATGTGCATGTAGAATAAATTTGAAAGTGATGAATATTATTAACTGCACATCATGTGGCAAGATTTTTATGTATTGAATTAGACGTTATTATGTTTTAATAGTATATTAAGTTGAAGTGGCTCTACAAAATTAAGGAAGTGGCGTCTCTCTCTCTTGTTTTGCGTTATACATAGGCACACCATAACTCGCAACAGAATCAGTTGAAAGAAAAAAATCAAAAAGCATTTGTTAAAGGAAATGTTTCTCGAGGTATCCTTGGGAGAATTTTGATTTTCGATACTTAAATTTTGCACAACATTTGGGAGCCAAGAAACCGACAGGATTCAGAAATATGCTTTAAAGTTAGGTATTACTTCATCAATTTTCCTCCGATCGGCTTGAAATTTTGACTCAATACCAGGTTGTTCAATAAGTTTTGCGGTTCGATAAGAGACGGCATTGCTATTAGCCTAAATTTGTTTCTTATTTTGGTACACTCTTTGTTTTAGCGTACACAAGTGCAGTTTCACTTCAATCTCTCAATTCATTCTTTGTTTACAACCCATTGACCATCGACGTGTCACAGTATTTTCTACAACAGAAAAAATCAAGTATTATCTAAAGACAGTCACAACACCGAAAAACGTAGAAAAAATACAGGACATCAATTTGGAAAATCGTCGAGTGACTAAACGAGATTTAATAGAAGCCCTGTGCATCTCATTCGACAGTGTAAGCAATATTTTGACTGAACTATTGGGTTTCAGAAAGCTGTGTGCACAATACATAGGTGCCGCATTTGTAAACAATGGAGCAAAACACATTCGATTTCGACTTTCTCAGCAACATTTAGAGCGTTATCGAAAGGATAAAGTGGATTTTGTGCATCGATTATCACTTGGGTCTATTACCATGATTGTAAATCAAAATAAGAGGCTAGAAATCTGCCAAGAAGGTGTTAGCAGCAGTTTTTTGGGATGCGAAAGAAATTTTGTACTGGTGAAACAATAAATTTTGAATATTATTGAAACCTTTGAGATCAACTGAAAAAAAAAATCGTGAAAAAAGCTCCAGGCTGCAAAAGAAAAAAATTATTTTTCATCAGGACAATGCACCGTGACACAGAAGCATTTTGACAAGGGCTAAAATCCATTGTTTAAAGTTCGAATTGTTGGAGTATCCACCGTATTCACCGGATTTGACCCCTATTGACTTCCATCTGCTTTCAGACCTAAAAAGATTTATGCGTGGAAAGCGTTTTTCATCAAATGTCGAAGCGTATTTTGCAGCCCTTCCTGGAATTCATAAATTAGAATCTCGTTGGAACAAGGGGATAATAAAGTGCATTTCAAACCATAAAATTGTGTTTTTCTTATCGAACCGCAAAATTTGCTGAACAAGCTAGTGTTCCTGAAATGAAATGTTATAATTTAAAAAACGCAAAATTAAAAGTTTGAAACTTTTTCTGTTTAAGAAAACTGTTTTGTTCTTTGTTCCTTAAATTTTTTTTTGTTTTATGTGAAATTTTTATTGCCTTGTTGAGTGATGTTTGTATTACTTACTTGGATTGTAGAAATTTGATTTTAAAAAGCAAATTAGTTTAAGTTGTGAACACTTTCGATCGCAAGAGGTTGAGTTCAAGGAAGGTCGGTTATTGCCCAAGGTGTTGATCTTGTAAGCGAATCAAGTTTGTCTATATCTTTCTTGGCAACTACCTTGATTTTTATTTGTACGCTTATGTACCTTTATTAACCCTGTTTCCGAATTAGCTACTTAGCCTGGGGGTTCCTCTGGTGCTGGCAACATTTTCTACTCTTATCTTACTTTCTCCTACTGCACTCCTCAAGGTAGTACTTTAGCTTCTTTATATTGTATATGTACAATACATATGATATAATTGGCGCTTACACCTTTTTTGGGTGTTTGGCCGAGTTCCTTCTTCTATTTGTGTCGTGCGTCTTGATGTTGCTCCACATATGGAGGGACCTACAGTTTTAAACCAAATATTATATATTTAGATTTCTTTTTTTTATTCGGAGCTTTTTCGTAGCAGAAATACACTCGGAGCTTTGCCATTGCTTGCCGAGGGGCGACCGCTATTAGAAACAACTTTTTCCTTATTTTGATGTTTCACGTTGACTCGAACCTACGTTCTCTCCGAATTCCGAATGGTAGTCACACACCAACTCAATCGGCTACGGCGGCCGCCAGAGCTTCTTTGCTTTTCATAATTTTATTTATTGATACTTCTAAATATTTTATCTGATGATTTGAAAATCTTAGTACTCGTAGTGTTAAAAGTAAAAATATGAAGCTTAAGAATTGATTACAATAAAATATAAATGTTAAACTCACTTTCTAATGCAAACTTCGTCTAAACTGGAACATTTTGTATAAGTATATATTTTTCGAAAACATAATACTACGACTATCTTTTAAAAATACAATCTTTTTTATCCAATCATAGCATTTCATTCATGTTATAACTTCGTATAGTGCCAAATGTTTACTAATAGACATAAAATGGATACATAATACTAGAAATGTTATACTTTCGTTATACTCGACATTACCGATAGTGCGATTAACTTATATTTATTTCTTGAGCTCATTTATTTTTATATTCCTCACAGAATCCTGATTCCTGAATTTTTTTTTCGTCTAACGCAACGTGACCATATACGATTTTTACTATATACTACGATTTACTATATTTTTACAATTCTTTTGCCATAAATTTCTCATCATTTAAACATAACTTTAAATTAGTATTAAATGTAAGGAACTTTATAGCATTCATATGCGCGACGTAGTCTGTCAGATACTTAAACATCTCTAGGTTGTAATTTAAGCAAATAAATACAATAATAATTTTAAATATCAGATCCTTCTGAGAGTGGGAGCCGCCAAAATTCTGTTACCACAATTTAAACAGTTTGCTCAGAAACTGGGTAAAGACAGTTTTCTCAATGTCTTGTTCATTTTGCCTTTTACCCGTGGGTCGCGGTTGGTAAACTGTGGGACAGCCTCAAATGACAATTTTGTTTTCACCCAGATTGAGTTAAGTTCAATCATTGTAATTATTTGATAAAAAATAACTATGTATTAATAGGACTATGAATAAGTTCGTGCGGTTTTTTTTCGAAATTTGAAACTTTATTGACGTAAAATGGTTACAAATTTAATATTCAAAATATTGTCCATCGCTTACTACTACTTTTTCCCATCTTTCTGGCAATTCACGGATTCCCTTTGTGAAAAATTCGGTCGGTTTTGCCGCAATCCACGAATCGATCCATTTTTTGACTTCATCGTAATTACGGAAGTGCTGGTCAGCCAGGCCATGTTGCATCGATCGGAAGAGATAGTAATCGGATGGCGCAAGGTCTGGACTATACGGCGGGTGGGGTAGGACATCCCATTTGAGCGTTTCTAAGTATGTTTTGACCACTTGTGCAACATGTGGCCGAGCATTGTCATGTTGCAAAATAACTTTGTCGTGTCTATCGGCGTATTGCGGCCGTTTTTCTCGCAGTGCTCGGCTCAAACGCATCAATTGTCGTCGGTAGACATCCCCCGTAATCGTTTCATTCGGTTTCAGTAGCTCATAATACACAACACCCAGCTGGTCCCACCAGATACACAGCATAACCTTCAGGCCATGAATATTCTGCGCCGACGTCGATGTTGAAGCATGGCCAGGGTATCCATACGTTGCCCGACGTTTTGGATTGTCGTAATGGACCCACTTTTCATCGCCAGTCACAATTCGATGCAAAAAACCCTTTCTTTTGTGCCGTTGAAGCAGTTGTTCGCATGCCATAAAACGGCGTTCAACGTCTCTTGGCTTCAATTCATACGGCACCCAATGGCCTACCTTTCGGATCATTCCCATGGCTTTTAAACGTTTGGAAATGGTTGATTGATCAACTCCCAAAGTTTTTGCAACCTCTTCTTGCGTTTGAGCCGGATCTTGATCGAGCAATTCCTCCAATTCGGTATCCATGAACTTTGGCGGCGCACCCTCGCGTTCTTCGTCTTCCAAGCCAAAATCACCACTTTTAAAGCGTGCAAACCACTTCTGGCACGTTCGCTCAGATAGAGCATGCTCACCATAAACTTCCACCAAGATACGATGACTTTCGGCTGCTTTTTTCTTCATATTAAAATAATGAAGAAGAATTCCCCGCAAAAACACATTATTTGGCACGAAATTCGACATTTTCAAGTGTGGTAAAAATATTGTTGTTTACGCTTCAAATAAAAAACTTATACTGACGTTTGTGCCTTACGACAGTAGCTCTCCAATGAATGTTTGGAAATGTGGATCGATGGAATAATAATCAAGTTACGCCATCTGTTGTAAAACCGCACGAACTTATAAATAGACCTATTATTTTCACTGTTATAGCAGACAGTTATTGTTTTGTTTAGCCGCTAATCGGCAGTCATCATTCTAATAACCTATTCGGAGTTAGCTAACCATTCATTGAGAAGTCACTTTTCTTGACATCAAACGATTAAGTTTTGATTAAGCGAATAATCGTTCATTGAGAAAATGGACCTTCAACTTTTACCAAGATATGCAAAGTTTTATTGCTGGCGTTTTTTCTTTTCACTTTACTAAACGCTTTCTAACTAACCTAACCTAACAAACGCCAATTGTTTGTAAACTTGTTATTTCTCAACATTTTTACTGCCTTTTCTGTTATGTAATAGGACTATGAATAAGTTCGTTACGGTTTTACAACAGATGGCGTAACTTGATTATTATTCCATCGATCCACATTTCCAAACATTCATTGGAGAGCTACTGTCGTAAGGCACAAACGTCAGTATAAGTTTTTTATTTGAAGCGTAAACAACAATATTTTTACCACACTTGAAAATGTCGAATTTCGTGCCAAATAATGTGTTTTTGCGGGGAATTCTTCTTCATTATTTTAATATGAAGAAAAAAGCAGCCGAAAGTCATCGTATCTTGGTGGAAGTTTATGGTGAGCATGCTCTATCTGAGCGAACGTGCCAGAAGTGGTTTGCACGCTTTAAAAGTGGTGATTTTGGCTTGGAAGACGAAGAACGCGAGGGTGCGCCGCCAAAGTTCATGGATACCGAATTGGAGGAATTGCTCGATCAAGATCCGGCTCAAACGCAAGAAGAGGTTGCAAAAACTTTGGGAGTTGATCAATCAACCATTTCCAAACGTTTAAAAGCCATGGGAATGATCCGAAAGGTAGGCCATTGGGTGCCGTATGAATTGAAGCCAAGAGACGTTGAACGCCGTTTTATGGCATGCGAACAACTGCTTCAACGGCACAAAAGAAAGGGTTTTTTGCATCGAATTGTGACTGGCGATGAAAAGTGGGTCCATTACGACAATCCAAAACGTCGGGCAACGTATGGATACCCTGGCCATGCTTCAACATCGACGTCGGCGCAGAATATTCATGGCCTGAAGGTTATGCTGTGTATCTGGTGGGACCAGCTGGGTGTTGTGTATTATGAGCTACTGAAACCGAATGAAACGATTACGGGGGATGTCTACCGACGACAATTGATGCGTTTGAGCCGAGCACTGCGAGAAAAACGGCCGCAATACGCCGATAGACACGACAAAGTTATTTTGCAACATGACAATGCTCGGCCACATGTTGCACAAGTGGTCAAAACATACTTAGAAACGCTCAAATGGGATGTCCTACCCCACCCGCCGTATAGTCCAGACCTTGCGCCATCCGATTACTATCTCTTCCGATCGATGCAACATGGCCTGGCTGACCAGCACTTCCGTAATTACGATGAAGTCAAAAAATGGATCGATTCGTGGATTGCGGCAAAACCGACCGAATTTTTCACAAAGGGAATCCGTGAATTGCCAGAAAGATGGGAAAAAGTAGTAGTAAGCGATGGACAATATTTTGAATATTAAATTTGTAACCATTTTACGTCAATAAAGTTAAAATTTCGAAAAAAAACCGCACGAACTTATTCATAGTCCTATTAACTCATTTGTTATGATCTGTTCGTATTTCATTATTTCTCTCTGATTTATATATTTTTACCCTGTTGAATGATAATTGCATATCGCCACAAAGCAAATAACAGAAAGGTTTTAACATTACTCGTAGAGAGGCATTGTTTGTGAAAAGGGGAATACGATTGGGGAGGAAGCAATGAAGATGCAAATGTGAGGAACAAATGGCGATTGTGTTTGCACTACACTTGAATTCTCATAGAAATTGTTGTTGGCGAAAAGGCAAGGAAAAGCATTGAAATATTCTAAGTAAACAGAGATAGATGGAGAAAAGGGACAACGCAATGCCAAATACAAAGGTAGTAGCAAAAGGAAAACACAGCAATAAAAAATACAACATAAATAAATGTAATACAAAAGCTAAAAAATAATGAAATTTAATTGGAAAATCCCGACCACAGTAGAAAGGGGCAAGAAAATGAACGGTTAGTTGGTAGAAAAGTAAACCAAACTGATTTAAGAGGTAGTAAAAAGAGGGGAAGAAAAGAAGAGGGGAAAGCAAAAAAAATTGAATTAAATAACTGATAGTATTTCATACACACATATCAGCTCCTGAGCATTTTACTCTGAGCAGTTGTGCACATGCACACACACGCACACTTTTATATCTATTGCGCTCATGCTTGTACATGTGTGTGGGTCTCTAAGAGCTGCATTCATGCAATTACAATGGAGGAGGCGGTGGGCGGCGAACGGTTAGGGGCGGCAATTTTTGCGAAAGTGACTTAAATGTTGTATAAGTGGTTGCGGTCACGCAGATCAATCCTTGCCCGGCCAGCCTATGATTTTGTCTGCTGCCCTCCTGGTGTATTGTTATTCAGCCTGCGAGCGGGCGTTCTGACGCCATTTTAGTTTTGTAATTGTAATTCCATATGAAATCTATACATACGTCTGGAAAATATGCACATGCATGCACACACACACACCTGGAAACCCTGCAGGAAAAATCTGCAAGTAAAATAAATTTCTGATTTCGAACAATTAGGAACTACTTCATCATTCATGCCGTCAGCCTGTCTTCAGAATGAGACTGTATCAGATGCAAAGAATAAACTGTTGCTCTGCTGGAAGATGTGATTTTTTCGAATTGAAATTTGAATAAAATGTAAAATAATTAATCTAGAAATTTCATTAAAAAATAAAAAAAAAAAATTGACCAAACACCCCCTGATCGGTATGGTACGCCAACGCTTTATCTAATTAACTCATAACGACAATACCGCCAATCAGTATATAGTTTTGGTTTTCATAGATACAATCTATGGAAATTATCGAGGACGGTAGGTACTTTCTAAAACATTGCTGTGCAAAATTTGTAAATTATGTGAATGGATAAGAGGAGAAACGCGACCTAGTTCGGGCTCAAAATTCAAAATAGGTATGTGCAATTCAGTCTAAAACAAGATGATTTTCCTGCAGGGTAAATATACATACATGTATGGGAACATAGTACAGTCAGTGGAAACATAAGTAAATATTTACTAAAATTTATCATTAGTTATAAAAGGTATTAACATACTAGAAATGAAGTATTACCATCAACTCTTTTGTTAATTTCGTTAAACGTAAGTTCAGTAAAAAATCCATTTCATTCCTTTCAAAATTAACACTTTTATGTGCATTGCAAAACCGAAAGCTACTTTCCATTCAATAAAAGTTTTACTGAACACTTGTACTCTTTCGCCTTAATGGCTTAAATACCATTTTTCGCATTTAATTGTTCCACACATACACTTGCGCATCTTTGCATGCATTAAAAGATATGTACATATGCATGTATGTTTAGGTATGTATGTAAATATGTAGATAACCTTTGGCATGCCGATATGTTCATTTACGAGCGGTATAGTCTCATTAAAAATCACCACTTTGGCAAACTATCCGAAAGGAGAGAAAACTAATTTTCCTTTGTGGCTACTTTCCTCTTTGTTTATTTTTCAGAGACTATATAACCTTTAAGCTTTTACAACTAAGTATGCAATAAAGTTGAGTACAGCCGCTGGGCAATTAATGGATGCACTTCAGAAAAATAAATTATTTTTGGACAATTCCATTTATTTATATTGTAAGAATATATCCCTACGACAACTCAGCTAATTTTTAACACACTTCAACCGAACTACTTAGGATCTAGAAGTGGTTATTTATCGGCCGTCGCAGCCCAGTGGGCTTGTGCGAGACTACCATTCGGTAGGGCTAGGACTCGAAATCCACTGCGGGTATGAATCACCAAATTATAGAAACTATTTTTTAATAGCGGTCGTCTCTAGGAAGGTAATGGCAAATCTCCGAGTGTATTTCTACCATGAAAAAGCTCCTCCTAAAAACCATCTGTCGTTCGGAAGCGGCATGAAACTGTAGATCATGCTGTATTACATCGATGAACCAAATAGGAACTCGAAATGTAATCAATTTCAGTCCGCTCGCGCAGCTGATGCATGGGCATCTGCAGTCTGTTAGTTGACTAAATGAGAGTCCAGAGTATTGTTACAAGCCTTTTGTCGAGAGTAAACGCGAAAAAAGAAAATCACTAATGAATTTCAAACGTAATAGTGCGTTTGCATTATATTTGGCGGGAAAATCACAACCAGCCCTTGTTGTTGAGTTCGAGCACCTTAAAGTAAATAAAGTTTTGGTTTATCGCACCATTACTCGTTACAATGATACTGGTAGCATCGTGAAACGTTAAGGAGGTGGTCATCAAAAACCTGCAACATCACGTGAAATGGTTCAAAAAGTGAAGAAGCGACATGAGCGAAATCCCCGACGAAGTTCCAATGAAATGGCAAAAGAACTGAAAATCTCTGAGCGCAGCATCCGCCGCATACTGAAAAAAGGTTTCAAAGTAAAACCTTACAACATTCAAAAGGCGCATGAACTCACATCAAAGCAGCAACAAGTCAGACTTCGGAGAGCGAAGGAGTTGCTTCGCTTGGCCGAAAGCGGTCAATTTCCGAACATTGTGTATTATGACGAGAAAATTTTTCGAATTGAGCAATTCGTAAACTCCCGAAATGTTAGAGTTTATTTGACCGACCGATCATATGAGAATTTGAGTCATCGATTGGCCACCAGGAGGTAGCACCCGCCACAGGTAATGGTTTGGGCCGCTGCAACCACAGATGGGCGCTCTCAAATCGTTTTCATCGAGCCTGGCGTCAAGGTAAATGCGAAATACTATCATGAAAGTATTCTGGAGGTTGCTTTGAAGACAAACATTTCAGTAGCAGACCATGGACGTTTCAACAGGGCTCGGCACCGTCTCACAAAGCTCGAATTTTATAACGCAATGACTCTCAAATTCACCAGACGCGAATCCGATGTATCATTCTCTTTGGGCCATTTTGGAGAGCAAGGTCCGAACTAAAAAATTAACCAGTCTCGAGGTGCTGAAAAAAGCCATTGCCCGCGAATGAGCCAAAATACCTGCAAGTCACATTCGGGCGAATTGCAATTATTTTCTGGACCGTCTTAAGGCCATAGTCAAGGCAAAAGGTGGCCATATCGAGTAAAGGAAATTGATTCTTAATTTTGTCTTATTTGCACACATTTTTTACTTTGAATTGAATAAAAGTAATTTTCCAAACAAAATTTATGGCCTTTTTAATTGATTACACTTCGAGTGTCGGACTCTGTATTTTGAAAACTCAAATTTCCTTCTCATTGTGGTGATTGCATTCATAAACCATATTCAGCACATCGCTTTTCGGTTAGACTTAGAGTTTGAAATCTAGTAATGTTAGTAATCTAGGACAATCTTTAATGTAATAAAAATAAGTAAAAATCATGGATGATAAATTAACGGGTTTGGCCTTCAGCTATGGTGAGAAACGAAATTGAGCGAGTAACTTCGACCGCCAGTCGGCAGAAGCAAAATTGATAGATTACTGAATTTTTTTCACCATGAGTAAAAATTATGAAACTCTGATTGCTCTTTTAATTTAATTTGAAGTGATGAAAAAGTTTACGCATAATTTAATGGCAGACTTATTAAGTTCATGTATGTAATTTCTGAATTTTGGTTTTTTTTTTCGATGATAATAAAATGAATTTATTATTTTCTTTTATAAAAGCAAGTATAAAAACTTCAAAAGAAGCTTAAAAAAGGGATGACTTCAATCCGTATAGAAAGAGGATTGATTTATAACTTTCTGTATTAGATTAAATCTTAGTTCTATGGGCAAAAGGTGAAGAGATGTGCGTAGTAACAAGTTAATTAAATGAATTAAACATTTTCGGCTTGCGAACTTCACCACGCATTTCAGCTTAGAATTGTTCTTAAACCCACAGAGCTTTACTGCTTGAAATTAGATGTCGATTTTTTTGTTCCTATGTTTGCGGCTACTTTTTGGAGTGTGCATTACACTTGATTTTGGTCTGTATTTTTGGCACGTTACCATGACAACGTACGCGCTCATTTAGTGTAACGTACTAAAGAAGATACCAGAACAGGCACGACCGCACTACGGAAGCGTTGATTATAGTGCTTGATCGTCTTATTTCCACCCGTTACACGAGATCATACCTGCATTTATATGTATTGGTGGTAAGGTAACTTATTTATCTGCATACAAGCAAGCAACAATTTTAGCAAACGCGAAATGTGTTACCCCTACACAATCTACATACATATAAGTGCATGTGTATGTGTATGCGTGTTCGTTAATTGACTTTCACTTTGACTCTCACTGTAAAATATATGCAGATATCGTTCTATCCACTTGTTGTTTTTATTGTTTGCACACTGTACTTGACATTCAGTTACAACGGCGTCCGGCACTCTCTCTTTAACTTTCGTAGAAAGGTCATTGGTGTGTGAAACTTCTCTCTACTTTTCCCTTGGTACCACTGGGCATTTAATAGGACTATGAATAAGTTCGTGCGGTTTTTTTTCGAAATTTGAAACTTTATTGACGTAAAATGGTTACAAATTTAATATTCAAAATATTGCCCATCGCTTACTACTACTTTTTCCCATCTTTCTGGCAATTCACGGATTCCCTTTGTGAA
Organism: Anastrepha ludens; assembly: GCF_028408465.1. NCBI lineage: Eukaryota > Metazoa > Arthropoda > Insecta > Diptera > Tephritidae > Anastrepha > Anastrepha ludens. The sequence goes on from NC_071502.1 coordinate 1,640,744, forward strand.
AAATTCGGTCGGTTTTGCCGCAATCCACGAATCGATCCATTTTTTGACTTCATCGTAATTACGGAAGTGCTGGTCAGCCAGGCCATGTTGCATCGATCGGAAGAGATAGTAATCGGATGGCGCAAGGTCTGGACTATACGGCGGGTGGGGTAGGACATCCCATTTGAGCGTTTCTAAGTATGTTTTGACCACTTGTGCAACATGTGGCCGAGCATTGTCATGTTGCAAAATAACTTTGTCGTGTCTATCGGCGTATTGCGGCCGTTTTTCTCGCAGTGTTCGGCTCAAACGCATCAATTGTCGTCGGTAGACATCCCCCGTAATCGTTTCATTCGGTTTCAGTAGCTCATAATACACAACACCCAGCTGGTCCCACCAGATACACAGCATAACCTTCAGGCCATGAATATTCTGCGCCGACGTCGATGTTGAAGCATGGCCAGGGTATCCATACGTTGCCCGACGTTTTGGATTGTCGTAATGGACCCACTTTTCATCGCCAGTCACAATTCGATGCAAAAAACCCTTTCTTTTGTGCCGTTGAAGCAGTTGTTCGCATGCCATAAAACGGCGTTCAACGTCTCTTGGCTTCAATTCATACGGCACCCAATGGCCTACCTTTCGGATCATTCCCATGGCTTTTAAACGTTTGGAAATGGTTGATTGATCAACTCCCAAAGTTTTTGCAACCTCTTCTTGCGTTTGAGCCGGATCTTGATCGAGCAATTCCTCCAATTCGGTATCCATGAACTTTGGCGGCGCACCCTCGCGTTCTTCGTCTTCCAAGCCAAAATCACCACTTTTAAAGCGTGCAAACCACTTCTGGCACGTTCGCTCAGATAGAGCATGCTCACCATAAACTTCCACCAAGATACGATGACTTTCGGCTGCTTTTTTCTTCATATTAAAATAATGAAGAAGAATTCCCCGCAAAAACACATTATTTGGCACGAAATTCGACATTTTCAAGTGTGGTAAAAATATTGTTGTTTACGCTTCAAATAAAAAACTTATACTGACGTTTGTGCCTTACGACAGTAGCTCTCCAATGAATGTTTGGAAATGTGGATCGATGGAATAATAATCAAGTTACGCCATCTGTTGTAAAACCGCACGAACTTATTCATAGTCCTATTATATTAACATTGTTGTTCATACACAGTCACAGAACGATATGTATGAACATATGTGCGAAGTTAATTCTGCATCGCTTGCGCATGTGTGCATTTCCAGAGCTTCTGCTACACGCTGGCTCGTTTTCTGTAGAGCGTTACATGTGCATGCAAGCAGGCAAGTGTGGTAGCGCCTGAGCTTATGCTACATTTGTATGTTAAGCGTTGGATAAAATGTAAGAATAAATGCATATCAACGCATGTGAAATATTTTTGTATGTATATATGTTCTCCACAGTGAAACAGGAGAAGAGTGAAGACTTCTGAGTTGAGTGAAATTTATTCACTGATGAAAGCCACGAATTTCAAGCTCTTTAGTAAAGTTTGCTTTGAATTCATTTCTTTTTTTTTAAATTTTTTCGGCGATAGATATAACGTAGATTAGTCCGTTTCCATGTAATAATGCAACATTTGAGCAATATTTTCTTAAATTGTGGTTGAATAACTATTTGTACTACAATGGATTTTCAATGTAATTTGAAAAAGAAATATGAAATATAAAATATAACATTAAAAAAAAAAAAACAAAAAAAAATTGGCAGGATTTTGAGTTATGGCGTACACGGACTTCTAAAATAAGTGTTTAAAAAAACATGCTTCAAAGTCGAGCAGGTATAGGGACTGGGTCTCAACTTCATTGATTTTGCTCGTCTTTAAATTTTTGCACAATATTTAAAATATATAAATATTGTTTTTAAAAATAAAAGAAGTGCAAAAGTGCAATTTAATTTTAAAATTTAATTTTTTTTTATTCCTGAAATACTCACGTTATGCTCTGGGCGTTATTGAGGGATCTTCTTCACATAACAAGGAACATCTTCACGTAAAAGATCGGATGAATCAGACATCTGTTGCCTTATGATTGCCTTAAAAATATTATAAATTAACAAAAAGTGGATGGATGACGTTTTTAGTGCTCTGTTAGTTATTATGAAGCCTTGCGCGGACAGGGGCACCTTTAAAGTCATGTGAACCTATAATTCTGAAGCAAAACTTGACTTTAGGGCTTTTTCTCTTTTTGGTGTTTCAGGAATGTTTCTAAGACTGGCATAATAAATGTCCGCCTGGGGTTCACTCTTCCAATTTTCGTAAATAAATAAGCATCAGCTGATAGCTACATTTTCGAGATCGCATTTTTCTAGAGACATTTTTTTGATTTGCTTTCCCCTTTCGCGAATGAAAATGAAGCGTCTAAGAGGTTTCTGAGCGAGAAAATGCAGCTGGGTCTAAATCGGCCCCCTGTCGCTCTTTTTCTCCTCTTTTAAGCTGCTTACGCTTATCTTCGGCCACCTCGCCCACTCAAATACGATTAATTTGGCAATGGCGTGATTTTTACTCGGTTATTACTTTCGAGTTGCAGTGTAAGAAGCTGCAGCTAAAAATATACCGTTGCATATACTTAAACATATAATATTCTGCGCCGTCACTGCAACAGTAAAAATAACAATAGCATGCATACTAAGCTATTTTTGGCTGTTGTTGGAAGTAGCAAATTAGTAGTATTTCGTTAGACTTTGACGTCTTGGCCACATCCCCCAAGTATGCTTGCTCTTGGTATGTTAGTTGTTAGTTCGGGGCTTACGAAAAATCGTCAATGCTGCATAAAACTGAAAGAGCTTCTATTTATAAGAAAAAATCAGAAGTGTGCCACAAATTCGCCAAAAAGCTGGGCCTTTACCTGCCAAAGTGGACGTGCACGCTTTTATAACTATTTTTGAAATTTGAGATTTGCGCAAATCCAGCAACTACAACAACTAACGCGAACAAAAGCAATGGACATATTTGCATACGCACAATGCTGAAGAAACAGACGTCAGCGCATTTGAAATGTAAAACAAAACATTGGAAACTAACAGTACTTATGAACATGTGGATGAAACACGGAAATGATTGTGCGTGTTCACGTTCGTGCAATTGACTTTTAACATTTCATAATAGCAAAGCATATCTTCAGGCGTATGAGTACTATTTCCTCAATGACGCGCACTCGTGTCGTCATCACTCGAACGCCATTAATTTGCTTACTAGCACCAAGAATTTAACAGCATTTCGAAATCACCGCATCTTCCCCTCCTCTATCCTATTTCCCCTTTACGTAGTTGTTTTTCTGCTCAACGGCTAATTTCGAATTATTTCAAATGAAACTCATAGAAGGCGTAAAAGTGGCAACTACCTGACGGTGGGAGCAGTAATCGGGTGTTTACTTTATTTGTAAGAAAATACCAATAAAAGACCAATAAAAAATTTAGCACCTAGTAGACGAGCTGCGATAAGCAAAAGGTTTTCAAATTTGCCCCCATCGAGTTTGATGACTATACGAGATGGTAATGGGTTGAAAAATGCTGAACAAGTTTCTGTATTTAGACTCTCGCGGACCTCTGTTGTGACAAGCATAAATTTAAATGCCACATTTTGTGGCACATATGCATAATACGATGCGACACGGCATGCCACACTTTTTCTCTGCGGCAAATATTTTTGTGATGGTTGTTGTTATGTGATTTATGGCAACTCGTTGCATATTTATGGGCGCACAACGCGTGTTGCTGTCGCGCAATGTTGGCATAGGGTTTATTTTCGCTTGTGTAACTGTACTATTGCAGTTTTTCCAACAAAAATACTTTTTCACCGCAATAGCAAAATTAACTTTTATAGCAGTGAATTAATGAAGTTGGATAATGCCGCATATTTTTAGGTGTTTAGAACATACAGGAAGCAGCTGGAAATTCAGCTGCTTCAACTTCAGCTGCTTCAACTTCGCTGGTGGAAAGACTTTGTACTAGTGAAGAATTCCTCGACTTAGAACCCGTGGTTGGCTGAAGGAACATTTACTGTGAAGACAGTGATGAAACCAAATATATTGAAGTACAAAACAACGATTCTGAAAGACTTACACATCTAGTTTCTGAAGCGAGTAGCGCTATTTGCTTCTCATTTCATTCGTCCAGTACACATGCGAGAAATTCTCAACTGGTTTACGAAATAATTTATTAAAAGTGCGCATTGCACACCAGCCAACGGCAGCTTCTTCATCTCCTCTTCTTGCTTAGACCTGTATATAGGTTCGCGAAATCGAAAAGGCCGAGCCACTCGTTTGATTAGCTTGTGCTCATATCTACACTTTTCATCCAGCTGATACTCTTAGAGTGAACAGTTGGCTTGAGGTGTATTAAAAATCGCACTCTGCCTGGCCCAACTTGTTCATCTAGAGGGTATCTCTCAGCTCATGTATTATATAAAAAAACTGAGAGTTGAGCGGATTTTTGAGTTTGCAATGACACCAACGCTGCCCTAAACCATTGGACTGTCATCAAAATAACCTTCTTTCATTGCCATCAACTTATTCTCTTCTGCGTGCCAGTTAACACTGTGGTGTCAGAAAGTAGGACTTCTCAGCCCCAAAACCAGTTATACCACATTATCAGCCTCATTTGAAGTTTTGAAAAGATGTCTCTAACACTGCAATCCACTTTGAGTTCCTGAAAATAAAAAAAATCGATTTTGACTAGACGCCATTTTGTTAAACAAAGTTTTTTTTTGAATACTTCGGCTAGAACCTAGATTAGTGTAATTTAACTAACAATTGATTTTGTGTTTCCGATGGTCCAATAAACATACATAAACTCCAGTTATCAATAAATATATATTACAATATCATTAAATTATGTCCAATATGCGCACTTTCAGATAAAGTCTAGCTTTTATGAAAAATATTTGTGGTTGTGAAAAAAAAATTTCTTAATCATAAGTCATAATTCCTTAAAAGTATGGAGAGGAAAACTTGAAAACCGGTGAAGAAAGCGAGATAGAAGATTTGGGATGGGACTGTAAATAATGAAGAATGATGATTGAGCTACAATGCAGAAAGGCGTTGGGCTTAAAATTAAATTAAAAAAATCCACAAATTAACCTACAAAAATAGGCAGACCTCTGCTAGGTTTAAATAATTTCAAATTTGTTCTAAAATAGGAATAAACCAAGTTTAAAATTAAACTCATAAAAAATTTAAAAAAAAACTACTTCCTATATGTGAATCCGCTATATCGCGCACCCAAGGCCTTTCCGCAAGCATTTATGGCCAATGTTATGCCACTAAAATATTCCTTTGGTGTCTTGCCAACACCAGCGCCATAAGCACCATAACCACCAATCCACCACAGCGGCAAGAGCCAGCCAATTGCCACAATGTGACATTTTCCCTTGGTAATTCATGCAAATTGCATCCTTAAACTTGATTGACAATCAACCACAGCCACATTTACCCGCACTGTCAATGGCTGTAAATGAGTGTACGAGCGCAAGCACAGGATGTGAGTGTGTGCGCCAGAGTTTGCTACCTCTGAAGGTATGTATGTATGTGTTTTGCGGTTTACGACTTGTTATCGCCACTGTGCTGTTGTTGCCAGTCAGTAGCATTGTTGTTGTTGTTATTCTTGGATTTTTATGACTTGTCAGCGGCACTGCAGTCAGGCGCACCAAAAGGGCAGTGCAGTGACGCATCGTCAATATGACTTTGACATTCTTAAGTGACATGTCTCTAAAATGTTTTTGTTGTTTGATTTGGTTTTGTTTCACTTGACAATGTTTTGCTTGGTTGTCGTTTTTATTGTCGTGAGAATTGCCTGAAAGTGAAAAAAGTGCAACAAAACGACGCTACCGTAGCCATGGAACTATAAAAACACTGCAAGCCGGTTTAAAAATATGTATGCATGTAATTTTGATACTCAAGTGTGTGTGTGTGTGCACGTACGTCTATACTGATGATGATAGTTTTCAAAGAAAAGCAAAAGTTTTGATACATACAGACATATTTGTTGCGTAAGGGTGTTCACTCAATCGCATTGCAAGTGTTTGTTTGTGTGTCTGCATGGAAATGTGATTATTAAAAAATCGCATGCTGCTCCAAGAACTGCTCTTCAGGCAAGCCAGCAAAGTTGAACTTCAGACGCAACACGAATTATGTTGGGACTGCTGTTGATTGCTAAGCTGATACTTAGTTAACATAGCTGCTTATCCCTCGTCATTTGTATAGTCGTTTAAGAATTTTTCTAAGAGTGCAATTTCTAGAATAATTAAAAGTTTATATGAAGAAAAACATGAATTCAGCCTGAATCTCCAGTCTCTATTCAATTGTCAATTTCTGTATTGTTTTTAAAGCAACGCGGATGTCTTAAAGTTTTGGGTCGATCTTCTTTGGAGTTTGTGCATTTAATTTTTCTTACTTACTTACTTAATTCTTCATTTAGCCAAATATGGCCTGTAAACAACTCAGACAACTTTCTCCGGATCATAGGTAGGTAGGTGAAATGGATGAAATTCTAGACTGGTACTCCCCAAGTAGCACGAAAATACTGTTGGGATACCATTATGAGACCTCCAACAGACAGATATCTACAGCCAGGCAGAGCTGTTGATGTAATGGAGAAGACTGATGCGAGTGAAAAGCATCGAGCAAAAATGTACTTGGTATCGCAAGAAAAGTGTCGAGTGCTCTACTCACAGCTCATATTAGGTCTGATGATGTAAACATTACCCAGTAGCTTCCCAGTAACTTATTTCCTGCGAATTCGTAAATTCCAGAACTCGAAAAATATCAAAGAAAGGAAATGAACGCAAAAACCAGTAGCAATTTGTAAGTTTTACAAAAAGCTGATTAAAGTGTTGGCGGGAAAAATCGCAAAAAGTAATTTTTTATTGAGTTGAACTACCTCTTATTAAATTAAAAAAATAAAAATGAATATGATCGTATTTTGTACACATTAATTTGCTCCATTAAACACAAAAGCTACCTTCAATGCTTTCGGAAACTGCGGCAGTGGTGAATGGAGGCTGTGGTTGAGAAGTACATACATATGTTCATAAATTGGCCGATTCCTATTTAATATATCACTTCAAGTAAACCTTATTAATTTTATCTAAGATATATTTACTTACTTTTTCCATTTTTATCACAATTTTTATTTAAATTTAGAACTTTGACTCAACTAGAAAATTTGAATTCGTGTCTATTTTTTTATTTTTTATTTTATTTTTTTTACTGTGCGATCAGCTGTTTTTCTCACTTGCAAATTTTTTCAAGTAAAAATTTATCCAGTCAAACCTTGCAACTTCCCATCAAAATAAAACCTCATTTTGCTCTCTCAGTTTTCCCTACTTTGATGGTTTTTTGGACACATGAACACCAAAACTTGATAATTTGTAACAATTATTGTTACAAATTATTTGCTGCATGAATAGACCTATTTTTATAATTATTCTTAGCACCCTGTGTACTAATCATGTTATAACATGTTTTTTTCCCTTTATACTATTGACCACTTTACTCGCAGACACAAACGCTACCGATTAGCTTCGCGCATAATCGCGTCGATTGATCATTTGCGCTATTTAGTAGATAAAATAACAATGCGCTTATGCTCGATGGCAATTGTTATTGCTCTTGGTGCTGTGATCATGCTTGGCTGCCATGGCCGCTAACCCGGTTGTCACCATAAATTCACCCCTTCGCCGCGACTGTTATTGCGCCGTTTTCGCTGGCAGTTGAAGGTAGCGTTTGGTCGTGCCACTGCCACTGCCACTACCACTTCGCGTCTTCTCCACTAACAATTCAAGGACATCCGTTTCAAATACGTCAAGTGGCAGTAGCTTAAGCGTCAGCGGCGGTGGTCATTTGCCGCCAAATGCTCTTAAACTATGTATTGCAGCTATTGCCCAGCGGGAAGAGAAGATGTTTGGAGGGACGTGCCAGCACTGTGATGTCATGCGACTCATTTAACGTGCAATGCCGCGGAATGGACAGTCAAGATAGCGAAGTGCGAATGTCGTGAATTATGGTGTATGTGTGTATGTGTATGAGCTTGTGCAAACGAGCCACGAACTTGGCGTGCTGTCGCCTGACTGCTAAGTGTTGCATGTTACATTTGTGGCGGTGAGAAGGTGTAAAACAGGGTGGAGCGGAGGAGGGACAGGGCAGTGAAGTTGCGCGGTTGCAGGAAGTTGACACGATTTGCATGCGAAACTTTTCATTTAATGCATTTGCAGTTACATTTGCATTCGCGTTCGTACTCGCATACATATCTCTGTATGCATGTATGCATGCATGTTTGTATTTGTATTTTTGTTTGCATTGCACACTTGCCCAGTTGCGGTTATTGCCACAAAAAGCTGCCTCAACGTGCGATAAGCAGTGAGTGGAAATGCTGGGGCCACAAGTATGTGGTGAGGATGTGTACATAGACAGAAGTGTACTTGTATGCATGTATTAATGCGTGCTAATGTGTATTTCTGCATTACGTATGCAAATCGCAATGAAAATATTTTTGCTATGAAAGAAACTCCGATACGGCTAGAATTTTAAAAAGCGGCAATGGTCAGATTCTGAAAGTCATAAATGTGTTGCAAGTGTTATTCTGCCATTTTAGTACCAGCGCCCAGCGGCCAAAAACACTTTCACTGGTTATCATTAGTTTACAAAATATCAATAGAATCATCTTGTTTGATGTTTCTTGCCACAGTTTTTCTTTGCTTTTGTTATTGTATGTGATGCTGTAATCAATCTTGCTCTTATGGCCGGCTTCCGTCGTTGTTATAGCAGCTCGCCAAGACCAGCCAGGCATGCTGAAGTCACCGGTCGTCCTGTTGATTCTATCTAACCAGGGTAGGGCAAGGAAACATGCTGTTTCAATGGGTTGGGTCCAAAGGGAGATGGTTGTTAGGTGAGTGGGTTTAAGGAGGCATATGAATAGGTGGCTAGTGGCATGCGGGGTACCTTCCCTTCCCGGAAATATGTTGAGTATGTTGTAGTAGGAGTTTAACCAACTACAATATCCTGAACGCAATTATGCCAAGATAACGTAGATTTCACGAGCCAGCTGAGGCTTTTCGTCTGCGTTGGGACTTCGATGACCGCATTTAGGGGTGGGAGTTTAGGAATGTGGTAAGCGACTCCCGAGGAATGCCGTTCAGTGTCTGTCTACAAACTACTTGGTCCGGTTCTCGATCTCGTCAGTGTAGTTAAAGGCATACCTCGTCTGAGAAGTGGCTTAGCCTCCAGAAAATACCTGCAGGTGTAGTTCCTGCGGTAGTAATCCAGCAGGAATTGCTTGCCGAGAATCTTACTGTGCTCTTTAACCGGGGGAATCGTATCCTCGCTGTGGAGATGCTGTAGGGAAGACTTCTGGAGGCATCACGTGACTGTCCTGATATTTGTGGTTTGGAGATGTGAGAACCTTGTTACTGTTTTGGACCCTAGTGGCAATTGGGATTGTACGCGCCGAGAAGGAGAGCTAACTATCGAAGGTGACTCCCCATTAGTGTTGTTTACGGTCGGTATGGGCGTGTCATCGACTTTAACATTTAGCTGTTGATGTTGTTGTTGTAGCAGCATAAACATTTCCCATAAATATACGGGGAATGCTGCTGAAGTGACAGTCCTTGACCGGACATAAATCCGGGTCGTTCCGGTTACGTAGAACCGACTGTCGGGGGAACGAAAATTTAGCTGTATTTCGACCCCTCCTTCTCCAAGATGGTAAATAGGGTTGCCGCGCATTAAATGGGGAAAAGTAATAGATTCCTCGCCGTGAAGAAGCGAGAAAAGCTGGAGAGATGGAACACTTTGGAACACAAACCACCAATGCTATAGAAGATCAGTGAGGAAGCTTCGGGATATAGCAGTTGAAAAGTAAGGGTGAAAGAATACCACCCTGTTCTTGTTTTATCCTTCTCCGCCTTCCGTTTGACACCGGTTTGACCACAATGCGGTGGGTATATTTTTAAAGAGAGGTCTATGAGATTTCGAGTTCTATTCCGCTTGGCTTTTTGGTGCCAAAGAAGGAATTTTATGAATTTCTAAAATCCATTTTTTTGTTTATTTAATTAATTTATTTAACTTTCTGTAGTAATTTAAGCTCATATTAGCTTTAAGTGCTCCATAAAAACTATTATTATGTTGAGAAATAAATGAAATGAAATAAAATGAAATGAAGCTCAAAGTGGACATGAAACGTAAAATTATAGATAGCTTTTTTTTGGCAATCGTCATTAAATCACTTCACTTGTAAGAAAATATCAGATCGCAATCTTCAATAAAACAGTGAAACAGGTTTTTTTGGGAGGAAAGATTCCAATTCTGGGTGAAAGACCTGCATTTCCACTTGACATATTTTATGGCCATATTAAGCTTGGAATTTTTGGCCTAATAGTGATGGTTGCCATCACTCTCAAAAAGAACTAGAGTTATATTTATGAGCAAATATAGAAGAAAGCATAAAAAAGTCGAAAGACTTACGACTCAACAACGTTTACAAATCGTGCAATTGTATTACGAAAATCGGAGGAGTCATCAATCTTCAAAGACGAGACAGGCGCCAATGTAACAGTGAATGGGGAACACTATCGCGCCATGATAAACGACGTTTTGATGCCGGAAACCGAAGTTCGTGATCTCCTAAACATTTGATTCTAACAATCCAACAGGACGGTGCTACTCGTCTTACAGCCCGTGAAACAATGGATTTACTGCAGTTAGTTTTAATTTGAATTTTTGTTGTATTATTTCAATTAAAATCCGATACTTTCAAATTGTTTACCTTTAATAAGGATTTTGTCTGACAGTAGCACCAGTCGGGCAAAATATATTATATAAACTTTCTAGCAACTACGCAGACTTTTCAAAAAAAGGGGTTTAAACAACTCTTTCATGAGATAGCTAATGAGTTGAAATATTTTAAAAATATTCGCTTGAGTAAGAATTTTGACCTTTTTCACTTATGCTAAAAACACTCAGGCACAAAATGTCAATCTTAATCTGGCCTTAAAAAAATTACCTGAGAATGCAAAAAGATTTCTAAGTCGGTTAGTTTAAGTATGCCGGTAGCACAGTGAGCAGGTATAGTATATTAAAAAAACAACAGCAAAGCTTTTGGCCCTAGAATGTTAAAATCTACAAACAAAGATTAACAGTTTAGAGTCGAATTAAAAAATCAAAAAAATCAGCTGGTTTACCGCTGCTACCAGGTCAATGTGCCTTGGTTGAGTCCAACCACTTATCATATCAGAGTTGCTGCTAAAAAACTGCAGCTTGCAAAAACACTGTGGGGGATAGATTCTGTAGGCAAGTGTAGAGTATGCATGTATGTATGTGTGCATGGAGCTCAATAGGAGTAGGGCTATTGGTGTACGGGGGTAATTAAAATTGGCATGCTGAGTGACTGCGCTAAGTTTTAATATTTACAGTTACAACTTCCTGCTAAATGTACATACATATATGTCTTTGTAAGCATGGGTGTGTGGTCTATGACACAATTCCCAATTCAATATTTTATCAATAAATATTTCCAGCGTTAACGTTTTCGCATATTACTCACATTTGTTTAAATCGATTGTCTCTATCAATTCGTGAAGCATTAAAAGTAATATAAAATTGCCATAAATTGCATGTTCAAAATACTTTATCTGCTTATTTTCTCTTTTCTTCAACATTCATTCCAACACTTTTGCATTTTCATGCACACCTAAAACCTAAATCGCATATCAAATCATCGCACATTTCGTGAACTCTACTCCAATTCCACATACTGCATTGCCAGCGAGCCCATTTGCCAAGTAAATGGCCCTAAGCCACCTACTGAACGTGCGCGTATTGAAATGCCTGCAAATGCCCAAGTCAAATAGCGATGGAAATGTAGGTGTTGGCCGCTGGCAAGTGCCTGGCACCGGAAACGTAGTGAGTCGCTTTCAGTGGCATTTACGGTAGCGTTGATAGATAATACATTTTTGATATGTTTGACGCTTCGCTCAAAATATCCTTATTACCTCGTTTCCTGCGGTGTCTTATCAGCGCAGAGGAGGCAATTCTCTGCAAATTATTTACATAGTGCTTTTGATGGCTTTATTATACGTGGCACAGCAAAGCTGGTAGAAAATTTTGAAAAATTAAATTTTGCACAATTTCACATTTAACGGTATTTTACACGGAATTAGTATCTGCAGTATGCATAAGAGTATGTTTCATGCATATTGTGAGAAATGCTTATGAGTTGGTTTGGATCGACTAGGAGGCGCAGGTGACGACGGTGTGGTCGAATTGTCAATACAATTTCTATATATATATGTATATAAATATATATATATATATATATGTACACTCGTTTTGGGTGTTTGGCCGAGGAGCTCCTATTCGTGGCGTACGTCTTGATGTTGTTCCTCAAATGGAGCGACCTACAATATTTTTTATGAGGTCCTTTTTCATGAGAGAAATACACTCGGAAGCTTGCCATTGCCTGCCGAGGGGCTACCGCTATTAGAAACAACTTTTCCTTAATTTTGGGGTTTCGCCGAGACTGGAACCTATGTTCTCTCTGAATTCCGAATGGTAGTCACGCACCCACCCATTCGGCCACGGCGGCTGCCGTATACTATAAGTTTTTTTGTACTTAAGAAATAAAAATTAATAAATAGCAGTTTGGGGAAAAGAAATCCATTATTTTCTCGGTAGATGGATGTATCGTGATCGATAAAAGATCGATATCATGATCGATGATAAAGTATCGATCAAACAATTTGAAGTTTATGCTCGTTGTCAAGGTGACATTTCACACTAAAACAATTCCTTTGCTGTTTTTTGTTCGTTCCATTCAGTTGTGAGTTACAGGGTGTTAGCAATGGAAGTCAACAAAGAGAAAATTCGATACATTTAACAGGTTTACAAAATGCAAGCCAGGCCGGTGTAATTGGGAATGGTGTTCAGGGTGTCGATAATGTAAGAGTTAATTACGTACAATATTGGTTTCGTCGATTCCGTTCAGGCAATTTTAACGTTCAAGAAAATGCCGATAATGTCGTCAATGGAACTATCTTATTGTTAATTGGCGCGATAACCGCTTACGCGACTTTGGCCGAGTTTAACAAAGCACGCCAATCGTTTCTTTCTCGTGCTAACCGGCGCCAGTTGGACACACCAAGTGAAGCCAAGTCCTTCTCCATCTGATCTTTCCAACGCAGAGGAGGCCTTCCTCTTCCTCTGCTACCACCAGCTGGTACCGCATCGAATACTTTTAGAGCCGGAGAGTTTGTATTCATTCGAACGACATGACCCAGCCATCGTAGCTGCTGGATCTTTATTCGCTGCGCTATGTCTATGTCGTCGTAAAGCTCATACAGCTCATAGTTCCATCGCCTGTGATACTCGCTGTCGCTTACGTAAAAATGTCTAAAAATTCTCCACAGAATCTTTCTCTCAAACTCTCCAAGGGACGCCTCATCGGATGTTGTCGTCGTCCAAGCTTCTGCACCAAACGTTAGGTATGATGAAAGCCTTTTAGAATGTTCGTTTGGTTCGTCGAGAGGGGATTTTACTACTCCATTTCCTACTTAATACAAAGTAGCGCTTTTTGGCAAGATAGATTCTCCGTTGGATTTCAAGGCTGACATTGTTATCGGTGTTAATGCTGGTTCCTAAATAAACGAAGTTTTTTACAACCTCGAAATTATAACTGTCAACAGTGATGTGGGAATGGAACTATACAATGTGATAAAATATGTAAATTGTTTTTTTCAATCTCTGGAAGCGATTCATAAAAGTTTAGTTTTAAGATTTTGAACTTTCTATTGATTCATTTATTTTGTGCAAACGATGAGAGATTTAAGTTTGTATGGGAGGCACCAAGTCCCCTTATCCAATACCTAATTCTTGTCGCCTTAATTTGGCATTCGTAATTGAAATTTCAGTACCTTACCATAAGCGGTTCCAGAGAAAAGTTATATGAAGCTTTCAGTTTGTATGGGAGGTACTAGACTCCCTTTTTCAATGCCTACCACTTTTCACCCCCAATCGTCTAATTTGTGCATACGTGCCAAGTTTCAGTTCGCTAGCTTAATTGGTTTTAGGGATATATTGCTTTTCACATTTTGGTCCATTTGCCAGATGCCACGCCCCCTATGTATCGGGATTTACATTTCTGCCCTAAAGAAAGTTATTAATCGGTCGAACGGCACAGTCAAAAAAGGGGTTTCAATACTCATATTTTAGTGTGTGGAATAATAGACAAAATTTATGATTTATGTGTAAGTACAGGGTGGGCCAAATGAGACCTACTAATGCTACTACTACTACTACTACTAGCAGTATGCGCAGTTGCTCCATCTTCTTGAAACCACAAATTAGGATACTGCTCCGCCATTGGCCGCAAAAAGTTTTCAATCAATGTTCTGTAAGAAGCTCCTGTAATCGATTCCAGCATTTCATTCTGATTTTCGAAAAAAAGAAATATGGACCCATAACTCTAGTGGCCATAACACCGCACCAAACAGTACATTTAGATGGGTGCAACTGATGTTGGTGTGTTGCCCTTGGATTTTCAGAGCCCCACAATTGTGTTGTTGACATAACCATTTAAATGGAGATGCGCCTCATCCGACATCAAAACATTATTTAAAAAATCAATTTGTGTGGCTAATTTTGTAAAACGAATAGCGTATTGTAGTCGTTGTTGGTGGTCTTGCGGTAGGGTTCCATAATAAATTTCCAACAATTCAATTATAACCTACAAAAAGAGAAAAATAAATATGTCAAAAAATAAAAAAGTTATTTGTCCTTAACCTTAGTAGGTCTTATTTGGCCCACCCGGTATATACAGTTGATTTCAGAATTGGTGCACTTTTGAAAAAATGTGGTAAATTGTAAATATATAAAAAAGAAAGTTTACATTCAGTAGCAAAACGCCAAACTCCCAAAGCTGTATATGCAGTATTTGAAATTCCATGCTTTAGTATTCAACTAATATGTCTGCTTAGTTCGATAACATTGTTTTTGAGAAAAACATTTTAAAATTTTCCGCTCAGAGCCGCTACGTCAAAATATATAATATCATATTTGAGAATATTTCTAAAGAACATTTTAACCCTCTAACTCGTCAATAGCTAGGTCGTTTTTATATCTTTTACGAGAAAGGGGCAAAAATACTTAAAACAGGGGGATATAGCAGGTTAAAATGCACCACAAAAGTATTTGTTGCAAAATTCCCGATTTAAAAAATCAAAGCTTAAATTCAATTTAAACATCAGAAATAAGTCGAAGTGGGCAATGTTTACTGTAACTTACAAATGCTTCTTACATTTGTTTTAAGAGTTAAAAATTAATAGCTTCTACATGTTTCCACGCAGTCGGTTCTACGTTACCGAAACGACTCGGATTTATATCCCATCAAGGACAGTCACTCCAGCAGCATTCTCCGTATGTAAGTATAGGGAATGTTTATGCTGCTACAACAACAACAACAATAGCTTCTACAAATCAACCTAAAAAATGTTTCTACCACATACCATACTGACAACTGTGGCAACGTAAAAAGTAAACTTTGGAAAGTTACTCTTTTCATTACTCTTTCTCTCCAAGAGATCTTATCAGACATCTTTTTCTTATTTCGAAATTTAGGTAACCTCTTAGCTCTGAAACTTTCAATAACAGTTAGTTTTGGTCCCTGCGAAAAGTATCTGTGCTAGTTCGCGTTGGGTTATTCTAATTGATATGCTAACCCGCTTGAGTAGCAACGGTTAATATCTAGTTTTTTAAAAAGTAAAATAAAAATAACACTGTGTATGGCATATGCATATGCATGTGTTTTGGTTATTACTTTAAATAATTATATTGTTTGCTTATCTCGATACAATTATTTTTCCTTCTGTTTTTTAGGTGTCGATTATTTGGTGAAGGTAATGCGGCAAATTAATTAAGGGTGAGTAAAGTTATTCCAGTTTCAGATGAGTTATAACATATTGAGATACGCAATTATTTTATCAAACTCAATGCTTCTCTCGCTCCGCCCAACCGACACGAGGAGCGTAGTCCCTTGAGGTACGAAAAATTTTTGTGTTGACGCTGGGCAAAGAAAGGCAGGACTTCGCTAAGTGTCGAGATCTAAATATGTTCAGCTCAAGAAACAAAATTCACATACAAACTGAATAAAGAGCTGGAGATATGCAATCGTCAATCATTTATAGGCGGAGGATGGTAGCGTTTCCCGTATGGTAAAATGTGGACACGAGATATCAAAAGTGCTGGAAAGAGATCTGAAATTTTGTGGTGAGGTTCGAAGTGGTTCATTAGGTTCGTAATTTGTTTTATGTGGTTTAAAAGAAAGAGGCCAACAGTGCCTTGATACTCGAGCGGTAATGTTAAGGCTAATCTGCCGGAAGAAGTTGCATAGAAATCGCCTGCATAGAAATCGCCTTCATAGACTTTCCCACTCCTGCTAGTCGTAGAAAAATGCTGGGAGCGTTTTCGGTTCATATTGTCTTGGCCCATTTCTCATCCCTAGTCTCCATCCATTTGAGGGGGTATTCTAGTCCAGATGCACGAACTTCGAGCATTTTTTGACGGTGAATAAAAAAAAGCTATTGATATTTTTACCATCCGTTTTTTTATCATTTATTTATTCATATATTAAGAGCACACAAAATGAATTAAAAAATAAATAAATTTTCATGGAATTATGCGTCCTTGAAGTGGAAGGGGAAATAAAAAGGCAGCGTCCTCGTCGTCACGATTTCTACCCTTGTGGTCATTTGAAAAAAAAAATAATAAATTCTTAATTAATATAAATGTCATTATCGTATGACGCAGAAAAAAGGGGAAACAAATTTTTTTTCATAAAATGGCGGCTACTTAAAAATTGAGGTCGATTTTTTCCTAATTTTTAAGCTTTCTCGAATTGTTTACGCATATTAAAAAATTAAAATTTCAAGCTTTTTGTGCGTCATCCGACAGAGATATATTTAAAGAATATTCATGATAAACTTCAAGCAAATCGGTTGATTAGAACTTGAGATGTTGGCCGACCGTATTGAAAGAAGTAGTTTCGTCCGCTCAAGCCAGTCTAGCTGTCGCGTCACTAAAATACTTGTAACTTCGAAAATAGTTCGAATTTTGAAAAATCTTTTCAGGGAGATATTTTTGAATACTTAAACTATCGAATTAAAAAAAAAATCGATTTTTTCAAATTTCTAGACTAGAATACTCCCTTAAGATATGTTTCGGTTTCATTCCGTTCGGCCAAGGCTCCGCAGAAGGAAATTCGATCCGTCATATTTTTTGATATTAATTGGTGTGGCACCCAAATATCGAGCTTCTTTTAGAATCTAGTTTTGTGTAAATGGTTTCAAACTGTTTTCTGGTCGATCTTTAGCTCCTGGGCGATGCTACGATTACTAACATGCCGGTCAACTTCGATTATTTATGTGATGGATTTCTTTTTTCCCAATCTAATATTTATGATTAAGTTCCTCAAACGGTCGATTTCCCGTTCTCCAAGTCTTGCTTTATTATCAATCACTTCAATTATTCACTATTTAAATTAATTCTATGTAATTTTGCAAAAAGAAACTTTTGCATTTAAGTCATTGAATATCTTTATATTAAAATCAAAGTGAAGAATATTTATTTACCTACATTTTAACTCGTTATGACCTCAAAATTCTTTCTTACTTGAACGGGCTAATGAGTTTATGAGCGTACAAGAGGTTTGCGCTTCATTACACACAAAAGATAAGCGTGGTCCAGCAGGATATCATCCACATCCTCCTCCTGGTCCTCTTCTTAAATATGTAGGTGTATACACACGTACGCATATGCGTGTATTTTGGTGTTGTGATAATTATTTGTTGTAGTAAGTATTCGGATGTCCCTTTGGCGCGCCTGAGCATAATCATTCGCACAATTTAAATTGTCATTCACTTCATACTTAGATAATAAACACAAATGGTTTTTATTGTTCAATGAAACTTGTTGCTTAATGTAATTAACAACAACAAAAGCAACAAACCAGATGAAAGGATACTCAATCACTAAAGCGCACTAATTTATATGGACGTTATGCCTGCGTTGTTTTTGCATTTAAAGTGGCAGAACGCAAGGATAGGTCGATTTAACAATGAGAACCATGCGGTCCAGTTAATGAAGTCGCATTAAATGGGCCGACCGAACACTTTCATTGAATATCATGAGGAGCAATAGCCAGGTGAGATCCTAAGTGCATTAATGTCGCCACTTTGTTAACGGTAATTTGAAAAAATTCCAGTTCAGTAGCGCGAAATGAAAATGAAAGTGAAATATGTATTAAAGCGTGCGACGAACGAAGAGACATCTGGAGGGTAATAAACGAACGTATGTATGAGAGCAAAAAGATGCGACTATGTACCTGCTCCAGCACACATACAAAACATTTTCCAGTTCATTGAGCTTTTCAACTCCAATAATTTTCACACTTCTCTAAAGGGACCGGCCCCATCCACGTACTCATCTACTCACAGACTCAAGCGAAGCCTGCCTGCATGGATATCCTTACAGGAGCTGCAGCGCCGGTAGGTGTATCCCTCTGCTTTGCTCATTTCATTGTCTGGATGTGATAGGAGTTGTTGGACTCGCCCACACATAGTTGATATCAGTATAAGCGTGTATGTATGTGCGTGGCCAACAAACAAACGCAGAGCTGAAGGAGACCATGATGAGGATACTCCTACTCAACTGCTGGATTTTCTCGATTAATTTGCTGTTTTTAATTAGATGTTGTTGTAGCTTTTGCACAGGTAATACGCGTTGCCAAGGCGACCCACCTGCTTGTGCGCAGACATACGCGCTTATATTATACTCCTTCATATCGTAGTTGTACATTCGACCACACATCTCTTGCTCGGTTATCCTTCGCACTGGATTTGAGCGTTCAGCTCTGCTTAGCGTTGATTCAAGTTGAGTTGTGTTGAGTTGAGCTGAGTTGGTTGGCCTTAATTCTTTTATAATTCACTGAATCTGTGCAATTAATTAATTACGCTTATTAATAACGACGAAATCGGTCACACACACTCACTTACACAAACATACACAAACAAGAGTTCTACACGTGTCTAACCTCTTGGCTAGAAATATATAGCGTTTTTCAATAGGTGCGCTTCAACTTTTTTCCGATAAGGAGGGCGAACAACGCAATATTTTTTATTTTTCGCTTGTCATTTGTAAACTTCATTAGTATTCATTTCATCATGGAACGCTACACACTTGAGCAACGATTGCAAATCGTGCAAATTTTTTATGAAAATAATCGTTCTGTTGCTGTTACTTCAAGAGCATTTTTTCCAAAAAATCATATTCAGTGATGAAGCTCACTTTTGGCTCAATGGCTTTGTCACAAGCAAAATATGCGTTACTGGGCAGAAAGCAATCCACACGTGATTCATGAGGCACCGTTGCATCCCGAAAAAATCACTGTTTGGTGCGGTTTACATGCCGGCGGCGTAATTGGCCCATATTTTTTCGTTGACGAGAACGATCGCCACGTTACTGTGAATGGAAATCGATACCGCGACATGATAAACGATTATTTTTGGCTGCAATTGAATGGTATGGACTTAGACGACATGTGGTTTCAACAGGATGGGGCCACAAGCCACACAGCACACGCTACAATTGATTTGTTGAAGAGTAAGTTCGACGAGCGCATTATTTCCAGAAATGGACCGGTCGAATGGCCGACGCGCTCGTGTGATTTGACGCCTCTAGACTATTTTCTTTGGGGTTATGTGAAATTATTGGTCTGCAGTAACAAGCCGGCGACGATTTGTGAGCTCAGAGCCAATATTGAACGCGAAATTGCTGGAATTTCGGCCGATTTATGCAAAAGAGTGGTCGAAAATTGGGTTCAACGATTGGACTTCGTAAAACGTGCACGCGGTGGTCATGCAAAAGAAATCGAATTTCATACTTAAATGTATATGTTCAAACTCGATAATAAAAAAAAAAAATCAGTTAAAAAAGTCAAACCGCTTGTGTTTTATTAAAAAAAAAGTTGAAGCGCTCTTACTGAAAAACGCTTTACATACATACCCTATGCACACACATGCATACATACATATGCAAATGCTCCAGAGTCAATTTAGATGAATGATAGGAAAAACTTTCAAAAGTACAGTTTTTTTGCGAATTTTAGTAAAAGAATTAATTACATACAAATCCTCCCGTCCTAATGTACATACCTATATACATATACATATACATATATGAATATGCATATATAATAAATCTGTTATTAAAAAAAAAGTGCAGCCATAGTTTAAAAATACCGAATTCAATGTATTGGAAGTAGTTTATACAAAATAAATAGTACTAACAAAAACCCGGGCCGCTTGGTTGTGTCGTTATTTAAGTTATTTTGTGTATTACGAGAGCAGGCAAAATACGAGTAAAAAGGCAATTACACGATGACTTTTCACCTTGGATTTTTTGCACATTCTCTTTTAAAGAAGTTTTCGAAAATGTTCGTCCATCTACACGATGACTCTTTTTTGCGGCTTTCCTTGCGTGTTTTTCACATTTAAGCGGACAATTTTTCGTTGGTCATTCAATTCAATATTGGTGCACTTGAAAAAAATACGAAAATGTGATTACGATGAAGGCGAAATGTCAAAGTAACCTTTTGATTTTGCTGACCGTGCGTGCATGCCTACCACGTTGACACTTTTTGCCACGAAGCTCGACACGCATGTCTTTGCAACCTGGGTAAATCGGGTAAATTGGCTCTAACTCATTGTGAAAAGATTTTTAGACCAAAATCAGAGGGCTTTCAGCGAATTTGAAAGAATCAGCTTATTAACTGAAGTCACATGGGTCATGACAGCGGTTTGTTTACGAAAAAACTGAGATTGGGTAGGCGACACACGAAAAACGCAGTCCTCGTTTGCTTAACTCATTGCTGCGTTGCTGATCTGGCTGAATTATGCTGCCGAATTGCCTATGACGACACAGATATTCCCACAGGATTGTTTTGGATGAGCAACCCTTGTAATCTGTCATCTTTGAGTAAAACTGACCCTGCGAAAAATACGGACGTAATAGACAGACTTTTAGCGATTGGTCTTGGACTTTGTTTATAACCATTGGAGAGCTAAATGGGTAGGGAATACAGTGCCCTATATTTAAATGAAATATTCATGGCGATCATTGGAAATCTTGGAACCAACCATCCTCCCTTTCTATTCAGCCGCTTATTTAATATTAAATATCAGTTTTTATAGCGAGCGGAATATCTGCCATTTGTACTGCAGGCAAATCGTAAAAAATGTGGAATGGAAATATTGAATATTGGACACAAAAATGTTGACTCTGGTAATCTCTTGCAAAATCCCAATGTTACCTTCACCGCGTTGCAATGGAGTACCTACACACTTTTCTATAAATTATTTATCTCAATATAACTCATATACTGACATAAATATATATGATACATATATATATATTACTTCTGTTTGCAAGCCAAAATGGTTTGAAAATACGACTTTCAGAAATATCTGGATTCAGCGCAACCAATACGCAACCAATAAAAAATAAAAAATAAATAATTGGCGCGTACACTTCTGTTAGGTGTTTGGCCGAGCTCCTCCTCCTATTTGTGGTGTGCGTCTTGATGTTGTTCCACAAATGAAGGGACCTACAGTTTCAAGCCGACTCCGAACGGCAGATATTTTTATGAGGAGCTTTTTCATGACAGAAATACACTCGGAGGTTTGCCATTGCCTGCCGAGGGGCGACCGCTATTAGAACCAATACCAACCAATACTCGTAAGTTTAAGTTACATAGTTTGAATATATAAGTATATATATTTGATCCTCTTATTCCTGTATGGAACATGGGTCCTTTTGTCTGGATATGAGTTAGATCTTTTTTTTTTAAATTCGAACCAACGTTCTCTCTTGATTCCGAATGGTAGTCACGCATCAATCATTCGGCTGATTATTATTGGGCCTATAATTTGAGAATGATATTAGAAAGTTCAGTACTACACTATAATTATTATCATGGAAGTTCTGCGCTGATGGGCTTTAGTTGTCAGTGTGAACATTCCAATTTTCTCCGGATGTCGTTCTTTTATTCTGCAATTTGAAAAAATCACCACTGTTATAATTTGACACACCGCAGTTTAACGCTCTCACGTCCATCCATAATTGGGTAAATATGTACATGATTACAATTATTATGGTCCTTAAGGTTCTTTACCAATCTGATGACAGATTTAAAAAATTTTAAATGGTGCTGGGCGAAATTTAAAAATTTAAAAATCTGAAAAGTACAATCACTAAAACAGAAATAGAGTGAAACAATAATTTTTCGAAACAATGCTATCAAATGTTCAAATGAAATATTCAATTTGCCGGATTTTGTTGCCCTAGGCTCATATGCAACAGTAGAGATTATACTTCAGCAATACAGGGACCCGAAACATACCATGAAAATTATTCAAGAATGGTGTAAAAGAAATCAGAACTTCCAGCTTTAAGAATGGCCCACACAAAGTCCTGATTTAAACTCTACTGAACATTTATGAGCTATTCTAAAGAAACGGCTAGCATCTTACGAAATCACCCAAAGGCCATCAACGCTATGGTCAAGAGTTCAGAAGGAATTGACAAGGCATATAAATAGTGTCATTATGACTAAAGGTCTGTGGACAAAATCTTAATATTAAGTTTCATGTTATAAAAGTTATCGCCGAAAAAAATTGGCTAAATGAATTTTTTGTTATTTTCGTAATGTCTTTTTTAATTTTAAATATTTTGCAAACTTGAATTAATACGTTTTATTTCTTACTCAATGAAGCATACTAAAGTGCAAGTTTGAAAAAACCCAAAAACCTCGTGGATATTTGATAATGTTTTTGCTAGACATACTCTACTCGAATTTGCTACTATTTATTTTTTCGCAATCGGAAACAGAGATGCTAATTGTCTTCTATAGGGACATCGCTGTAGAAAATGACACAGTTGCTTATTTGGAAAATGGGATGAATGTAAGCTAGTTTTAAATTCAGTAGAAGCGTACTAGTCGATTTCCCTGCAGGGATGTAATGCATAACATACGTTTATATATTTACGTACGAGGTGATTTATTTAGTTGCATATTCGGCTTGTTTGTATTGTGTCACGTGCCAAGCCAACGTGACACCTGGCGTACGTAATCAAATATGCTTGCTAATCCAACCAAATCTTCATACTCATAGGCCGACTCATCTCCAGGCACGCCCATCCCATTTACTTACTTTACTCCCAGCAAGCGCGCTCGCACGCTGCGATTCTTACTTATTTGACGTACCCATTTGTCTATTTCAAATAATATAGCATCTTCCACATCTTTGTGTGCATGGTGTCGCTTGCATCCTGTTCATCCTGTTGATCCGTTGCTTTATCTGTATGTGCGCTGTCTTCTTTAGAGGCAGATTTCTCTGCAGTTGATTGTATTGGTTTGGTGTATTCTTCAATGAATTTCAGTTATTTACTTAATTTTGATTTCCATGCATTTGGGAATGTGCAGTTATTCAAGTTATGGAGGGTGGCATCATATCCAGCCAGGATGTAGAAATACTTTTATTCTTTTAGATCGAAATCTTCATGCTGCACTTGATTATTATGTAATTTCCCGGAATTCACAAGCGAACACATTCTGTATATTATATTATGATTAGGTTTGTATTTGATTTCTGTATTAGGCATCTGCACGTGAAGCCTTATCCCTCTTTTCACGGCTGAACGATTTGTTATTATTTGTGAAAGGATCCAATCCATGTGATTGAAAGCGATTTCAGGTTATTGAGCTAAGTCTTAAGATATTGGTGTCATAAAAACCGGCGCCGCTGGGTAGTGAAGTCATGGGACAGGCATATCTGAGCTGTAATTCCACTAGGTTAGTGTGGCGAGCCTTGCCTTAAACATTCTGAAGGCGCATCTGAAATGCCTAAGAGGGCAAATATTCAATGGTTAAATGAAATATTGTGACTTTAAAAGATATACATGTACTTTTGAATTCCTTTCGCTTTGCTGATGTTACATACACACAAGGTCATTAAAATAGGTACCGCCCAACGTTCATCAGGAAAATGCAAGTTTTTAAAATGAATATTCCATTCTAGGTGGTTTTTATTTCACAGATTAATATAAAAAATATGACTAATAATTCAAGGAACTTAAACTAGTAACAATAGGAGCAAAAAGGAAATATTTAAGTGGTCATGGAAGTGGGTACGAAACAAAAATAGATGCGATACAAGAAGAATTTAGTGATTTTATTTAAAATGCTGTTTAATCACTGTGCCCACCATAATTATCAACGACTTTTTACATTCGATTTGAGATAGAATTGTTAATCCTACGGCAAATCCTTCCAAGGTTTTCAATGGGGTCACTGGCTTGGCCAATCCATAACTTGAACATGATTTTGTTAAAACTATTCATGCACTAGCATTGAGGAGTGCTTTGGTCGCTATGTTGCATAAAAAGCCACCGAAGTGGTATATTCTCCGCAGCAAATGGTAGCATCACTTCTTGAAGTATGTCCTTGCAAATAAATTTGTCCATCTTATTGGTTATGAGGTGTAAAGGTCCTACACTCCATCCAAAAGAAGCATCCCCAAATCGTCATGTTGCTTGACTGGTTTTTTGTGAACCTCGGTGAGATTTCTCACCCTCCTCGTCCTTTGGGACGTCTGACATTTCACCCAGCGTCAGTTTCAAATAAATTTATTTTTGCTTCATCGGCGGTCTACACCGTGACTTGTTCTCTTGAACAATTTCCTCTTCTTTTAATTTGCTTGTATAGGCTAATATAGGCTCTTTGTGAGCGATTTTGCCTGGTAGGTTCATGTTGTGCAATCGACGCCGCACAGTTCTCGCTGATACTACGTCGTTGATTTCAGTTGCAATGGCCTTTGGTGACTAAAAAGGATACCTCTTGGTAAGAGTGCACTCTTATCAGTAGTGCAAATCGTTTTCTTTTTGCCACCACGTCGTTCTGTGGATCTTTGGCGCTTAAGGACATTCGCAACAAAATTTTTGGACCGTCCAAATAACTCAGCGATAAATTTATACGATTTTTTTTTGTTTTCGAAGATTGACAACAGGCCTCCGCTCCTCAGTGACCCACCTTTGGAAGAAAATTATATGAATTATTATTCATTAAATGAACTACTTATTTTGCTTAATACGTAAAACTCAATACTCTTCACTTATTTAGTTGAAATGCAAGAGTTATCCGCAAAGTACCTTTTTAGTGGCCACTCAAAATTACATTTTATGAAAATAACCAAATCTGTGCAACCAATAAAGGGTAATTTCGATAATAACTTTAAATATTTTTGAGCGGCACAAGGAAATCGATAGATAATAGCGTACCTATTTTAATGTGTATGTGTAAGTAGTTGAAGCTCTTTCTTTCTCGAAGCTTCAAAAGTGCTTACTGTGCATTCTTTTTTTGCCTTTTTTATTATAGTTTCAGTCTCAAAAAAAGTTTGAAGTAAAACATATTCTGATCGATTTTTGGCCTCTATTCAAGTGGTGATAATATTATCAATATTAGAGACTAGTCCAAATTTGTCGCGGATAGTACTAGTTGTGCTCTAGACACATTTCTCTCTAGTTTCTGGCTTTCCTTTAGGTCTTTTTCTGCTGCACACATACACACCTACATATGCATTTGGAATCGCACGAAATTATCATTACACCTCAACCTCCGGCGGCCATCGCCTGCGTTTTCCACATCACCCCACTGCGTGTGCGTTTTTATTTATTCGAACAACTTAATTTTAGCACATTGGAAACATCAATATGAGTCGCTATATTTCTTTTTACTTAAAATGATTTCTCTTGTTCGTACGGAATTCAGTTAGAAGTTATTTATAATTTTGCTCACCGAAACACCAGCTAACTGAAAAAATCTGTTCATTATCAAAATCCTGGCATTGCGGGTGTGGATAGGAAATGTAAATAATACAAATTTATATACGCTGGTGCTGGCCTAATCGGGCCCTGCTAAAATATATAAATATGTGTATTTGTCATAAAACAAGCACAAAAAATAGATTCATACCAACACACAGTGGGCCGAAACTATGAGGCTTGTGTACAAAAGTCGTAGGATTATTATTATTAACGTTCGCTCTTTTTTTAATCTTGAAGTTGATTTTAGGAAATTCAAAATGGCCGATCTAATATGATCAAGTTGTGTATTTAGGGGGCATTGGGGATCGCTTACATTCTATATTAAGAATTCGCAAATAAAGAAGAAGAGATCGTTGGCTATGAAAATTAACTCGATTTTATAAAAATAAAAATGACGGTCCAGGCCTCAAAATTCGCGATCTTTTTGACAAGCGTTTTTTTGCAAACCCATTTTCTTCCATATAAAAATATCGTACACTCGTTTTTCTAAAAATTCTGAAAAAGTTTGAAAATTATGAAATTTTATAAAATTTGAAATTTTGCATTTTATGAATTTGTTGTGATATCAACACTGTTTTTTATGAAAGCACCATATTAAAGCAAGGATTTTTCAGCGCAGATGTAATCCTAATTTTTATATTAAATTCTATTTCTATTCTATTTTTCTCAGAAGTTTTACCGAAATAAAGTATACAAAAATCTAAATGCTCACTAAAGTTTAGATGTGAAAATTGCGCTATAAATGAACATTTGAATGACCGCTGAGCCACTGTGCATTGAAGTACTTTGTGGAGTTAAATATTTTTTTTTTCAAATTTCATTTTGCTACAATAATTATCCTTTGACTATCAGCCTTTTCTCGTAAATTTTTTCTTTCGCATGCTTTCGCATATTTTTTGTTCTTCTTTACAAGTTCCCCTCGAGATATTCTAGCGCGCTAAAATGCCAATACACTTTTTGTTGTGCGAATATTTTTAAACGATACTCGTAATGAGCCAAAAATAAAATCCTTGCCACATCCAAACCATCCATTCCGAGTTATTTGCTCAGCAGATCACTCGGCATTCACTTTCAGAAGCGAAGGCGGCATGCACACGAATACAATCTCAGGATGTTGAGGGGAACAAGGAACGATGCCAGTTCGATTGTACGAATCGTGTAGAGATGGATACATCTACCGCTACATCTGTTTCCAGCAGTGATACCATCAATTTAAGACCAAAGATATTTACATATATGTACATTTGCAAACATACATACACACATACATACATACATACATATGTACAATAAGTATTAATTGTAATTTCTTTAATTCGAAATTATGCTAAGAATACAATTTCTCTTCATTATTTCTCCCTATTGCCACCCCAAATGGACAATGCCAGACTTCATTGCGTTTTCAATTTAAAAATACAATATTTACCGATTTATTTTGAGAATTCAACGGCGTATACTACCTACTACACAATGCAAACTGCCGGCGAAAACGGCATCAGAATTTTTGTTGTCTGCAATAAATGGCAGAGTGAGTGCACGAACGGCGCGTTCAGCAAGCGGAATCGCAGGAAGCGAATTAGTTCGTTGTTCGTCAATAACAATATTACTTACATACATATGTACAAGTATGCACTTAGTATGTTGGAGGTGCCTGTCGGTATTTAATTGGTCAGATTCGAGTACTCTGATCCGGAGCCGCTGAGTGATGAGTGCGTCTTGCACGTGCAACTTGTGATTGGTGACGACCAGCGACGGCTGGCATAAAATTTGTGATCTTTGTGTCCTAGAGTTCGGCATTTTGTTAAAGAAAAATTTAGGAGTTGTGCTGTTAAATTGTATTGTATGAATTTTAAATAGATGCATCTTTTTATGACAACACATCTTTCACGCGCGCCACATTCAACACCATCGATTTTTAATTTTTCCGCTTCATTTCGCTTCTACATATTTAGATCTGTGCTACGATACGTTATAGTACTTTCAGTACGCGGCCTAAATATGAGTGAGTGTTCCAATAAAATTACAATACAAAATTACAATCCTACAAGTAAGAAAAAATTAAACGAAATAAATAAAAAATATTCTATTGTTACAGCACAAAAAACAAATCTAAAATGCAAAAAATAATTCAAAGAAAGGTTAAACCCCTTATATTCAGATTTTTTGCTGTAGCATCAGCTGTAAGCAATTAAGTCTTTTAATTCGTTTGTTTCGTGAAGTTTTCTTTTAAGCGGTGTCGTACCACTGGATAATAAAAACAGCCAGCGGCTACTGTACAGAGTGGTGAGATCACACTTTTTCTCTTTAATCAAATATTCACTTAGTGATTTCGAAAGTAGTGTCTTTAATTTACTTATACTTAAATAAAAATGCCTTCATTTATGGTGTGAACGGGCCTATCAAATATCTTTGAACCTTTCACTTCGTTCTCTTGTTTTCAATAAAGCCCTATTTTTTCAAAATGACTTGCGCTCTTGAACTAACTCAAAGATATTTCTATACAGTCAAGACACAGCTAGTAGAGGCGAATCCTTCGTAATACTCAGCTAAATAGTTGTTGTACTATTCATTCGAGAGCAGAAAGTGATCATTTTCCCATTTATTAGAAATTGAGCTCACAATAGATACTTCCCTCGGGGATGAATAATTATGCGCCTTATCTAAATCCTTGCATTACTGTTCGCAAAGCCGTTTATTCTAATCATATTTTGGTGGATTTTTCGTACATTTATTCCAAAATAATATTTATATTTATATTTGTATTTATATTAATTCAAAGGTAATAGTCTCTTTAACCTGTAAACGTTTTTTTTTTTTGCATTTAGTATTATTTAGTACAGTAATATTCCACCTTTAAAAGACCTTTCGTTAGTGCGTTCATGACTGACTTTTGTAGGCACAACCCTTCCGCCTTTGCAATTCTAAATCTTTTAGAAGAGTTTAGTAATTAAATGCTCTCAAAAAGTTGCACACATTTTGACAAAAACTAGCCTTTTCTTTGAGTTCGAAAGCTCGGGTCCTAAGGTGCCATGTATTCCACACGTCACGCAGGAAATTTTTTCCTTGAAATCTTCGCACCGATTGTCCACTAGTAGCTCATAATTTTTGTATACATTTGCCATTTCACCGCAAACGATATAATTAGAAAAAATAAGTATGTTTATTATTCGAATAGAGACAGGCAGACAGACATTGAATTGGTTTGGTTTGGTTGGTACATATCTGTCTAAAGGTGGTTTTAGACGCGATCTGGTTGGTATTTATTTTGGGGTTACCTCTAAAATTAAAACTGAAATGGCTGCTATGCGATCACAACAAACGGATGGTATTTGTTGTTGGCTGGCAACAATAATACAGCGCGGCAATAAATAGAAGTCGAAGAAGAGGAAGAAGGCAGAACCTCTACAGTATCACCACCAGCGCCATCAGCTGTAGGAACAGCCAGAAGAGGATCGGCAGCACCACAAGCACCAACGGCACCAACAGCAGCAGCCACCACAGGCATCAGGCAACACTCTGTGGCAACCATCAGTAGCATTGCAAGACGGAGGCACGATCGACGGGCGGATCGCTGTGAGTTGGCGAAGATCGTGAGCGCGAGTGAAATTTCTTTTTTTAAAATAGCTTATTCGAAAAAACGGTTTATTTATAATTTTTCACTTGATTTCCGACGATATGCGATTTTCCCTGCTCAGTGCTCGGTGGAAAAATGTTTTCGAAACAATGATTTTTCAATATTACTGCGTGATTTCTTAAAAATAACCGCTAAATTTATTTTGGATCGATGTAGCTACCTAAGTTCCCCATTTGCTTCGCTGCGTTCAGTTGTGGATACAGGAGTGAGTGTTTGAGTGTTGTCAAGATCGCAGATCGCGCTGGAAAAAATAATCGCAAAAAGAATTGTGAAAATTACAAAACAGCTCTTTGGGCTATGTGAGTGATGTGTAGTGAACGTCACTGAAAATGAAAAAGTTAAGAAATGTAATTGTTTATTTATGTGAATTTAAAAATACCAATGAAGGACATGTGTTTCCGTTGACGTCCGGCTGAGTTCGCAAGCATAGCGCAGTGCGTGAGAGTGTCGTCAGCTGATGCAGCAGGTTACTCGATTTTGTCTCACAGAGTTAGAGAGTTTGCAAACGATAAAAGTTGTTATCAGTGAAAGTGCATAAGAGCACCCTTGGCCTTTTTCGCTCCATCTGTTATTTTTATTTCTTTGGCTTAGTTGAGAATGTCAACAAATAAATGTGCGAAAAGAGGTGGTGCCGACACAGTGATAAACTACCAGTGTACACATATGCGCGGTGCGTGCAAGTGTGGGAGCGTCGAAAATAAATTCAAACGTGCAGAAAAGAGAGGAGAGCGAGAGAGTGAGAATGGAATATGGCGCGCTTTCGTAAAAATTCAAAAATAAGAATGTCCTACTCATTCAAACAAAAAAGAAAATTCTTGGAAAATTTCCCATACAAAGCGACATCTGCTGTTGAAAACGATTGCTTGCAAGATCGCCTGCTGGTATTGAAAATCTTTACGCAACTACGGTGTGATTCCTTTGCGTCAGATGGCGTTTTTGTGTTGAATTGAAAATAAGTTTCCCTGTTGGGCAGTCAGATGGCGCGAAGAGCGGGAAAATAAAAAAATTAAATATATAAAACTTATGCTGAATAAAATTCAAAATGAAAATGAAGTTCGAAGAGGTGTACGATATTTAATAAATAAATGTTTACCAGTAAATGACCAAAAATCTGGCAATGAATTTGAACTTAAAGGAGGTGCTTGAGTGGTGAGTAATCAAATGCATCGCGCAATTTTACTACATAGAAAGAGCTCTGAAACAGTTTTTTTATTTATGTTTAAATCTGGTTTATCTTCATATAAGGTGACGCAAAATTAATAATCAAATATGTGTTTTGAATAACTGTTTTATGAATCATTTAAAAATGATTTTAAGTGATAGAAAATATTATTTTGACTTTTACGCGAACCATTGCTTGTCTGTTTGTATACTGCAGCTGTCTACTTCATAAGTGTCAATATGACTGGCGTACGACGCCATTTGCGAATGTTATAAATCTTCCGATAGGGTGATTAATTTTGCGCCATCTTCTATTTGTCAATTTGATTTATAGCTTTTCGGGTCCAGTGCTGCTTAAAATTTGTTTCTGCCTAATTACTTCCAAAATTTGAGAGATATTAGTTGAGATATGCTCTTATGTAAATATGTATGTATGTACGTCTAAATACGAGATTATTGTGTCATCTCAAGAGTTGCGAAGAAAGCGCAGCGATTGAATTATGGATGGACAATATTTTGAATATTAAATTTGTAACCATTTTACGTCAATAAAGTTTCAAATTTCGAAAAAAAACCGCACGAACTTATTCATAGTCCTATTATATATATACGTACGCCTTCCTCTACTGGCTCTGAGTGTTGTCAAGTTTTGATAATAATAAGGGAACTATTCCTCATGACTTCATACAACAACAATTTGACAGAACTTGAAACAAATTTCCCCTGCCCCAGTATGATTACTAATTTTTTTCTTGTGCCGCCCCTCAACTACAACATTTTTTGGTCTATTGCCAAAAATTTAAATTGACTACATATATTGTGTACAAAAACAATTAAGATCGAATGACTCAAGCAGTGACAGCAAACGTTGCTGAGTAAGTGGACCGCCACTCAGTTCGAGATGATCGGCAGAATCGCGTTGCGTAAATCTTGTTGTTTTCCTGAATGCTTGAAGAGCACTGAATCATGGGTTGAGAATCATGTGTGGCTCGTCTGAGGCAGGAAACTTAAAAGAATATCGAAACAATTCACGTAAATGTCACACAAAAAATTTACATCAACAATTTTAAAATTTTTCAAAACTTGAGAATATATAAAATTCATTTGGAAAGAGGTCATTGCGGCTGTTGCAAAATATCGAAGGCTGCAAACAGAAATCGGAAATGGAAGAAAGTGCCAATGTGAAAAATTAAAAAAAATTAGACACCTTATGATTTGAGAAACAAAAAAATGGCATACGTAATTATTTCTTAACTTCGTCTAGTTTAGACACAAACACACACATGTACATACATACTCGTATGTGTATATTTGTAAGTTTGCATGCAGCAAATGTAAGCATCAAAATTGTTCTTAGTTAATGAGACAGCAGCCATCTCATGATTGACTGTGTGAATGGATGATTGATGCCCTGATTGATTGTCTGTCAAAACAGTCCATTTCATTTCCAAGGCATCTTAATAAGGCGGGGGCATAAAACCATTTGATTTGTTTCATTTCTAGGCTGTTAAGATTTTGGAGATGACACATAAACACATACATATGTAGATCATTTTGACATGGACAATGCCACATTGATACCCTGGAGCTTCCATCCTTGAAAGGTGTTTAGGACAAGTTTTCGTCTAATTTGTGGTATGTGGTGTTTGTATGTATCTGTATATGTATTTGTATATATATCTGTATCTGTAAAAATGCCAAACGCGAACAATTTTGTACTGCCAAAAACCTCTAAGAAAATTCGAATACTTTTATACGCCATATGCGTCGCTTTGGTCGTTGGAAAGAAATGCCAAATTTCGTTTACATTTATGGCACTCCGGAATTTGGTTAACATTTTTTTGAAAAATTAAAAGCTGTGCGTTCCAAAAAAATTACATGCCCATTGTTCTTAAGAAGCATCGTTGAGAAAATGACTGCGTTGCCAAGATGAGTGCTTTTTCTAAGAGCCTTACATCGCATCAAGTCTTTTCTTTTATTAACGGATTTCAATTCTTAGCCTCCCTATTTAGAATCACTCCACACAAGGTATATGTGCGAGTCAAAACGTGATGAATAATTATTTGAAATTTTTAATTTCGATAATACCATAACCAACCACAAAATGAAGCTTTAACACCGATAACAATGTCAGCTTTGAAATCGAACGGAGAATCAATCTTGCCAGCAAGCGCTACTTTGTATTAAGTAGGAAATAGACTAGTGAAACCCTCTGTCGACGAACAAAACTAGCACTCAACAAGGCTTTCATCAAGCCGGTTCCAACGTATGGTGCAGAAGCTTGGACGATGACAACATCCTAAGAGGCGTCCCATGGAGAGTTTGAGAGAAAGATTTTTCGGAGAATTTTTAGACCTTTTCACGTAAGCGACAGCGAGCATTTCACGTGAGCTTTAGGACAACATAGATATAGCGCAGCAAATAAAGATCGAGCGGCTTCATTGGTTGGGTCATATCGTCCGAGTGGATCCAAATGCTCCGTCTCTGAAAGCATTTAATGCGGTACCGGCTAGTGCTAGCAGAGAAAGAGAAAGGCCTCCTCTGTGGTAGCAAGATCGGATGGTGAAGGTCTTGGCTTCATTTGGTGTGTCCACCTGGCGCCGGTTAGCACGAGAAAGAAACGACTGGTTAAACTCGAGCAAAATCACTTAAGCGGTTATTGCGCCAATTAAAAGGAAGAAAAACCACAAAATTAGTTTGTTCATATTAATTGCAATCAGCAATCATTTCTCAACTGTTCCAGCACACTTGTGTTTCCGCTATCATTGACTGATCTTAAAAAAAAGTGAAGCCATGACATTTACTGCCAAAAAGTCGCTAAAAAATTAAAAGAGCGAAAGAAATAGATATTGAAGGTATTGTAGTTTTTCAATACATGTCTGACATATTTTTTTCCAATTTTTTTGAAAACAACTTAGGCCGGGGCGTGAACACTTGGTAAATCATAAAATGTCTCGACTGAATTTTGCAAGTCCATTGAGTGCCTTTTTTGGATAGGTGTACTCTTAGACAATACTAACAAAGTTTCGGCTGATTTCCTTTGTCGCATAGTGTTATAGGCGCTTGACAACTGCAACGGGGCCATGAGCTAGTTACAGGAAAAATTTATAAGACTGCACTTCCGCAACCACTTACGTCTTCAGAAGGAATCAACTACTAAATAAATAAATATGTATCGGGTGCCGTCACAAATAAAAGGAGGAGCACGGCCAAATGCTCTAAAAAGGGTGTAGGCGCCTATTAAATATATATATATATATATATATTATATTCAGCATATGTCCGCCGCAGCTATGAGTTACATGGGCCATTCGATCAGTACAATAAATCGATTGTTTAGTGCAAGTTTCGCCAAGTCTTTGATGCCTAGCGGATTAATTTTTAGAAACAAATATTCAGTCAGCATATATCTCGGCAGCTCCTTCCTCATTCAAGGGCAGATGATGCCGCCAGCGTGTAAACCGCACGTAAAATGAGGAGCTGTATGAACTTCGCAAACAGATTTTTTTCAAAGTAAATTTCCACAATTTGGAAGAGTTAAACGAAGCATGATGACTTGCCAAACCTTACTGAACAGAAAGGCCAACATAGTTTGCTATTCTCAGCTGTCAAACTATAGTTATCGATATCGATAGTTCTCATGCAGCTAAAAAAACACCCGATATAAGCAATTGAAAAGACACGTAGTGTGCATGTGTATACTCTACATACCCGCATTCAAAATTATTCACTTATAGATTCCAAGCAACAGAAAAACCAGCAGCTCAAATTGCCCAGCAGTCAAAACAAATATTCGAATGTAAACACTGAAAATGTGAAGGAAAAGCGCAACTAAAGATGTATTAAAAGATTTCCGGTGCTTGGCTTACGACCCTCGATGCAATACAGTCGAGTACACACATACATATGCACCTGCGTATAGTAAGTAGACGCATGTCAAGCTGATGACTGAGTTTTATGTGGCTTTGTGATTTGAGACAAGGGTGTTAACTAATGCGCCTTCCTTAGCTAATGCAGTTGATTTGGTGAATGAGTGCAATATTGTGAAGAGGATAGGAATAAAGCAGAGAATTTCTAATAATCCTTGTCATTCTATCCAAGTTCGCCTACGCTCGTCTGTCACCCACCAAACTAGTAGAAAATCTGCCATAGTTTCGAAGTGAGGGAAGCTGTGTGGGCCTTTAAATGGACACATACAGTGACACAAATATTCGTGCACGATTGCATATGTCATGTCGCGCTTTTTAATAAAGTCATTAATTTTCACATTCGGTTGCTTGTGAAACTTTTTGCTGCATCAGCCACTTTAACAAATTGCAAAAAAAAAACAACAAATTATTATTTAAAATATGTCTGAAAAGTGTTATTTGCCCATCCGTGAAAATGCCTGCCGACGAAATGTGTTGGCTGCGTTCCGCTAAAACGGAAAATCGTAAACGAACTGCCACAACTATTGCCAAACTGACAAGAAGAGGCAGGCAAAGTGAGAATGCAGATCGTTGACATTTTGAAATTGTATCAGTGTGCGTTCGTTGATTTGGGAGGTTGGGGAGTGGTATTGCTACTGCCTGGCATACTCAGGAATGAACCGGGGCTAAATTTTAGGTATATTCGCGGAGGTATCCGTTAGCTCTCTAGAAGTTGGTCTGTCGCCTCGTTTTGCGGCTGACGGTGTGATGCAGTTAGGTATATTTTATTGTGGCTTCTGTTTCACATTGTTTCGCTTGTTGCTTTGTTTTTATATTTTTGTCGCTTTCGCTTTGGGTTGCTGCTAAAAAATTTTTAAGAATTTCGAGTTTCTTTGATTGGACGCGTGCCAGTGAAGATCTGAAACGCGCAGAAAGGCAAATTCTTCAAAACTTTTATTTTGTGCTTGACTTTTGTTTTCCACAAACAAATTCTAGCGTTAAATGAAGAAAAATTAAAAAGAATGTAGAACGAAAATACGAAATAAAAATATTGAAAAATTCGCTTGTTGCATTCGCTAAGCTTTTAGGCCCGATGTGCCAACACACGCGTTTGTAAATACTTGCACATAGAGTCCGACCGATTCCCAATTTTTGGGAATATAAATTCATTTATGAACAATTGTTTTTCATAAACCAAAAAACGTAAACAAATAAGCAAATAACGATGTAAAATAAATAAACGTTCAAAATTCTATTCACTTATTTATGTACGTACTTAGATCTGTGTTAAAAAATAATATATATGGGAATTTATATATTTTTAATAAAATTTGTTAACAAACAGCAACGGTAAATTCCAGAATACTGCTGTTACTGTAACGTACACAAAAAGTCAGTTATTAGGCAAACACGAAGGTGTGTGTCACTATTCAGTGTTAACGGGGGAGTTGTCTTAGCTATTTAAGGGGACAAATACCTGTAAAATATAGAAAAAAAAAATTGTTTTCATAAAATATTAATATAATCATTTAAGAATATGTCAAACAATTTTTAGAATAAAAATTTAGGTATTTCTTATATTATAGATCGTCAACCGTGTCGACTCTATTCTTTGAGTACGAGCGCTGGAGAGGTATAATTACTTTGCCGACTTTAGACGCGTTTTTCCCAAAACTATATTTTTCGAATTGTTGAATTATTGACCGATCTCCCTGAAATTTCGCACACATCTTTTTTATGATATTACTTTCGATGTCAATTTACAAGTTTTTCAAAATTTTTCGAAAAAATAAATTTTCCGAAGCAAAAATAGTAGAAATAGAATAGAAATTCGCCCAAAATTATTTTTTTTTTAGCATTTTATTCCGCGAATTTTTTTCGTTTTTCCATATTTTTAATTCATATAGAAATTATGACATTAATAAACAAAAACAATTTTGGTTTTTTATATTGAGGCCACTGACGCCGATGCCACAAAGCCCGCCGATTGAGAAGCCCCGCTGCGACCTTCCTGGAAGAATTTAATGTATAAATAAACTGTATGCCAGTTTTGAAAAAATATATTGACTTCTTCATTTTAAATAATTTTAATGAAAATCAAGGAAAATATGGCCGCTACAGGTATCTGCCCCCTTAAAGGCATCATTATTTAGGCGGCTATCGCAGCCGAATGGGTTAGTGCGTGACCACCGTTCGGTAATGTCCAGGTTTGAAACCTCGGGCAGGAGAGAACAAATAATGGAAACAATTTTTTCTCGTAGCGGTCGCCTTCCTTCAGGAGGAGGAGCTCGGCTAAACACCCATTAAAAGGTGTAAATGCCAATTATATATATATATATATATATTGTTTAAGTCATTTCTGATTACATATTTTGGTTAGATGACTTGATGACCTAAACTTAACCGTTTTCGAGATATAGTAGTATTTTTAAAGATTATTGAAAAACAAAAATTGTTGTTTGCTTGTACGCTGACTTTTTTTTATTTGTTAGCTAAAGAGCCCGATTATTTTTCGGACATACATACCGCCAATTAATAAAATTCATCAATAAAATTTGAACCACGATTTTCACTAATTGTTCCGCACTTCACATTATTAAAAACATTTTGTATGTAAATAGTTTTGCAAGTTACACAAATGCCTTTTTAGCTATCCGATAAGGTGTAATATTCTAAGAATAAAGAAAGAATGCGAAAAAGGTACAAGCCCGATGCCGTAGTCGAAGTCGAAGCCTATTGAATTTTGATAAAACAAAGTGCAAGTTCGGAGTATCTCAAAAATCACATTGATTTTCAACAATTTTCCAAAGGTTCCCCAAAAATACGAATATCATCTTCACCGCGTTTGGGTGATGATCAGCATCATCTTATTCGAGGTGAAAGTTGACTAAGGACAGCGTTCCCACATAAACCTGCCTCTCAACCTGACGTTCGTTTTTTTTTCAAACGCCATTTCCTGACTTAAATAAAGAAATTTTGAAATTAATAGTTTTTTTTCGTTTGAAAATTATTAATTTTCGAATTACTGATGAACTTTCGACCCTCAATTTCACTCTCCTCCTACGCTCAAATATATGCACCGTTTTCAGATACGGTCCCTATGAGGCACCTTTTCATCCTGAAGGTTGTGGCGTTCTACGACCTGTAAAAGATATCTTCTCTCTCTACCTCTTTATAGCACTTCCCGTGTGACAGAATTGAATGAAATTTAAGATTTCCATGAAAATGAATCGCGCAAAAGTAATTTAACAAAAATGATACCATGATAAAAAATAAGGTATTTTCACTTTGAAATCAAAATAATTATTGCTGAGGAAATCCGGCCGATCCGAAGCGACCATCCACTTGACTCGCATAAGTGGTAACGCCGGGGGTAGAAAAAACTTCAAGCCAGTTACTTCGCAGTTGCTTCTTGAACTTTTTCAATCTATAAATATGAATCTCATCTTACTAATAAAGATAAAAGTAAATACATTTTTTTGCGCATCTAACAATGCAATATTTCAATTGCTTCCGGTTATATTTAATTTTAGAATAAAGTTTATCTCGCAGATGTTGAACTATTTAAAAAAAAAATTTTGAAATAATTGGGTTTGGAAAAAACAAATCATTTTTCTTACTTTTCCCAAAGAATGTGGAAGTTTATGTCGAATGGGGCAATGGCGTCCAAGAGTGTTTTCATGGTTTTGCCTTTGAGTTTCAAAATATATACGTATCTTCTTTTGCTATTTTTATTTATTTATTGCGAATCAGACATTTATTTCAATTCAAATAAGCCACTCTATGACTCAAATCAGGTGACCTCAGTCGCAAAAATAATTAGCAATCAGTTGATATACACACTCGAGTATTAAACTTGTAGACTTGGAACATGGATTGGGGTGCCGAATACGAAAGCCCCTTCAGATTTAGTTTCGTGCGCACTCTTCTAATGCTTAGATTGCCATGAGCGAGGTGCGAGGCAGTATTTTCAAGATGCTCTCTGGGGATATTAAATATTTAATGCTTTTATATCGCATTTTTTCCATTAGTTTGCCTTGTCTTTTTCCGCCTTTTCTCCACTTGCGGATAAACTCTTTGATATTATTATTTTTTTCAAATAAAATGATGGGCTCCGAAATATGCATACATACATAGGTGAGGTCTCCACTGAGATCGATCACAACTCACGAACATTACGGCGAATTTGTGCTGCTAATAAAATAAAACATCCCTGTAAAGCTCTTAAACTTTACGATAATATCACGCAAATGTGACTACTCACACACTATTATACATATTAATATGGATGTAGGAACCCAGTAGGGAAAATATGAATAAGTGGAACAAATTTCTGGTTCAAGACTGACGGGTATGACTTTAGATTCCGATAGTGTCGAAGGCGAAAAGTAAACATAAATAATCGCACATCGAGTGGTAGGTGTGGTCCTGTGCCGGAGTGAAATACACTTGGTAGAGAAATTCATTTATATAAAGCAAAGGTCGATTCTATCGCTTTGAGTTTAGTTCAATTCAAGGTGACATTCACTTTTTATTTTGGCAAGAGCTTTACGAAGCTCTTATGGTCCACGGAGCGTCGCATTGAAGGCTGGCTGTTATGTAGTCAATGACCAGGTTGAATAGAAGAGGGCTCAATGCGGAACCTTCGCGTACCGCCACTTTTACGGCAAACTCATCGCTTTCGCCAGCTATTTCTCAAACTTTTGTGGTTATATTGTCATACATGCCCTGTATTGTTTTGACTTTTTGTTTGCGCTTTTTCCAGATTAATAAAAATAAAATTTGTCTTATTTTCTCTGTTTTTTACCATTAGTATTCTTATTGTCTGGATATCATCTGCTGCAGATTTACCTGCAATGAAGTCAGTTCTTACTGATCTGTTTTAACTAAAGTAGCCTATTATTATTCCCCGCTCCCAAATCTTGAAAGAATGACATATCAACTTGATTGCTCTGAAGTTACCCAGTCTCCCACGTCGC
This sequence comes from Anastrepha ludens, assembly GCF_028408465.1. Taxonomy (NCBI): domain Eukaryota; kingdom Metazoa; phylum Arthropoda; class Insecta; order Diptera; family Tephritidae; genus Anastrepha; species Anastrepha ludens. Next base: position 1,680,349 of record NC_071502.1, read on the forward strand.
CTTTGTTCCTATAAAATGGGCCGATGTAGCTTTTGCGCCAGCTGTTTTGGATTGTCCCGTATGGTATGTAATTTAATAAGGATTTTAAGAAGCTGATGTCATACCCCGGCTGGTATGTTATCTGGCCCTCTTGAATTGCCATTTTTTTTATCTATCCCTTCTGAGATTCAAGTATATGAACTATGAAAATAAGTGCAACGAGGACAACAAAGGGAGGCATTTCGAATGTTCGTAAGGGTTCTAGTGGGGGGCAATTGAGACCCTCTGACTCCTAATATAAAATTGAGATGGAACTCCAATTATTTCTGATTTTAAGTTAGAGGCGCAGGTTCGATGCTAAATTTCTTTCCTTCAGGGAACATTTAAATGTGTGTCTGTATGTATATTTGGGAATTGATGCTGCCTTTGAGTGGCCGACTTCGCGTAGGCGTCCACAGACAGCCAACTTTGTTGCAAAGCAACCAAAGCACCAAGGCAATGAGGTGGAGATAAGAACAAAAACAAACTTAGCCAAATACCCATAGAAAATGACAAGAAATTAAGTGAAATTTATTGACGACAACTGTCGACCATAATCATCTAAGTTGTGTTTTTGGCGTTGTTGTTGCCACTTCGGCGTTCGTTGATGTTTCTTTAGACAAGACACAACCCAACAACCGAACTGGCGCTGAAAAAGCAAAAGAAAAAGCGGAAAAATTCAAAACAAATACCAACAAAATGTTGCATTTAGTCTGTTTCCCTGTCATCAGCCACCTTCAGTTCTGAGCTGGAAAACAAATTGTTCGTGTGTGTCATTCACACATTCATGTACATGTATGCACGCAACTAGACCCATCTATGTATATGTATGTATGTATGTATGCATTCATATGTATGATTACGCACCTACACGTTTGTACTGTCGTCCGATCGGTGTGGGAGGTTGCTACTGGATTCTAACACCATGGTAACTCCTGGTAAGTATACATCTTCTTCCTCCCATCCCCTTCACCTTCTTCCACTAGGAGCTCAGTGGCTGTCTGAGTGCCGTCACTCTGCTAATGTGATGGTGCCAGTGTGTGCGTGAAGCATGTAATTTGCCACCCACCCAAGTGTCAGTATGTGGCAACAATGCAGATGAAGGAAAAATCGGAGGTGCATACGACGTAGTTGGTAGCTGGACTGAAGGTGTTTTGTTGCTTGTTGCAGCGTTGTGTTGGTGATAGTGCGGGTGCGCTTTGTAAACTGTTGCATGCAGACTGATGCGGGAGCAATAATGCAGTGATGCCAGCGCATCTCTGTATTCTAAAGCATCCGATTGTTCATAAACTGATTTGTACGAGGGTTGCCTTTTATATTATGCGACCAATAATGAAAACACAAAAAAATATGAATGAAAATGGTTTTATTTTTTTTTTCAAAATATTCTTCTTGGAAGTCAATACTCTTCTGTATTCGCTTGAACCTATTTTCAAAGCACGTTTACACTCAGTAGAGGATACCTCCAAAGCGAGCTGTTTGAAGGCTTTAACAGGTCCCTTAGGTGTTCAAAAACATTGACCGCGCATTTTATTTTTGATGTTTGGGATAAAAAAAATTCGTCAGTAGTCAAGTCAGAGTTTTAAGGCGGATAATCCATTAATCGGATCTTCTGATGGCTCAATAATTCCTCAATTCTCCGAAAGCTTCTGACATACAAATAGTTGTGTACCACTCAGAATAGACCTTTTGGCCAGTTGCGCCATGACTAAGCAACCAACTACTTTAAGGTGCTTCTTCTGCGAACAACTTTTGTTGGATTAACCTCGTCAACTGTTACGATGTCATAGACGAGCTTTGGACCACCGCGGTTGAATTTCTTCAACATTTCTTTGCAGCAATCGACGAGAGTCCTTTTTTGGGCAATTGTCAATTTGTTCGGTTACCAAAGAGAACAAATCTTCTTGACAAACAAATATTCATGCAATATTGCATGGAGCTCGTTGTGTTAGCCTTTTTTAGTTTTCCAGTGTGGGGTTTCCAGTGTGGCCAAAGTCAAAGTAACTTGATCAATGCACTTCAGTCTCGATAATCCATGTCGAAAATCGTATTAAATCATCGAAAGTAAATTTTCAATATAAATTCCATCGTTTGGGCGAGATGAATTTTTCAACTCACTAAAAAAGGAGCCAACAAAGTTCTTAAGTGAAAATGTTATATGAAAATTTATTAAGAAATACCAAACTTTTCGATAAAAATATCGAATTACAGCTCATCATACATAGCAAAGGCGCAAAATATAAGACAACCCTCGTAGGTGTACAAAATTCATGTTTAGCAATGCTCTTTCCGATACAGTTATATGTACATATGTATGTATGGATGGTAGGTATAAACTTAAATATAAAAATATGAATACCTATATACATACACAAATACATATAACATGTGTACATATATCATTACTGTAGCCTGTACCGTATTCAAAGTGCCTCATATGAGTGTGTTTGCTAGTGTAGCTGATTCATTTGTTGTTTTGTTGTCAAAGCGTCCCTGAAAGGGCCATAAATGCCGCTAGTCCCTTTGGTAACACAGATACTCCTCTCGCCGCTGGTCTTGAAATCTAATTTTTTCTTTTGAGAACGTCCAAAGAATTCTTCACGTTTTGTTATTTTGGAAAGATATGTATATATATATATGTATATATACAGTGAACCAACGGTTAATAAAAACAAATCGTTCCAGAATCTTGTTCTTTATGAGAAACAATTAATCTCCTATAAAGTGGTATACAATAAAATCATGCGTTTCAGGTCGAAAAAGTACACATTAAAACATTTCAATTGATGTTATTTCAAATGAATGTTATTGAAAGTTATGTAACAATGAATGTAGGAGGGAATGAGAGAATCTGCAATGAAATAAATAAAAAAAAAGTTTTATATTACTAACATACATATCTACCTTTTTTTAACAAAAAGCATAGAAAATTTGTATTATAAAGTTGTTTTTTTCTGTCAAAAATACGAGTCCATAAGCTCTTCGGTGTTAAGCTCCTCACTGTGCTCTGCCACAAGCTCATCCATATCATTGTTATCCGCCTCTAACCCCTTTGGAACTTTGTTTTTTCGTTGGTCGTTATACGAAACTTCTTTCATTAAGCGAGACATTAATTTTTTTTTAAATTTAGTTCGTTATGGGAAATGTTTCTTAACCGTGAGTAAATTTTATGCACATAAACTCAAAAAATGGGTGGATTAGAAATAGATATGCATTTGCAAAATCGAGTTTTTATTATTTTTTGTATTAAAAAATGGATTCAAAGGTGCGAAAATCTTAGAAATATTGTGAAGCTGTTTCGGTAATGATACTGTAAAGAATCAGCTGCTTGCGGGTGGCATGAAAGCTTCAGAAGAGACCGTGAGTCCATCGAGGATAAACATCAATAAAGTGAAAGAAAAGTTAATCAATAACCGCAAATTAATTATCAGAGAGCTGGCAGAGCTGGATTATGAATCAATTCAGGTGATTGTAGTTAATGATTTGTGCTTGCGCCGTGTTGCTACAGAGTTGGTTTCAAAGGAGCTGAATATCATGCAAAAAAGGGGCCGCGTTGATATCACCAAAGATTTTCAAAGACAAACGTCTTTCTCATTACTGGATATGAGACGTGGGTTTATGAGTACGACACGGAATCCAGACATCAGGCGAGTGAAGATCTCCGAATGAATTAAGGTCGAAAAACCACGTTGTTTTCAGTCAACAAAGAAAGTGATGCTCACGGTTTTTGTGGATTACAGCGGTATTGAACACCACGAATTTTTGCCAGAAGATCAGAGAGTTATTAAAGACTATTACTACGGCGTTATGGGACGGCTCATCGTTTACGTGAAGCAATCCGCCAAAAAAGAAAAAAATGGTGGAAAAACAACTCGTGCATTTTGCACCATGGTAACTCAGCGTCGCACAGTGCCATCGAATGCCATCCAACAGCCATCGAATTCACCTGATACGGCCCGAGTCAACAAACCACTACGGCAAATGTGTATTAACAGCCGAAAGGAAGTAATGGAAAAATGGAACATGTCTCTAATGGCTATACTGAAAATAAAGTTCCAGAAATGTTTCGAGAGCTGGATCGAACGCTGGCATAAGTGAGTTGCAGTTGATGGGGAGTATCTTGAAGGCAATAATATCGTTTTTGAGGAATAAACTGGTATTCTGAATTTTCTGAATATACGAGTATTCCGTGAATCAAAGTGGTGTTTCGAGTCGAGTTGCTTCGATAACAAATATCATACGATTTAATTTGAATTTATGAATTTAATTTTAAAACTTTGTAGTTTTTATAATTCCACAAAATTTCACACAAATTTCATGTTTTTTATCAGAATTAAAAAAAACAAAACAATATTTTGTAATTTATTGAACCACTCATAAACGCATGATTTACCTATCGAGCATTCTCGCTGTAAGCTTCCACAAGATAGTGATGCCCACAAATCGTAGTTCGAGGGAACAAAATTCGACAGAAATTACGAAGGAAAAATTAGCTAATTTGATAAGTGTCGGATGTTGTGAACAGTGAATGTTGTTGGCAAAAGTTTAAATTAAGAATTGACGCGATCAAAGCAGTTTGAAATTTCATCTATTTGTATCAAGTTGGAGGACGTTGTAACGCTGTCTATGTGTGAGTTCCCGCTTCATACGGCTGGTATGCCGGGAAAGCAAGTTGTACAACAGAAGATCAATCAATCCGAATCGGTGATACAGGTGTTTACGAATATTCATTGTGATTTGGTTCTGGACTCATAAACATAGACACATGATTCCGTAAACTTCGACACTTATATCACTTCTTTGAAATTAAAAAAAAAACTCTAAAAATTACGATTCGAAAATTCGATTTTTATTAAATTCACATAAAAATGCAACCCTGAGTTGGAGCTCGAGATGTTTATGCTATGATGCCATGCCATGTGGCGTATGCTAGGTAGCCCCAGCAGTATTCCAAAGACTCGTTGGCGCCGCTTATACTTTTCCTTAGCATTTAATTACTATTTTTTACCTCGCTTTCTTCCATTTCTAGAAATGGTAGTTCACGTATTATAATAATTATTTTTAAATTGATTATCGTAAAACTTTAGTAAACTTTGCCTTTGTATTTTTTAAGCAGACATTCGGATATAAGTAACTTAAATTCAGGTTTCTTATATTTCATTGTCCTTGAAATTATTTTGTCTGTTTTTATACTTGCAGTTGTTTCTTGCAACACAGGAACCTCATGTGGAAGTCGCGTCGTCGGCGTCGGGTCCATTGATTGCCATATACAGAGTTGTTGTTATTATCAACGTTTTAGTCATTCACTAGTTCATCGCTCTTTGAGCGAACGCTTCGAAAAAGATAAATAAATTGTTGCCATAAATTGAAATTGTGATCGCGGCGCGCTAAGCTAATTCTTGTCCTGAGAAAAGTGGATACATTGAAAATAAACCGCAATACCCGATAACCACATAGCACTAGCGGCTGTTCCCAGTTTTTGTTGGATGCAATTAATTTTTAGAAATACTCTACGTACAACAGTTTAGCCGAGGAAGGAAGGTAAGTGGAAAAGAAAGACATTCAATTAGCCATCCCACATTGAAATAGTTGGTGGAGTACATGCCGGATATAATCAATAAAGTTTTTTTAAAGGAAATCATATTGATTATTACGAGACCAACAAAGTGCATTCGGCGCGTTGGAAGGCTTTGAAGCTTGCGAATGTACAATTTTCTCTTTCCCATTAATAGATGATGGTCGCTGGCACAATCAGCTGCTTTCTGTTTCGTACGTCTAGAAGGAAACCTCTCCAAGTGCGACTAATTGCAAAATAGTCAATCTGATTTTCGGTAACATGATCGGGCGAGGTCCAAGTTATTTTGTGTACATGCGAAAATAATGTACAACCAATAACAAGGGTATTTCGCTTTTGTAAGGGGGTGCCAGAAGTGAGCAAACCTTTAGAAACTGAATGAATTGTAAATATTTTTTTATTTTAATTGTATGCTGAGGTTTCAAAATATATTAACTTAAACGAATATGTGCCACTGTATTATAAATTATATCATCCCCAATTATCATCGAATTTTTAATGAAAAACAATAAAAGTCGTATTTAAAATATCTGCGTAATGAAGTTGTCGTGGTCCCGGCACAATTTCTCCCTATTGAAAAACTCTTTATAAAGTGTTACAAGTATACACGCACACATATATACATACATCTTGCCTTACCTATGCCAATTTTCTTGTGATATTGGAAATTCAATTTGGCATTAAGGCATATTAGTTTTCTTGGAAACTTTAGTAGTTAATCATTTAATAAAGTTCCCGTTCTAATGTACATTTACTCGTACATATATTCAATTCGATTATACAAATCTTTATGTTGTTTAATTAACGTCTAACGCCTGCCCATTTCCTGTCCTCTGCCTGGTTAGTTGTTTGTGGTTGGTTGAAAATTCAACTTGTTGGGGCGCAGTGGCTCTGCGTGATCTTTGCAGTTGCCAATATATAAACGTGCAACAGTTTTAGTTGGCTTGATTTATGTACAGTGGGCAAGTGAGTGATTTCACCGGCACGCTGTATAGAAAGGACAAGTTTCTGGGGAATTTCCACGGCTGTTCTGATTCGAGGCATACGAGTGCAGATCTGAATATCTCAGATATTTCGACACGGTCTAAGGGTGCGAGCAGAGTGAGCGCTGATGCCGAGCGGAGCCGAGCCGAGCTTATTGACGCTTATTTTCATGCGAGAAGAAAATTTGTATATAACACAGTGAATGCGAGAATCAGCGCTGAAATTCTGTTTATTCCATATGTTTTGCTCTTATGTCATTTAATTTTGTTGTTCATTTGTGTTTATAAAATTGCTGTACACGGTAATGGATTCATCTGATGACGAGTATTTTGCTTCTCCTAGTGTGATTAATGCAATTATTAACACAAAAGAGTTTGGAAAACATCCAATTACACTAAAAAGGAATGAATTTGGTGAATTTATATAATGATTTAAGAAAATATCCAGCTAAATTTCAACAATATACCCGAATGAAAATTGAAACATTTGATTACATTCTGGACAAGATAGGTGTGAAATTAAACAAAAACTGGACAAATTTTATTAAGGTGCCAGTAACTTCTTGCGAAAGATTAATAGTGACTCTGAGGTAATGTTTTTTTGGTCCCACAAAGCAGGCCGGGAAAAAATTTCACTTATTATTTGATCGATATCCATTTTTGTTTATTTTTAAACCATTAAAAAACACAACTGCACTCTAAAAAGTAAACATCAACAATGCAAAAAAGCGCACAAAACGCTTTGAAACTGTTTTCTCGCACTCATCGGCTTTGCTCTCTGCTCTTGTCGGCGTTCACTGTGTTATACACAAGCTTATTTGTATTGACTTGTATGCAATCAGTTTTATCGCACTGACAATCTTTATCGCACTGACAATCTCGGCTCAGCTTTCAGCGCTCACTCTGGTCGCACCCTAACAGAAACTACTTGTGCAGGTAAATCCGAGTCAAGTTAAGGGAGATAGAAAATTGCTTCTATCTGAATCTTTTGCCGGTCTTCGCTGGTGGCCTGCAAAGGTGCTACCAGTAAAACTGTTTAGTTCTCAATTTTTGCAATTCTAAATTACAAATCATAGACACCACATGTGGTTAATTCCAAAAGAATCTTGAACGCGGTAGAAGTTGTTAAAGTTGGTTTTTGCTCAAATTGAAGCTGGATGATGTTTTTTGATTAATAACAAATTACAAGCATAAAAGGCCTTCTGAGTACTAAAATTTGATCTGCTCGTTGGAGGTATCATAATGGTATCAAAACGGCGCTTCAGTGCTACTTGGGGGGGGTGCCAGTGTGATACTTAAAGCATTTTACCTACCCACTAAAATTTGACTCTTGCTTAGGAGAGGTGTACTTTTTAATATAAATTTTCTATTCATTAAATTCTTTTTATCCACTGTGTATTTTCGGTAACCTCGATTGGCAGCCGCTCTTGCGGCACACGCTCGGTTTTCAACAATCCATTGACGACAACGACGACGAGTGCTTCGATGTGAAGAATGTGCAATTGCAGCGTTGCCAACTGGCAACTGCCTCAACCCGCCACGCACGATATTTAAGAGACTTCTTAACGTACATATATGAATATGCATGAGTGTATGTACGGTATAAAATGTGTGTGTGTGTGTGTGTGCGTCTTCCCCTGTCATGATTTGCATGCAATTGAACTCAAGTAGCAGCAACGTCTTGCATTGGAATCCAAGTGATGTTGAGCTACTAAACAACAAACCAGCACAACCTATCTGCCGCCAAGCTCTGCCTGCGGAGCGATCACAATAGGCTGCGTATATCCTCTTGGCTGCTGTTTGCTGGGTGCTGGCTGTTGACTACTGACTGCTGCACTCGTTCGCTCGTCGCAATTAAGCATAAATACCGAAATCGGTGACACTCGGGTGACAGGTGCTGCCAAACTGCGTTAAATCAACAGTGGACGCGGCAATAACAACTGCACACAAATTCACATTATAGCACAGCCACATTAAGCATCATTTACAGCAACAACAACACACTTACGAACAACTTACATATGTCATTTTGCCGCCGTCGTTGTTGTTGCACTCGGTTGCATTCGTAAATGCAACGCGTTGAGTTCCGCTGAAAAAACCCACGAAAGCGGCGCAGACATGGCGGTGTATTCGTATTTGTGGCAGATGCATGTGGCCTGCTATCGTCAACACACTTGCGCGTGATTCCTTTCTTAGTGCATTACTTCTCGTTTTTTTCTTTTACTTTACTTTGCTTTGTTTTTTATTTTCATTTATTTCTTTACTTTGCACGCATTTGCATTTGATCAAAAATGAGAAATCATTAAAGCAACAAAGGCATTTTGAAGTTGGATGCATCGAAGTCTGAGAAGGGCTGGGAGCGCCATCTGCACAAAAACGGTATAGTTAGTAAGGGGGGAAAAGAAGATTACTGCATGTAAAAAAATTAAAAAAACGCGTAATTCATTATGTAAGACCACTGACGCCTAATTTATATAGTGACTGTAGGTTCAAATTATTTCAAATCCTTTATTTGGGATTTCTTTCTTCTATGAAGCCAATGCATTTCAAGTTTTTTGACTTTATGTTAATCCAATGCGAGGTTATATCCGAAAAGAAACTGAGCACAACAAACACCCTTTAAGCAACGAAATTCCTTAAAATCTTTACGGAAGTGCAATTTGGGTTCTTGTTGTCATATCAGGTTACTCATGTTTTGTTGGATTTGAAAAAGATATGTACTCCAGTCTACACAATGCGCCGAAAGCTGAATCCCGTTCTTAAGTATTTCCAGTACTTTGGCAGATCGCAGGCTTTTTGCACTACCTGCTTTTGTTTTAGATAATGATTTGGTAAATTTTTTACCCTCCTTTCACTGAGAAGGGTTTCCTAAGATATATTCTAGAACCACAGGTTTCCCTACAGTCTTTCCTAAGGGTCTACAACTCCTTCTTGAGTAGTTGTATTGTACTTTACATATAGATATAATTGGCACGCACACCGTTTTTTAGATGGCTAATTTCCTTTTCCTCCTACTCATCTTGATTTTTCAGAAATGGTGGGACCTACAGTTTTACACCGACTTCGAACCACACTCGGAGGGGCGACCGCCCTCAGAAAAAAAAAATTTCATTTGGTGTTTCATGCTTAAAGTGGTTTTCGAGCCCGGTTCGGCCGCGGTCCCAGTCCCGTGCCCTGAATGTTGGTCATGCATAAATCTACACGAGTGCGGCGGATGCCATCATAAATATCCAAAACATATTGGGTATGGGAATAAGTTTCCCCCTTGTAAAAGAGGTGTCGCTGCTGATTCTATTTTTGCGTTCGCTCTAGTGATATACTGGTGATTTGAAGGTGTATATGTGAGGTCTCGATCGCAGTAGTTGATATTCGTTTGATCAACGGTAATCTTGCTCCATCAAATACAACTTGTAAAGAGTGGTTTCAACGCTTCTGCGAAGGGGCCGAAAAAATTCGAAGATACTCAACTACAAAAATTATTGGATTAAGACGCATGTCTTAATGACATGTCCAAAGAGTTGGATGTTGATAGATCAACCGTCGGTAAACGTTTGCACGCAATGGGAATGGTCCGAAAGCAGGTAACAGGGGGCCGCCTCAATTGAAGGATAGGGATATCAAGAGACGTTTGTTGATGTGTGAGATGCTTCTTGACCGGCAGAGAAGAAATGGATCTATTATGATATCTCGCGTCGAAAATGTTGGAGTCTGCCAGGTGAGCCCGGTCCATCGACAGCTAAAAAATATTAATGCTTCAAAGATTATGTTTTGCATCTGGTGGGATCAGAAGGATGTCATCTATTATGAACTCCTTAAACCATCTGAAACCAACACTGCACGTTACTGACTGCAGCTGATGCGTTTGATTCGAGCTCTCAAAGACAAACGGCCGGAATGGGGCGGAAGACATAAAAAACTGATTATGCTGCGTGACAACGCCAGGCCACATGTTGCTAAGTCAGTCCAGAAATATTTAGAGGGCTAAATTGAGAAATCTTGCCCTACTTACCGCATTCCTCCTCCACCTTCGGATTACCATCTGTTCCGATTCATGCAGTCAGCCCTTATTGGAGAGCGGCTTAATCTTACAACATCATCGCAAACTGACTCAATGAAAGTATCAAGTCAAAAGAACTCGAATTTTTCGTCAGAGGAATCCGTATGCTGCCTGAAAGATGGAGTAAAGTTGTAGCTTCCAATGGCACATACTTCACTTCTTGTATTATTTAATTGTTTAAATAATTCGTAGCTTTTGCTAAGAAAGGACGGAAACTTTTTCCTATATCCAATAATACCCTGTACTTTATTAATCAAAAAGAATTAACTGTTTGTTTTAATTAATAAAAATGTTAAAAAAAAAATGAAATATTTAAGAGCTTATAATTTAATATAATACAATAGATCCACGCATGGCCCATGAAATATTCAGAGAGCATAATGCCTGTCCACAAAATGGGTGCTCAAAAGAAGTAAAAACATCAACGCCAAAAATGCCATTGAATTCCGCACCTCGCTGATGGAAAAATGTGAGATGCTTCTCCAAATGGTGCAGCATTCAACCGAAATGTAGACGTACTCGTAAATAAGTAATGACGGCACCCAACCCAAGCATCGCAGCAACGAAATGTATACACATCTGGATAGCTACGCAATGCTGCTCATATCAAGAGAGCGAACGAGTGGAATTCAAGGTATTTCAGAGTTGTACGCACACCCGCACAGTCTTTAATACTTTGAATCTAATTTTTCAAAAATATTAAATTACAAAATTAACCGAAAAAGGTATGCGAAATCAATGAGTGACCAAGGCGCGCAATGACGTAAGCAGTAGAGGGTAATGAAGGTGGAGTATTTCAATTGAGGTGAATAATTAGACAAATGGTAAGGTTGGCAAGCCGATAGGTTCTTTGAAAAGCTTCTAGAGAGGGTTGCAATTACTAAACATGCAAATTTAATTAGAATTTGAATGAGGAACGACTAAAGCCATAACAACAATAACAAGTAAATTAGTAACGCAAATTAGAGGTAACACTGGAGAGATAATTCTAGTAATGAAAATGAATTTAAGGGCATTGAGAGAGTCTTTGCAAAGATCGCTCTACAACGAATTTAAATTTATTATTAAGCGATCATTGCCCCAGCTTGTATAAATGTTATTACATAGGTGCGACGTCGGGTGCGAAATAAAAAACCGCACTTTAAGTGTGTTGTAAGAAATTCACCTAAATCTGTAAATTTATTACACATTTGATAATAAATGCTTTATAATTAATAGGTTAACAATTTAAGCTTTACACTTGTGTTTAACTTAGCACTCGTTCACTAGTGAGAATCTAATATGCAGTGATTTATTCTTTCAAGAAAAAATAAAGAAGGTCCGCAGAACTTTGCTTCTATTTACTCACAGTTTTTTTTTTTTTTTTAAGGAGGTTGAAATCAAAATGTCAGAAACATCTCAAAGGTCTAGTTTCCTCTCCTGTAGGCGTATAAAGGCTATACACCGTCGATAGTCTCAATTACTCCCACTATGGTCCAAAGTAAAGGAGGCATCGGAAGGCTTGCAGTAGTGTCATCTTAATTCACTACCGTTTTGTCTTCTGTATGATGCTGTATTGAGTGTTTCACTCAAACGTCTGTGCTTGTTGTCGGTTCGTCCGAGACTGTCCACCTTCTCTGTTGCTGAAACGCTTTGCGTTTCCAATCAATATGGCGAAGTCGCGTCATAATCTTATCTGCAAACGTTTGCGTTGCCTCCCACTTACCGCTGGTTGCGCACATATGTCGTATGAGGGTGCTGGAGGACGGTTGATGACCCAGGGCTTGCTACAGTACAGCTCGTTCCTCTCTAAAGCGATCGCAATAAAACATGACGTGTTCTGCGTTTTCGTTGACAGTTGACAGTTGAATGAGTTGAACAGTTACAGAAATGAATTGGGCGAGAGCGTAACAATTTTTGCAGCGAAGGGGAATATATGTAGATGGAGCGAAGAACGGCAGTGCTCTGTTTAGCGGATAAAAGGCGGCGGCATATTTTCAAAGTTGGCGCAACAATATGGTTTCTAATAGGTGCGTTTGAACTTTGGCAGTGTAAAGCGGCCATCGGGTAAAGTAACAGCTGACAAATTTGGCAAAAAAATCTTGTTTAGTCTTAACATTTATTCATGGAACACAAATTTACTAAAATATATTATCAAAATCAGGGTGGTGTACGCTAAACGAGCGGAAAAATCACCTTCGATTTAGAGTGACGGAAAGAAAAGCCACTCATTGTTCGCATCGACAATTTTTCTTCAAAGATGAAATAGCCATGGATAGTCATGGAAGGATGGTCGGTTCTCACAATCATGTGGTTTAAAAATGTATCGAATTTGTTGTATGTATTGGGGGCTACTGTCTGAGAAACAACCTGTCTTTTCTCAGCTGATCTCAGTATACTCCAAATTCTTCTCTGGTATGGGCGTAAAAACTCACCAAAAAGTTCATCGTAATCGCACTAAGGCATAGAGGTGCAAAACAAAACAAAAACTTTAATTTTTAGAAGTATTCAGGCACAGTTACCTCAATGCTCATGCCACAATGCTTAAGGTATGTGTTTTCTATAAAATAAAATAAAGGGGAGCTACCGTTTAATGCAGAAATACACTCGTGGGCTTGCCGTTGCCTGCTGAGGGCGACCGCTATTAGAAAAAACTTCTTCTATGATTTGGTGTACGATGCTCATACTGGGCCTCGAATCCGGGACTGTATAATGTTTACAGTTTCAATACCAAGTAATTTAATTTGAATCACTTTATATCGACTAATTTACCTGTATACCATACAGTTTTTGGTGTTGCTAGATCTGATTTGTCTTAGCTAAAGTCTCATGGCTCTGCTGCATTACTGGGTGCTCATGGTGTGTCAGGGAATCTCAATGGGCTTTAGATCGGCACTATTACCTGACCAATACATCTTTGCTTTAAGAAAGAGAAGGATTTTACATTGTATTGTTACCTTTTTGAACCGATGACAGGTCGCAGAATCGTTGTCTATCGAAAAAAATATCTCTTCACTGAAGGATACCAAAGTATGAAGGATACTTAAGTATCCTTGGTGCTTTATTGTGTGTCCTGTTCCCTCTAATCGAGCTGGCCACCCAAGGCATGGTGAGATAAGCAGCCCTACACCTCTTAATTCGTGAACATTGAGGCTTGTATATGAAAAAGAAAGTAGAGGTTTTTGGTAATATTTCCCCTGTCGTCTCTGAACAAAAAATACTTTTGCTGCTACTTGAATAATAAAAATTTTCTATTGCTTATCAAAATTATATATATTAAGAAGGTATGCAGTGATATTGATCACGCCCATATACATACACAGTGACAAACTAGAATTTTCACCACTTTTCCGCCACAAAACGAGGATGTGACTTTTACACGCTTAATTGTTTTTCGCTTCACCCTTAGCGGCGGATGATGTCGCCACAAAATTCAAATAAACAACAACGCAACATTACAAAATAACAATAATAAACACATCGACATAACAAAGAATGAAATGAGAAATGAAATGAAATGCCACTTTAGACGGCGGGACGTTCTTTGCGCTTTTGGCAAGAAGCCAAAGAAATTTTTTTGAATCTTAAAATTTTAAACAGTACACACTGGCGCGCCGATTCACCATTCGATTGGCGCAACAGCCATACTCGCATAGTCGGTGTGTGCGTCAGCCTGCCAGGCGACTTGTACTAATGACAGCTGCTTCAGGAGGCATCAAGCGTGGACAGCATCAACGGCATAACTAACGAACGAAATAACAACATCCACAAAAGATTCGAAATGGTTTCAGAAAAGTCGGCGGAAAAAAGTATTAAGACGCCATAGAAATTTCGATTTTTTTCGCCACAATTTGAAAAAAAAAAAAAACAAAGAGTGAAAATTTGTGTTTTTCTTAATTTTTACCTTGCTGCTCCCCTATTTTTTATTGCGGTCATTATTGTACACACATTCAAACATAAACAATATTAATGCTTGCTTGTAATTGTAAAAACATGAAGATGGCGGCGAATTCGGCAGCCATCCTATACCTAGAAGAATTTCACAGAGCCAGCTGTTGTAGCGGGAAGAGGTTGATTGGGAAATGTGCCAACATATGCACGCCAGGTAAAATCAATTGAGTGCTTGGTGGCTCACGATATAGTCAAATTATGGGCGGGATATGTGTACAAAACATAACTCATAAAGAGTGTTGAAAAATGATTAGAGAGAGTACAAAAAAGAGGTCCACTTGCAATAAAAAGAAAGGCGGTTGTTATGTTCGATTGTAGTGGAAGTCAAGAAGCATTTTTTTTTGTTTTTTTAAATAACCTACTTTCGTAAGGGAAATTTGCTGATCAATAATTGGCTTGTTTCTCATTTTGTTGAATATCGAAATGTCACAAAGTAAGATTCATAATTTCTTACTCGATGCGGGTTCTGTCTCAAGCGGCTAAATACTGGTCGAGGTGCGGCCTTACATAGTTAAATGCCAACTGACCCAAGCAGTTGTGTAGACTACTGGACAATTTATTAGTTGGGTTTTTTTATAAAAGCTTAAATAAATAAATCACACTCATCTTTTTCAGTCGACAGTGGCTTTAAAAATTGTAATTTCCTTTCACTTTAACTGCAAATCGCAGAGCTTCGTTGAGCTCGTTAAGCATCCAAATTTGAGATTTGGATTCTCAGCTTCTTGGGGTGATCGCAAACGATTAGGTGCGGAAGGTTCTCTGTTTCTGAATCCTCGTATCGTGTTTGTCGGGCATCAAGCCTCTCTCCCGAGGAACATCATAACGGTAGAAGAGGGAACATCCTTGGCCGAACTTTAATCAACTAATTAACCTTTACATAAGATTCCTTTCATTTGGCTATGTTTTTTCCAGCTGATGCTCTCGTATTTCAGTTCTCAATATGGCATTTCATTTGAATTTTGTTGAACCCGATTATTGTCTAAGCGAGTATATCGATATCAGACCCTGTTATCCAACTCAAAGCTCTCTCTTTTGTAAGTTCGCCTTCCGTTTTGTTACGGCTAACACCAGGATATACAGAGATTCTTATTGGAACCACTCATTGGCTTATGGGCATTTTGGGAAATAAATCGAAAGTTTCTTGGGCTTAGGCTATTGTTTGATCACCCAAGTTATGGACCATTTTAAGAATATTTTAAATTTTGTCAGATCCATACATACATACATATGGGTATGTAGATTCGCCAGGTAGATGGCAGGCTCGATATGAAATATGATAGACCTTTGAAAGCTAGCAGCAGAAAAAGTAACTAAGCCAAAAATCCGCATAATGCATTAAAACTCTGACACTAACACAATAAAAGTCCCTGCAACGGCAATGGATAGTCTGTGTTTATGTTTCATTGTTGTTTTTTATTTTATTTTATGGACAACGAAATTCAATGCTCCTTCTAATGCCTGGCTATCGGTCGTTGGCAGAAGCGCCCCTGCGTCAGTGTGTGCTGTGTATGTTGTATTCTGGTAGCTTTTATTGTTTTTGCCTTTGTTTTGGTCGTTCGCTACTCGTTTTTGTCGAAGTTTTGGATGCATTTGAATTCATGCCTAAATTTAGAGCGGTTCTATGCTCATGATTGAGACGCATAAACACTCACACATGCAAACTATATTTCCAAAGCGTGCACTATATTCACCCAAATGCACGCACACATAAATCCCTTCCCACTCCCATATCTATCGGCATTGCATTGCTGTCGTCAGTGCTCGGGGCACGTGCGCGTGTTTTGCAGTTGTGCAACTGACGTGCTTATTGACGAGCAGTTCGCGGTCTGCGTGGAGGGGAAGACGAAGGGATTATTCGGGTTGTGGACATTATGGATGATTTTAAGAGGAGAGCTACTTGAAATCAATTATTGCACCATCCGTCTATGTATGTATGTATGTATGTATGCAGGAAAAGTGGAAGGCTTTTAAAAGCGTTTTGTTGTTATTGTTGCGTTGTAATATGCAATTTAAAGTGTTTAAAGGCGAACCTCCAAGAAATGTGGAAATATAGGTTAGGTTGCCCTGCGCTTTGTAACACTCACCTGAGAGAACCGGTACAAGGTTTAAATTCTCTAATGCTGTCAAGAGATTGTACGGAGACGTAGACTTTAGACCATATTACGAAATCGCTTTTCTTCTCATCCGTAATGTCTTTTAATGAGGGGAATACTGCAGAACCGAGAGAACTAAGTCGTGGGCCGCCAAATGCTGTTCATGGAACAAAAGATGCTGCCGGGTGCTTATGTGTGAGCGCAGTACGAGCAGCCTTATCTCCCAAACAGTATTGGTTGTTGTTGTAGCAGCAGAAACATTCCCCGTGCATATACGAGGAATGCTGCTGAAATGACAGTCCTTGGCCGGATATAAATCCGGGTCGTTCCGGTTACGTAGAACCGACTGTCGTGGGAACGAAAACGAAACTGTATTGGTTTACACCATTGCTTTGCTCGGCTTAGTTTCACGAGAGCTGAGAGAAGGATCTATGTATGCCTCGTTGACAGATGACAGGTTTGCACATTCACACTCCTATTTCTATCCATTTATTTGTGCACAGACAAAATGTAGTGACTCTTCTGTTAAGTTCGTCCATTTTTCTCTATTTTGCCCCACAGAAACCGAGTTGACTGTCGTAGCTATTACTGCATGGTTGCAAAAATGCCGATGCAGAGTGTAAAGAGTCTTAATTCGATTGCCAAGCCAGTTGATATGGTTGCAGTGTAGATTTATACTTTAAAATACTGCGGTAATCCATTTCATATCTGTCTGTGAAGAATTTGCAGATATGGCGATTGTTCTGAAGCCCTTACTTTTACTCATCACATTTGGTGTGGTTTTAAAGTTGGTCGTTCGGTTCGTTGATACTAATTTCGGACAGTCAGTATATTGATTACTCTGCCACCCTTGGCCTCAGTGTCAACATCTTCTCGTGTATCGGGTACAGGTTAAGTGTTTTTCTATTGCTGCTGTGGAAGAGGTCCTTAGTGATTCTGCAATACAGAAACCCGTGTGCCTGCATCATTTTCTTCATGTAATTTTTTTTACAGACACACACAGATACACCTGTTCGGGAGTGAGCTAACGTGAGAAGGCGAAACATTCCCCCCAATGAAAAGTTTAAGATTCACCAAGTCACCTGGCTGTCTCCTGATCGAAAAACACGAAACCAGATCGATCATGTTGTGATATATGGAAGACACGCTTCTAGTGTATTAGATGTACGTACGATCCGAGGTCCCAGCATCGACTCGGATGACAACCTTGTTGCAGCCAAACTGCGCACACGCCTCTGTGCAGCAAAAAACGTGCATCTACCTACGCAAAGAATGTTCGACATCGAAAAGCTGCAATCACAACAGACAGCCAGAAGATTCGCCACTCGACTCTCACTCCTGCTCTCAGAGAGTACTGCCCAACAAACCGGCAAGCACGCACAATGGAGCAAACTTTTCTCGTTCTCTACGTACCGCCGCCGAAGAAGAAATCGGATTCCGGCGAGCGCGAAAAAACAATTGGTACGACGAGGAGTGTCATGCTGCCGCAGAAAGAAAGGATGCCGCCTATAGAGCCACACTGCGATCGGGCGCAACGCGAGCCATGTGGAATTGCTACAGAGAGCTGAAACAGGAAGAGAGACATATTTTCCGACAGAAGAAACGAGAGGCCGAAATACATGAGAGCGAAGAGCTTGAGATGCTGGCCAATAGGAACAACGCCTGAAAATTCTACCAGAAAGTTTGGCGGCTTACAAAAGGTTTTAAGACCGGGGCGTTTTCCTGTAAGAACAAAGACGGCGATCTGGTGAGAGACATCCAGAGCATTCTTAAATTATGGAGGGAACAATTCTCGAACCTACTTAATAGTGATAGCTGCGCATGTCACAGAGAATGTGAAGATCCCGATACCCTAATCGTTGCCGACGGAATTGTCGTTCCGTTACCCGACCATGACGAGGTGAGAATAGCGATAACGCGGCTAAAGAACAACAAAGCCGCGGGCGCCGACGGACTGCCGGCTGAGCTATTCAAACATGGCGGTGAGGAGCTGGTAAGGTGCATGCATCAGCTCCTATGCAAAATATGGTCGGATGAAAGCATGCCTGCCGATTGGAATTTAAGTGTGCTCTGCCCAATCCATAAGAAGGGCGAACCTGAAATTTGTGCCAATTACCGCGGGGTTAGTCTTCTAAATATCGCCTATAAGGTTCTAGCGAGCGTATTGTGTGAAAGGCTGAAGCCTACCGTCAACCAACTGATTGGACCTTATCAGTGTGGCTTCAGACCTGGAAAGTCTACCATCGACCAAATATTCACAATACGCCAAATCTTGGAAAAGACCCATGAAAGGAGAATCGACACACACCATCTTTTCGTCGACTTCAAAGCTGCATTCGACAGTACAGAAAGGAGTTACCTGTATGCCGCGATGCCTGAATTTGGTATCCCCGCAAAACTAATACGGCTATGTGAGATGACGTTGCTCAATACCAGCAGCGCCGCCAGAATTGGGAAGGACCTCTCGGAGCCGTTTGATACCAAACAAGGTTTCAGACAGGGTGACTCGCTGTCGTGTGACTTCTTTAACCTGATGTTGGAGAGCATCGTACGAGCCGCAGAACTGAATCGATCAGGCACAATATTTTATAAGAGCGTACAATTGTTAGCGTATGCCGATGATATTGAGATTATCGGCCTTAACAACTGCGCTGTTAGTTCTGCCTTCTCTAAACTAAATAAAGAGGCAAAGCGAAAGGGTCTGGTGGTGAACGAGGACAAAACGATGACAAAACGAAGTACCTCCTGTCTTCAAACAAATAGTCGGCGCACTCACGTATCGGCACCCACGTCACTGTTGACAGTTATAATTTTGAGGTTGTAAAAGACTTCGTGTATTTAGGAACTAGCATTAACACCGATAACAATCCAACGCAGAATCTCTCTTGCCAACAAGTGCTACTTTAGACTAAGTAGGCAACTGAGCAGTAAAGTCCTCTCTCGACGAACAAAGCTAACACTCTACAAGACTCTCATCATGCCCGTCCTAACGTATGGCGCAGAAGCTTGGACGATGACAACATACGATGAAGCGACGCTTGGAGTGTTCGAGAGAAAGATTCTGCGCAAGAATTTTGGACCTTTGCACGTTGGCAGCGGCGAATATCGCAGGCGATGGAACGATGAGCTGTATGAGCTTTACGACGATATAGACGAAAGAAACGACAGGCGCGCTTTGTTCAACTCGGCCAAAATCGCGTAAGCGGTTATAGCGCCAATTAAGAAGAAGAAGAATTTTTTTTACATTGTTTCTAACAGATTCGAATTACATAAAATTCTAACACAAAAAAAGTCCACTAGAGCATAGTTGTAAAGTCAATTTCGAGTACGTCAAATTTTAAAAGATCTCTTTAATTAATATAAAGTTAATAGTTAAGTCTAAGTGAGTGGTGCATCTTTCGTTTATTGGAGGCGTCCGCTAACGAGAGGTGCCCGTTAGGAAAAAGTACACAGCATATTTTTTTACAGTTAACAATGTATTTGGTTTTACATAATTTTTACTTTCACCTGGTAATGTGTTTTTCCCACGTTCTATCATCATTGCCATAACTTCCTCTGAATTTACGTATTATTTAAAGAAAGCATCTTTTAAAATTTGAAATATTTTATATAAAAGTGTTGAAAATTTCTTAGTTATATAGCCACTATTAAACTAATTCGGTGAACTGTGAGCAAAGAAATTTTCTGTAAATTTCAACCGATTTATTACAATTGTGTAAATGCGTCGTTTCCTACCTATCATTTGATAAAATTCCATGGTTTACAAAACTTGACAGACATGCAAAAACAAATATCCGGTGGCGCCATAACACCAAACGAACGACTGCACTGCCTCGCCTGCGCCAAACTTTGGGCTGCATTTCCATTTAAGTTGTTGGAGAATTCAATGCGTAACTTTAGTACTTTGCAATTTTTTGAGAAATGCGCGTTAATTAAATTTCGAAAATTCGCTTTACGATAATACAATAACAATTACTATAGCAACAGCTGCCAACAGCAACAAGCCTTCCCACGGCCTTCCAGTTGCCTACGCTGTTCGATACTGCTGATGATTTCATTCTCATTTTATTGGCGTGTTGGCAAATGTAAATTTTAAATATTAAAACAAAAATGTGGAAGTATTTTGTTTACGTATGGATGTATACATTGAAAGATATTTGCATTTTTAAAGTAGAACATAAAACTCAATAATCGTTACTCAATTTTACCGAAAACCTCAATATGTCGAAAAAAGCCTCAATATATATCAGAAAAAAAAACAATAAATATCTGAAAATCACTAGTTAATTTTTATCGATAAATGCGACTAGAAAACTATCTCTTTGAAATACAAATTTTTGATTTGAATTTCTTGTGAATGAGCGCAATAAAATAAGTCCATTTTGAGTCATCTTTCCATTTCACCTCCCGTTCTTAATAGCATCTTTTAATTTTTCTAAAAGTCCAGCGTAGTACTCGCTTTCTTTATAATCGATTGAAAAGATAGCCTTCTGAATGGAAAAGAACTGTAATCATGATTTTTCCAGCCAATGATGAATCTAAGTTTCGCATCTGGTAACAATCGGCACCCATTTCGCGCTACCGTTAGGCATTCCAAAATAGTTATGGAAGTTATGCAAACCGATCGGGGATGATAGACGGCCTTCGAGAACAGGTTTGTCGACTTTTTCAACGATGTCAGAGGACGTCGCCTTAGTTGGTCTGCTCGAGCGTTGATTGTCTTTAATGGACTCTTTACCTTGCGTGAATAGGCTATAAGTCACTATTTTTCTGTTTATAGGTAACAGAACAATGATCCGTGATGGTTTTCCTTAATTAGTCGAAGCCAATTATACCAATTTACTGAACTTAGTATTTATAGATGTATTGAGTCCCCAAGTAGTGAAAGTAAATAAGTACCTCCTATCATCAAACAAATAGGTGGTGCACTCGCGTATCGGCATCCACGTCACTGTTGACAGTTATGATTTCGAGGTGGTACGAGACTTCGTTTATTTAGGAACCAGCATTAAACCCCGATAACAATACCCACCTTGAAATCCAACGAAGAATCTCTCTTGTCAATAAGTGCTACCTTGGATTAGGTGGCAATTGAGTAATAAAGTCTGCTCTCGACGAACAGAACTAACATTTTATAAGGCTCTCGTCAGCCCATCCAATCGTATGGACACTGACAATATCCGATGAGGAGTCGCTTAGAATGCTTTAGAGAAAGATTCTGCCGAAGATTTTTGGTGTTTTGCACGTTGGCGATGGCGAGTATCGCAGGCGATGGGCCGTATGAGCTTTACGACGACATAGATATAGAGCAGCGAATAAAAATCCAGCGCCGTCGTTGGCTGGGTCATGTCTGAATAAGCCATTCTTAGTACAGTTTTAAGAATTTTTAAGTCATCCGCATATAAAAGTTATCGAAAATGACTACATATTCACGATTGAAAGGGTGCGGTTCTATCCATTTAAGGAAAATAGAGTAAAACCCAAAACTTACTAGTGTGGAATTAACGTTGAGTGGCAGGTTTTACCGGAAGCTTTCAAAAAATCCGAATAAAACCGTATTAGCTTGAATATAATTATTGAAAGCTGACGTACAAAAATCTGACAAAAGTCCATAAAACCATGCTGATTGATTGTTATGTTACGTTTCACAGCGAAGTTTAATTTTGGCTATAATATACTCAAAAAGCTTTCTGTTCTAAGCATAATGGGCTGCTATGATCAGCGAGTAACCTTTCGTAACAGCTTATCTGACCTTTTATAAATGTTGAACTCAGATCTCCAATTTCAGTTAATGAGTATTCCTGAAAGTCTGTTTCCGCTAGAGAATTTCTGATTTCTAACTCGGATTAGGCTTCTCTTCTGTCGGAAGCATATGACAACGCATGCCAAGAATATCATTTTGGTCACATAGCGTCCATTCAGCTGTGGTTGTGTTATTTTTAATTAATTTATAATAACTTATAAATGTATCTGCGTAGATTATCTCCTGCAAAATGGCTTCAAAGTCTGCTTACCAACACCTTTTTTCTGAAACTTTATCCCTAATCCTATTGAGAAGTGTGAAAGTGAGAAAGTAATCCTATTGAGAAGTGACGAAGAAAAATCGTGAAGTTATTTCCTCCTTCTCAATCAATTAGTCAAAATATACACAATTTAAACACAACTTGCAGGAATTTAGACTTTCGAGTTGGTTTGTTGGTTGGTGGAAAAAAATAAAATCAAAACTTTAAGATCCTTCATTTTATTAACTATTGTCAGTCGGTCGAATAGTTTATGAGATACACAGGTTTTAGGGAGCATCGTGTTTTTAACAAACAACAACAGTACAAACAGCAACAGCGTTTCCTGTTGTTTTTTTGTTTCAAGAAATGTGTAATTTAATCATCACCAATACAAAGATGCAGCAACATGAAAGATGCAGTTTGTAGTGGTGAGTAGTGGCTCATGGTGATATACACGCACGTACACATTTAAAGCATTCTATACACATTCATAGAAATACAGAAAAATCGAAAAAGTTACACAACACTTGGGCAAAAAAAGATAAATAAGCGAAGAATGAGAAAGGGAGTGGTGCACAGCATTTGCCGTTTAGAACGTATTGGAATAATAAGAGAAAGAAAACTGGATACACACAGAAGGTGGAAACTGACCGAGATGCTTTAAGTATATGTACAGGTTCTCGAAAGTTGTGCAAAGATTTCCTCGTATTTGTATTGTTTCGGACGGTCTTGTTTGCTGGTGTAGGTGATCCTCGCTTGTTCTGTTACCTCAGTTGTGGGCCACATTGATCGCAAAGCATCACCAACACAGAGTCAAATGCGTATGCGATCACATCAGATGCTTACCTATCGGCATTCAATTACATCTATGTGTGTTGGTGCCTTCGTTCGGAAATTCTAAATATAGCCAGATCGCCCAATGCTTGTCTGCAAGTGTTAGTGAAATGATGTGCAGAATGGCGCAGGCGCATAACGTGCACGAGAGCAGCAGGAATTGCTAGACGTGCCACTAATACAAAAGAAAAATACATTTGCATGGATGCACTCACACACTCAACGTCAATGCACCTATACAAGTGCACATTTCGAAAAATGAGGATCGTTTTCTCACTCACGGGTCGGCCGCTGACGGCATTGCTGGTCCGAAAGGTGTTCGTTCACTGATGCAGTGAAGCGGAGGATTTGTGGTGGCTAATACACTAACATATTTGTGCAAACACATATACATATTTCTATGTGTTGGTGGGTTGGTGTGTGGGGGAAATTATGGCAGAGGTGGTCGCGGGCTCAGGGGCCCCTAATGAGTTGCTAGTCTGCATCTTGGCGCGCTTGTGGCCTATGGCGGAGCACGATTGGCGGCCATTTTGATTGTTGCGCTGACGTGTCTGCGCCATGGTGTTGCGTCGTTGTTGCGTTGCTACATTATTTCACAGTTCACGATTTAATTTCTTCTATTTGTTGTTGTTATTTATTTGTTTTTCATGCGTAATGCAATATTTCGTAATGCTTGGGTTTTGAAAATTTTGTTGTATGTACAGCTTCAGCTAAAAATGAATTGAGATATGAAATGAAAAAAAGTAATAATAATAAATAAATAAATAAATAAATAAACTAGAACACAGATAAAGAAATAAAATAAGCGGTATAATTTAATTTAATTTTCTTTTCTTTTGTTCTATTTAGTTTACGTATTTATATCTATTATATTAAATTTTTTAAATTATTTATTCCTATTTTATAATATATTATTTTTTTATTTGGTTTATTTAATTATTTTGATTTTATTTTATTTTTTTGTTTATTTAATTTTATTTAATTTTCCATTTTTTTCTAATTTTACTTTTCTTTTATTATTTTCGTTTGCTCTATTTTGTTAATGTATTTATTGCAATTTTATTTAATTTTTTTTGTCTACTTAATTATTTAGATTTTATTTTTATTTTTCTTTATTTCTATTTAATAAATTTTATTTATTATGTATTATTGTAGTTTGTTCTATTTAAATTAATTTAATCTACTTTTTATATATTTGCAGATTTTTTTCTAATTTTTGTTTTCTTTTTTATTCCTATTACTTCACTTTATTTTATTATTTCTTTTGCGTTTCATATAATTTGGAGTCCAACTCCGTTTGCTTCAAATAAGAAATCTTTGCCCTTTTGGAGCAATCCTTCCCTCTATTTTCCTTTTGCATTTGTTGTTTTTGTATATTTTTTGTTTTTAATCTGCCTACCTCACGTTTTTCGCATGCGACTGCGACCCATAAAATTTTTGTGTGCATCTATTTTAAATTTTTTTGATAAACATTTTCATAAATGCGCACGGCAGACTGGTGGCGTGGCGTACTCATCGGCATGCCGCCGGCGAATTTATAAATAAAAGGATAATTTTGGATTTTCAAGAAAATCATTGCCTTAATTTTTCTTTTAAAAATACACCACTCGAAACTATTTTCGAATTTGATTTAGAATTTAAAATTAAATTTTTCAACCACCACCCGCTGTCACACACACTTCCTTCGCTGCCTGCGCGCACCGTTCGAGAGGCTGGCGTTTCGCAGGCATTGTTTGTCTGAATTTTCTTTGTAGTAACATCTGTATGTATGTATGTTTGTGTGCACATGTGTTTTGTAAGCGCTTTTTCTCAGGTTTTGTTTTATATTTTCCGAGCGAATTTCGATTTCGGTGCGTATACCAATATGTACAAATATATGTATGTGTGTAGGTCTGTATTTATGTTTACAAGATTAATTTTGTGCAAAATGTTAATTTATGTGTGCCGCATCTGACGCACTTGAATTATTCAGCGATTCCTTTACACTTGCTTATATGTACGCTTGAATGTATGCACATCTGTATGTGCCTTTGTAAGAATATGCACGTTTTTATGCTCCAACATGTGTTGCATTGTGCCTCCTGGAATCGTTTTATGTGCAATTGTGCCGTAGATTGATTCATATCGCCGTTGGATTCGAGATAGTGGATATTTTTTGAAATATTGGCCTCTTCTATGTGTTTAGCTTGTGAGGTTACTCGTGACTGCAAAACACCACAAGAGCATTCTTTGCCGCTTCCCATTTTAATTGAAAAAGAAGCTCGTCTATTCTCTTCAGGAACTTTCAGAAAGTTCTTATTAATGAACCGTACGCTTGGAAAAATATTTCTATCACTTTCAAACCTGGATCCCAGATATGGTATGATGAATCGAAATTAGAGGATAGTAGAACAGGGGCGGGAATCAATGGGCCTAAATTCAAAAAATTGACTTCAAAGGGTTTGTACCCAACAATCTTCCAGGCAGAAATACATGCCATTGAGATATGTGTGAGGCAATGCCTCCGTAAAAAAATGAGAGGAACCCACATTTGCATGCTTTCAGATAGTCAGGCGTCTTTGAAAGCTCTTCTAACAACTGCAATCACCTCAAAAATGATATATAACTGCTTGAACCTTCTCACTATGTTAAGGAACTTCAACACAGTATTATTAGGTTTGGTTCTTGCACACGAACGACATGAGGGAAATGAAATAGTGGACCACCTAGCTAAAAAAGGGGCAAACATGCCTGCAATTAGTCCTCAGCCTTTCTGTGGACTTAAAAAGGACCACATTAACGAACTTCTCAGGAAGTGGGAGGAACACTGACGAAATTCTATCGACCAGCGACAAGCGAAGCAATTCCTAACGCCGGACAGAGGAATTTCTGATAAGCTACTTTCACTCAGCAGAGTACACCTGAGACATTTAACTGGTTACCTTACAGGTCACTGTAGCCTGAGATACCACTTAAACAAAATTGGCCTCCTTGAGACCATCATATGCCGACACTGTGAAATGGACACTGAAAATTCAGACCACATTGGCCTAATAATAACAATAGTAAGGAAATTAAAGTTCGTTGTGAATGTCTTCGGTAATACCATGGACCCATTTCGTTTATGTGGTACCAGACCGTGGCTTGTCAGCTCAATAAGCTAAGCTATTTTATTTTACAAGCTTCGCAATGTATTAATTTCCTTATGAACTTCTCCATGACCTCAGCCTAATAAACGATCTGTTCGTTATGTCAATATGAATGTTCGAATATGACTGACAATATTTCTATGGTAGGGAAATATCTCAAGCTCAGCTTCGTCCTTTTTATTTCTACTTCATCATAATGGGGAATAAGACGTTGACTTCTGCACCGATGACTAGATGTTCGGATTCTTCATATTCCCCATTTCCCATTCCATACTGGTAAAAAACTGGGAAAATTTGAAAAACGTTTGAAAACTGTGAAAAAATTTGAGCTCCCGCTTTTGCAGTCATGTGAGGATGAGCATATGCCGCGCGTTCCAAATAAGTAAAAATAATTTAAAAAAGAATTGTTTAAAAACTCCTTAAACCTATTCAATAACTCAAGATGATACCGCCTTCTCATATATTTGCCATGGAGATTAAGCGTAAACCAGCCACTCGCTGTTGTCTTGTAGCACGAACAGCCATTACAAAGACAAAAGTGAAACAACTTCTATGCTTCTATAAATTTTGGCTACGACTTAGTCTTGTATCACTTTTCTAATTGCTTCCGTTGAGACGGAAGGCAATAACCAACGTCGGCAGAGGAAGAATGGAAGGTCTATGGAAAATAAGACCCATAGAAGGGAAGACACTTCTAATTACTTTTGAAAACAGACAACAACAATTACATTGAACACTTAATATTTATGGAAGCATGGATGGTTGGCTGTTAAATATGTGTGGGGGAGGAGAAGAGGGATGAGTTGAGAAGCAAATTGAAAATGGAAAAATATGTTGACGACGAATTGCGTGCGGGCATAAATATAAACTTACAGACGCACATATATTTCTAGTACAAATGTATGCACGTAAGTATATGCCAACCAACACGGCTGCCGACGTATGTACCTCTACACAAATCAATACTTTGTTTCTGGTGCTGAGGGGAAGAAATTTCCTGATGAAAATCAAAGTCGCATTTAAAAAGGAAATTCGATTTCCCTCTGATTTGCGCTCTCTTCCACATTAGCGGCTTCCAGTGGAAAGGTGTAATGTATAGTAAGAAGTCATTAATAATTACCCACAAAGAGCTGCGAGGAGAACTTTAGGGGAAAGTGAAAGTTGTGACAATAGGGATTTGATGAGAGATTGCGTATAGCTCTTTGTCAGCGCGGTTTGAGCTATGTTTTGTGAAAGTTTTGAAATTTTTAAGTGTATAGCGGCGGCCATGGCCGAATGCGTTGGTGCTTCGCTAGCATTCTGAAGTTCGTAGATTCGAAACCCGCTTTGGGCATGAAACACCAACATAATAGAAAGGGGCTTCTCTATTAGTGGCTCGGCCGGCAATGACAAATCTTTGACTGTATCTGCCACGAAAAAACTCCTCATAAAAACCATCTGCCGTTCGGAGGCGGCCTGAAACTGTAACATTGCATTTGCAAGCGTCAATATATAGAATAGAAGTGATAGCCAGTGAATAAAAGTTATATCGAAAACGTAAAGGAACCTTTCCAGCGATCCGTAAAGGCGAAGGCTGTGTGGTAGCTGCGAAGTGACTTAACTCGGACATCGCTAAATCTTGATGACTTTTGCTGTTCGAGTGTCTAGCAAATCAAGGTTTATGGTAGGACTGTCAGTAATTTCGCTTGCATGGCAAGGCATCCTACTAAAATAACTTACTTTCAATTTTCGTTATTTTATTCGTCGGACCAGAGGTTCACCTTAAATGTATTTCAACGCATGCCTGTAAGTCGACGTATGCACTGAGCTGTTAAGCCACTTGAGCGTAATATAGGTATAAGGTAGCATTAAGAAGGGTAGCCATCAGTAGCCTATATAAAAAAGGGAAAAATGCCAAAAATAGCATCAGTATTCGGATGTAAAAGCAAACGGAGACACTTGAAATCGGAGACCAATTGCAGCAACGGCTGGAAAATTGAAGAGGGCAAATGTGAGCAGATGCCTTTTGGTTGATATATCCATACAAACATACACGAGAAATGTACAACAACTTCCACAAATTCATTGCATGCATAGAACTCTAACCTCTTCAAATATTTCTAAAGAGAGGAAAAAACAATGAATAGCATTCTGTTCTGACGGCCAGGTACCCAAGCAACCATTATTCTTTCTCAAAGGATAAGACTAACTTAATGTTAATGGTTTTGTGAATATTTCTAGCGTAGATATCTGAATAAAGAACCCAATTTCATATGAGTAGCCAAAAGTAGAATGATCATCGATTGTTTGTAGCAGTGTTGAGAGGATGCCTCCTCCATATACTAGAAGGCTACTGCAAAGGGTAATCTTAGTTATGCTGAGTCCCACCGGTCGAATATTCATTGGACAGTGTCCAGTCAAAACACCCAACACTATCGCGAGTTGCGACCGAATGTATCGCGCGTCTTTAATTGCTAGTGCTCTCATTCAGCGCTTACTAGGCTAACTCGGAGGCCATCTTTTTGAAACCAGATCACAGATAGCCGTAAGAACCCGATTTGCTCTCATAATACGGATGCCCTGTCTAGCCAGCGCGTTGGCCATACAATTCCCCGCAATGCTCCTGTGACCTTTTAAGCCTGGTAGTAATATTGTAATGTCTTGGCAATGTGCAGATTTTTCTGCTCTTAATAAATTTTTCGAAGTGCAATAAGCTCCAAGCCATTCTTGTTTAGAAAATATTTATCTTCCAACTGGAAGTCCGAGGTCAACTGGGAAATAATATTGAAGCACATTGAAAATATACATAGATATTTCGATATGTGGAGATACAAAAATATAATAAAAATAAATTAAAAAGATAATATCCATACTTTTGTTTTTTGTTTTTTATTTTTTGGCGATTTCAAATAATTAAAAAAAACATCTTCATCTGTTTGCCTCCTTCACAATGTTCCTTCTAATTAAAATAGATTTTTTTCATAAAATATGTTCACAGCTCATTTATCTTAGAGCTCGAGCGCATGAAAAATCAAATAAATAAGTTAAGCACAAATGTGTAATGAACACACATACACACATACATACAAACATACATATTATCTAAATGACGGCAATCGAATAGCTGCTGCGGCACCTGTCGCTTCGTGGCAACACAATTTTTCTTCTATTTTGTCTATGCAAGAAAACATAAACTAAAATTTACCAAATGGCAATTTAACATACGAAGATGCCCCTGGCCTTTGGCACCGCCTGGGCTGCCTAAAGAAATGAAAAAACGAATGTAGTAAATAAATAAATAAATAACTAAATACAAAGCTCACTAATGTGTGCATGCGCATACTATTTTATATATAAGTACATATGTATGTATGTATTTGTGATGTGTATGGTTTTGGATTTCTATCCCACACAGAGAAAATACTCAGTGCCATCCAAGTTCTCTAAGCAAAACAGGCAAATCGGGTCCTTAATAATTCCAATGGTGGTCATATACAGACCCCATGGGTTGTATCCTGTGGTAATAACGACCATCAACGAATGTTTTTTCTTCCAAGTTTTAGATGAAAGTTCGTCATTTTTCTGTTCGGACTTGTCACAAAGCACTTTACAGTTCTAGCGTTCTAGACTGGACCAACGTTCTTTTTGTAAATTGCATACATAATCGCTGGTCCAATTTATGATTTCTGCATAACTGATTCCGATCATTGACTCTGGTTCCTGTGTAGTAACCGCTGAACCACGGTTGGCCAATTCATCGGCAATTTTATTTGCCCACCGCAGCTTAATTTTGGGTTTGCTACCATTAGCGTGTGTAAGCGCAAATACCAGTCAAAACATTGGTCAAAGCGCATAAAAATATTATAACCCAAACCCATTTCAAACCCACCTTTCGCAGCGTGTTTGTGTTGGGCTTGGATGAATTTTAATATTAAATGGTGATATTAGAGTTCATTTACGTGATTTTTCTGTTTTTGATCTTATATTCTTATCGAAAAATGGCAACAGTGTTTTGCAGGCTGTCGACGTCTAAAATTAGATATACATACACAAGATTGAAACGAACGAATTGTAGTTTAAACTCAATTTTCATCAAACACGCAGTGGAAACAGTTGATAATTTTCTCAAACCCAAAACCTCAAACCATGAGTTTGACTTTGGTAGAAACATATTATAGGAGTGTTACTAAAACAAAATTACATTTGGCGGTTAGTGACGTCTTTGAGGGTTAAAGCTTTTATAAAGTGTGGTAATTAAGCTTCAAGACTTTGTCCATAACTCATAAATTAAAAGTAAGGTAAGTTACTAGCAAAATTTGGTTATCTACCTCCGTAGTTGTCTCCCACTAGCTCTACAGAATGACTCCAACGATCCTGCCATGATTAATAATGCGCTTGGTAATTCCTTCGAAGTTGAACTGCTCTTGAGTAATAAGAAAAAGTTTCACAGAGCTGGAATATGTCTTATTTGGTCGAATGGACTAAGACTCTCCTACCTTAAAGTATAGGCGATACCTGCTGGCATTAGGGAAAGCAATTAGTCAAGTCGAAAACGGCTTGGCTCCATTTGGTGTTTTTCCAATCGACTCCTAGCGAAAGAAGAAACAACTCGTAAATTTTCTCACAATCTCTTCGGCGATTACTTGGCCTATTTAGAGGAAACACAAGATATATATGCAAAATTATAGAGTGTTCCAGGCACAACATTAGCAATCAGAGAAGCATGCAAATCTCTAAAACACTACCAAGAAATTGGTGCAAGAGTAGCTATCTCTTCAGACAGTCAAATAGCTATCAATGCCTTATATTCCAATTCCATTTCATCGAAACTAGTTTTACAGTGTTGAGAGGAATTATAATTGCTTGGTCATTGGCTTCAAATTACTCTGATATGGGTTACCGGTCTTAGTAATATAAAGGGTAATGAGATAGCAGATGAGCTAGCAAGAAAAAATTCGGCAGTAGATATAACAGAGGCGGTGGAAGTTGGTACGGGATCTGATCTTTCCACCGCAGAGGAGGCCTTCCTCTTTCTCTGCTAGCACTAGCCGGTACCGCATCGAATACTTTCCGAGCCGGAGCGTTGATATCCATTCGGACAACATGACACAGCCCGCGTAGCCGCTGGATCTTTATTCGCTGCGCTATGTCTATGTCGTCGTAAAGCTCATACAGCTCATCGTTCTATCGTCTGGGATATTCGCCGTTGCCAACGTGCAAAGGTCCAAAAATCTTACGCAGAATCTTTCTCTCGAACACTCCAAGCGTCGCTGCATCGGATGTTGTCATCGTCCAAGCTTCTGCGCCAAACGTTAGGACGGGCATGATGAGAGTCTTGTAGAGTGTTAGTTTTGTTCATCGAGAGAGGACTGCTCAGTTGCCTACTTAGTCCAAAGTAGCACTTGTTGGCAAGAGAGATTCTACGTTGGATTTCAAGGCTGACATTGTTATCGGTGTTAATGCTGGTTCCTAAATAAACGAACTTTTTTACAACCTCGAAATTATAACTGCCAACAGTGACGTGGGTGCCGATGCGCGAGTGCGCCGACTGTTTGTTTGATGACAGGAGGTACTTCGTTTTGTCCTCGTTCACCACCAGACACATTCGCTTTGCCTCTTTATCTAGTTTGGAGAAGGCAGAACTAACAGCGCGGTTGTTAAGGCCGATGATGTCGATATCATCGGCATACGCCAACAATTGTACGCTCTTATAAAAAATTGTGCCTGAGCGATTAAGTTCTGCGGCTCGTACGATCCTCTCCAACATCAGGTTAAAGAAGTCACACGATAGCGAGCTACCCTGTCTGAAAGCTCGTTTGGTATCAAACGGCTTGGAGAGGCCCTTCTCAATTCTGACGGCGCTGCTGGTGTTGAGCAACGTCATCTTGCATAGCCGTATTAGTTTTGCGGAGATATCAAATACATACATTGCCTCACCCTACTATATTTTAGCCGAAAGAAGGGGGGAGAAATTAACTACATGCACTATAACAAGAAAAACATGGTCGTCGTACAACATCCAGAGGACGAACACCGCAACTGTTACAGGTCTTTGGAAGGTAGGTGTTCATGCAGGTAGAGCGGGCGAAAGATAGTCTTTTCCACCATTTATGCGAATGTCTATTCTATATGCCTATTTTGGGAGGAACCCACTGTCGTGCCAACATTCCACAAGTCGTATTTTGTTCACCTGTTCGAAGAGTTAGCTCTAAACCAGAGTTTCGGTGAAGTTGTAATATTTCATTCCAAGAGTGTAAAATTTCATGATATAAAGTTTTTCTGTTTATTTGTGTTGTACTGTCAAATGTAATTTTGCGACTTACTTCATGTGACAATTCGCAAATGTCCCCAACAGCTGGAAAGTGTTAAAGAAATTGAGTCCGAGGGCTACAACAATGTTTGCTTGTTCTTGTCATTCATATATATTTATACGTATGTATGTGTATGCACCTAAAGCATTTGTGCGAATGCGCAAATCTACACGCAAATGCTGCGGCTCGAGACCGCAACGAAGGAATTTGTTTTCAAACTAGTGTACTTGCTTGTGAGTAATGCTGTTGTAAAGATTTATAGTATCCTTTCAACTTTCAATCCATTGTTGGTGTTAATCTGGGGCTGCAACTTCGCTTCGACACTCAGTAGTAAATGGTGGCATGTTCGATGGTCTCACTTTCGTTTGTTTTAGTGGTGCTGTTGGTTGATGTTGTTTTTGTTTTTGTTGCTATTCATTTTGGTTTTGTTCGTCTGCTCTTCAGTTACTGTTCTTATAAATGCCTTTTTCTGCCATCTACCGAGTTGGACTCATGCAAAGCTACAACCATCCCATCTGCGTTAATGGCTGGAATTTTTGAAATCTGACTATGTTTTTATGTTTTTTTTTTTGTCATTTTGGAGTGCGTGATTAAAGATTTACTCACTAGCTTGATGGCATTACAAATCGAATTGGATTTGGGCGTTCCGATGTTGTTATGTGATAGATTTGTGTGTATAGCAGAAATATGAGTTTACTTTGACTCGGTAGGAGGCTAGCAGTGCAGCTGATGAGGAGGTCAAAATAATTACATACTCGCTTCGCTATACAAACATATATATGCGCACACATTGTGACTACTCGGGTAGGTACTCAATACCCTTCTCATTAATATCATTGCTGCGACTCAAACTTAGAAATAGCGAAATAGATGCCATTTTAAAATTATGCCAGAAAATCCAGATGCTCTCAAAGTGCAACGTTCATATTAAATCACTTTATACCTATGGACTTAATTTAAAATCCTACTCCAGAGCCTGGGTAGGAATACTTTCCTCAGAAGGCGATTTTTGGCGATCAAACTTATTTCCCTGAAAACCGTGTCAAGAATGTATGGGATGAAACCACAACTTCACAGAAAGTTGCACAGAAAGTAGAATCATAAATTTCAGGCCGAAATCGTAACATTAAAGTAGCATTGGCATGGATGAAAATTGCTCAGTCTTCAAATACAAATATTGAAACAATGGACCATAAATTGTTGGTATCGGGGCATACCTCTTTACCGAAAAGCAACTTATTTGTACAACCCTGAGCATTGTTATGAATTAACAGAAAAGTGTAGAAGAAGAAATACACTTTCGATAAAACGAATGTCGGATATTATTGCCATGAATTCACTAGAAGAGTCAACACCAAGACGAGTAAACAAACATTGCGGGAGAATCTGTCTTGACAGCAAATACAATGAATGAGATTTTTGAAAATCGAACCGTATAAAATATTTTATAAAACTTCTTTAGATGTTTCTAAATTTCACGTTTTGGTTATTTCACCTGAAAGAGGAAGGCCAAAAAAAATACGGCAATTTTAAGCTACTTCCATTATACGCCACCAATAGACCAGTAACGGAGAAAAGCATAGAGATATTAAGTGTTTATTCTAGTTTTCCAGAAACATTTTAAGAATAATAAAAACTCGAAAATATAAAAATGCATTATTTTTTTGAAATAATTAATAAATGTTCATGAATTATTTCATTATTATTGTTATATGTTATTGTTTCGAATAAAACGCATGGGCCTTTCGAACTTTAAATCACTTACAAGACATTTAGTTAATTTTGAAAATGGTCTAAGTCTATTCCAACTTTAAAAACGACATTTTCGCAAGAAAATTCCATTTTCATAATAAATTTATTCAAATGCATTTCATTATACATCTCGAAACAAGAAATATAGGACTTAGACCATTTTCATTGTTATGGGCACATATGTATGTATGTGTATGTAGATGCCAGTCACTTGCATGGAAAAATTGAAAATATAAATAAATAAGTATCATTCATAAAATAACATAAAAGTATTATATGGTTTACATCAAACTGGATATACAAATTGCATTTTTATCATTTGGATTCAAATCTAATTTTGAAAATTAAATAACAAAAGTTTTATAGACCCTTCTATATTTATTAAATTCAGATTGTGAAAGCTTTATTTTGTTCAAAAATTTCTACATCAAAATTCTCTCTGTGAAATATTTTTGCGGAAGTCATCGTTGAGAGAGATATACCTCTGTATATATATAGCTACGCTTTTCCTTCTTGTTTGTTAATGTGTGTGTAGCTCAATAAAACTAAAATAATTGAACAACAGCAACACTTAAATCTATTACTCGGATAAGATATAATTATACATCTGAGTCTATGTGTTTTTTTTTGTTATTTGGTTGTTTTTATAAAAGAGATAAATATAACTATTTAAAAAAGTATCTTTGAGGAAGACAAATCTGTCTTCGAGACAGATTTTCGTGACGTTTTTAATGATACGTGTGTTTACGGTTTTTATGAATGAACTGTAGGGGCATTTGTTGTTGGCTGTTTCATTGATCTATTAATGAACTCGTAGAGGTTTTCCCTCTTGTTAATCAACTGCAAAATGCGCAAAACGTGTAAGAAATTAGTTGCGGTTGTTTTTATGTAGAAATAAATTAATTACCATATACTAATTTTTTTGGCCCTATGCTTCACTGTGGAGCGGAAAGAATGAATATATACAATTTTTTGCGGGGCTTGCGAGTAATTTGCGAGGCTTCTCGATTTGAGAAGCATTTCCAGATTTTCCACGTTCAACTGGGTGCAATTTCTGAAAAGAAACTATTACAAATGTAAAATCCAAAAGGTTAAGAAATAAGAATAAAGAAGCAAAAAAAATTTCCAATGGGGCGTAGTCTTTCTGGTTGAACCCAGCTAGTTATATTCTCTTACTTTAAAAGGACTCTATTCAATTTTATTTTCTTTTTTTACTTTTAATATAGCATACGTTTCTGGATTTCGATTCCTGAAAAAGTTTAATAGCCTCAAGTCAACTACTCTCGAAGGTGAGTAAAATAATAAAAATGTAGTTCTAGTCCATTGTGACCCCTCCACTTATTAATGAAATGTATCTTGTCTCCTTCAAATTAGTCTGGAATCCAGAAATAATAAACCAGCCGATCTACTCTGTAATGCGTTGCAAATTTTAA
Source organism: Anastrepha ludens (assembly GCF_028408465.1). Lineage (NCBI taxonomy): Eukaryota > Metazoa > Arthropoda > Insecta > Diptera > Tephritidae > Anastrepha > Anastrepha ludens. The sequence continues at coordinate 1,716,444 of NC_071502.1, forward strand.
TTGCGATGCGAACGAAAGTTATATTACAAACACAATTTGTTGTCTGTAGTCGAAAAAAAACGTTGACAATGTATTTACGTTTCATTCAAATTTGCAGAGCGACTCCCAGTTTTTGACGTCATCCAAAAGCTGCTTAGCGATGCTTGCGCGACATTTCCTTTAGTAAAAATTTAAACGAAAATTGCAAAGCAAATTAAAACATTTCTACTCCTAGCATCTGTCAAAAACAATTAAAATATTCAAAATGGTTTATAGTAGTTGTGTTCGATAACAAAATCATCAATACAATTCAAGAACGTAGTGAAAATTCTTTCCCATAGAGAAGCAAAAGTAAAAAAGCTAAAGAACGAAAAATTTTACATCACTTGCAAATGGATCATATCCACAGAAATTATTTGAAAAAATTTGTGTTATCCAAAAAATTGCTCTATTTATACTATAACTTGCAAATTTCAAAACGGCACAAGCACAGAAGATAGGCACAAAATACCAGATTCCGCAAAAAATAAATTTGTGTGGTTACAAAAAGTTCAAACAAACCATTACAGATCGTTTGATTTCGCGAATGAAATGAATCCAGTACAAAATGAACTTTTCTTTTGCATCTTACCAGCGAAGTGGCAGCTCTCTCAATTTTCGAATGATGGATTATTATTATTTCGTGTTAACGAACGCCTACTTGCAAATTTTTTTGGGATTGAACACGACTAATGTCAATAACTGCTCCGAACAGTAGTTCGTATGTAGTTACTAACAATTTCTTTTCTTGCTCACTCCGCTCGGAAGCATAGGACTCCGACAAGACTCTTCCTTCGTTAAAGGTTCTGGGCTGTTGTTTTTGCGTCGCCCCCTTTCGCCAAGTATTCTTTGGCCGACCGCGACCTCTGTTCCTTTACGGATTCCCGTCCAGTGTCATTCTTGTGATGGTATCTGGTGGTTTTCTAAACGAGTGATTTATCCATCGCTACTTTCTGCTTTCGATTTGCCATAGGATTGGTTCCCCATTCGTTGGCCTCCACTGCGCGTCGCTGCTGATGGTGTTCGGCCAGAATACAGATGATGCGAAGGCATTCGTTGACGAAATATTGTAGCCTCTGTGTGAGGGTGTTGGAAACCAGCCATGTTTCACTTCCGTACAAAAATACTGACTTCATACAGTTCCAGTCCTAGTCTATCCGTCTTCGCTTGCATGTCAATGATTTTGTGAGAGAGGAGGCCGATGCCATCGGCAAAGACCTGATCCTTAAGATATCGGGTGAAACTCCATACGGTGCCTCCTTTGTGCAGAGTCAATTGGCTCATGACGTCGTCTACTGCCAGTTCGGAGTTCACATAAAGGGCTCTGATGAGCGAAATATCTTAGGGGGAACTTCCTTTCTAGTCAACGCCAGCCATATTGTCTCTCGTTTGATTGTGTCGAATGTCTTCTTAAAGCCAAATAAGAGCATGTAAAGTGGCGAACGCCACTCACCTGATGGTTTGGTAAATACAGCTCTTGTGACGACGAAATATAGCTTGCTCGCGTTTTAAGAAGCGTTCGATACGAGTTACTAACTAACAAGGTAAAAAATTTTAGATTTGAAAAATCATCTTCTTTTTTAACAAACTTCATACTTTCCTCGTGGCGGTCAATTAATTTTTTTATTTTAGTTTTTGAGCCTGAAAATAGACCTTTTTAAAATACCAGCTGAAATACAATATTAGGTTGATCACAGATGACCAAGGGAAAGATTATTAGGCTTATACACAAATGATGATCCGAAGTTGATTGTGCAAATCGGACAACCGCAAAGTATTATATCACTTTCAATTGAGAAATGGCGAAAAAGAGAGACATCTTTAGTTCAAATACCTCACTTTAAAGTTGGTGAGATCTTCTTACTCAGACATTGCTTTATGTAGTAAATCTTAAAATATTACTTTAACCTCTGCCGCATTTGCTTAAAGACTTCAACTCCCACCTCAATGACGCGCAAGTAGTCTATAAAGTAGTATTAATACAATAAAACTGTTGCTCTTCGTAAAAAAAGTGCTCAAAGCTGGTTCAACTGCTGTTTGCTGCTTCTCGTGTGCTTGTTTTCATTTTTTATGTAATTTACGTTAGTGATTTTCCGTTTCATGCGCTTTGTTGGACGAATGCTTGGAAAAGCAACGACACGTGCCACATCAATTGTTTGGAGAAGTATATATATGTATATCTGTGCGCAGACATACATACATACAAGCATGCATACTCGTACATACACTCGTATATTGATATATATTTGTGTATGAAGCGATGCACTACATTCACCTTGCTGGCTCTTGTCTGTCCACAGCTGACTGAATGGATGAATACATACAAATGTGTACATTGACATACATAAGTACATAGCGCAGACATATGAACGTAAGAGTACAAGCATGTACTTATACATACATAGGTAAGAATCCTTATACTTTCTCCGCGTGGCGTGCGTGTAGTTGTGGAATAATAAAGATATTAAACCGAAGTGTCTCAGGGAAATGGACGCTGCGTGCGCTTGCATGTTAGATGTACACTGAGAGAAATATCATTCAATAATTTACAATTAAATCAGCGCTTAAGTGATGTTACTATCTTCGATCTTGGAATTACACTCTAACCAATTCCACTCCCTTTCTCTCTGAGTACTTAATGACATTTAGAGCAATTACTCACTGCTTTCGATTTATCACCACCTGGCGAGCAGTGAACAAAGCAAAAACATATAATTGGCAGCACTGAACAATTTTTGTTGTGACAGTTTGCTAAGAAAAAATGGTAAAGTAATTATCATATTTATTGTGATCAAAGAAAAGCAAACGAGGCAAAATACATCTAAAAAAACAAATGGGCAATGAACTATTAAATTGGGAAAGAATAAGCATGATCCGTAAAATTTTACTTCTTAAACTTGGAAGCACTGACCTAAGCATGTCGCTCGTGAGCTAAGAGGCTGAAAACAAAGTTGTTGGAATATCGCTCAACTATTATTGCTCTCACATACAAATTTTCCGCTTGGTGATGCATCGAAAGCAGTAGAAATATTTGGAAAAATATATAAAAAATTAGCACGAATCGTTTTCTTTTTAAAGAAATTCTGTTAGAAAACTCGCGTTAAAAAATATTTATGGGTATATCAATTAAAATGTATTATGTTTTATATAAATGTAAACGTCCAAACTTTAGTAGATTTCTCTCTTTGCTTGAGTTGGCTCCACGAGACATCGAATTCTTTACCAGTCAATTGAAACTTACATATTTACATATATTTCTTAGAAATCTCTACCACACTTACAATCACGCACTCGCCAATTCTCACAAATAAATATTGAGCTAATTTATTCATTACTTCTATGCCCAAACTTTTACTCCTCTTTATTAGCCAAAAGTCAAATGTAATTTTTCCATTAGGTGAGGCAAAGAAAGTAAAAATGTTCATGCTATTTGCCAAAAAATGTCGTGCCATCCGGCCTTGGACCCAAACACTCTGACTCCCACGCAAGAGTGAGCTCAAAGTACCCAGTAGGGTGGCACATGGACATGTTATGTATGTGCTAGGTATGTCGGTTTAGGTACAGGGTGTTCGGTGGCTGAATTAGGTTTCAGATTTAAAGTTTCTCCCTACTCGATGAGAGTACAAGCGGGGAGGGGCCGCGTTAGTTTTGTTATTTGTGCGGGTTATTTAATAGTTCGACGTAGCAGTGAACGGGCGGAATTTCAAGGTCAACGATTCGTATGCAACTGCTTCGATCATGTGTGCGAAGGCTCCGAGCAATAAGTTCGGTGACAAACAATGCACGCCCGGGACCCAGCCAGGACCCAAACTGCTAAAAGTTTGCGCAGATAATCCGCGTGAGGGGACTTCTAAAAATTGTTTACATGAAATATTTAGGAAGGATCTTAGATTTCTCTCCTCAGATTTCTCCACCGCTAACGATTACAATTTCTGCGAGACAAATGCAATCTTATTGAGCGATGAAACCCGCTTTGATTTAAATGAAAGTGGAAATAAGTTAAATTGCCGATATTAGTTACTTAAAAGACAAACCCAACTAGAAAACATCAACCGCCACTTCACAGACCCAAAGTCACGGTTTGGTGTGCATTGTCAAACAGTGGAATAATTGGATCGTATTTTTTTGAAAATCGTCAAGCGGAAGCAAATTTCTGTTAACGGTGGCTCTTATCGGCGTAAGCTGCATGAGTATCTTCTAGCAATAATGAGGGACACACACATGGTTTTTGCAAGATGGCACCACGCCGCACACGTTCATGGCGATATATGCGAGATTTCTTCTTTGCTTTCGGTGACAAAAAGTAAGGTGAATTGATTGTAAAATGAAAAATCTTTATTTATTCTTGTAAATCAATTTCATCCCCTTCAAAATAATCCCCTCTCGATGAAATACACTTATGCCAACGATTTTTCTAATCCCCGAGACATGCCAAATAGTCCATTTCCGGTATAGCCATCAGCACCTTCTTCAATTCAGCTTTTATCTCCTCAATCGACTCGAAACGCGTTACCCGGAGTGGTCTCTTGAGTTTTGGGAATAGTCAGAAGTCACACGGAGCCAAATCAGGCGAATACGGTGGTTGCGGAATAATATGCGTGGAATTTTTGGCGAAATGGTCACGAAGAACGAGTGCAGTGTGAGACGGTGCATTATCGTGATGCAAAAACCAAGAGTTGTTGGCCCATAATACTGGTCTTTTTAGACGAATTGCTTCACGTAAACGACGCATAACGCTCAAAGAATATTCCTTATTAACAGTTTGGCCAGGTGGAAGGAATTCATAGTGCACCACACCACGAAAATCAAAAAAAACTGTCATCATGACCTTCATTTTTGAACGACTTTGACGTGCTCTTTTCGGTCTGGCCTCGCCTTTAGCACGATATTCGCTTGATTGGTCGGTTGTTTCAGGGTCGTAAGCATAATTCCAAGTCTCATCTCCCGTAATGATGCATTTGAGCTTGTCCTGATAGTCTGAAAGCATTGTTTCACACACATCAACGCGACGACTTTTTTCCAAGAAATTGAGAGTTTTCGGTACCAAACGAGATTTGACTTTTCGTAGGCCCAAATGGTCTTTCAAAATGGTTTTCACAGATCCTTCTGATATTCCGATCATATCAGTAAGGTCTTTAACAGTCAACCTACGATTTTTGACCACTAACTCCTTCACTTTATTGACGTGTTGGTCATCTGTTGACGTCGATGGTCGTCCGGAGCGCTCCAAGTCATCAACACGTTCTCGACCCTCTTTGAAGTCTTTGTACCACTTATAAACATTTTTCTGCGACATGGTCGAATCACCAAATGCCTTCTGCAATATGCTAAACGTTTCCGCAGCCGAAATTTCATTCCGCAAACAAAATTTGATGGCACTTCTCTGCTCAATCAAATCAGACATTGTAAAAATTGAAAAATGTACTCTTGGACGTTTGGTAAACACGTAAATGTATTACTGATAATGACATTCACATGAAAATTGGCCCAGATGTTATTAACAGTGCTGCCAACTCATGGAAAAAATAACTAGAGCGAAATTTTAATCCCGCGAAGTTTGACAAATAAATTCACATTACTTTTTGCCCACAGTAGTGTCCTGGCCATCCAGGTCGCCCGATCTTACCACTAAACCCAGCGACCATCTCGGCCCTAAAAAAAACTATCGTTCGCGAGGTTAATGGCCTCCCGACATCACTTATTCAGCGAGTGGCACGGAGTACGAAGACCAGATTCCAAGAGTTTATCCGACGTAATGGTCACCAGTTCGAGGAAATTATTAAAAAAAAAGTCCCACTTGTCTTCTTGTTGTTGTTGAGATTAATTTTTATCATTAGTTGTTTTTTAAATTTCGCATTTAATTCCAAATTCTGCCACCGGACACCTTTTACATACTCGCACAACTGTAGAGGACTTTTAGCACTCGCTCAGTGTGGTCAATCCCATGTCAGTGGCGGCATCACCATTTGATGTAGGTACCAAGTACAATAATTGACAAGCAAGTGGGTGGACTGAGAGAAAAGTGAACGAAAAGTAAAATGGGCTGCCTTGATTTTGTTGTTTTTGATTTAGGGTATTTCATGCATGCATCGCTGCGAATTTTCCATACAATTATATTAAATCCTAATAATACCCAACTATATTATTTTGTTTTATTCTTATTCTGTGGCTTGTACCAATCGCGATTGCATCCCTTTTTTTACTCCTGTACCTTATAAACCGATTTATATACATTTGTTACCTTGTTTGCTACCTTTTTGTCGCCGCTTTGTGCGTGTTCGGCTTAGCATCATTTTGCATTTGTAATAATTCAAAATTCGAATCTTTTCATTCTTCTCATTTCTATTCTTAGCAACTTTTTCGTTCTTGAGCGTTTTTTCTGTATCAAATATAACTTTGATTCTTCGCTTATAGCGTTTTGACATACTTTGAAATTTCATTTTCCGCATTTTCGCATTTGCCGCAATCATAATGCTTTTGCTTCACTTTGTTTCGCTTAGCATTTCAATTCGATTTTCGGTTGATGGAGTCTTTTTAAGTGCCTTAAACATTTTATAACCATTCTGCTTCCGTGTGACGGTGGCGCTTAGTCAAACGTTCTACTGCCTGCCCTTTTCACTAGTCCCATTACGCATCCTCCTTTTGTGTGCTCATTTTTCCATTTATTATATTTGCCTTTTATTTATTAACTTCATTTCGATTTCAATTTCCGTCGCTTGGCTTTGGCAGCCGCTTGGTGCTTTCTTAAATAAACTTGATAGCTGTATGGGTCTACAGGAGCATGGGAAATGTGACATTTGTGGGGCTTTTTGCTTTAAAAAATCCAATTTTACGCACGTGGTAACGCTTGAAATTTGATATTTAGCTAGAAGTCCATACGAAACGTTCGCGTGTTAGTATTAGATTAAGGAGCGATGAAATATTTATCTTCCTCAAGTGCGGTACTGGAAATATCTATGGCTCGGATAGTCCATAGAATACGAGAACGTTATGCGTTTTAAATAATTTGCGAAATTTCGATTCATGATAGCTTTATAGGTAAAAATCTAAATCGTAAACTGAAGGCGAATGCAGGTTAACAAGACTTAAAATATGCTATTATATTGAAAAATGCATCGTACAAGCAATTCGTCTAAAAACTAAATAAAGGGTTTTCCAATATTTTGATATTTAAAGAAAAATGCTACTTTTTAATATAAATGATCGGATATTTATTTCATTATAAAGAGGAGGGTATGCCGTTAATAGTGGAAAATAACATCAGGCAAATAACCACCACGACTACGCTTACAGGACAATATCCTTTTCATGAAATTTTCCATAACCGAATTACAAGGTGTCGGCCCTATGTCCTCGATAGCCTCACGAATTCCATCTTTGAGGTCTTGAATCGACCCTGGACTGTTGGCGTAGACCTTCTCTTTCACGTGACCCCAAAGAAAACGGTCACAAGGTGTTAAATCACAAGATCTCGGTGGTCAATTGTGATCACCTCTTCGAGAGATAACACGGTCCGGAAACTTTTCTCGTAAAATATCAATGGTTTCTTTGCTTGTGTGGCACGGAGCGCCGTCTTGTTGAAAATAAACGATGTGCAGATCAATACCATCCAATTCCGGCCATAAAAAATCGTTTATCGTCTCTCGATAGCGCAATACTATTCAAAATAACACCTGTTATTGGAAAACGCTTTATGTGCTTGTCTAGAAGTTAAAGACAGACTTAAATTCAGGTTACCCAATCACTGCAGTTTATTTGAAGCAAAGGTAGTCGCAATCAAAGAAGTACTGATTGGTCTGGCCTGCGTATTAACTGTCAAAAAAGTAAATATTTACTGCGATAGCCAAGTGGCAATTATGGAACTCGGTTGAATGATGGTGCTGTAGGAAACTGGTCAGACAATACCTGGCTTCACTCTCGATTGCATCCACATTCTTTGACGTAAGGCTCATCTGGGTTGCTGCTCATATTGCGGGAAACTGTGAGGTGGATGAGCTGGCCAACAAGCGACCTGAGAGATCATTTCCCCATTAAGGGAGAGGATTGGGATACCCTTGACCACCTGCGACCTGCTCCTAGAAAGATGAGCTTCGCGCTAATATAGCGAGTGCTGGACAAGTACACAAATTTGTAAGGTCGCAAAATCTTTCTGGTCAAGTGTGGATCGGAGGCATTCCAGGGATCTGCTGAGGTTGACAAAATCTGAGTTCTCGAATTTCGTGCGTGTGCTCACAGGACACTATCCACGAGGTATACATGCTGTGTGACTTGGAATTATCACGAGGAGGTGAAATCGTCTTAACACCTTCTCCTTATCTGCTCTGCTGCTCAACCCCTCCTTGTGGAAAATTTCGAGGCTAGATTCGCTTCGTCTTCGACTACTTTGTTTAGTTGCATTGGAAATCGTCTTCGTCTTATCAGGAAAAAAATTCAAATCTCAATACAGAACAACCTGCTTTGACTGTCTGCTGATACTCATTTTAGAGGATGAATTTCTCGACGACTGTGGGGAAGCCTTGAAGCAATTCTCGTAACTTTACGTATCACGTGCGTGGAGGTCTGGTGCCAAAGTGCGTCGAAACTGCCTTTGTACAAAATTACTAGAAGTGTTACAGTTGTAGGGCTGGAGATAACTCCCTCAGATACTTCTCCTGAAACTCGCTCGAATATTAAATTGCTATTGTTTAATCTCTTACTGACATGATTCTTGCATTTTGAAATTAATCTATGTAAAGTATTTATATGTTGGCTTACAATACACACACATGCACGCATGTACACCTTTGCAAATTCTCTGCAACTTAAATCTGTTGCTTTCATTTCAAAAGCAAACAACTTTTACCATTCATACAAGTTCACGATGCACGAGCAATACATGAAGTTAGAAAAAAGATTAAAAAACTCGATGTTGCATATTTCAAGGCGAAGTAGCGTGTATGCTACATTGAAAAATGTGTGGCATTGAAACATATCAGAAACTCGAGGCAATCAAAATAATTTGAAGCGCATTTAAGCAACTCGTTGACAAATGGAAATCTACCTGTACACACATACACATAGAAAGGGATGCACTTCAGTGAGACATTTTTCGCTCTTTGTTCTTTCTATTTCTCTAATTAGTTAATGTTGCCCTGCTACAGCCTACGTTAAATTCGTATATTTTTTACCTTTATGCCAAAGCTCTTTCAGGTCGCTTCAACTCAGTGGGAAAAGTGTATCATTCATGAAATTTACAAAAGTGATTTCACCAGGCCGCTCACTTTACTGCCTCTCGTGCGTCCACCAACATTGGCGTAGTGCCTGCAGGTTTACGACTGCCTACTTACTTCGCAAATACATATACGTAAATATATTTATTATGTATGCTTGTAGGGACCACCTGTGCATGTGTGTATACTCACGTTTTATCATCCAGCCCATCATGCCCAATCCCAATTTTTTGCCTCTGCTCCTGTCACAGATACCTGACGGCTGAAGTAGTGCGCGCGTTTACCTTGAAATGTCGAATTAAAATTTCATTAGACACTCTTTGTTAGTAACTTTGCCGCTGTGCAGTTAAAGTGCTATTTATGAATGGAATTTCTGCTCTCCTCCTTGAATTTGTATTCCTCTTCCATTTTTTTTTCCATTGATGCTAGATTTAACAGTTATCGGTTTGAATTTATCAAATTTTTTTGCCAGATTAAAACTATGTTTGTAGGTGTGTGCGAAAAGGCACCGGATTCTAAGTGTGGCCGATATTAGCAGCGAATAAGATTCACTGATAATAAGAAATTCAGATTAGTCTAAGAGGCCATAGATGTACATATGTATATATGAGTGATGGTTGGTGAACGAGGAGGAAATGCTCTTCTGAAATTTTAGAGTTTAGAAAGTGGTGTAAAAATGAGTATAGAACTACGCGTTATATTCTCACAAGGTGAATCTCTGTTGCATTTCGTCATTTTACATTCTTCAATCTTGAAGCATGCACTCTCTCAAACCCGAAAATCGGCTTGTGGCTCTCACTAGCGTTATTTGGTTGGTCGCCTCTAATAAATAAGTCTTTCTTTGCCATACCTCATACTTACCGATCATCCTTCATCTTAAAAATACTGCCATAGGTATATACTTATGAAATGAGACTTTTTTCCAATTTCAAACGTTTATTAACCAAAAATGGTTACAAATTTAATCTTCAAAATAATAACCATCGCTAGCGACACATTTTTCCCATCTCTCAGGCAATTTGGGGATGCCGCACCAAAAAAATTGGCCGTCTTTGGCCGCAAACCATTCATCGAGCCATTTTTTGGCTTCTTTATGAGAATTGAAGCGCTGCTCGGAAAGTGCGTGGCCCATCGATGCAAACAAACGGTAATCGGAAGGCGCCAAGTCTGGTGAGTAAGCCGCATGCACCAGCGGCTCCCAATCGTACGTCCCCACCAATTTCCGGGTCGCTCTTGTTCGATGTGGCGGTGCATTGTCACATTCTCAGTTCATGCGACACTCATCTTCCGACCTTTAAAATCATGGCCATGTTTTTCAAACATTTGGAAATGGTTTTTTGGGTCACTCCCAACTGCTCTGCCACCATTTCTTGCGTTTGACCACCATCCTCATCCAACAATGCTTGCAATTCGGCGTCCTCAAACTTTTTCGGTGGCGGGCCACGGCCCTCGTTCTCCACGCTAAAATCACCACTTCGGAATTTTCCAAACCACCTGAAGCACTGTGCTCTATTTAGAGCATGCCCACCATAAGCTTCTATAAGCATTCGATGAGCTTGAGAAGCGTTTTTCTTCAATTGATAACAGAAAATCAACGATGTCCGCAAATCGTAGTTTGAAGGTACGAAATTCTACATTTTTAAGAGCGACAAAAATGCATTGTTGAATGAGACGTAACAAACAATGAACTGAATATTGTTGACAGATGACAGACGAAAAAAATCTAGATATTTGGGAAGGTTTAAAAATACTTCTAGCGATGTCTATGGGCTAATAGCTGAAAGTCTCATTTCATAGGTATATTCGTGCTCTCTCTCGAGAAATGATGGCAACCTTAGTTTTATTAACAGCAGGTTTTATTATAGGGAAACCCTATTTTTGCACCCACTATTTCCCAGGGGTCGCCGTAGCGAAATGGGTTGGTGCGTGACTACCATTCGGAATCCGTAGGTTCGAATCTCGGTGAAACACCAAAATGAAGAAAAAGTTTTTTTCAAATAGCGGTCGCTTCTCGGTAGGCAATGGCAAACCGCCGAGTGTATTTCTGCCTTGAAAAAGCTCCGCATAAAAATATCTGCCGTTCAGAGTGAGCTTAAAAATGGAGTGAAACAACATAAATATGCACGCCACAAATAGGAGGAGGAGCTAGGCTGAATAGCCAATATATATATTTCCCAGCGGTCACTGTGCCTATGTTTTTGTCTATTTTTTTGTGTTTGACATTCGTTTGAATCGAGAAAGTCGAGTGGTTTTCCTTTTCCATCACGACAACGCACCAGCTCACGCCTCAGCTGTTGTGGTCGTAAAATTTATGGAAATGGGGCTGCATTTCGGTTAACATCTCCGCTCTTCTCCAGACTTAGCTCCTTCGGATTCCTCGAGCTTCCTTTTGTTTCCTAATTTGAAGAAAGGGCTGGCGCGAAAAAGATTTTATTCAAACGAGGAGGTGATTCCAGAAACGAATGACTATTTTTCAAACTTATACAAATCCTATTATTCGGAAGGGCTTAACAAACTCGAACAATTTTTGGATGAAGTGTAGAAGCCTAAAATACTATGTCGAAAAATAGAAAAGGCTTACCAAAAACAATTAAGTAGTTTTTATGTTTGCACGGACTTTTCAAACGACTCCCGCATAGTTGAAATCCTTGTTGGATTAAATCGAGAAAATCAGAAAAAAACTTGAATTAGAGAAAAAAAGTCAAAAATCAGAGTTAAGGTGACCAGAAGTTTAATTGTTTGAAACTCCTCCTAATTCCAAAGCTTTCGAGATAAAATGCATTGCGAGCTCTGAAGACAAAGTCCACAGAATCAGATAGAATATTTGGGAAAGCCGATTTAACCGCAACCGGGAAAAATCATGACAAAGTCCACAGAACCAGAAAGAATGTCTAGAAAAGTCGACTTAACTCCAAATCACTGGTTAAAGTTCAAAAATTTGGTAAAATTTCAAGCGAGAATGAATAAAACTTCAAGGGCGTGGAAAAAAAAGTCCAATAGTTCAACTATTGATAGCTTTTCGTACCTTAATTGCTTTTAGATATCCGCTCATTTCAATTGTGGTACTTAAAAGCTCCTCAGGGTATGTTTACCTGCAAAGCATTATTTGCCCAGCGAATGCGCTTAATTTACTCAATTCCAAATTAATTTCCCATTAACTCAAATTAATTCATGAGTTTCCCATCAATCTTTTCGTTTAGGCGAGTGTATGACAAAGCACTTTCCGGATGTCTACTGGTGTCATTGCTCACTACCTGTCGCTCACCGTTACAAGCCATCCAACTTTTGGGGCAACAGATTTTCCGAACGACTGACTGCTCAGCAACGCGCCACACTGGCAGGACGACTGTCATGCTAATGCCGTCGCTTTCTGGCGGTGTTTATATTACTTGCGGTTGAGAGTAAAAATGGTGCAAAATACGTTTGCAAAAGAAAGCAACAAAGCAGCAAGAAAAAAGTTTGCCTCGACAAAAAAGAGAAAAGAAAGAAATTTGCGCAAGGAAAATCTTTGTTTGCTTTTTTAGTGCTACCCCACAAGTCTCAGTTTAAGTCGGTTTATCGTTGAACGCGGATAGCCAATCCAAATCGGCAGTGTTTTTATGTATGTGTGTGTGCACGAACGCCTTGTAGCCATGCTGTGCAGCAGCCGCATTTCAACACGGTGATTTTGTTTACTCGCCCGCCACCTTGCAACTTCAAGTCGAAACTGTCACAGAACTGCTTCTCTCCTGCTTGCCTGCTACTTTGGTTTCTCTGCTTAAAATTTCCATCTTCCATTAGGTCGTTTGCACGTTTGCCCTTTTCAATTTCAATCAAACGTAAAAATGTTTTCGCTGTTATTCCGCCCACACTCTGCCCGCCAGCTCATGAATGGGAAAAGCAATCCCATATATTTACTACCTGGAGTTGTTTTTGTGCTTTGAATGATTGTTACACTTGAAATTTTGTTTGATTTCCTCGATTTATTATTATTTAGCTTACTGCTGCCTCTGGGATAATTATTTCAAGACTTTCTCTGCATGGAATCACGTTAGTAATGGGTTTTTCCACGTCGGAAGCGTATTCTGTTCGGAAACTGCGGAGCATACGACATTTCACCATAAACTAAATGATATGGGAAAAATGCGTTTCTTTTTTTTGGATAGGGTAATAATGAGATTCTTACGGAATGAGCCAGATCCAGAATACAAGGAAAATGTTGACAACCTCTCAAGACATCAGACATGGGTATCAGAATGTCATTGAATGTGAAACTTTTGCGTTCCTTCCTTGTCAGATGAATATGGAAAGAGTCTTCTACAGAAAATCAAAGGAGGAAAGTCTACGAAGGAAGTACTGCCCTTAGGGTTGAAATGTACTACAGAAAATTCCTCGTTAAATTCTACTGTAGAAGTCTGAGGACAGGAATTATATTTGAAGTGAGTTTATGCATAATATTTTCAATAAATCAATTATACATTCGAACAAAATGCTGAAACTTGAATCGCCCATAAAACAAAGGTGCGACCCTCTGAACAAGTACAGTCTCCTCTTTCATGTTCGTGGTGAGTAAAATGTTTATAAAATTTTTGGATTGTGATATTATTTATTAAAAGGCAGTTGATTTTGTTCAATGAGAACACCAAAGTTTTGACCAAAAAACACTACACGTGCAACTTCAACGCTCAAAAAATTAAGTGAGACAGTGGTGTGTGGCAGTTTGTGCCTGTCGAAGTAGCCTCTGCTTCTCTTGTCTTCAAATCTCGGTAATCTAGCTAAAGCGTCAGAACATTAGTCGGCCGCTAGCTGATAATTTAGCACTATTCCCTAGCAGTTTATGATGTCTTATACTATTAATTACAACAAAAACCAGTCATTAGCGACTATTCAAAATTTTTCAAATTTTTTTCTCTGTGTACGACTATTTGAAACTTTATGTCAGGTTCCTTTGGCTGCCATCACAAGTGTGATAACAGAAAGACAGGTGCCTCGGATGTTGCGTAGGCGTTTTTCTCCTCGTTATTCAATTTGTCTAAAATGCCACACACACACACCCGAGTTCTTCTTAGATTTCCTGGCTCTAGTTTTTTGTACTTTGATATGTATTTGATATCGGTATCTGTTGATTTCCCCATTTCTCATTTTCAAAACTTATCCAAACGCTACTTTGCATATTTTTTTCTAATTATGTGTGGAAGTATAAGGAATAAAATTGATTTAATTACCAGCCAACGGAATCCGTACAAACCACACGCATACCGAAAGCAACGAGAACGGAAATCAAGAACGAAAGGAGCGTTCGAGTTGCCTCCAACTGATGGATTGGAGTGCAGAAGAAGATGGTGCAGATTCATTGAAATGGGAAATGACAGACATTTTTAGCTTGTTTGTAAGTTGGAAAATTGGGTGATTTCGTGGAATATTACAGCGATTATCCTCTCTAAATGATGAGTTTTATCGTTGGATTGGTTGCTCTTTATGCCGCCATTCATTGCTATTCTTTGTGCTTCTTTATGTACCCTTGTTTTGTTGTCTTTCTCACCTCGAATCGCTTCTTTGTCATTTGGTTCGTCCTTAATATTTCGAATTCGTAATTGTAAAGTAATTAAGAGTGACTGCAGGCTAAAAAAGTGGTCACGCATGCAACACATACAAATATATTTTAAGCGAAATAAGTTTTGAAGATTTCTTTGGAATTATGGAAAAGTTTCTGATTGATATGTTTCAGTAAGTGATGAATTTACATACATACATATGTGAGCATTTGTCGCAAGCAAGCCTCACGTCTTTTAGATATCTTCCATATGGAGATGATCGAGAATATTACACCTATGTGACAGTTGAAAAGCAGAAGAAGAGTTTAGCGCTGGCCTTTGATTCTAATAATTTCTTCTGGTAGCGGAGTAGATCCTGTCTGACGCTTTAAAATACTTGCTTTGTTTATCAATTCTCATAGTTAGCATCTGCTTGTCTGGTCGTTGGGCCTAGAAGAAGACTGATTCCAGATATTTGCGACAAGCCAATTTTTTGTTTGCTTTTGTTTAAGCATATCAATGCTGAAGTCTACTCAACAGACACGAAACCATCCATTCGCATAATGTTACCAGAAATAATTTGCTTTTTTTCTACAAAGAATTAGCCGAAAGTTTTCGAAAAAGGTCCACCAAACTTCCACACCTCCAAGTTAAAAATTCTATCACATAATGGTTTCTTAGTTGAATTGCTAAGTCCGCAGCTTATTAGCTTCCTCACCTTAAATTTTTCAGGCCCTGCTATTGCCAATTAAAGCCGGCTAGTGGAACTATGAGTTCGTTACATGTAACTGAAGATCGAGTTCTACGCTAAGAATTGATTCACCGCTATCCACATTTTCTAGATCTGGCTCTCAGCAACAATTATTTATTTCCAAACATGAGTCTTTTTCAAGGATCACAACCCGTTACCAGATAAAGGCTGACTGCAGCAAGCCTTGCCAGGCGTCTCGGCTTTGCGCGCGCCTTCTCCAATTTGTTACACCAAGGATAGGGTCCCTTGACTTGATCCTTCCATCGGAGGCATGGTCTTCCCCTATGTCGTTGCCTTCTAACTTGTCATCTGAACACATTCTTTGCTGGAGCTTCTGCATGCATACGCTCGACGTGGTCTAGCAAGTATTAAATATTTTAAACACCTCTGTAAATCTTTTTCATTTAAAAACAGCAAAATGTGGTACAAATGCGTGAAGTGAACGGGAACTAAATAAAAAAATAAAAGAGATTTTGATAGAAAAATGATATTGGTGTTCGATTACATATTTCGGATATGCTCTGGAGAACATTTCCCAATGAGCGATTTCATTCAGGTGTATTTTTTCGTGAAACCACTCGTCACATTACTTGATGAATGACGCATATCAGCGGTTTTAATGCGATTAATGAAACATCTTTTATCGGAAGCAGAATTCCATGAACAAATCGGGAGTCACTGCAAAGATCTCAGACAGACTTTAGTTTTCCTAAGTATCAGTGCACTACAATCATTAAGGATTTTGTGGCAATCGCTCGTTAACTTTGAATTCTTTGCGGATATGCGGGCGGTTGTGGTCATTCCGTGGAACAAAGGGAGGTACCTGGTATGTACCTACATGTGCTTGAAACCACATACACATGCATTCGCTTATATGTTAAGGCTCCTACTAAGAGTGGCTGAAATTACAAAAGTCAATGCAAACGCTGCGTGAGGGCAGTTGCACTGTGCCTTATTGCAGAAAGACCAATGGAACAGCTTGGAGACGTCAGCACAACACAGCATTTCACAATTTGTTGTTATTTTATTGCAACCAATGTTGTTGTTTTTTTTTTTTTTGTGGTATTTGCTATTAATTGCTTGCACTTCTTATTTCCTCTACTCCGTGGCATATATGCCGTTAGCTAGTCCTTTTTAGGTGGATTCCTTTGCCCCGACTCTGAGTTCATTACGCACACATTGCCCGTCACTTACGCATGTGCAAATGTTGTGTACCTACAGAGGCAAAAAACAAAAACAAAGATAAAACACGGTATGCATCAGTGTTATGTACAACAACACTCACTACGGCGGCTCCGCCACTCAAGGCGTGAATGTGACACACATGTCTGCAATATGCGTTACAAGTTACAAGCGTGAGCCGTGATCGCAGTCGTCGTGGCCGGGGCCATTCGATGCATTGATGCAACATATGCTTAACGCCTACTGGCTGACTGGTTGGTTGTTTTTTACTGCCTCTTTCAATGCCTGCGACTGCGGGGACTAATGTGTGCTAACTGTGACTTACTGCCGCCGGAATGCTCCTTCGCTGCATCTGCTTCTTTTCTGCATGTGCAGCAAGGGTAGAAAAGAAAAAGGCGATGGCAAAAGATTCGCTGAACAATTTCGTAAAAATCTGAAGTCGTGGCACATTAAACATTTTTCGAGAAAAAAGTGCCATATAAATGCTGGGAAATTGAAGATGTAAAAACTCAGCGAAATGAGAAGTTGAATGAATGAATGGCTGTTTACACCTCCACTGTAAAATACTTCGTACTCTGGAATCTTTTTGTACGTTTTGTAATCTACTCTATCCTTCACGAAACCTAATCCAAGCCCAATTCTGTTCATTAAATCTAGGATGGTACCGGGTTTGTCTATGCGTTTGTGCTTCTCTTCCAACTGTACCAGGTGAAGATATTTATTTCTTCTTCTCGATATGACACCGCATTCAAGAAGCCGTGAATAGGTGGTTAGTGTCGTGCGGTGTGCCTTCACTGCTGGACATATATTGGGTATGTCGGGGTCGATTCTGGATAAGTAGGAGTTTAACCTGCTACCGTATTCAGAACGCAATTGGGTTAAGTTACGCGGGTCTCGCGAAGGAGCTGCAATAGGTGGTGGTTGAACTCCGATAGCGGCATTCAGAGATCGGGAGTTTAGGAAGAAGGTATGTGTCTCCCGATGAATGTCGTTTAGCTTTTGTCTGTCTGTCCAGTAGTTGTAATGTGTTTTGCCCTGGATTTCGTCAGTGTAGTTGAAGAGATACGGATTGACCATTCAGAATGTCAGTAAGCAGTCCCTAGAGATACTTATGAGATGTTTAAATATGTTATGATTACATCCTCCTAGAAAAGACTTGGCCTGGTGGCATGGCAGAAACACACACGGGGATTTGCCATTGCCTGCCAGGGGGCGACCGCTATTAGAAAAACACTTTTTCTTCTTTTTGGTCTTTCACCGAGATTCGAACCTACGTTCTCTCTGAGTTCCGAATGGTAGTCACGCACCAACCCATTCGGCTATGGCGGATGAATAGGCAATACATCCGCTCTATCGTTCTCGGCTATGCCTATGTGGTCCGGGATCCGTATGGGTTGAGTGCAATTGCATACTCCTAATAAGTTTAATCTTCCTATACACTACAATACCTTTGAGGACTCAAACTCAAGGGATGAAAGATGACATAAACTTCAAATTTGGTTTGAGGCCAAATATCCCAACGCCTATACCAGTATTTTGCTGGCGTTTCCTCTCAATAGAAGGGGTGCAATAGTTTGCCTGTCTTGAATTTTTGTTCTAAAACTGACGACCTTTGAGATATCATCTCTTGGGAATGCTCAACGTTTCAATGTTCATAGTGATCACATTTCCTTGTAAGATCAAGCTCTGCCTCCACCGTAATGCACACGCATGCTAAGCGCTGTACTATCGATAGGAGGGTTCTCGTGACCTAAATATTTCAAAATTGTATTCCGAGTTATCTGGTTCGATCTTTCAAAGGAAAAAATCTGTAATTTAAACTACTTTCTTTGATAGGCCTTCTGTGTCCGCGTTTCACATCCATATGTTGCCACTACTCGAATCAGTGTTTTATATGTTTTGATTTTCGTTCTTCTACTCAAGAGTTTGCGTTTTAAGGCCGGCGGGCCAATTAAAAGGTCAAAAAAATCGATTTTTTTTTTCCTGAAATCAATAGCTTAGATATTCAAGAACATAAGACACAAATTTTCAGAGTTAAATTCCAAGTATTTGCAGAGCTACAGAGCCGAGCGTAGTGCGGCGTCGAGCAACCGTGCGCTTATTGTTGTAGTGCTCCGCCCATTGACCATTGACTTTGAAGCGCGTTTTCTCGGCTTTTCATTTTCACGATTTTACCTAATTTATGTACACGATTGCAAAAAAACTAAACGAGCTATCCATTTCATTCAAAATGCGTTATCTTCAGTATTGTTTTCTCTTCTATGTGAACTAAAAAAACATCCAAAAAGCGACTTTTTTTACCCAGTTGAAGAGTTTTTTTTTCCTTGAAAAACCACTTTTTTTTTCTACCTTCCCCAAAAATTCGAATTTTACGTGTTTCTCCCAATTTTCTTAGTTCACATCGAAGATAATTACATCAAAATTAATAATCTTTTTTTTTTTTTTTGTTTTCAGATGAAAATTGCAAGTTGTATCTTGTACAGAAGTTGGATACTTCAGTGGCAAGGCGCTCTGGGAATCTATTGATAACTCGGCTTACAATATATTGTTGGAGATTGTAAAAATTTTTTTTTTTAGTTCAAATATATATTAAACTATCCCCAAAACTTCATTTGGCTAATTGTTTTTTTCTCATCCTACAACGCTTCGCGAAAACTACTGAATTTAGGACATCTAATTGGCCCGCCGGCCTTAACAGTTTAACGTGGGCAAAATATGCTTTGTTTGCAGCCTACCCCCGGTCTACTGAGAAGCAGTCCTAGATATTTAATTTTATCCAAGCTTTCAAATTTATGATCACCAATTGTAAGGTCTGGCGCTTTTCTCAGCGTATTAAATCTTGCAAGGTATTTAGTTTTGCTTCCATTGATTTTTAGTCCAAAGAATTTTGTTTATATTTGGAGTGCTTGGAATACTTCTTTTATAATGTTCAAATTTATTGCGAGGAAATCAGGAAATAAATAAAACTGTGGAGGAGCGATCGTTCTTCGCACAGAAAAATAATTTTTATTATTATTATCTTTTTTCTACTACTTTTTTCTAAAATTTAATTTTTCTAGACTTATAAAATTTTTTGTGGGCCCTTTGCTATAAAAATCTTAACTTGGATAATTTCAATATTCATGAAAATATGTGAGGAAAATCATAGGGTTTGTTTGGTTAGCACTGACAAGGTTTATAAGTTAAATTACAGATTTATATTTTCCGAACTCACATGAAATTTTTTTTAGCTGATTTTTTTGTTTTCTGATGTTCCTTCTGTTTTGCTTTATTGTTATTATAATTTGGCATTGTTGTAGGAAACGTTTTTGTTTTTGTTCTTGTTCTTGTTGTTCGTGCCATGCCACACATGTGTGCACAGTTAGTAACCATAACTACATTACTGCATAACTGCATACTTACAAACCCATATCCGCGACTGCCTTGTTTCCTAGTGCAGAGAGTTAGTTGCATGCAAGAGTAGTCTTGATTTACTGTTAGTCGATATGTACTCGCACACATAAAAATCTATACGCATCCGTTCTTAAGGGTATGTATAGAAGAACTCTTGTATACACAGCTTGCAGTGGAAAAGTGAACTCGAAACAGGACTAGTTCCATACCAGTTCTTTTATGAATGAGTGCCTGCGCACTAATTTCACACTAGTATCCCTGCCAGACATACATATGTACATACTTTAATTAATTATTGTGCTCTTGCGGTGCCAGTTACTAGTCGGTGAATTGTAAAACAAAATTCTATGGCTACGAGTTCCTATAAGGCTGGTTCGAATTGATGCAAATTCCGATATATTCACCTTGAGGCTTATTAAGACCTGCAGTATCTGTTCACTGATAGGTGCGATCGCTAGCGGCTGTATTCTTAAATAAAACACATCAGGGTCTGCGGGTGTGCATATTCAACATCTCTCTCATTTGTGTCCCACCGCGCGCTGATGGAAGGGATCTGTGGTCCGACAGTCAAAATCCATAATCAACTGATTAATATTGAATGACCTCGCCGAATCCTGAAACGTGGTAGTAAAGGTGCAAAGTGCGCACGTACGTCTAATATCATCAAGGAAACCTCGGCGTCAGAGAGTAGCAAACTCACAGTCAGCCTGCATTTCGCTACCTAAGTCTCGCTTCTGCTTTTAGCCAACACAGCTCGACAAAATGGAGAATAAAATGAGGTCCAACGTTTGCTACGAGGAAGCTCTACCGGGAGTTAAACATATAAGAGAGTTGAATGGTGTGAAGAGCGAAGAGAGAGGTAAAAATATGTGTGCGCGAAGATTTGCTTGATTCTATGGTGGGAAAACAAATTTGAGGGGAACTTTGGCTGCCACGTCACTAGGGAGATTCGGCAGCCGAATTCTGCTCGACCATTTTACATGTACATAGTTACACACTCGTTTATTCCATCGCTGTTCAGATACCAACGAAGTGTCTTTGGTTGATTTTTTCGTATATTATTAACATAATCTCAATTTTTTTGTAAACAAATCCCAACTGAAGTCAACTCATCAGCTAACTTATCAAATTTGCTCAGAGCCGAATGACGGTCTGCTACATAGACCACTTCTAAGGCTTCGTCTTACAACAGGCGCCAATGGGCATTTGTTTTACTACTGTCGTAGTCTTCAGTCGACTCGATTTCCTGCGGGGCATTTACTTCAAAAGTTGGTAGCCTGACGCACTTCTTTAAGGCTTCAAATTGGCATTATTGTAGATGCCTCTGTGTATGAACAATTTACATATGGGCTTATATTTTACATACATACGTACATACTAAGTTTCATATACTTTTTATACATAGATACATGAAAATTTAGTAGTTCATTTACACATACCTAGGCATGTATGTGTGTTTGTATTGCTCTACTGCATTTTTCTCCTCTGCATGTGGCAAGTTACAAACTGCCGCTGCTTGAAGACCGAGCTCAGCGTAGGTATAAAGATTTGTATTTTGTTTTTTTAAATTACTTCTATTGTGGAATCACCCCCTGCCACTCTATCTCTTATTATTTTCGAAAATTGAAGCCACTACAGAAGCAAGCACTCATTAAACATTTGTACCTATGTGTGTATGTAAATATGTATAATTTGTAATAATTGATCTAGATTAAAGTTGTGCTTAATGGGATATTTGCTTATAAATATTATTAGTATTTCAATTCGAGGACATCAATTTACGTGAAGAGCAATATGAGGGCATGAGGGCACTCTTATAAATGAGTTATGATCACAACCAATAATCACCAACTTACAATTTTCCAACTCAAAAAGAAGAGTCAGAATGCTTACAGCTACCAGAGCATCTGCTTCTTTGAAGCGATGCTATTCCCATAAAAAGTATAGGGGTTGTTGTTATTGTAGCAGCGTAAACGTTCCTCATTTATGTACATGGAATGCAGGAGATAAATCCGGGTCGTTCCGGTAACGAATAATCGGTATGGTATGGCCCCAAACATGTTTATACCATACATTCAATTCAGCTCGATAGCATCTTAGATTCATGAAGTATGACACCACTTTTACCGCCAAATGTGTAAACTGTATCAAAATTAACTCTTGAAATACCTGTAGATCTATGAAAATTAAAAAAGAGGTTGTCTGTAAAGTCGGTTTACTGACGATAGTTTAACGTGACAACGTCATAAGAAAATATTGACGGAATGGTTGCAATTTTCAAAACAAAATTTTAATTTTATTTGTTTGATAGATATTTTGTATGGATATAGAGAAGGAGGTAGAAGGAATCGCAATGGAATTGATCAAGTTACATTTACACAAACGTGGAAAATTACGAAACATTTATCAAATTCATGAAAGATATCTTCAATTTCGATTGTGCATCAGAGGTTAATAAGTCAACAACACTAAGAGGCACCATCATCGATTTGCCTTTTTCAAGACACTTTACACTCGAAACACTCCCTTTCATTTTCTACTTTTTCTATCATCGTCCTATTCTCAACAGAGAAATGGTTCATTACCATGCACACAGGAAGAAGGCATATGCAAATACAAGTATGTGAATTTATATACAAAGGCGCATATACATACATATACATACATATATATGCTCACTCAAGTAGCTCTCTCGCTTGCAGTTCAAGCACATTAGCTTACATTTGCTTGCGTACGGAATAGATTCGTATATTTGATATGCCCATATGATTTGTATGCATCTTTACATATAGATTTGTTCTTTTTGCAAATTGCGCGAAATTGTATATGGATATGCATGTATACAACATATCTTATAAGGTATATGGTAAATATTATATTACCATACATTTTTTCCTTCATATATAATAAAAAAATTAATAATAATAACATTAAAACAACAGGTATTATTAACAAACTTGGTTTTATTTTAAATTCTTCAAGTGAATCAAATTAATAATAATCAATAAGAAGGCATATGCACATACAAATACGTGAATTTATATATGTACATATGCGCATATACATACATATATACGCTCACTTAAGTAGGAGAGAGCAAGATGTCGAACGTTGCCGTTCGTTTGCTTTGTTTGCTTTGTCGTTCGTTCCGCGCTATCGCTTGCAGTTCATTCAAGGTAACGGCAATGAGCAAGGCAACGACAAATGAGCAAGGTAACGGCAATGAGCAAGGTAACGACACATTTTTTCGTGCGTGCAGCCTGTTAAATCGAATTATAAGACGTTATCACGTCAAAAACAAAAATAAAATAGCTTGAATTTATTATTTTGACCAAAACTTATTAGGCGAAGTTTTTGAATATGTAGAATTGGGATGCTAGAATGGATCATTAGGACACAGGGTGTATTGTGGAACGTGCTCATAATTGCCAGATGTGTAGATTTTACATTATTTGCATTTAGTATTTTACAGTTTGGATAACTAAACGTGTCAGAAATTTGCGAAAACTTTATCGAAGTATTATAAGATTATTTAAATTTAAAAATTTAACGAGAACGTAATGAAGACATTAAATTTTATTCAACATAATTACAAAACACCAATTGAGTTTGCGTACATTGGAAACATGTTCGGTATTTGCGCGAGTAATTCGGAAGACTTTCCCGCGAAAACAATTCTGCATAATATCAACGCTTAGAGGGCAGAGATCGGGTCTCCATTTTGTTGCCAACAGTTCAGTATAAGTGGCACTCGGAAAGGGCTGAGTGGTCTAAGGCAGTATTCCAATGAATTCAAGAATAACCTGGCATCGCAAAATGGAGGAATTTTTTTAGGGAAATTTTGGAGAAACTGCGTATTAAGCACATCACAGGTTCGAGTGTTCATATAAGCAGTTCAAATTCAAATCTATTTGGTATAAAACATTTGAAGTCCCGACGGTCAAAATTACGCCAACTCTTATGGAGCTCAGAGTAGAGAGAGAGAAAAAGTTAAAAGTTGATGGAGAAAACTTGCACAACTATCTTAAGGGCAGGGGGCCAATAGGTCATTGAGAGATGATAGAAGATACTTGCGTAACAGTAGCAACATAGTAGCCTATACTATGGCCGCAAATAAACAAGAAAAAGACAATGGAATTGCTTAGCCTCTTAAGAAATGATTTCTCGAAGGTCGTGGCTTGAATAACCGGTGATTGGCTATTTGGCAGGCATTCCTTGAGAGTAGAAGTTTTCTCCCATGAATACTGTTGTAGAGATGAGGAAAAGGAAGAAACAGCTGAGCACCTCCTTTACAATTGTCTAGCCTTAGTTAAAATCAGAGCAGGTTTTCTAGGTAGATAGTTTTTCAATTCTCTTACGGAACTGTCTATCGTGGGGACTGGACCAATCCTGCGCCTCATAAGAGCCACAAAATGGTTCCACAAACAAAAGTAAATGAGATTCCCGTGTAGCACAGTGGTATCACAACGGACCTGTAAGGTCGTACAGACCAACCATGTTCTAACCTAACCTCAGTGCACGAGTTGAGCGTTATAAAGTTTACTGGCTTCAAAATATCAAAAAATGGCATTTCTTTGGATGTATCTCATGATTTCTTAGGCTACGTTCCGCTGAAAGATATTGACATTGAAAAACTTAAATCTATAAATTTGACATCTGAGAATGGTCAACCATCCAAAAAATTTAAAACTTCTAATGACGATGAAAGCGATAACGAAAATACCGAACATCAAGTCTAAAATATTGTAACGCCTTTTCAATTTTAAAATAAAAATAAAATAAGACAAGTTAATTTATCAAGATTTATTAAGGAATGTACTTAGGTTGGCTGAAACTGGTCGTATACAAACCTCCAAAAGGAAGAGGTCAATCAACTTTGTATGAACCCCCTCTTAATCAGTTGCAGTACAAAAGAGAATTTGAATGGAGAAATATAAGAGAGTTGGAAGAAAAACAGTACTAAAGGCTTTGAAGAGCAAGCGAATTGGCTTGAACCCCTCCTTGGAACAGAACTATGAAATAAAATTAAGAAGAAAAAAAAAGTAAATTAAATAACTAGAAAATTGTGCTAGGTGCGAGTAAATGAGGCACAAAAGAAATATGAAACATATGTACACAGAACGAATGACCGCAAGGGTATTGGATGATAGGCAATTGCAAAAGAGGATACAGAACAAAGTAACGCAGAAAATCCGATATTAGTAGAATTAGCCGATAAGTAAAACCAGCTGATACGAGAAGGGCAAAAGTAGGAAATAGAATAGTCTCGGAGGGGAGGGAAAACGTGCGGCAGCGCGCAATGACATTGAATTTTAAACTGGCGGTAGGGCGGCTGGTGGAAAACGCTTACGCACTCAGCGACCGAAGGAAGGCGACATACACTTGTAGAGTAAGGGAATGTAGCAACAGCACAAAGGGATGTGCAGCAGAAACAGCTGAGTGCACAAGGACATAAGTGGACAGCAATTGGTAAGCTGAATGGGGGTGTCTGGTCTAGCGAGTGAAACGAACGATTTTCCAAATAACGTGGGAGAATAAGTGCAGAGAGGCCGTGTAGCGAGTTAAAGAAGAAGGTGACTTTGATGTCGCAAAAGAGCGAGAATATTGGGTACAAACTTTTAGAGTTGGGAAAGTAACGAGTAGATAATTTGGATATCTTTATTTCAGAGAAAGTAAAGCTCATATGAATATTGTAAGAAAAATAGTGTTTGAAGAGCAAATAAATTAAAAACACAACAACAACCAACGGAAAGTTCCCACTCGCAAATATCCGATAGGAAGTCAACGCCAACACAGCGACCCAATCGCTCAGCTGTTCTTGGATACCGAAGCCCAGCGATGTCCTACTCACTGATAAACAGCCGCACCTTCGGATATTCGTTCTTTATTCGTTTTACCGAGGCAGCGTGCAACGAGACGGCACCGGCATTCATTCATATAATCGAAGAAAATCCTGGAAGCACCGCATTTGGCGGAAACTGTTTGTTGCTTGGGGTGGGTCAACGGTGATAATGGAAAGAAACTGTTGCTGGCACAATACAAACCATAATAACATGGCAAAGAAAATCATAACAAAAGCAACGCAACAACCATTCCAGGCCTCACAGCGACCGGCTCGCTGCATCGTTTTGTGTATGTATCGGTTCTTGAATTGTTGTTGAGCTGTGACCCAGTGTGTGGGAGCTGCGCGGCGCACACAGGCTTTCCAGGCGCATGCACACATTTGCACAATTAGTGTTATACTCGCAATACACCTAAGCAGCTGATAGGCGCACATACCTATACATGCAAATGTAAGCTAATCGCCATAAGTGTGGCCAACGCAACACCGACCGCGACTCTTCTTTTTCACTCGTGCTGGAGCATCAACCCCTTGGCTGCAAAGGTGTGCTTATTTCTTTATATGCGTATGTGTTAGTGTACGTAGCGTTTATGTGTGTGGGTCTCATCGAGCGAATGCCCCACCGCAGGGGAAAGCAGTTGTTTCGTTGTGGTTTTACTCTTGCTTTCGTTCTGAGCGCCTGCGGTCAACTACAGTGCAAATTAAATGAGAAAAATCTCAGCAGCGCATGTGCCATTAACACACACGCGCGGTAACATACACTAACTACGCCTACATCCACACAGATTTCGAAGTTGTTACTGTGTGGGGAATAAATGGTCGCGTTGTTGTGCGTGTGTGTTGGCTTGTTTGCGTGCGCGCCAGTATCAATAAGACAAATGCAACAACAAACACTCTGATAAGCCGCTCACCGAAAGTGAAACAAGAAAATACGAAAAGAACGTGATACGAAAGCAAAAGCCAGCAAATTTCTATTAGTCAGCAGTGCTGCCATTCCTTAGTTTTCGAGAGAAGTAAAAGCGCAAAAAAGTGAAGTGTTTCGGAGCGAGTAAGCGAAGCGATGCCCACTAAGCAATAAATTTGTATTTTGTAATAAACTGAATTATAGCAAAAAAAAGGCATCTTTTAAAAACCCACTACCTGCATGAAGCAGAAAGGACGACATGAATCCGCGTTCCATTAATCGGGAGAGAATCTTGGGGATATGCAACTTGCAGTCATGGGGGGTAAGCAATAAAATATGGTAACAAGTCTCGCATGCCCGGTTGTGCCGTGTCTTATAGCCTAGACATACGATGGCATTAATCGGGATTACCGGCGCAGTTTAAAATTGTAGTGTGCCAGTGATATAGTTAGTGAACAGCAGATTTGCTAAATGGATAGTTTTGCCATCAAAAGATGGACCGAAGGCAACAAATACTGGTATTACCTGCCCTGATACTAAGAAATAATTATTTACTTACACTGCTCCAAAATATTAAAACTAGCATTGCATCCAGTCTTTCTTGTTTTTCTCTTCAAAAGTTTCATGACGTTCTCAAATTTCGGAAATGTTGCCATCGAAAATCCACTTGTATTATGAGAATTAAGTCTAGTTGTCAATCCGCATTAATTACACTTCATTCCTGAGATGATTCCGCATTAAGTCACCATTCCCTATTAACACTGTCTAGCCTATTATAAATCTTTCAGTTTGTAATAGTTTAAAGTTAGGCTGAGATGTTTGGAAATTTTTTTTTAGAGAATTTGAGAGCAAGTTTAATTGTTTTAGGACTTTTCAGGTACGATTAATGCAAATAAATGCGCTTAAGAAAAAAGGTAAGCTCAAACACACTATTTGCAAAGTCAACGGCAAAGGCGTTTGGTGTTCAAATTATCTATTCTGTCATAATGCAGATAATGGTAAAGTGCAAATTAGAAGAAAGAAGTGCGAATTAGTGATGGTAAAATTATAACGAAGTAAAATTGTGATAAAATAAATTTCCGCGTTTAAGATCATTCCAGGGATTCCAATTGATTTTTTAAATTTATGCTTTAAGAGTTAATTTTTAGCATTTGTCTTCTCCTATGCTAATCCTATTTTCATATGCTGCATTTTCAAGCGAAATATAAATAGTTGTGCGAAATATAAGTTGCTCGACTGGCCTTTTTGCAGGTGTTTCTATTTGTTATTGCTTTGTTAATTTTTGATTCTTTTGTTTATCTAACGATGCCTTTTATCTGTGGAGAGTTATGTGATAAGCTGAGGACGGTCTTGCAAATCGAAGTGAAAAACTTCAATTGAAGTGATGGCGGCAGCACTGTTGATGACATATCCCATCAGCCGTTCGGGTGTACTGCGCTGCCTCTACGCTCGCACGCATACCTATACATAACATTTTCACACATGCGAGCATGTAGGTGTACGAGTATATAAGTATGTGCGCCTTCACAGGCAGGCAAACAGATAGATACTTCCGTCATGCTGTCGCTTGTCGCTTGCTAATCGCGCGTCCCACTCCCACACACACACACACACTTACAAGAGCACACGAAATTCTAACTGTGTTTTATGCATGTATGTGTGTTGGCATATGACTGGCTCTCTCTTTGCGCTGCTCAGCTCAGCTGACTGGCTGCTGCTACGGAGCTGTTAGCTCGAGATTCACCGTTCGTTCGCTCGCTTGCTCGTCTTTTTTGCTTGCCGCGCTCGCCTTTTTCTTTCCGGCCGCCACGGCTTCTTGTTGGGTAAAGACAAACTTTTGCGCTGTTGATGCAACATTCGAAAAACGTTACGCACGGTGACCGTTAGACGCAGTGACTCGCAACGGATCGACAAACAGCTCAGCTTTGCACAGTGAGGCAAACGGTCCGTGTGTTCAATAATACTACAATATTTAACTACAAAACCGCAACTTCTGCATTGTGTTTAGCGCGGTGTGCCGATTGAATATTTCAAGAAAATATATAAATAAATACATTACAGAAATATATTCTTAATTATACTTTTAAACAAAGGTGAAAAAGCGGAGAGGCAAAAGCAAATGAAAGGTGTTTAGACAAAACAAAAAAATATATAAAATAAAAAAAAGAATAATTCGAAAATAATTTTTTTTTATTTCGTGATTTAATTGCTAATATTTTCGCAAATCGCGCATTGATAAAAATGTTTTTTCGGACTAAATGCTGCGATGGCCAGCACTAAAGAAACGAATGCCCAGAAAGCTAAAAATAAGTGACGCCGTGAAGTGTTAGCGCAAATTTATTTTCGGAACATTTTTTAATCATTATTATTGCTATGTAATTGAAAAGTAAAAAAAATAAAAGTAAAAATAAATAAGTAAATAAATAAATAGAATTTTGCGGCACGCGTAATTTTGATATTAGAAAAGTATTTATAAATAATTTTGCAAGTTAAAATAGAAAATTAAAAATAACAATAACAATTGTGGCAATGGCGACACTATAAAAAAAAAACAATCACATTTGTAAATAAAAATGGAACCTGCCAAAGGTTTAACTATGTAATTATAATAGGACTATGAATAAGTTCGTTACGGTTTTACAACAGATGGCGTAACTTGATTATTATTCCATCGATCCACATTTCCAAACATTCATTGGAGAGCTACTGTCGTAAGGCACAAACGTCAGTATAAGTTTTTTATTTGAAGCGTAAACAACAATATTTTTACCACACTTGAAAATGTCGAATTTCGTGCCAAATAATGTGTTTTTGCGGGGAATTCTTCTTCATTATTTTAATATGAAGAAAAAAGCAGCCGAAAGTCATCGTATCTTGGTGGAAGTTTATGGTGAGCATGCTCTATCTGAGCGAACGTGCCAGAAGTGGTTTGCACGCTTTAAAAGTGGTGATTTTGGCTTGGAAGACGAAGAACGCGAGGGTGCGCCGCCAAAGTTCATGGATACCGAATTGGAGGAATTGCTCGATCAAGATCCGGCTCAAACGCAAGAAGAGGTTGCAAAAACTTTGGGAGTTGATCAATCAACCATTTCCAAACGTTTAAAAGCCATGGGAATGATCCGAAAGGTAGGCCATTGGGTGCCGTATGAATTGAAGCCAAGAGACGTTGAACGCCGTTTTATGGCATGCGAACAACTGCTTCAACGGCACAAAAGAAAGGGTTTTTTGCATCGAATTGTGACTGGCGATGAAAAGTGGGTCCATTACGACAATCCAAAACGTCGGGCAACGTATGGATACCCTGGCCATGCTTCAACATCGACGTCGGCGCAGAATATTCATGGCCTGAAGGTTATGCTGTGTATCTGGTGGGACCAGCTGGGTGTTGTGTATTATGAGCTACTGAAACCGAATGAAACGATTACGGGGGATGTCTACCGACGACAATTGATGCGTTTGAGCCGAGCACTGCGAGAAAAACGGCCGCAATACGCCGATAGACACGACAAAGTTATTTTGCAACATGACAATGCTCGGCCACATGTTGCACAAGTGGTCAAAACATACTTAGAAACGCTCAAATGGGATGTCCTACCCCACCCGCTGTATAGTCCAGACCTTGCGCCATCCGATTACTATCTCTTCCGATCGATGCAACATGGCCTGGCTGACCAGCACTTCCGTAATTACGATGAAGTCAAAAAATGGATCGATTCGTGGATTGCGGCAAAACCGACCGAATTTTTCACAAAGGGAATCCGTGAATTGCCAGAAAGATGGGAAAAAGTAGTAGTAAGCGATGGACAATATTTTGAATATTAAATTTGTAACCATTTTACGTCAATAAAGTTTCAAATTTCGAAAAAAAACCGCACGAACTTATTCATAGTCCTAGGAAGAAAAAAATTTGTTGCTATCAAAAGTATGAATAAATAAACGGAAAACAATTGTGACGGAAAAGTAATAAAAATATAAATACGTAAATTAGAAAATATTAAAAATAAAAAGATATGGATTTTGTAAAAAAAAAACAAAAACATTTTCTATGAAAAACTGTTTGACTTAAATAGCACAAATTTAAAAAAAAATATTTATAGGAAGTTTATCAAAATAATTAAACTTAATGCAACACACAAAACGAATTCCGAGCTGACCATAAGTTAGAACTTTTAGCAATAAACGTCTTAATCTTTTTCAAAAATCGGAAATTCTTTAAAAAATTAAAAATTGAATTAAACTTAAAATATTGGATTTTTAGATATTTCTTCCAAAATGAGTTTCAAATGAGTTTTACTTAATTGCTTATAAATCATAAGCAGTAAAATTCATAATACACACTTTGCTTGTATTGAAATAAAGAATCTATAAAAAAATTTCGTTTCATAAAGAAAATTTAAAAAAATTAAAAACTTTTCTAGCCTATTTTGAACTGAATCGGCCTGCATTGCCTTCTAAGCAAAGCGTGTTATATATATATATTTTTTTATTTACATGAAATATAATTCTACATTATTTATTATACAATTACGGCTATAAAAATATGTTTTCATGAAATAATCTCTTTGGAATACTTACTGCAAATCAGCAAAGTGCAGATTTTAATTTCAGTATTCGACTAAAATTTAATTGTTCATTCGAAGTTTGAAAGCCATTCAAATGAAATTAAAAAAATTAAAATGAAAATAAGAATTAAATGAAAACTTAATATCTACGGGAAACCATTATTTTTCTAAGAACTACTTTTCCAGTGTTTTGGTTTGAAGAAAGAGAATTGTAAGTTTCCAGACGGTTTTTGAACTAAAATTAATTTCTGCCAAAATCGTTCAGTTAATATTGTCTCGTTCTACGTATCTATCGCTTAGACTGGCATAAAAAACGTTGGATATGTGTAAAAAGTGCCCACTCAAATTGTACCGAACTTCTGAGCCACAAAATATTTTCGAAAATATTGTACAGCCATTATTGAAATCAATGGAAATGGCCGTTGTCCACTCGATTTGACAACACCATTAAAATAATTTCTTCATTATGCAATTCCACTTTTGAATTTTCAAAACAGGTTTTTAAACTATTGCGCCACTTGAACTGTTATTACTCTACGCTTTATGCTGAAGAATTTTAAACGCATTTGATAAACATTTAATGTAAATAAGTGCTATTAGAACTTCTTGATAGACTTGGTGGAAATTTTGGTGAAGTGTTGCTGAGTTTTCTAAAAGTGTTTTATTCAACGCAGAACTTTTACAAAGAAGAATTTTAAAAAATTTAAAAAAAAAAGCAAGAACAAAAACTGAATAAAATAAAGAACTGCTGAATTTTAATATTTTCGTTGGAGAATTTTTTACGAATATTTTTCAATATTCGCTGTAAGTAAAATATTACAAATAAATCAGTTGTTTCACTTCAAAAAATGTTTCCTTTTGAATTTTATTATTATTTTTTCCTTGGAATAATTCAGAGCAACACATTCAATAATTAATTAAGTTCAAAACAGTTGCAGTTCAAAATTGGTGTACAAATTTAAAAATGTTCCGCTCTTAGTCAGCGCATCGGGCGGGGGAATTTGTGAATTTTACAAGGAGTTTAATGTAGACACGCTCTACTGTCTAGCGATTATCGCCAATACAGGGTGTGGCAGTAGGGACATAACATAACTGTAGGCAGATGCGATGACTTCGAAATATCATCAAACGTTCTGCAAATTATCTAACTAAAATAATAAAAGCAAAACAAGTCCATCGCTGAAAAGTGCGAGCATCCGACCATAGGTGTCATAGATCGCAGATTTACATGTCGCAGTTTACATGCTTTTTGCCACCTCAGCAAATCAATATATGCAAATACAAGAAAAATTACAAACAATTACACTTAATACGTGCATATGTAAGCCGGTGCTGTAATAACTGCTTAGCGCTTATCAAATTCGTTTAAAAATCAAACAATGAAAAATAAAAGTTAAATGCAGCAGTGCATCGGGTCAAATGCCTTTGATTGCTTAACTCGAAAGTTTTCATTTTTTCAGCATTTTCGCCGATAATATTTCTTGCTTCGTGAAAATCACCTTCAGCCCAACAGTGGCTTCAACAATTACTTGTATAGTAAAAAATCTGGAAGTACTCTGAGTCTGAGTAGATGCTCAGTTCCAATAAGTTGGCAGTTCCTTAAAAATATACCCACTAATTTGAGTTTAAGCATGCGGACAGGCAGCTATACTTCCACGGTGCTCATTGCTTCAAATCGTCATTCTTGTCAATATACAATTTTAAAGAGCTGAAGCCCTAGCTGCTATAGCTCCTAATACAAATAACTTATAAGATTTATATTTTAAGCTAATTTTATATAAATAAATAAAAAATTAACAATTTTAAAACATTTAAGTAAACAAGAAAAATAGTAAATTTAGCAAAGCATGGCAAATTTTTCTCTGCGTTTCACTTTTCACTTTCTTTAATCTTCGATTTATACTTTCATTATTTTCTCCTACTTATGCATCATTACAGATTCATTTGTTGTTTGCATTTATTTTATTTCGCACCATGCCTTCTGCTGATAAGAAAAGACCTTTTTCAGTCGCCACATAAGAGTTCGAGCGGTTGATATGGCGCTCCTTCTGACTCCATGAATAAGAAGAAAATGCGAGAGCACGTAAACTTCCACCTACACGCAACATTTTCTTGCACTGAAATGTTATTTTTTGTATTTCTTATGATTGGTTTATTGGTCTTGGTCATTTTATATTTTCTTGTGTTTGCTCTTACCAATATTTGCGAGCTACATATATTAGAATATTAAACTTTGTTAGTATTTAACATTTGCGCTGAGTCCGTGAAAGGCTGTGAATACCTCGTGTGAATATTTGCGCTCACTTATTTTATCCGTAAATTTAAATTTTTTTAGAAGTCTATGCCAATTTATTGCGCTCATAAACTCCTGATGATTTTTCAAAAGTCTGCTTTGTTTTGTAAAAATTAACACACGCTCACAATTATGTTTTAATAAAAATAATAATATAGTGGCATAAATCCTGGATTGGGGTTCGGACCAAGCCCTCCTCCAATTCATTCTTTTGCTTGCCCTACAAATAGAAGTTATAGCCCCTTATTTTATGGGTTTCTATGTATGGTCTAATATTTGCTTTTCAGATTGTCGTTCTTCAACTTTCCCATTCCACAGAAATCTATGCTTCTTTCTGCTATCTATGATGCTTTCTGCTATCTATGATGCTTTCTGCTAAGTCCTCATCTATCACACAGTTCTTAGGGAAGCAGAAGCATCTGTTAAAACTCACCAAGGCTGCCTCGTTTATGTTCTGAAAATTCTTTATCACTTTAATATAATATTTTCGGAATGCAACTTTCCGTTAGTACACTCCGTTAGTAAATCAGTATATTCCTGTTGCTATTAAATAAATAAAGGGTGAACAATTTAGAGGTATCGACTTTTAAATTGAAATAAAACAACGAAAATTCAAATTTATTGGCAATCTTTATTACTTTTGTATAAAACCATTCATGAAATTTATTCTTTAAAGATAATCCTTTTCAAATGTTGACCGCAACTGCGCCGTAATTTGGCCATCCGTAAATGCCAATTTTGAATGACTCGTTGGAGGACTTCGGTCGGTATCTCGTGAATTCGTTTAGTAATGTTGGCTTCCAATGCTTCAATCGAAGCTGGTTTATCCACAAAGTATTTATACTTTGCATACTCCCACAAATAAAAGTCCAAGGGTGTGATATCATACGATCTTGGTGGCCAATCCACTGGTCCGAAACGAGAGATAAATTTCTCACCGAAACGACGACGCAGTAAATCCAATGTTTCACGGGCTGTATGGCGAATAGCGCCATTTTGTTGGAATCAAATGTGTTTAGGTTTGGAATATCACGGACTTCAATTTCTGGCATCAAAAAGTCATTTATCATGACGCGATAGCGTTCGTCTTTCACTGTTACTTTGGCGCCAGTCGCGTCTTTGAAGAAATATGGGCCGATGATTCCTCCAGCCCATAGATCGCACCCAACAGTTGTTATTAATAGATGTAATGGCTGTTCTTCAATGGCTCCGGGTTGCTCTTCAGCCCAAATATGGGAATTTTGCTTATAAGATAAAAATGCGTCTCAACGCTGTACACCATAAGTTGGCTTGAACGCGCGATGAACGTTTTTCACAGAGCATCGATTTTTGTAATACAATACGGTTTGTAAGCGCTATGAAGACGCAAGTCTTTCATTGATGAAATGTCACTGAATACTGAAAAAATTATGTATTCAGTTTGACAGTAGTCACGCTGAAAAAAGTACCTCCACCCTTTACTAGAATTGCGCCTGCTTTGTCAACAGAATTCGTAACTTTCCCGACTATATTGACTAGTTTTGAAATACTCAGTTTGTTTTCACAAGGGTCGTCGATGTAAAAATTAGAGAAATTACTATGTAAATCTCCAGAATTATTTGCCTAGTGTATAGTTCTTGTATTTGAGTAAAAGCTAAGTATAAATAATTAAATGTAAATGAAAATATAAATATTTTGCTACTAAAAATAATTTTATGGAATACCGAAATAAATTCACTTTTTTCGACAGCAGTTGGCCGACTGATAACTGTGAGCAAAGCCAAGGTTATGTACACTGAAATACAGATGCCATACAAACAAACAATTGCAAAACTAAAACACCCACACACGAATACAGCGCACACTCACATATACACGCATTCCGACTGCATAGATGGTTTTGTATGCGGTCCGTCACTATCTTATCAAAAAAACGCTGCGAACGAAAGTAAAAGCAAAAGTACTGGAACTACAACAAAAACCAAAAAACCTGCGAAAACGAGTGAAAACAAACCAAAAAAAGCTATACCATAAATACATGGAAAGAAAGTCATAGAACCACAAACATGGCTAACATGTAATATGAGTACGAGCGAGTGAGATAACAATAAATGCCACTAAACAATAACCAAATGTCAGAAAAAACAACATTGACAGTATAGGAAAACAAGTGACTGACAACCTACAAAAACAATTATACTCGTCGTCAACATAATAAATACATAATAATGATAATAATACAAGTATCAAAGAGGAACACCACCAACGACAGCCAAAGAAAATAATATAAAATCAGCTCTGCTTCTTGCGATTTCACACACGCCACAAATACATATGTACCTACTTTGAGGCGCGGGCTCTGATAAACCACGTCAAAGATTACGCTTCGAGCACACAGTGGGCCCACTCTGAAAGACACTGCCTGAGTTGATGTTGGAAAGCTTAAGCACTTGGCTTCAGAGAAATGTAAGAACGAGCAAATGTATGGAAAGAAATGTGCGAAATGGAGAAAGTTCTTAGCAGCAAAAGTGGTAAATCGGCCTCTGGTGCTTATTGCGGATTAGTTAGCTCACATTAATTGAGTGCTTAATTTGTTTTTTATTTACTTAAGCAATACATAATACTTAGCGTGATAACCGTTATTATCAGCAGAATAAATCAAGCGATACGGTCCTGCTAGAGCGCATGCGACCACAACGTGAGCCAGCGTGAAATTTGGCTATGCGCCGGCAGATAGACAGACGTACTGCACGTTTGTACGCGTGTGTGTGTATGTATATGTGTAGAGTAAAAAAAAAACTGATGTACTGCGCAGAAATGCTTATCGTCTAGCGAAAAAAATCAGTTTCACATGTTTTCTTTTCGCTAATGGTTTTTATTTTTCAAAACTCTTCTGTGCACTTCTTTTCAAACAACTTCAGAAATTTGGACAAGGTACTCTCGAGTGTCAAGTTTTCTTCCATGCCCCTTCTTCTTAGTATTGATCAATCACATCAAGTTGCTTGTATTTTCTATATACTACAGTGCACTCGCGATAACTCGAACTAATTAAAAATAACCTTGTTTGACTTATCAGTTGTGTGCGGCTTGCTGTGAAAAACGAGTTGCAGTTAAGTTCATTTGTACTCATTCAGATTATATTTATAATATAATTTGGGCAATAGAAGAATATATTTTTTTGGACAAGTCTTTTTGAATTCATTTGCATGCATCTTTAATTTCAAAAGAAAAGTGTTTAGTACGCGAAGCACTGTGTTTAACATATCGATGACTTATTTTGCTTACTAAAAAGGCTATGATTGTGCGTAAGACCTGTTCGAGTCACGAAGTAGTCAATGCAGAAGGAAAGTGTTCGAGTTACCGCGAGAGCACTGTACATACATTCTTATATGAGCACCTATTACTCCCCGCTCAGTATTTTGAAGGAGGCTCCAAGGGTGCGGCTCGCAATTCGCATGTACTTTTATTCTTTCTGCAATCTCGCATTAGTCAACATTGCAAGGAACTTCGTAGTTTTGTGTTTACGGTGCGATCGCTCGGCACTTATCAGCAAATCGTGACTAAATACGGTAATCGGTCTTTGATTAATTTTCGGGTGCGTTCGAAAGCTACGTTCCGCATGAATTGTATTAACAAAAAAGTATTATTTTAAACAGCTTGGCGATTTTTATAATTCAGTTACAGATATTTGATATAATTTTTTCAGAAGAATAAAATATTTTCAGGGGTATCTTTAGTAGAACTTACTGAATCGCTTAAACGCTCGAACTTGTCTAGGTTAGGTTATGCAAGACTGGTTGCTTGTATAAGGCAAGACACTCTGTGATACCTGTATTTGATTTCCACCCCTAACTAAGTTGTTTA
This sequence comes from Anastrepha ludens, assembly GCF_028408465.1. Lineage (NCBI taxonomy): Eukaryota > Metazoa > Arthropoda > Insecta > Diptera > Tephritidae > Anastrepha > Anastrepha ludens. The sequence goes on from NC_071502.1 coordinate 1,753,954, forward strand.
AACCATAGATAGTTCAAGAAAATTACAAAGAAATAATCGCCAAGATATTTGGGATGGTTTCTTTGAAGTGCAGAGCAATCACAAAGGAGGTGTTGTACCGACTTAATTTCTTGAGGTACATTGAGCCACTCTACTGGCGAGGGTGTCAATAGTGCAGTGACTCGTTATAACACTTGTGAGGACGCTGGTAGTTGATCTGTTGAGTCCAAGCAGACATTTTGTCCTTTTAAGATTCAAATTTGGCCAGAGCGCTTTGGAGACCCTACAGTTAGTAGTCAGAGACCACCTTCTATTGGTTTCCGCGATTACGCTCAAGTTAATCGCAGTGTACAGTTCGTTTATAATTCAGTTACTGATATTTGTAATAGTTTTTAAGAAAAATAAACTATATTCGCTCGAACTCGCGTCACCTCCTTACATTTTTTTTTATTAAGAGTTCTTTTCCACAACCCTTCTTGCGCTAATCTATAGCCTTATCGAGTTCTATTAGATGAGGTCAGTTCCACTTGATTTTGTGTCGTTTTGGGCTGGCAAAGATAATCATAAATTTTATTCGTATTGTGTTTTTCAATATATTTAGTTAATTTTATTATTAGTTCATCACTAAATTGAACAACGGGACAAGAATTCAAAATAAATGAACAAAATAAATGTAAAAGGTAAATAGATTGCTTATTATGGATATTAAAGAAGATAAAATGCTGTTCATTCATTCATTAATTTTAATGGCACGAAGAAAAATAATTTTAGTTTAATTTAAAGCACTAAACGAAATAATAGCGTTTGTAGTATAAAAAAGTCGATATTCTTTTGAAAGAAGTAAAGTAAAAATGACTGAATGTGGCAAACATTTAGTCAGTTCTGCTCGCCACTGTATATAGTTTTGCTATTCAAGGCAATTCAGCATTCAAAATAATAATTTTGCAATTAAGAGTACCGAGAGCTGCAATCAATAATGAGCTTTTGAAGAGTAAAAAGATGTTGATAATTTTCATTATTATCCACCCGTGCAGTCGTTTACTATTTGTGCTTTTAAGTACACTTGAAATATCTATACGTATGACGACTATTCATTTATTTATTTCATTATTATTATTTAGTCTATGTAAGTTTAGGTGAAGTGGCTGCCCTTCGACGCACCCAGGAAGTAAAAGGCCCCATGTTAAACCACCGGAACTATCCTATCTTTACTCTACTTGGTCCTCTCGAAACCGTTGTATGGCCTTTAAAAACTTCGCTATACTAGCTAGGTTGAGATTCACAAACATCCGCAATGCTGCCCAGAAAAGCGAAACGAGCAATATCAACCGTTTTCTACACAGGCCATGCACCCGCATAGAAGGTCTTCGACTCTCTCTTCCTCTTCTATTTCCTTACAGCTTCTGCAATAGTCATTGCATGGTGCCCCTAATCTGCTGGCATGTCTTCCTATTGGGCGGTGCCCAGATAGGACACCTACTACGATTCTTAAATCCTTCATTCTTAATTTAAGTAGACTCTTAGTGCTACTTAGTGCGAATGTTCCATCTGGGCTGCGTTTGTGTACTGATAGCGCAGGCGGTTAACTGTTTCCAGTTAAAATTTGGAACAGTAAGCTTTCGCCTACGATTTGGTGCTACGATTGGAATATTCACTACATTTTAGGTCTGAAAGTGCAAATCACTTCACTTAGTAAGCAATCCCGGTGCGTTGCACTCCATTTTTTTATTTAAACTTGTTCCTAAAAGTTTCAGCAATCGATTAGCTGGGTCTTTTGTTAAATCACCTCAAATGCATTTACATGCCAACACCTGCTGTTGTTTAAAATCGATTTTACGTTCTGCAATACATATCTCTCAATACTCTCCCACATCAGACCTCTCCCCGAGTACGCCGACTGCAAACGACATTTTCGTGTGAACCGCAAAAAAAACTAGCATTTAAATAAAATTCGAAATGACTTAAATTAACTGGAAATGATTTTTACGACATATCGAGATTATTTGTCACCAAAACCACAGTTTGTTATTGTTTATGGGGAAGTGTATAATAAAACTCCAAACCCAATACCGCAGCAAACGCACAGCTGTAAGAGTTGCCAAAGTTCGTTTATCTTTGAACTTTACGAAGCAAGCCAGCAGAAAGCCAAAGCAAAATGTCGTGTGTCGAGCGGGTGGAAAGAGTTCAATGAGGCAGTACGAATACATGACAAACTCGAGCAATCAGGAAAATAAAATATTAATAATAAAATAATAATTGAATAAATCGAAAGAGATGAGAAGAGAAGTGATGAAATGAAAATATAAAAAGGAATAGCAAGAAGTACACGCAACATACTTCCTTATATGAATAAAAAATTACCTACATGCCCATGTGCGTGTGTATGTGTAAATCAGAATTACATTTATTATCGCCAAGTTACAATCAAGTCAGAGCAACAACAACTTCGACATCGAACACAGCAGCAAATGATGCAGCAATAACAAAAAACAACAGTTATGCGCGCAACATGGCAACCAACTATCTGACTTTTGATGCTCTTACGCCTCCCTCCGAGCAGCCAGCTGAAAAATGAGTCAATATCGCCCATACTATCAGCCTCATACTTATACACTTCGCTACTATTATTATTATTTTTTATATGTATTTCTTGACAATTTTAGCCTTTCGCCTGTCTGATCTGTAGCTGAGGTTGTGTAAATGTCCTTTTGTAGGATTTCCCATCATCAGAACTCTCATGGCCAACGCTAATGCTGTTGTTGCTATCACCAAATTCATAGTTTTTTGTTGTTGGCTGACAGATATATAAAGTACATATATTAAGGTGCAGGCCCAAAAAAAAGTTGATATTTTTCTTACCGAAAAATATTTAGACTCTACTCGGATAAAATACCTATGAAAATATTTTTTACAATATTTTTTAAAAGTCAGCTGAAGCATTTAACATACAAATCGAGAGGTGATATTATTTTGGCGTAAAATGCTTTTAATATTACATGGAGTCTTGTGATATATAGTGTACTCTTTCTTAAGCTGACACCTAAGGGACTGAAAAATTTGTCTGCTTATGGGAGGATTGTCCGCTCAAGAAAAACAAATTTTAAAAGATCCTTAAGGATTTGTGGTATAATTTCTGAAAAAGTGTTCGTTTATGGGAGACGCCTGTTTAAGAGAGGTTTAACAGGCTGTAACAGCTTTATCTTGGAAAACTTGGCTTTGGGGCACCCTAGTGTATAAATATATGTATAAATGTATTTGTAAGTATGTATGTCCTTATTTAAGTGCGATGAATGAGGAACAAGTTGAATGGATTCGCAGCGACAATCCTTGTGGTTCAATCTAAAATACAGGCGTAAGAAGTAAAGATGAACTTTCATTTGGAGCTTTTGCTTGATTTCCTTTATTCAGTCTCTTATGGCTTTACTATCATTCTTATACTTATAAAGCAATGATAACATCATAGGCATCGTTACTTCTTGGTCTCGATTACGTCAATAATGTCCGCCGTATTAGTCTCTGCCCATTAGTCCAATTATGCATTGTGCACTATAAACTTCGACTATCGCTTAGTGTATGATGTTGGACCGTTTAAAGACGTTTTTACGCTTAGAAGATAACATGGCGGTTTGAAATTCGAGGCCACTTTCTTCTGGCTATGTTAGGTTAGGTTGGACTTGGCTGATCCTGTAGATCGCTTGTAGAGCAGAAATGGATCCATGTTATACCAAGTCTTTATATGAATAGTTTAAGAACTTTATATTTTCCCTTAAAGCGCAGTTTAGATAATTTAATCAGGCTGCTAATTTTTTGATCTGCCACACTCTCTAAGGTTGAAAATGATGCAGAACCTACGTAACTTTTTCGTGTTTCGTGTAGAGTAGCATTTCCAGAGTTCCTCTCGCGTTTACTGCGTGCATGTATCGTTCTGCACTAGCTTCAGTGCCCCCTCGGTATCCCCACTACAAGTTTATATTCTATTCTGGAAAGAGATAAAATATAGATTGTAGACCTGACATTGTACCTGAGTGATGAATGATGCATTTTCGGGATCCTGCACAGGTTCGTTCTTTCCCATCTTTAGTTCGTTTCTTCAATTATTGCAACATCTACTCGTATATCCAGTCGTTGGTTGCAGAGAGGTAGTTGTATATAGGCCATGCCAGCTACAGGAAGATTTGCGCCAGCTTCGTTTCTTTCAATTCCCTTGTGTCCTGGAATCAGTAGATAGTAATTTGCTTCTCAGTTCCTAGTTCATCCATCCTGTTGCGGCATTGTCGTAAGCAGTGCGAGTTTGTCATTACAGCTTCTATTGCTTTGGTGGCTGCTTGGCTGTCAATGTAAAAGTTTATTTGAGAGTTTGGAGGAGTGTTCTCTATGGCTAAGTTTGCTGTTTCCGTTGCTGCATTGATCTCAGCTCTTTGCAGAACTTTTTGCTACTAAGTCTAAGGTCAAGTATCTCCTCCAGTGCCGTTGTAGGAGTGGTCTGACGTTGATCGAGAAGAGTTACGACAACAACGAATATGAATATCGATGGAGAATAATCGTTGCTTCTCGAGATTCTTTAGAGATCTCTAGTCCGGCCAACTTCATACCAACTATACGTGCATATACGAGTCTAATTTGACGCTTCAATGTGAATGAAATACACCAATATTGAGAAAGTAAGTGGCTTTGAATATTTTCCTGCATTTAAATGCCAACATGGTAATATTTAATTTCTATAAGAAGAGTGAAATATTTGTACACTTTGCTTTTAGATTTTTAGCTGAACTGCGCGAATTATAAATTAACAACTTTGCTACGTATAAATGCATTATTTGAAGTACATACTACAGGCCCTTAGAGAGCTCTAAAAGCATTTCATTATAAGTTTTCTGCCAGCTGTCCATTCCTTCTCCCTCAACCCGCTTGTAATTTTGGATATTTATTAAATTTTGGCATCACTAATGTGTCGAAAGTTTTCCTGTTTGATGGTATTTCCTCCCCTTTCACACTTGTTGCACGAATAATGTAACTTAAGTCGTATCTCAACAGCCGGATGTTTATTATGACAACACGGAAGCTTAAATTTTACTTTTCCGATTTTTTGTTTTTTTGCCACTCCTGCACTTATCAGCTGTCTTTCGCCGTTTTAAGTGGTATTTATTACTTCTTACTTTACAGGCTCTTAGCAAATTTTAGTAGAATGTTGAAACCAAACAAAAAAAGTGAGTAACGGACGGGAGTAGTCAAAATTACCAAAGACAAAAAACAAACAGATTTTATTTATAAAAAAAAATACCATCTATTAAAAAGCTCCACAACATGAAAATAACACACATTTCGGCGAAGCGCACATCCTTTCATGAGGGGAAGGAAAGACTTCCACAATAGCCAAGATAGTCAGCGAATCTGTTCTAGTGTAAAATTAACATAATCTACCCTTAGAAGCGTAAAAAAGCTGCATGATTCTGGCAGTCCTACAAGATTTTAATGCATCCCACGAGGTATTCGCCTTCGCTTTATATATTTAGCTCAGTTTTAAGGTAGCTAAGATAGGAGTTCAAGTGTGGTATATTGATCGGCCATATCTATGTGTACGCGCCATGGAAGTTGAAGTCTGAACTGCAGTTTAATCCTCGTATGCTACTGTGGCTGAATAGCGCTTGGACTCAGCGCGGAATTCTTCAGTTCTTTGGTTTGGTATTTTAGCTGGTACTGCTTGGTACCTGTGGTTACAAAGGTTTGCATACTCTGGCAGGTTCTGTTAGAGACTTTTCAGATCCGTTTTTCAGGACCGTTTTTACACTCGTATTGGAAATTCTTAGTTTGGTGTGTCTACTAATATTTCGAGAAACCCAACTTTTGCTCAATTTACAAAAACTTGCTTTAGTGTTGTTTGTACGGTTGAATACGTAACTTTACTGCCTCCATTTTTCGCAATTAAGCTACCGAAATAGCAAAACTCGCTACTTCAACAGTTGGTTTCACATCGCATTAATTTAGTTCTTGCAATGTTTTTCCACCTTATTGGAGGATTGAATCTTTTATTTCTTTGTGAAAGCTGCTGAGTTCGACTTATTTGAATTTATATCCGGTCGCACCTTTTTTGTTCGATCGTGGGTTGTATTGATGTTGTCTCGAATATTTCTTTAGACACGTAGACATCTCGCTTAAGTTATAACAGCTAGTTCGTCTGTATATGGTCACAAGCTCACTTTATTTAAAAGTTTCATCAACCATCACTTTCCTCATCAGGGGAGAATGAGTTCGCCGTTGCGATGGGCTTCTTGCTGCCTACCTTGAGATGATCAACTCACTCACTCCGCCTGAGGGAAGTTGGAGTCACTACAAGACCTCAAATGATAGACGTTTCACTTGTTTTGGAAACATTTTTCTACCTTCAGCACAACATCATGACGAGTCGTCTCTGTACATTTGGCTTTCGTATAGACGTACTGATTGGCTGACATTAGGTTAGGTACGATCCTTTTCTCAAAAGGCGAGTCTAGTAACCTTTCCAAATCCATTTTCGATCTAGGGGTCGATAACCATTGGGGAGAGTTATATATTTTTTTTAATTTTTGGAGCACAAGTCAAATTTCTTGCAAGTGCTCTGGGAATATGCCATCCGCACCTGGGTTATAGCAAAATGGAGATTATCTCAAAATTATACTTTTTGGTGCAATATTTCTCTTTAGAATTTAAAAAAATTCGATAAAAATATGTGTTTTAGCTTGTTTTAAATGAATTTCCATTTCAAAACCACTGCAATGCTTAAATCCACGCCTTTAAGGTAATTAGCTTGAAGTGTTGGTGCTTAAGTTCACGGTACTCGCCGTAAATTACTAAAATTCTTTCTGGGCCTTGGCTCGACGCCGTAATCAGGTGCATCAGTTATTTCCATTGACAGCGATTAATTGAAAATTTATGATTTTAAGAGCAATTTTTTTGCACACGAAATGCATTTCAAACTTCTTCTACTGGCGAAAACAACAACAAACATTGACTTTGACACTGACTAAACTGGTTTCAACTCTTTGGGCCATTACCATCATTTGAATGGCGGCTTAACGAAAGGGAAGTGCAGCCGCATTCAATTTTTATTAAAAACACACAACAACAATAACAACGCGAACAAGAGGGCACATGGAGAGTAATGATTTGGGAGCAGCACAACAACAACAGCAACACATTTATGGTGGCCGGTTTTGTCTGCTTTAATGACAGCTGCACTAAATATTTGGTAACAAAGTTCATTCATCTGCCACAATGAGGAAAGGCAAAAATGCAAGGGAAAAAATGTAATTCTAATTAAAAAGAAAAAAAAAATTCCACTAATTTACATGCGCTGTGTTAAAAAATATATTTATTAAACCAGTTTGCTTGCTAATTTGCAAATTTTTACGGGCATTCATTTTAATTTGAGAGAAAAGTTCAATAAAAACGGATGATATACACACATACCCGCACACATATTTACATATTTGAAACTTTTAAGAATTTTATAAAAAAAATTTATGTAACGCTGATTCAGCGGTGATTTCTTACGTTTTTTGTTACTTACTTGCACTTGAAATCAATTCCTGGTTTAATTTCGATTTTTATTCTTCTTATTTCTTGCAGCTGTTTTAACCATAAAAACACCAGCAAAGCCATACCCGTACAAATACAGATAGCAAATAAGGAACGCCTAAGCTTTGGGAGGTGGAAGAAAGCAGCGCGATAGGAGAGGTCGCGGAATTTTCTCTAACTCATTCTGCAAAAAAGCGGTAAGTCCTTGTGATCCTGCAGCGCTGATCTTCTGAAACTGTGCTCGTTTAGCTGTATTTATCTTGTGCAAGCGCATAGAGATACTTCATTTATGTAGCAGCCACCGCCCAACTACCATTGGGTGTGTTCTGGACTCGAAACCCTGTGTGGACGTGAAAATTTAAAAAATGCGAACAGATTTTTCAGCATGCAAAGGGATGCATTTCTAGAAGAGAGGAACAGTCAACCAACCAGTCAGTAGCAAATTAAAAGTATAAGTGTCCGCAAAGATCGAACTAATCCTTTTTATAAAACCAAAAATGGATATTTGATTTCTTTAACGGATTGAAGTATATCATCCCCGATGTTATTAGAAGTACGAACGATGTTATTTAGTTATATTTGAAAACGAGAGTTTAAAACATATTTTAATATTAAGCCATAATCGAGAAACACTACACCAATTATACATACATACATACAGAAAAAAGTTAGCAAAAGAAAAATAACTACTTATATCATTGATAAGTAACACAAAACGCAAGGGCTCCAAAGGCTGCTTTTAACTTCAATATTTCTTTGCGCTTTTCTTCGACAATATTTTGAAATAAATTCTCTCACTGACGAGAGCTTCGGGACTGGTCTGTAATGGCGGACGTCATTTTGTTTACCATTTTTACGAATTGGGGTAACAACTGTCATTTTCCATTCATCGATAAAGATTCCAGATGCTAACGATTTATTGAAAATTAATTTAAAGGACAGACCAGGATAATAACAATGTTTGAGAAGAACTATTAAATGACCATCGGCATCAGTTATTGTGGAGGTTTTTATGTCTGAAGTATCCTCCTCAAAATGATCCAATGACAGACTCAAATACCCAAAGTTAAGAGACGAGGTAAGATCTTTAGCACTAACCCAGTTTGAGCCAGGTTCGTCATTGACAACATTTGATTTTAAAAAAAATCAGCAAACAGATTGCGAAAGCACTTCTGTAATCATCCTCTGGAAGATGCTTTGTCGCAACATTTTTGCAAAGTAGCTATCACAACAACCAATAATAAGATTGCCTGTATGTAAGTTTTAAAAGCAGTCTACTTAAAGAGCCTAAGTAGTTAGCTTTCATCTAAATATTTGCTGTCATTTACATACTTACATACTTGTCAGGTAATAATGCTACAGTTAGATGGGCATACACACCCGCACACATACCTATACTGGTAGATGTATACATACATATGCATGTATACGTACTAACAAAAGCATTATGTACGCATGGACTTATACACACTTGTCTGTATTTTCATACAATCACATTGTGAAATATTATATATCTATATGGATGTATGGATGTATTATAGGCGTATCTAATGCAATAAAATTGTGAGAATTTCTGCCATTTCCTGCGAATTTGCGTGGAAAAATTAAGTTCTTCCCATTTCCTTTCGTCTGCATACTTGACGCCCCACCATATTGGAATAGATAAAAAATATGTATCCTTTGCAGTGGCATGCCCATCAATATACTTATACATATTCTTGTATGGGTGTAAGTAGGATATGTGTTTGTGTTGCTTGTAGACGCGTGGGCGCCATAGGCATCAAATAAAATTTCCGTTTTGCACATACTGAATATTTTCTGCCTTTTCAAAGCATACCTCAAATTGAAATTAAATTTTGAATTTCGTTCATTTTTTATTTTGTATCTGCTTATGTGTGTGTAATGTAACCAATTTCCAAATCCCTTTTAAAGAGCTTAAAGAATAATAATGATGCGGCATAGGCCCTTGGAAAGCTTAGGCCCAGTTTCTTCTCCAGTTATCAAACTTAGACACTTAAACCATTGAAAGCCTTTAGGCTGTTCAGAAATCTAAATTCTTTAGCCCTTTTTGACGAATGCAAAGTTTGAAGGACATAAACTTAGTGATTGCCTCTTATGGTCAGATGTCATTCAGTAGTGTTGCATGTGTCTAACCGATACCAATACAGATAAAACGAATACATTTGGCTTATAAAAGCAAATAAAATTAATAGTATAATGGACACTTCAGTAATTCAGAAGAAGACCCCGAAAAATATTATCGCCGCAAACAAGGAATCGTAAGTTATAAACTTCGATGGGCCTAAAATATGTGTACCTTTCACCCCAGCAGAAATACTGAAGCATGGTATTCTTATTTTACTGCTCCTCATCTAGATAAAATTCCCAAGTCGCAGAAATTCAATTACCCGATTTTTAAATTTGGCTTCCAATATTCGTATAATCTCAGCAACTTGATTGCACTTCTGTTAGGTGTTTGGCCCAGCTCCTCCTCCTATTTGTGGTGTGCGTCTTTATGTTGTTTTACAAATGGAGGGACCTACAGTTTTAAGCTGACTCCGAACTGCAGATAATTTTTTATGAGGTTCTTTTTCATGGCAGAAATACACGCGGAGGTTTGCCATTGCCTGCCGAGGGGTGACTTTTTTCATTTTGATGTTCCACGAAGATTCGAAACTACGTCCTTCAAATGGTGGTCACACACCATCCCATTCAGCCACGGCGATAGCTTAAGCTTTGGTGAAAGTCCAGAACTGAGTGTGGGTAGTATTTGCCTTGAGCTTCATATTTCTTAACTATTGAACTAATAATAATAATATTTGAGCTACACCTTGCAAGAAATACAAAATTGTTCGCAATTCTACGAAAAATTTGGTATACATTTTTGAAGTATCAAGAATATATGCAAGTACAATATTTGAAAAAAACTGTTGATGTAGTTTCGGAGGTCATATTTATTCCTAAATTTACAAAATGTAAATTATTCCACTTGCTTTATAACAAAAAACAAAAAAAAGCGGTATGGCAAAAGGCTACATACAGTAGTTTAAAGAAACACATTTATTCATTTTTAAACTGGATTTTTTGAATACTTTTAGTATTTAGTAGGTCCACCACAGTTATTAATCACTGTTTGAAGGCATCGCGGCATTGATCCAACTAGTTGAGTAAGCTCTTCCTGCGTTATTTAGTGCCATGCCTTCATCGATATCATACAATATGCTTAGGATCATTGTCATTTTGGAAAACCAAACCTGGCCTAAGACTCAAGCATTCTACTGATGGCTTCAAATGGTGTTCATTTAATAAAAGTCATATTTCCAATGTCAGATGCAGCTATAGCTCCCCAAACCACTACACACCCATCACCGTGCTTGATAGTAGGTATCAAATTTTTAATTTTCATATGCACATTTTTTCTTCTCCATATATTAGCCCGGCCATCAGTTCCAAATATGTTGAACTTTGATTCGTTAGTAAATAAAATTTAGACCAGAAATATATTCACTTGTCAATATGGGCCCGTGGAAACTCAATCAGTGGGTTTTTACGTGGTGTCCTGCTGAAATATCCGCTATTATAAGGATATCTCTTATTCGTTCTTGGATGAACACTTTTTACGGATGGCTCGACAATGTATATTAATATTCCGGAAAAGAAGCCTATCGACTCATGATATTTTTTTAAATTAGGGAATGAGTAATTATGTTATGACTCCATGAATAGGAGTATTGATTCCTTTTCATGGAGTCATAAAATAATTTATTTTGTTCCCAAACCTTTCTGCTATTATTTTTTTTTCACTTAATCCCATTTTGAATTTTAATGGAATGCTAAATAGTTTGTAGTTATTTTTCTATTTAGTCTGTAAGAAATGTAACGCTTTAACACCATTATAAGAGCTGAGCAGCTAAACTTGAGAATATCTTTCATTAGCAAAAAAAGTTTTACCAAGAGACGATTCGGAAAAAATTATTTTAAGAGGTTAGAAAATTTAATGGATGATTCTGTTTGTTACAGACCCATTAATTTAAAAAGTATTGCATTGACGAGTCTACGATAAATTTGAGGCAACTTTTTACAATTTCAACTGCTCTGATGAGAACTAGTAGAAAGACTTTGCGCTTCACTTTTGCTGAGCTTAGAGGACTTATTATTTCATGCTTTCTATATTACTTAGTATTTTACTCGAACTTTATTTTAGCAGTTAGCTGCCAGTGAAAGCACACTTTTTTCCAAGATCATAGAAATAGATAAAAGAGCACACGTGTGCGAAAATTATCGAAACTTCTTAACAAATTTAATAAAAAGAAGAAAAAGAAAGGGAGTTAAGATAAGTAAGAATCGCATTTGCAATTAATTTCGCTGCATTTGCGCAACTTCTTTCCTCGATATCTGTTGTCTGCTTTGCTTCCATTCAATTGTGTGCCTGCATTTCAATGACTTCTTCTCTACATAATTACCAGATGCAAGCCAAGCTGAGTCGCTGTGCTATGCTGATGCTGCGTATTGTTATTTATTAATTATTTCCGTCAGATTTTATTTGATGCCACTTTAAAGCTTATCAAATTCATTATAAAGGAGTCCAAAAAAAAAAAAGAACAGTGTATAAAAAATTAAAAAAACGAAAAGAAAAAATAATTTGGCAGTAAACCTAATTGCGGAGACGTGTGGCGCATATTGTGGGATTTCTAGCAAATTGGGTTGCTGTTTGTTGTTGTTATGTGACGTTTGTGGTTTTGCGATTTTTTCTATCACCAAATGGTGATGAACAATTCACCAATTAAGATTGTCTGTGCGTCAAACAACAGCTGGATGGATATGCAGGCCACACAACCAGTTCAGCAAAATAAATGTTACTCATACGCTATGTGCGCCGACAATTAGCTTTCGCTTTTTCGGGCCGTTGTTGCCGTTCAAATGTTGGGTACGATGCACACTCGGCCGCAATTCAAGTCACGCGCATACATACAACTATATTTCGGACACACACACACACACACACATGTGAACGCGCATCAAATGAGAGCTGCTTCACCTGAATCTTGAAGCTTCCTTCCTTCCTGCGAAATGTCTTCAGCTGCACTTTCAGCGCTTTTCCTACCACACTTGGCTTTGCGCACCTGAGGCGTTACTGTATTACTATATGGTTTATTTTGTGCTGGGTTGCAATTGTAGTTTCATAATTTGTCATTGTGTTTGCGACGACGTGACAGGAAATGTGCTCAAGTGGACATTGGATTGTGCCACAACTAGTGAGAGTAATTAGAAATCTTGAAGACGCATTCGTTTTGCTGTTGGCATAATTTTTGCGCTACGTGAGTTCTTTTCCACTCATTCACTTTAATTTCGAATGACCGCAATTGTTGTGTGTCGCAATCAGTGCAGCTTGTTAAGCCTGCCCCTATATGCGTGCGTGTATTTATGTACACCTATAGTGAATCGGGTTTCTTTGTAAAGCTGAATGGTTACAAGTGCGTTGGTACTCGTTTGTAATAGGAAGGCCTAAACAGAAACCAAGTCAAGTTATGACCCGAGGCTGCACTCATACATACTCATACTAAGTAACTCACATACCACCCAATTGACTTGCAAAACTAGTTGGCAAATAGTGGCTATATGAAAGCTGCATCCTGGCTTTAGCTCTTTCGCCGCAATCCGCACTTTTCGCTGGAAGACCCAACTCAATGACTTTATTGGGAATGAGCTACGATTTGACTAACTAATTTAAATAGTGATGGCTTCAAATATCCGCCTACATTCTTTCATACATATGTATAGGAGTGTGCTTGTGCTGTCTATATATTTTCGAATTATGTTTACTTTAGAGTTTATTTTTGTTTGATTTTACTATTTCGGTAACGTTGTGTGAACGCAAATAAACAGAGCCGTCGATCAGTGCGATACATAAACTAGCATTGTGCTGCTAATTCGATACTCATTCTGTTGCCACATCTTTATATACATACATGTGTGTACAGATGAACATTTTTTTTGTTTTGGTTTTTTATTTGTTCAATAAAAAATTACACAGGCCGACAAAATTTAACCAACATTCAGACCCAGAAACCAGACTATATATTTCCGAAGGTTTATGATGCGCTGAATCCAAATCTGGCCTCAGAATTGCTCTATTAGTTTGAGTTTTCGAGATATCCTAACCTAAAAGTGCAAAAAACCCCATTTTTGCCCATATTTGAGGTTATGTAGCCTTGCAGATGTTTTCTTTCACCAAAATTAAAGGATGGCATCTTTAAATACAATCCTTCTTTTTTCAAATGGCGTTTTGTTTGCTCAAATATCATTTTTTTTCGCAGAGATATCGCATTTTGAAATTTTCATGTTTCGAAATTTTCCTACACCTGAAAATCGATTAAGATAACATAGACATGATATATTCGATTACTAATTTTCTTGAATTGAGTCTTATTTTTCTTAAAATTTTGTCTCACACCATAAGTGTGCTGACTCACCACATCCCTACACTATCTAACCTTTGGGTACCGAGTCACACACAGCCCTAACCCCTAGAAACCACCCCTATCATACCGCGAGCAGGCTAACCCACATAACCGCAAGCAGGCTTTCCCACAAACTCCAAATTTACATACTATTAATCCATATATTTCAGGCCCTCAAACCCAAGAAAATTAGTAAGCGACTATATCATGTCTATGTTATATTATCTTAATCGATTTTCAGGTGTAGGAAAATTTCGAAACATGAAAATTTCAAAATGCGATATCTCTGCGAAAAAAATGATATTTGAGCAAACAAAACGCCATTTGAAAAAAGAAGGATTGTATTTAAAGATGCCATTCTTTAATTTTGGTGAAAGAAAACATCTGCAAGGCTACATAACCTCAAATATGGGCAAAAATGGGGTTTTTTGCACTTTTAGGTTAGGATATCTCGAAAACTCAAACTAATAAATTAATTTTAGTTATCAATCCGAATTTTGCATGGACAGAGAAGCAGATATTAGTTTAAATTATTTCGGATACTTTTCCTTGTAGACTAGTGTTATTATTTCATAAAAACAATGTTCTAAATATTTCACACCGCTTAGTGGAGTGTTGATTCAAAAGATAAATAATAATGCAGCTCTAAAAAGGAAGTAGTGCATAAGTCAAATTTTGTCGTTCTGCAGGATACCGCTTTTAAGGCGAAAATAATACTTCTATAAGCCCATGCTGATTGTAGTAAAATACATTATCTTGCTAGTATTCATCATTTGTCAGAGGGGACAAAAATGTATTGCCATAGAAGATTATGTAGTCCTTACATTTTTGAGATATTTGATGTGTTCAGCAGTTCTATGTAGAAAACAAGAGGGAACATTTCACCCCTCTAATTCCTAATAGACTTGCATCATTGGCGGAAAAGGTAAAAACTACTCATAACAGTATATTTAAGACATTATATACCTCTACACCACAAAAATATTAGCAAAACTATAAAAAATCGAATATAAATAAAAAGCAATGGTGATGGTAAAGGTTCCTACAGACTACTAGATTAGTTAGAAACATACAGCGCTTTTAAAGCGAAAAAGCTTTGGCCACAATATGGTCCACATGTCAATAAAAGATAGTTTTGAATCGAAAGCCAGGCCCAAGTCTTAAATCTTAATACTTTGTTTTCAATATCTTGCCATCCAGATTGTAATTGAAAGTATGAGGACTAGTCCTTTTAGAATATGAAAGAGCATAACATTTTTGAACAATTATTCAGTGTGCAGCACGTGTGAAAATTTTCAAGGTCAATGTGAAGATTAGTGCAGTCTTCAACTCAATCAAAACTTCATGAGCAAGCATTAAACATTTCGTTTGAAGAAAATGATTTAATAAATCATTAATAAAAGTGAGAAATAATTGGGGACCACAGTGTATGCCCTGAGGTATACCAGACCACGCGTTTACTGTTACGAATGATTTCACGGTGTCCATTTTAACCAAAATTCTTCCTTCCAGTTAAAAAACTTTTGAAAAATTTAAAAACTTTCCTTTAATTCTAAAAGACAGAGAGTTTATTCCTAAGAATATTATGATCAACGTTGCCGAAATTTTAATATGAATTTCAACTATAGAATCGCCAAACAAAACCAACAGAACTAAAAAAAATTGACTTAGAGCGTCGCCTGGCGGTTGTTCCTGGAACTTTTTGATCAAGATGCTATTTGTCATAAAATACTATATAGTTAATTCTCTTAATACGCAAAAGGTCAAAATTCTACTCAAACGCCGGAAATAAGTCAACAGCGTATATGTGGAGGTATAATTTTGTAAGTGTAATGAGAAAATTTATTTTCTGTTAAATTTCAATATAAATATAAGTAATACGAATGTACAAAACTTTACTGTAGGAAGATACGCGAATTTTAACAAAAATTATTTATTCATAAATATTTTATATGCAATTCAGTACAAAAAAGTCTAGCCAGACGTAACTGGCAAATGCATTTGATCTGAAATTCTATGGATAATTGTGTGACCGATTGTTAGATTGTTGTTGTGCCCCTGGTAATGGTTTCATGATATTAAGGCCTTTCTGCATACACATACAGGTAGATACATACTAAGAGTACTCTATGTATGTATATATTTTGATATTTAATGTCATTGTTCTGCCATCAATCATCGTGAAGTATGTGGAAAGCATATTCGGATGCAAATAGAGGCAGGCCCATATACTTAGCACTTTTTTATATGCTGATGTACTCATACATACATATGTATGTGTATATATAAATTATATATAAATTTTCATTGACCAACTGGATTATCTCACACTCTCATTCACATAAGTGACCACAAATTACTTTTTGAAAACTTTTCGGTTTTTTTTAAATAACTTTTGGCGATTAAAAAATTAGCTTCGGAAAATAAGGTGGCTATATTTTGAATAATGCATGCGAATAGTTAGATAGGGTAATAATTGAGAGAAGTATAGGTACATGAAGTCAAAACTAGATAATAAAATATAACAAGAGTAAAAAGATATCGGTGTAAATTTTCTGAAGAAATCATTTTCTTAAAGTAAAATAAATTAGAAACTTTTGAAACTGTATAAATTAAATTAAAATAAATTAAAGATCACAATTTCGGAGATCACTAATGTAGAGATTAAAAGTTTTTACTTGTCTTCATCATTGCTGGGGGTAATACCCGGGGTAATACCCGATTGCCGGAAATCTTTATAATGAACGCCGTTGGGATTAAACTGTAACCACTTCTCTATCTCTGTGTCTGATTATTCCAATATTTATGTCCAAGCTCATTTTAGTTTCAATTATACAAACATACATATACACTTAAAATTTTGTAAATTGCTAGTTTTAAGTTTGCATTATATAAAAAATAATATTTGATTGTGGAATTTGTAACTCCCAACCAGTAGATGTGTCGGGTGATTTTTAGCTGCATGAGAACTATCGATATCGATAACTATAGTTTGACAGCTGAGAACAGTAAACTGTATCGACATTTCTGATTTGGGAAGTTATCATGAACCATTTAACGTCAGAACAATGCTTCCGAATTGTGGAAATTTGCTTTGAAATAAAATCTGTTCTCGAAGTTCATTGAGCGAAGTGTTGAAGAAGACGCCGAAATGCCGATACGTCATCGATCTGAACTTGTTGGCCTTTGTTCTTCTACTACGTGGATTGTAGTAGATCCACTTACTTGCTTACGTAAGGATCTTGGCTTCTTTTTGATTGGCGCGATTTTGGCCGAGTTTAACTAAGCGCCCCAGTCGTTTCCTTTTCGTGCTAACTGACGCCAGTTGGAAACACCAAGTGAAGACCAGTCCTTCTCCTCTCTTCCTCTACTACCACTAGCTGGTACCATGTCGAATATTTTCGGAGCCGGAGCGTTTGTATCCATTCGGACGACATGGCTCAGTCAACGAAGTTGCTGGATCTTTATTCGCTGCGCTATGTCTATGTTGTCGTAAAGTTTATATAGCTCATTGTTCCATCGCCTGCGATACTCGCCGTCACCAACGTGCCAAGTTCCAAAAATCTTCCACAGATTCTTTCTCTCAAACACTTCAAGGGACGCCTCCTCGGATATTGTCATCATCCAAGCTTCTGCGCCATATGTTAGAATGAGCATGATGAGACCTTTAGAGAGTGGACCAAGTAACTCGTAGCCGCGGCGGATATATGTTGGTTATCATATTCAAAAAATAAATGCCATGAAACTAGCTACCATATTATACTAAAAAAAAACTTTCCAAACATATTTCTGTTTCGCTCTTAAAAAATAGCCAATACTAATATAAAAAAAACGAAAATATATTACAGACATAACCACATTTGTTTAATCATTTAATAAAAAAATAAGAACAAGAAAAAAATATTGAGCATATCTTTATTTATTTATTTTAATCAGATTTTTGTCACTTACGCTCACACTTTTTCTCATCAAGCTAGTTGCGCTCTTTTCGGAGCTTACTGAACTTGAAATCGCTTATACGAAGAAAGTTGTCTATAGATGGACTGCGCCTCCAAATGTGTATCAAAGTTACTCTATCTCACTAAGTAGGTAAAAAATTTTATCTTCATTTTTAGCGGTATTTAGATCACTCGTGCAGGGGCAAACATTTAATAGTATAAATCAATATTAGCATGAGAAAATATGTTTGTATGTGTGTTGCTGTATAGCCAACCACGCAAAAACCCTGCTCTTCTCCATCTCGTCGGTAGCTTTTTGCCAACGCCAGCTACGTTATGTGGTCCAACATGTGCCTGTGCGCTAATATTTACAAATTCTATTGTATTTACATACATACGTATGTATGCGTGTGTATAGGCGACCTAATGTTTGCTTGATTTTTTGTATGCGTTTCGTGACTTAGGAAGTCGATGTTACATTTTCTTTGCCTCTGCTATCACAGTGAACTCTTTCCATCGGGTGGAGGTGGCGGGGTTTTCTATATTGTGTTGAAAATACACTGATGGTTTGAGTGGAGTTTAGAACCGTGGATGCTGTTGAAGAGATAATAAAGGCGGGGCTGATACCATTTAGTTATTGGCATTTTCATTACAGTGGATCACTCTCTGAAGTGCTTTTTTATTGCTAATCTAAAAATTTTGGCAAAAGAAATTCCACACATTGTTTACAGAAGATATATATTACATTTTCTTTTATTTTTGAAATTTCGGTAAGTAAGTACTAGACTTTAAAGCTCCAAATTCAGCTTGTTAGCGGAAATGTGATTGACAGCGGTGTAAGTTTGATGTTAGTGAGAGCTACAATACTATACGTTTCACTCCCAAAATGAAGCCGCAGCTAATTTATTTTCATCCAAGGTTTAAAGATTTACCATGCAAAATATCCAAAAGTCAGTAAGAATTGACATAAAACTTCATATAAAAATTGCTTAAAATTTCCTTAAAAAAGGGCTGAAATCCTACCTTTACCGTCTTTTTGTAATTTCTAATGGTACAAGAAAAGATAATAAGGATAACGCGAAATAAATGCACTCTGAATTACTTCGGCGAGAAGTTTTGACAGCTGTGAAATAAGAGATGTGAGCTATGCTTAATTGCGAAGACTTCATGATAGCGTATATAAAAAATATTACATCAAATTAGGGCGACTACAAAGATGTCGGCCAAGTCTCATTCATGGTTTGTCACGAATGACACAAATTGTACAACCTCACGGTATCACAATGGATCTACAACAGGTCTAAGTGTGTCATAACAACAGCCATCCTACTTACAGTGACATCCGGCTAAAAGGAACCTTCATATTAATATTAAAACACTGAGCCAAAGTTCCAAGTTAATTCCAATACAATGCGTATATCTTCTCCTTTCAATCTGAAAATTGTGTCAAATTGTCACTAACACCACTTGCAGGTGAACTTTTCACTAAAACTTGATTTCCAATTACATTGCGAGATCAGAAATACAAAACCATCCCTGGTATTTCTTGAAATAATTTTGTCGACGGGTATTTAATTACACCGTTCGACGTCCCTTGAAGAATCTTTAAATATCTTCTAGCACATATTATATAATAACATTTTCTGCCCATTTGAGTTTATGAAATTATAAATCAAATTGAACATTTCTAAATAAATCAATTGCCTAGAAGTGGCTCGAATAGTATTCGTAGTTACTGTTCATAATTTAGTAATTGAATGCTGATTATGTTTTTTTTGATGTATTTTATTCAAATAAGCTTCCGTGTCCTCAACTCATAACACGCACTACTAACCTCCACCTTTCCTATAAAAAAATAAAGAAATTATCCATATCAACACATGACGCGGCTCAGTTTTCTTACGACAATTATTCAAACGGAAAAGTATTTTTAACGATATGTCGGAACAACGTCAGGTACAAGGGAGACAGTCCTACCTACGTCTCCTCTGCAGCACATATGTAAAAAAATGGGTAGAGTGGGCCGGCTCATTTAACCAGGCAACAACTTTCAGTTGCTTAAAAATAGTCGACTAAAATTTTTACCCACATTAAATAATTAGATGGGGTAAGAGTTCCTTTAATTGGAACTGGTGAGCTATTTCAAGCACCTCACACACACAAAGGCTTTTTAAGTTCTATTATTAAAATATTGTACATGCATACAGACCTTTCCTCATACAAAAATACTTGCATTTACCTGTACAAATTATTTTCGATTACCTATGATTTTTTACATGCACACAAACAGACATACATGGAGACGAGTGGACTTGTATTGGACTATTATTACGCGGTGTATTATATGCCACACGCATTGTGGGTGTAATAGGAATAATGTTTGTCATACCGCAACGCTATTGCCCAACAACAACAACACTGCATTTACATTGTGCAAAGTACTCAGTGGTTCGGTTGATGAGGTGGAATGAGGGGCATGGTTGGTCAGGCAATCGTTGGCGCTTTTTCACACACTCATTGTATAAATATAAATGTGTTATTTGTTGTTGTCAAACACTCATGTGCACATATGTATGCACTGCTGTGTACGTGCGTAGTTGTACAATTGAGTTTGGAGTTCACGAATGTGTGCACATACATATGCCACCTCGAACCCATGTCAGACACGTGTGTACCATTGTGCTGCTCCTCTTATTTTATTAAATTTCGAGAGCGAAACCTTCCTCTCACATTTCATTCTTCTGCAGCGCCTTCTTCTATAGCGTCAAATAAATGAAGTTGAGTGAGTGACGTAAATTCTTATCGTGGTTCATTTTCATTTTTACTGTGTTTATTGTTATTATTGTTATCACTTTTTGGTTTCATTTCATTATTTGTTAGCTTTAAGATTCGTATAATGGCTGATAATTTGTTGCCTATTAGTGCAATTTATATGTAAATATATGTACATGAGCATGTTGCCAGTGCATAATTGAAAATTAAAGTCTGAGTGGTAATTGAAGTAAAAAATCCGCAATAGCTTTGATAGAATACTTGACAGAAATTAAAAGTTGTATTATTTGGAAACCTATTGAATCTTTTACTAGGACTCGTCTGCATTTTCTTAGGCCAAAGCATATCTCTGTAGCAAAGCTTCATTCAAGTATTCTGTAGGCTGTGATATTATCAACTCCTAACACTAAAGTGGAGTTCTACTTACGCCCACTCGCATGCATATATACATACATCTGTAGGAACATAGTCTGGCTCTTATCTTTTCGTTTTTATCTCATATTGACTTAGATAAAGTTATAAATTTACATGATTGCCAAATATTTATTGTGTAAATATATTGAGGAAATAATTAAATTCTTGTTAACAACAGCCGAGAATGCCTTGGCCTTTGCAAATTGATGCTAAATACATATTTAAATTAAGAAACATTTAAAATCAAAAGAAAATTTGCTTTGTTGACAATAAAGCTGTGCTTACAATGCAAGCAATGCGTGCGTTTATAGGTTGCGATAGGAAAAAGTCAAATATGGTCAATGTTTGAGGCGCTAAGAAAATTTCGCTCATACTTCATTTATTTGGGCCACCGTAAGGTTTTATGAATATTTTTTAAAGAAAAATGTGAGAAAATTTTGATGTCCGCCGATTTTTATTAAATTTTTCTCTAAAGGGAAACAAACCAATTTAATGAATAAAATTCTGCAAAAAAAAAAATACTATGAATGGTCTATTTTAAACATATATTTTTCAATATTTATAGTCTATTTTGGCGCATATTAAGACCAGATTTGCGGACATTGAGTGTACACCTGTGTACACCTACTGAAGACCGTCTTTTTGACGGTTACATTAATATGCAATTTTTTTGTAAATTATTTATTAAAAGGTTATAGATTCTAATTTGTTGTTGTCTGCAATACATTTTTTACATAAATACTCTATCTAGGGTGTACTGCCCTTTCCACATACATACAAAGCCCAGTTTGGCAAGAATTTCGCGCATTTGGATTTCGTACATTAGACAATGGATTGAAGTTATTTTGCTTCAAAACTTGTTTATTTTAAACTTGTTTGCTCATGTACATACTGCAAAACAACCGTTATTTGCCTCGTGTTGTTTTTTCTTATTTAAATATTATTTCCTTCTCATTATTTCTAGATGCTTTGTACCTATCGAGTTGACGGATTTTGGTAAAAACAAGTATACCACCCATGGAAATAATAAAAAAAAGTGTTTCAGAGAAAATGTGTAGAAATATTATATATATTCACTGCCTTATCAATTAAAAGGCAATATGTAATTATTTAAAATAATATTTGTATGCTGCGAGTTTTTTAAGCATTAAATCAAGAATCCGTCTAAAACCGTAAATATAATGCTAAGCAGATATATTCATTATAGAAGATGAAAAGTATACCCCTGTTGTGCGCATGAACAACACTTTATATTATATACTCGTATACAGCAGTCCTGGCTATTAAATTCCTGTTTACAGCTCTATTGCCTTCTGCTAATTTGTTTTTTTCTTAGTTTTATTAGGTGTTATGAGGAATGCGTAGTTGGGTAATTGCTTAAAAAATTCCCTAAAAGTTTGCATGGAATATTGAAATTAATCTTCAATGAAGTAAAATTGGGCTACAAAAATTTTCATTTAGTTTCTTAATCGAGAATAAAGCACCAAACAACTTTCGCTGACTCTGAAGTATAAGCAAAATTTGTTAGTTGGTGCTTAGACGGAAGGATTTTCTGACGAATTCATTAAACCTTTTTGATGTAATAATTTGAACTAAATCCGGTCTATCGTGGTGCATTTAACACCTTTGTTAAATTATTGATTGTGGAGTTCGCTACTTTCATCAGAAATGTAAAACGACCACAAAACACACACCTTGCCGAATTCTCTTCAAAAATTGGAAAATTTATTTACCTCGTTACATTTATTTACCGAATTCTCTTCAAAAATTGGAAAATTTATTTATATCGTTACAGATTCAAGCGTTCAAAATAGTTGTATGAAAAAAATGGTGAACGTGTTTCACAATTCATTTTTGTTATGCTAGTCCCCACGAAAGAGGAGAGTTGCCATAACTATAAATTTATAATTTTACTTTTTTTTACTTTTTTTTGTTTTGGTATAACCAACAGGTTTCATACTGATCAATGGCTGAGGTAAAGGGTGCTTTGGCAACATTAAAGTATGTGAACTCCTCAGTCTTGTCTGAGCTCTAATCTTGCGCTGAGCTCTAGCTTACTGTTCATCGTAACACCTATGACAATAAATTTTGCTATCAATAAAAATTGTGAATCAAAAAAAAATAGTCAAAGTTTTATAAAAAGCATATTTTGTCTTAATTAAAATTAAATTACCTTAAATACCATAAAGTGTAAATTGAATAGTGGTCGAACTTCGCTTGCTGTCCTATACTGCTAGCCACTCTTGCTGAAATTATTATTTTTTTTATTGCTGTTACTTCAAATGCTCACCCCCTTATTTTCTCAGAATAAGTCTCAGCATTCGCTTTCCTCAGCTCGCGCTTTTCGTACTCCATTTAACTTGCGCCCAACTTCATAATTGTTTGCGTTGTCGTTAACCTCCAAACGTCTATTCGGCCATTCACTTGCGCTCTATTGCGCACGGTAAATTCCCTTAACCCAGGGTTTTTCCTGTCCTTGTCAACAAAGCCGTACATGCCGCGTGTTCGCTATTCGTCACCGTCAAAATGAACCACCACCACACCCTGTGGCGCGAAACATGAAAACGAAAGGAAAACCACGACCAACTAACCTTCACCTTGAAGTTGGCGTTACTTGACTTCTCCACTGCTTTGGCATTTGTTCACCTGCTCCCTTTCGGAAAACCTTCACCTGCGCTCACTCGAACATGAATTGCCTTTTTTCTTGACAACACCTCCTTGCGCCACAGAGAAGTCCATTATGACTTCTTAGTGCCGATTAACATACTGATATATGTATGTATGTATATGCAAGGCACAAATGTGTCTATGGACTTTTAATAAAATATCACATGCCGACTTGAATTTTTCTGTTTTGAAAGAAGAAAACCAAAAAAATTTTAAGAAAGTATTTGCATTTATTTTTATTCATTGTCCCAGGTAAAAGATTTATTTATTTATTTCAATAAAACTAGGAGCAAGTTGTTAAGTATTTCTGTAAGCTAAAGTTCCGATAGCAAAAGCTTCAATGGCAGATAAATTATCTGTAAAAAGTTCACTGACTACTTCAGTTCTTAATTTATATGTATGTGTGTATGCGTACATATATACCTATATCTATGTTTGAGTGTATGAATATTTATATTTGGTACGGCACGTGTAGCACTCACCCCCTTTTTATGCGTCTACTTGTGTTGCCGAAAATGTTGAATTGTAATTACACTTGTAGTTGTATGTAATTAAAGTGCATTTAATAGTTGGTAACCCATTCAGGAAGCACACAAATGAACATACCTTCAACTGTTAATTCCGAGTGTACAGCAGACATAAGTATGTAGGTGAGTACATACATGAAATTCGTTGTGTGGCGGATAACTGACCTGTGTAGGGCTTACGGCTTTTCATTTTCAGTTTGCTTTTTATTTTTTATATTTTAGTTTTCTTCTGCGTTTGCTTTATATTTACACTCTGAGCATTTTCGCCTTTTAGGTTTAAGAGCCCACAATTTAACGGGAACGGAGAAGCGGAAGAGATAATGACAAAAGCCATGACAGTCGCAATGTCAGTGGCAGTGGAGGTGGTGGTGGCAATGACAATGGCAGTGACAGTGGTCGTTACAATTGGAACGTGTCGGCGCCACCGACGAGGACAATTTTTGTAAACAGCAGTAATCGCTGGTTTTTTGTAGCTTAATACAGTTAAGTCTACTTACCTTAAGCAAACAGAAAGATATACATGCGTACATACATGCAACACATGCGTACACAAACTTACACACATACTTACCTACACCTCTTCAATACTAGTGAGTTTATATTGAGTTCTCCTTTTCCACAAACCGAAGGTAGGCATGTTAATATTTTGTAGAAGTTAACTCGTATATTGAGTTCTCCTTTTCCACAAACCGAAGGTAGGCATGTTAATATTTTGTAGAAGTTAACTCGTCAGTTACACGAATCGTGCGTCTAGAAGCTGCAAGATAGAGTTTTAAAATTTGTGCCCATCCTTCGATAGGATTTAAAAAACATTGCACTTTCCTGGAAGAGGAAGTGAGCATTAAATGAATATGAAATTGAGAGTTGAAGACTTAGCTACGCATTGTCAAATGGTTAAGGCAACATACGCTCTCAGATATAACCGAAAGTATTTAAAATGACTTGGTAGATCTCATTACTACCCAAAGAAGCAACTGATTAGTGCGTTTTTCAGGCCGCATACATTCTTGGTCTATACTTTTATCAATGGGGAATATGGATTTTATAGCATTAATGGTCTTAAACGATTCTAGGCAAATACCTATCTGCGGCTGGCCTTATTTCGTACGACTTCTTCCATCCAAGCTGACGAGACGTAGCTAGTATGTCAACGTGAACCGTAGGCTTGAGTCAATCCCAAAGGGATGCAAAGGAGTGACCTATTTACGAGTAAATCTTAGATGGTTTGGTGCTGCTTGCTAAAAATGTGCCACATTTGATTCATTGTTTAAAAGCAAAAAAACTCGGTCATACCATTTATTCATTTAACTTTTTGAAATGAAAGGAGGCACAGAATCCTGGGCTCGTACCTACTAGGGGATGAAGACTCACAAATAATGCCTCCTAACGAGCTGGTTCGATTCCTCAGAATATTAAATAATTAAAATTAAGCACTTAGGGACACATAATAGAACAATCCGGTCGCAATGCATACAAGCCTTAGCCTAGCACGTACAACCATTACCATTACCAATATATAAATAAGCAAATATTGAACATAAGAGAATATCTGATCTACACTTTTCATATTTTTTTATTAGATGCTTATCATGTACAAATTTTCTTAAGTTCAGTTTAATAAACTTCAAAATTATTTCCCCAAAGCTTTAAAATTTTAAAATTTCACTCATTAACTGCCGCTTATCGCGCACTGTTCTCTCTGACCTTGTCCGCAGTGTTTCTCCCCAGCCATAAAGCAAGCAAAACTACCATACACGTGCATCCATGTTCAAATATATTTACACATATGTGTACACATTCAGTCACTGTTATGCGGAAATTATGGCACAGCACTTACAAATACCTTTAAACTGTATTACCATAAGACTTTTCTCTCATTTTTTGTCTTCTTCAGCGCCTACTGCCTTTCGTTATAACTCAGAGTTTGCCTCACACTTTCGCAAACAATATACTCTTTGTCTGTTTAGCGCATTTTACACTAAAGTATGGGCCACTGTGTTGGCAGCCACGTTTAACCATATCCAGGAGGCGTACGCGGCGTATGAGCAACATTAAGGAGCGGTGAGGCTTAACTGAGTACGACCTAAGGCAACGGCAGAGCCCATTATTTCTTTTTTTGTTCATTACAACTACATACACTTCTCTGGATTTTCTCATTTCCTTTCCATTATTCGCGCACTTTCTTTCTTTCTACGTCCATTTCACATCAAAAGGTAACAACATCCCCGTAGCCGATGAACCAACAGTCTACGCAATACGCCGCTTGTTTTTAAGTTTTCTTTAACGGTTTTGTTTTTTTGTTTTGCTTGTGTCCTACAGCGACTCAACAGCAACACATAAACTTGCTTCCTCTGACCCGTTTCATATCACATTTTAACCCTCTTACCACCATTGTGTTTGTGTGCTTGTGCTGCTCTTGGGATTTTTGTTTGTTTTTATATTGAGTGACGCAGTGCGTTCGGCTTGAATTATAGCGATATGTTTGAGCAATACGATTATAAAAGTAGTCGAAGCGGAGGTGCTTATGCTCGCTACATTTTAAGTGAAAGACTTTGCTACCTGAGAGAACAGCTTTGCGGCAACACACAAACGCGTCCACAGCAGCGCGAAAGTACATGCACAGTTTACACTCTAAATGCCTGTGTTTACTATTTGCTTTTATTTAGTGTTGCGTGTTGCTGTCAGCTCACAATTGTTAATAATGGGCGAGTTGCGTGGTTACTTGCCGCTGATATTGTTATGGTTATTCAGGCAGATTCATAAGGCCGCGAACGAATATCTGTACAGAAATATGCTAATAGGAAATTTAAATATTATTTTCGTTCCTCCTTTGCTGGGGTATAAAATTCTAGTTTGCAGCAATTAACAGGTGCTTGACGATGGGCGCTGTGTATGTTTGCTCGTGGAAAGAGTGCGAGTTTTTTTACACCTGATAATGGCATATGTTTTTTTATGAGAAGATTCTGCTTTACTTGGCGTGAGGCAATCATGTTTATGAGCTTCAATATTTCAATGCTTCGTTTTGCATCCACAAACTGCAATCAAAGACGTCGAGGGCTTACTCCATATAACTTATAATTTACATTTTCTGCAAAATTATCTACTGATGATGTTGGACTCTCTTCTAATTAAGAGGTGTGACCTGCAAATAACGAAACTTATGGTGCTGTGGAAAAGAATGCATGCACCAACCGCGAGCGATCGCCTCTCGCTTCTGGAAACAAATTAACTTAAACATAGCATTCGTTTTCATTAGAACTATTTTTTTAAACTGAAAAATGTTAAACGCGCAATAAAGGAAGACAATGCATCTTCTCAATCCATGAAGTATCTAGCCAAGTTCAGCCTCCCAGTGCTAGACCATTCGTCGTAATTGTAAGATCTTGCGCCGTACGGCTTCGGTAGTTAATGTAAAATCTGCTTTAGAGGAAAAAAGATGTATGTCAATTGAAGCTGTGTAGGAGAAAGCGGCATGCGTTTTGAAAGAGCTGACCAAATAAGAGATCCAGTTCTGTCGCAGGTATAGATGGGGGGCTATGTATTGAAGTTGATAAAATATAAAAATGCATGAAGTAAAAAAGGTGGCTTTTTCGGCATTCTCGACATTTAATTACCATTTCTCTTACTATCAATATTTTGCTTGAATAAACGCCTTATGAAATGAATTTGTATGCTCTCAGCCAAGCTATGAGGTATCATAAGTGGAAGCAAAAATAAAAGAAAACCTATAAAATTTACAACAAAAACTGTTAATACTAAAGACACTGCAACGGAGAATCAATCCCTTTTTATTTTTATTTTTAATTTTATGTTGTCTCTAAGATTGTTTTACAATTTACTTTGCCAACTTTCATATGTATAGAATGTATGTATGTATATTCCTATATTGCCACTCCTGCCACAAATGCAGCCCTTTAAAATTGGGTCAGCGATGTACTCAGTGAGTTTTCCATTGATTTAATTTGTCCTAATTCACACATCTCATCTACTTCTCTTTTCCCCATCAGCCTACAAATCACTTTCGCTTTGATCGATGAAAGAAGGAGTGGCTCGATGACACAATGCAAAGAAATGCAATTTTTCTATGAAAGCAAAACTTCAGTAGATTTAGCTTAGAATAAAATTCTGTATATCGTAAAATTTAATATCGTAAATCTTAAATTTATTTAACTCCACTTTCTTCTCTTTTCTTTGCAGGATATTTTATACAACTGCGCTACCTGTTTGAATATAAATTGTGCAATTGTTGAATCCACACTCAATTACAACTGAAACCTACAATTTGAAATAAAATAACAACAAAAACTGCATAACCGTCCATCAGCAAAAGCTGAATCTGCCTTTGAGTGGCATTGCTTGGTTTTCCCTTGAAAGTAATGAAGCTTTTAATAACGTTTTATAAATAAACTGAAAACAAAACAAAAATCAAAAACCATAAAAATAGTGCGTGGCAATCCATATACCAGTCCCTAGTATAGTGCCAATAGCAGCACTCTAAAAAGGCGAGATCAAATAAAATCACGAAGAAAAAGAGGAAGAGATATTTTTATAAAAAAAATTTAAAAGTAAGCCGTGCAGACTTGATTGTTGCACTTGGATATTTTTGTACGAAGTGAACGGGATTTATTCACCAGGCATAAAGGTGGTAGTAGTACAAAATGGGTAGGAAAAAAATACAAATATCACGCATCACAGATGAGCGCAACCGACAGGTGAGTAAAATAGAAAAATATGAAATGAATTTTTAAAATTAAAAGATTTTTACTTTTTATTTTATTTGTTTAACTATTGCTTAACAAAAATTTAAATGAAAAATTAAATTTCCAAAGCCAACAAAAATACGAGCCAAAAATAACTCCAAACAAAAGATTTTTGTTTTTTTATAAATAAAATTATTATTTATATTTTTTTTTTCAAAAATCACCACAGATAATAGAAGAGTTCAAACTTAAAAGGTCTATACAACAGTTTTTTTTTTTTAATTTCATCAACGGAACCAAAATAATGAGATTTTTGGAAGAACTTTCGAATCGGTTCAGACTTTTCTAAATTTAACCAGCTTCCAATAAAGAGTAATGGAAAGCAACGTAATCGCAAACGAATTGTATGTGCGGTCGATTGCTACACTATGATTCTACTAGGTTGGCTTAGGTCATAGCAGTGGGAAACCCCGCGCACCCTCCTAAATATAAGGTTGTCAAAAAAGTCTTGCGGTATTTCCGCAAGCTTGTCTTTGCAAGCGCGTAGTTCTAGCTGTATTCGTCGCATCGGTTCACGCTAGAGCTTTTTGGAAAGCTCTTTTCACGTGCTAACACGATGATGATTAATTGTGGTTTGCTTTTAGTCGTTCGTGAGTTATAGCGTCGCAAACATGGAGCAAAATAAAGAGAAAATACGGCATATTTTACAGTACTACTACGATAAAGACAAAAATGCATCTCATGCTGCCAATAAAATTTGTGCAGTTTATGGACCCGATACAGTTTCCATTTCCACCACACAAAGATGGTTTCAACGTTTTCGTTCTGGTGCAGAGGTGATCGAAGATGCGCCACGGTCCGGAAGGCCTGTCGTCGAAAATTGCGATAAAATCGCTGAGTTGATCGAAAGAGACCGGCATAGTAGCAGCCGTAGCATTGGCCAAGAGCTGGGCATGAGTCATCAAACCGTTATAAACTATTTGAAGAAGCTTGGATTTAAAAACAAGCTCGATGTATGGGTGCCACACGACTTGACTCAAAAAAACATTTTTGCCCGTATGGATGCATGCGAATCGCTTCTGAATCGCAACAAAATCGACCCGTTTTTGAAGCGGATGGTGACTGGCGATGAAAAGTGGGTCACTTACGACAACGTGAAGCGCAAACGGTCGTGGTCGAAAAGCGGTGAAGCTGCCCAGACGGTGGCCAAACCTGGATTGACGGCCAGGAAGGTTCTTCTGTGTGTTTGGTGGGATTGGCAGGGAATCATCCACTATGAGCTGCTCCCCTATGGCCAAACGCTCAATTCGGACCTGTACTGCTAACAACTGGACCGCTTGAATGCAGCACTCATGCAGAAGAGGCCATCTTTGATCAACAGAGGCCGAATTGTCTTCCATCAGGACAACGCCAGGCCACACACATCTTTGGTGACGCGCCAGAAGCTCCGATGGGAGGTTCTTTTGCATCCACCGTATAGTCCGGATCTCGCACCAAGTGATTATCACCTATTTCTGTCCATGGTGAACGAGCTTGGTAGTCGGAAGTTGTCCACAAGAGAGTCCTGTGAAAATTGGCTCTCCGAGTTTTTTGACAATAGGGCGAGCTTCTATAAGAGGGGCATTATGAAGTTGGCAACTCGTTGGGAACTCGTCATCGAACAAAACGGCGCATATTTGACTTAAATCGCATTATTATAACCAATTTTATGAACAATTGAAAATTTAATAAAAATACCGCAAGACTTTTTTGACAACCTTATATAATGTAAACTAATAAAAACTCTTTAACCCTCCGCTGGGCGCCCCGGTCTGGCCAGACCTTTTTAGACTTTGGACGTGAATTTAGCATATTTCTATTATAGCTAACGACTTGAGCTTCCAGGTAGTTTCCTAAAATTTAATTTGCTATCGATTTATGGATATACATATTATATATTATATATATATAAATATTTGGCGCGTACACTCTTTTTGGGTATTTCGCCGAGCTCCTCCTCCTATTTGTGGTGGGCGTCTTGACGTTGTTCCGCAAATGGAGGGACCTAAAGTTTCAAGCCGACTCCGAACAGCAGATATTTTTATCAGGAGCATTTTCATGGCAGAAATATACTCGAAGGCTTGCCATTGCCTGCCTTATAACAATGTAACTGGTACTACTTTTATGTATCTGAATGATAAAAAACTAAGTCAATCAGTTCAACGGTTAAACTTTGACTTCGATACACATTAAATTTGGACACATATTCTGCTTAAAACGCAAACTCATAACTTGATATTCAAACACAATATCCTTATTAAAAGGACACCTCAGGCAATAAATATGAATACTTATCCTATGGTACTCAGTAGAAAAAGTCTCACATGCTCACATAATGCGCCATCCACCGCGCCCAATGGTAGCTGCATGCCCGGCTTGTAATTGAATATCCTCTCTAGCGAAACCCGGTTAATGGTTTACCTTGCACTTGCATTGCAATAAATTGAAGGAGATACTGAAAACCAAACTAGTTAGAGGTGCCAACCATCCCTCATGTGTTTCATATTTAGTGGCTACCACAACGGACTATACGACTTTTGGATAGCGAGCCTTGTGGTGCTTGCAGGCATGCTCACGTGTGTGTGTGTGTGCTATTGTTTTTATGCATGTGTATTCTTGCATGTATTGTCCCATTGTCTGTCTGGGCTTTGTATCCAGCGTCTGCATCTTCTATCCCTGCCACGCACTCAGAGTGCCACATGAAAATCGATTAATTGGAAATCAAGGCTGGACTACTTGACGGTCGGCATTGCCTCACGAGTGAGCTCAAACATTGTATTTGTGTATGTGTAGTTAGGGCACAAGTTGTCGAAGGCATTACATTGTAGTAACATATGCACATATTCAAGGATACAAAGCATCGTCTATATTCATACGTAGATTAGCTAAGAAGGAAAATAAATGAGGAAAGGGAGGAAAACCCCAGAGGAAACTGCGCGTAAAGTACTTCTTCCACTCACAAGTTGCATTCAATATTTCTATAGAAATATTGTAATTTTCGTATATAAAATTTTGGTGGCACCTACTTTAATTTTGGTTGTTGACAGTGTAATAATATGTATGAAAATATATTCTACTATTTTAATGAATCCTCTTTTTTCACAGGTTACTTTTAACAAACGCAAATTTGGCGTTATGAAGAAAGCCTACGAGCTGTCGGTTCTGTGTGATTGTGAAATCGCCCTTATCATTTTCTCATCAAGTAACAAATTATATCAATATGCTAGCACTGATATGGACAAAGTCCTGCTCAAATACACCGAATACAATGAGCCACACGAGTCACTTACGAATAAGAATATAATTGAGGTAAGTACAAATCCATACACACAGACACACCTACACAGTCAATTGATTTTGTGAATAGAAATTCTCCACTAGTACACATTTTTATTAGCATTTGTCTTATAGACTGGTGCATAGGTTTTTTTTTTTGTGTTTGAAGAATAGTTATGCGAGTAAATTTCAACGGAGAACCAAATGGACTAACCTTAAGCCCGCTTCTGTAAGGCAAAGGACATTCAGGAGCATTTTTAGCAGAAAAACGAGCATACCTATAATCCTAAAGGTATATCTGAAGGAAATCAGTTCTATAGAACAAAGTAATAATCCAGTATTTTTTACAGTGAATAAAAATTCCAACAGTTGCTTACAAAATTGTTGATATTTTGTGCCAAATTTTTGATATTTTTTGCGAAATTTTTTTTATTAATCGATTTCTAAGAGGAATTTTATTGTTAATGATATAAAGAATTTTATATAGAATTTCACGAAGAACATTTCTGTGGAGTATTTTACCTCCAACGTCATAATTAGTTCATTTTGAACACAATTTCATAATTTCGCATCTGTATTGGCAAAAAAATGGTCCGCTCATTGCCAGTTGTGCTAAATCAGTACAATTTTGCGATTGCTTGAAAACATGAAAACCAAATCTTGGTTTGTTTGAAGTAGGTAATCTAAATCCCTTGTTTCTTGGTCTCCCTAGGCCACCTCCTTCTTCAGTGTATTCTCTTAGAAGTTGATATTCATATAAAATAAAATTATAGAAAATAAAATTATAACTATTCTAGTATGGCTTCCAACTCCATCTTGCATATTGAGAAGGCGTGAAATCTCGATTTGCTCTATTTCGTGGCGGTATATCGTTCAAAATTTCTAAATATTAGATAAGCAAAATTTGCCGCTCTAATGGCACGGTAGCGGCATGTCCAAATATTCGGAAAAAACAGGCAACTATTTGTGTTCCGTGAGTGAAAATCTTCGTCTGGGTCGTCTTAAACACCCATACACTTGACTGTTGTCTAGTTTCGGGTTCATATGCCCTGTTTTCTCATCTAAATTGTAAGCGTATAGAATTTTTTCAACTTTTCCTTGCAACAATCGAAGCTTTTTTGGCCCATTCTCGAGTAATGCGGTATGCAATGCGAGCATATTTTTCTAACGACCAAATGTTCATGGCATGTCAAATGTGTGCAAGTAGAACCAATGTTCAAGCATGCCGCACGGTATAAAGGTGCAAGACAATTTCGGAATCACAATTCACGCACTGTATCGATTTTTGTTGGCACACCAATCGTTGATACGTTGATTTAATTGATTATCACACGAAAATGTTCACGGCTAACTTCATATTTTGTGCAAAAAGAAAACATAGAAGAAATTATTTTACGATTTGTGTCTGCTCCAAAATATAATATCAGTTTTCTAACCAAGCAAAACATAATTCCAATGCTAATAATACTTCCATATAAACTACTCAAGAGACGGCAATGTAAACAACCGCTGCTGTATCTACTATATTTCTCTTCTTTTCCATTCATAACGCCTCTTACAACTGGCTTTACTTGCCAATGTTATGCCACATACGATAGATGCCTTAGAAAACATAATCCCGCTGTTGCTTCAATGGAATATACCAACAGAGAAAGTATGCTGTCGGTACTCGTAAGTGCAGAGCCTGAAGGTAGGCTAAAATTCATGAACGTACATATGCATACATTTTCTCATTCCCATAGGAAATAATCCCGGTTCTGCAAGTCATTGGGCACCTCTGTAAGCGGCTATGTAAATCAATATATTGTAAATGGTGCAGTTGCCGCCATGCAATAGCTGTAAGCTTCTTGTCAGCCAAATATATTGATGAGAGCATAGTTACTGCTAGCATTGTTGCTTTTTCTGTTGGTACAACCGGCACTCAAATTACCGCTTAGCGTTTACATAATCATCTTTGTTTTTTTCCCGACACTTGAGTCTATTGCTCATTGACTTATCAGCGTTTTGACACCTTGATGACACAGAGACAAACTTTGCCCATTTGTTTTTGGATGTGCACACATCCCTTGCACCTTTCAGTATCCCCTCTTTTTTGCTGACTATCTACAATTCAGTTCCCAAGCAACTTCAGATATCAGTCGTTTTATGTTTTTGCTATTTGTTATTGCTATCCTTTGTGTTGTTACTCGTCTTTTTATAATGTTAATTCTTAGCAAATTTGAATAATTTTACATTCATCACCCTTACATTAAGGCGTTTTGACATTTGCACTCGTCGACGCTCAGCTAAACGCTTGGAATAAATAATATCATATGCGAGTTACGTAGCAATTTATGTGGGCAACATAATGGACAAGAGGAGGAGAGAAAGAGAAAGTAAGCGCTTTCCAGCCAGTAGTGAATATCGTAAACAATGCAAATTTCAGTTTTATTTGCACTTGAAAGAAGCGGCAGGAAAAAAAAAGAAACGATTTTGTTACTTGTTACTTGCCACTTTAAAAAATATTAATATAAAATCATAATTCGGCGGGCACCGTAGCCGAATGGGTTGGTGCGTGTCTACCATTCGGAATTCACAGAGAGAACGTCGGTTCGAATCTCGGTGAAACACCAGAATTCAGAAAAACATTTTTCTACTAGCGGTCGCCCCTCGGCAGGCAATGGCAAACCTCCGAATGTATTTCTGCCATGAAAAAGCTCCTCATAAAAATATCTGCCGTTTGCAGTCGGGGCTTGAAACTGTAGGCTCCTCCATTTGTAGAACAACATCAAGACGCACGCCACAAATAGGAGGAGGAACTCGGCCAAATACCCAAAAAGAGTGTACGCGCCAAGTATATATATAATATAAACTCAAGTGTCACTGAATTCATTGAATATGGCAAGCCATTTTACTAGAAATATTTGAATTCAGTACTTCTATAGCACAAGTAATTCTATAATTCTAGAACCCATTTTATATATTTTAAGTGACGTTTGGTGTATGTACAACAGGATATTTTCGATTCACACGAAAACAAGAGTGCGTCCCTAGGACCCAACCCTTTTTCCATGATATTTAGCAATACTGATTGCAACAGTATTTGTTTTGTTGCACTTGGAGGCAAGGCCACCGCCAAAAATGCACGAGAACCGATCCTTATAAGCGAGAAGTGCTTCCATGAAACTCCCGCTTGTGGCACTAACTGGGCATGTTTTCAAATTTTCGATTAAAGGTCGGATGCTTATATCGTGACTTTTTATGTATATTTGAGTAGGTGATATTTTCTTACAGTTTTTCTAGTGCTTCTATCTAAGAGGGAAATGAGTATAACCGAGGTGTTTATAAGTGAGAAATTCTTTGTTGTTAGAAAAGGAATGTTAAATATTTTAAAAGATAATGGTACGCCGTGAAACACCAAAACAACAGAAAAGTTTTTCTAAACGGGGTAGCTCCACGGCAGGCAATGAAAAACCTTCGAGT
The DNA here is from genome assembly GCF_028408465.1 of Anastrepha ludens. Taxonomy (NCBI): domain Eukaryota; kingdom Metazoa; phylum Arthropoda; class Insecta; order Diptera; family Tephritidae; genus Anastrepha; species Anastrepha ludens. The sequence continues at coordinate 1,789,743 of NC_071502.1, forward strand.
TTATTTCTGCCATGAAAAAGCTCCTGAGAAAAAATTGGGAGGCATTTTGAAAAACATCACAACGCATGCCACAAATTAGACCAGGCGCTCGGTCAAATGGGAAATAAAGGGTGCAAGCGCCAATTATATGTGTATGCGCATATATAACTATATGTAATATTAATATGGTGTGATTGAAAAGAAACAAAAAAGTCATGTAAACATGGGTCCGCAAGCCAACGGCTTTGGTTATTCTTTCAGTCACAATATATAAGTATTTCCAATCACCTGTTTATACTTGCACATTAAAATTAGAAAAATGTAGAGTGTGGAAAATTTTGTATTTAAAAATTTACACTATTAATTGAAGTTTATTTGTTGTAATATCGTTTTTTTTAATTATCTTTAAACACTTTTCCGCTTACAGAAGGAGAATAAAAATGGCGTCATGTCACCGGATTCACCCGAACAGGAGGCCGATTTCACACTCACGCCCCGCACCGAAGCCAAATACAATAAAATCGACGAAGATTTCCAACTAATGATTCAACGGACTCAAATGGCCGGTGCAAGCGCATCCGGACGTAATCTCGGCAATACGAACTACACGCTGCCGGTGTCGGTACCAGTGCCGGGCGCCTACGGTGATGCCATGCTGCAAGCGAGTCCGCAAATGTCTCACACAAATATCAGCCCACGGCCGTCGAGCTCAGAGACCGACTCAGGTGGGATGTCGTTAATAAGTTAGTACTGAGTAGTGTCGCGGAGCACACACCACATTTTTTCAATTATCGTTACGTTCAGTTGTTTGTTGAAAGTTTCGTTGTTTCATTCATTATTTATTTTATTTTACTCGATTTTATTTTTTATTTTGCTTGAATGTTTGTTTAAGTGTTTGCTTGTTTGCTTGTTTAGTTCGTTAGTTTGTAGATAAACCGAAATATGTATGAGTTTTTTTTTTTGCCTGCATTAATTGGTTGTTTAGCGTGTTGTGTTTTTATTTGGTTATATTTAAATATTACATACAAACTTCGGTTGTTTTTGTTTCCTGCATCTTTTTATTTTTATTATTTTTATTTTTCATGCTGCGTTTACCATTCATACTTTTAGAATTTTTCACAATACAGGTTTTTAAATTAAATATATTTTTCTCACATTGTTTTTCATGCCCTTTTGTGCACCACTGCAAGTGAAAGTTTTAAAAATATATAGCTTAAATATACAATACTTGAAATTTTATGACACTATTTAGCTTTGCACTTAAGTCAACGATCTTTCAATTTATCGGCTATACTTCATAGATTCGCTTAGTAACCTCAGAAGCGTGAATTTGAAAACTCTTTGCCTTTGTGAGTAAAGAGTATATTTTTCTATTCAAAAATTAATCGGCAATTGCAGGTTATCTCATAAAGCATGCAGCCTTAAGCTAAGAGGAGGTACACTTTTTACTTAATTAAGTCTTGTTTTGTGGCTTAAATTGATCGCCTTAAACTAATGTGATTTAGTAGGTTTCGTGTTTAAACGTCTCAGTTGGAAAATATGTTTGAGGAAAGTGACCAGGGAGCGCCGAAGTGTAAAGCTTTATCAAACGGTATAATGCCGTATTTTCCTCACCTTCTCCTGTCCGTGTGCATGTAATTCTGAGTCCAACTACACGCTATTATGCTACTATGCTTCTATAGTTTCTCTTTTCTTCTTAATACTTGCTTTTACAGACGTTTCCAATAAATCATTGCCGGTAAATTTCTTTCTATCATGATCCCGGCACTTCATTTAGACTTGGCAATTGCTGTATTCAAATATAGTAGGCTGCTGATTGTTGTTTAGAACTTTTACTCAGAAGTAATTTTGTGAAATATTATTGCAAAGTTGCTGCAGAGCTCCGAAACTCTGGTTTTGGCCCATTAATACTAGCCATTTCACTCCCAAAAAGATTTTGTTTGGCCTGTGACCCAGTTCTCTGGACTCTCGCCACTTTCACTTAACTCGTATTCTACGCCGAATAAGTCGTTTTGTACTATGTGCTTTAAAATGTTTATATTTCCAAACAAATGTTTTATTATTTTAAAGTAAACTCAATGAATTCGCCCGTCGCCACATCGCTAATATCATCTCGACCTGCAGCGCCTTTCGCATGATTGTTTGCTTTTTTTATTGCACTCCTTTTTTTGTAGCATTTTTTAATTTATTTTTATTTTATTTGGCTTTACACTTTTATTTTGTAAATTTTTTTGTTGTATTTCTACCAAAATTTTTCGCTGTATGAATTTCTTAAATTTCATTTCGCTCATTTTATTGCACGTACCGTTCGAGTTTGAGTTTCTACCGAAAAATGGAAAGAAACAAAATATCAAAATATGTATATTTTTGTATGTTTTACTCAAAGCAATGCAAAACAAAATTTTTCTCTTTCTCTTTTTCTTTTCATTTACCACAACCACAAACCATCAAACAAAATCAACTCACCTATAAATCAAAAATTTGTCTGTGTATGTGTTTATGATATCAATCGAACGATAAATCGCAAAAAAATGCAAATATTACGACAACAACAACACAGTTTATCCATCGGGTTCCATGTTGGAGATGTCAAACGGTTATCCACATTCACATTCGCCGCTTGGTGGATCGCCCAGTCCAGGACCGAGTCCAGGTTTAGGTGGGCGCTAAAAAAATAAAAAAATAAAAAAAACCATAACCAATCGCCCATTAACATTTTACTAAACAAAAATGTCTAACCAAATATTTTACTAAATTCAAATATTGCCTAAAAAATAATAACAAAATTCCCCCCACAAGCATGAAGATTTATGGCACTATTAATTTGCATTAAGAAATAGTTGTTATGTGCATATGCATGCTGTCATCTACATACATATCCTACATTCACATTCCCTGCTGGTGTTATAGCTAATGAAAAAAATATAATTCTTATATGTAAAAAATATGCTTTCAACTAATTAACTGCAGCTGTGCTCAACTCCACTCACTAAATTTTTTCACCTCACCTGGTTTTGTTCCTTAAACAATTTGCTGCTCTCTTATTTTGACAAACACATCTCTTCTGCAAAAAAATTGTCTAAACTAACTGCTAGATTTGTATTCATACCAGGGCAAACAATGGCTACTTGTTAGTTCCATACGACCCCCAAGTAAAATATGAAATTAACAAAAAATGTCAAACACCTGCATACACAAATACTAGCAACTCTCCAAGCTAAAGTCCCGGTGTGAATACGAATCTGATCCCTTTTGTTTGGCGCCAAATATTTAAATTATTTTCGATTTTCGATTTGCAGCACATCATTTGTCCCACAAGCAACAGTCGCCGGGCGGCCAAAATGGACGTGCTTCCAACCTACGACTCGTCTTACCAACACCACTTGCTCAAAATATGTCAGCTACAGATGAGATTACCTATGGAGATGTAAGTATTGGGCGGCACTGAATTCATGACTAACAAAAGACATCACGTTTCATAAATTATAAATTGAATAAAGTCTTAAAGGAAATGGAGAGATTTCTCAGATAGTTTATTTGAACTTTTTTTATTTCGATGAAATTAATGATTTGCTAGAAGAAACATCAAATCTTTTAAATTAACTTGGCATCTACTCAGATTTTAGAGAAATAAATAAATATCTAAACTAAAATATTGTTTATAATTCTTTATTTAAATTATATTTTTATACCTCTGTGTAGCAGCGACACAATCAGGCATCACTCAATACGCCCGTGGTGACGTTGCAGACGCCAATACCCACCATGACCAGCTATACGTTTGGACCGCAAGACTTTTCGATGAGTTCCTCCGATGTCATGAGTTTACAGCCATGGACCACACATCAGGGACTCGTGCAGCACTCGGGGTGAGTAGTTCAATTAATTATTTATAAGAGTACATTATTGTTGGCAGACAGTAACTATTAACAATAAAGAATACCAAATAAATGTGTTTGAATTATATAAATTAATATTCAATTTAGTCTTTTTCGTTATAATTTAATATAAGCTACAGAAATACTTTAAAAACCCCCTTTTTTTGCTGGTTGATTGGTTGATTAGTTGGTTGAAGTGATGATTCACCAGGAATCTAATTAGCGCTTCCGCAACAAACCAACCACTGAACCAAACCAAATAAAAAAAACCACTGAAAGATGTACAAAGAACAATTTTTAGACTATACAATTATACAAACTGCATCTAGAGCTACGTGGAATGAAAAATGTTTGTAGGTAACTTAGATACATTTCAGGATTTGGAAGCTAAGACTACCCTCATCCATCACGAGATACAGAGCGAAATGCTCGAGCGCGTCACCGGATATGGGAACCTCAGAATGAATCAGCCTAATTGCAGTTGAAAAGGAATAAAATTCTAAAAATTGATGCCGACAATTATTTTTTCGAGAACAAAGAATGGTGGTTGCCTCACATTTTTGGATTACAAATTAAAAAACGAAAAAATCGAAATGAGGAATTTCAATAAATTATTTGCCAATACGAATTCATTTGAATTCTTTGATAATATTTTTGGACTATTTATATGAAAACTAATAATGAATAGTTACATAAATTAAAAATAAGCGGTGGCTACAAGGGTCTTCGGCATCCTTGACAATAATAACCAGATATCAAATTAATTAATTATTCAGGATGCCATTGTTATTTTCCCGAGCTTGTTCTGTTGAGGTATCATTTTTTTATATTTATTTGCCAAGTTAAAATTTAAGTAAAATAAAATTAATAATACGAATGAGACACCTACGTTTATCACGTATTAATTTTTACTTTTTCCTGCATTTCAGTCTCCCCCACCTGGCCGTACCGAATAGCACACCACCGCCTGCCACCTCGCCCGTCTCGATCAAAGTCAAATCCGAGCCACAATCACCGCCACGAGATCTCTCTGGTTGCCATCATCAGCAGAACAGTAATGGCTCGGCGGGAAGCAGCGGTAGTGGAGGCGGTGGCGGTGGTGGAGGCGGCGGAGGATCATCAAACAACGTTTCCACCTCCAATGCGCTCTCTCTTGCCAATATGAATGCGGCGGCGGTGATAGCGGGCAGCACTGGTGCCAACGGTGGCGGCAACTCAGCGTCCGAGCAAGCTGCTAATTTGAGTGTTCTAAGTCATCCGCAACAGCACCTGGTGATGCCCGGTTCAAGACCTTCCTCCACAGGCCATCTAACGCCGACGCAAGGAGGTGAGAAAACACACAAATCATTTATAATATTTTCTTTTCTTACTATCAATATGTATTTAGTAAAATTTTGCTACGCTCCTATTTTATATTGTTCGTTAGAGTAATGCAACTTTTTTTCAAATAACAAAATTACATTTTTTTTTTTAGATTTTCATTTTTTGCCGACTGAATAGAATTTTTATAATATAGTTAGTAATGAATATTTTGCTTTTATTTTTTTAAATGCTGTTGTGCGCCTACATACATACATATGTTTGCAAATAAAAGATAAATATTTTCTACTAAATAACAGTTTTAATAACAGCGATTTAGCATAATTTTTCGGCAGCATGTAAATTTTTAGCTAAAATATTTTACTTGTTAATAGATTTTTCTTAAATTCGTAATAACTTGTTTGGCATTTTAATTCAGATTAATTTAAAATAGTGCAAACACCACTTTAACATACTATATTAACAGAATAACAACAAAAAGAAAAACGTTGGGTTATGAATTTCGCGGGGCGAAGTTTGATTTCTAAAGGTTGCAAAGAAAAATTAGGTTAGAGGCATTAAAGTTAGCTAAAATTCCGGAAAACAAAACGTGTATGCGACGTACTCTTCGCGACGAAAGTTTTTGTATATTTCTAGTTCAACAGTGCGTATGAGTAACATCAAAATGTATGGCAGTAATGTGAAAATTTTGGCAGTAGTAGTGAGAGGGAAAGTTGCTCATACGCACCGCAGGCACGTTTCTAACCAAGCGTGCTAAAACCCCAATATTTATCTGCACCTCTACTCAATAACTCTTTAACAGTATCCACCACTACATGCATATTATTGAAACTTTTTGTTACTATTTGATTTGTTATGTTTTTTCTCTTTCTCTTTACACCACGCGGTTACCACAATTTGCAAAAAATAAAATAAATGAAATCAAATGAAACATTAAACTATTAAAACATTTGCAGTGCTAGATAAATATGAAGGATATCAATACCGCTCGCAACTGGGGTCGAATTCTAGACTATGGAATTTCGCCGGTAATTTGGCCAACAAAATAGTAACTTTTAATTCAAAGTATATAAGCGCACAAATTGACATATACATGCATATACTACATACATACATACAAACATACATACTTGCATACAAGCATACTTACATACATACATATATCCCTAAGCCATACCTAAAAATTTGAAAATGTACGAAAAAATTCACATTTTAAAAAGTATCTACAAATACATATTCCCGCGCCCACAACGACACACATAAACCACATAAATTTTAATTATTGTAATCATTATTGTTCTTATCTGTTCGCCACTGCACTTGTGGCTACCTCTCTGGCAGGTGTTTGGTTTATGTGTTAATATTATTGTTCTTTCTTTGTGCTTTTGGTTTACTTTGGCTTAAGTCTTACGGCATTTTTCCACTTATTCTCACTGGTAGTCCTTTTGTGTAATAAAGTAGCCTTTTCTTAAACACATCCAAGCATACATAAATACATACAGACATATGTATATAGTTAGTCCTTCCAGACGCCCATGAAACTATTTTCGAGCCTTATTTTTACTGTCGTTAACCGGGTTTCCAAAAGTACTGCATTTCATTTCAAATTCACCCCAGAAAACCTTCACTGATCTTAGTTGTATAATTCATATAGTTGTACTACATAATTAACGCTTATACTTAGTAACCTCAATGCATGTGTAAATACATAGATGGTACATTTTTATAATCCAAAGTAACATAAATCTTTATAAGACTAACCTGGCCAGCCAACTCTACAATGGAACAGGTTTAGGAATTTGTAATAGACAGGATATGAGAGTAAGTGGTGTATGGCCTACAAGAAATGTAGATGTAGCAATCTGGACATTTACCAATGATTGCACCGTGTGAAAAAAGTCAAAAAATTTCAAGACATGTAATAAATTATTTGACTAGCGAAATTTTTTTTTTGATGCACAAGGAGCAAAGGATGCGTACCAAAAAATAATTTTCTTCGATCTCCGAAAATGTGCTCTTTTATTGGATATATTACATTGAATTATTTGAATAATTTTTTTTTTTTTTTATCTAGACGTCGCGGCATGAAAAATTTAAAAACTAGTTTTTACTATATTTGGCCCCTAATTTCGTTGGTACATTAATTTTTTTTTTTTTTTTTTTGTGTAAAATTGGCTGTCGCTTTTCGCGACAATTAGCTGATATGAATGGATTTGAAGCCTTTATTCAATCTCATATAATCTGCTCAGCTCTGTGACTGTGACTCTTGTGACTTAAACCACGTACTTTTCTTTATAACAAATCGTGCGCACACATAAACTTGTCGGTCAACAAGCAATAATTTGCTTTTCTTTTTGGTTTCTTTACTCCGTCTATGAGTTCCAATGCAGATTTGTGTTGGTATTTGTTAAACTTACCGTTTACCCACGTATTGTTCATCATTTACGTTCCACCTCCTCTTCAAATGAAATTTTCGAGATAAGCTTTTCCAAGTCTAAAAACATTTAACGTTGGCCCTCAATATCTAAGTATCCTACTGTTGTTCGGTAATAGATGGACGCAAGTATCGTTAGATGATTCCACTAGTCCTTTGGAAATTTGCTAATACTTTCGAAGGCTAACAAGAGAGTTGTAGGGTGGACCTTTCATAAAAAAACAAAAAAGAAATCAAAAACGTCCAAGATAGTTTGAAGGAGCTACTTCTTATGAACTACTATTATTATTATTAGAATATTTAAATATCTCAACTCTTTCACCCGATCCATTTGCGGATTGCTATTGGAAATTTTACTGCCTCAATTTGGAGCAAAACTGTAAAAATCCGATGCAGTTAAGAATCTTCTACATGAAATTCTATCAAATATGCCTAATCTATCGCGTGCTTCGCAGAGTCCAGTTATTGGCAGTGAGGTCATAGCAATTATTTATAAAATTGGCCGATTTTATATCAAAAACTGCCCATTTGCACCAATTATCTATTACTTTTGTTATGCCTGTATTTCATCCGGTCTGATACTCTGACACTTACACCTACACACTTCCACTTCATCTCTGTGTGTGCATTCATATGTATTTATTATAATATTTTTATTTCATGGTGTTAATGGTACATTTGTATATACGAGTACTTATATGTAAAAAGAATTATTGCATGCTAATGAGTAAAACTAATACTTGTGCATCTATGTAGTCTATATGTAACCAAACAGTTCAAATGTAGCTGAAAACAAAATTTTGATCTGCATAAATTTGGAGAAAACCTGCAGTCAGTTACGCATGCGCCTTGCCTCGCCGTTGAGTTGCGTTTCCTGCAGCTACCGCCAGCCGCTTTTAGCCGCATAGTTCGCTACCGCCACTAACGACCAGTCCGAAACCTGTAACCAGCAGTCGGCAGCCACAATCCGATTAACCAACATATCGTAGCGTGCTCGCCAGGCAGTTAGCTATTCAAACAGCTGTGGAACGTTTACTCAATGAGGCGGCCTGCAATGCATGAGTTACTAAGCGAAATACTACTATTTTTTTAATAAAAGTGTGTAAAGAAAATAACCCCGCAACTGCAACCACAATCACTCACACAAATCGCCTCGCCTTGCCTTTCCGCGCCATACACTTCACCTCATTGTACAGCCCAAACTAATGAAATAACAGACTTTATAATTTTCAATACAGGTTCGGTCACCCCCACCAATGTGCCATCGCCCGATCTACGGCTAACAGCCAATCAACAGGCGCAACATCAGCAGCAACAGCAACAAGCGCAACAACAACAGCTGAACGACTATGATGGGCCGAATCAGGCGCACAAGCGTCCACGCATCTCCGGCGGCTGGCCAACATAGCCTGTGCGAGAAGTGGGGCATCACAGCAGTAGCGCCATCACCAGCACCAGCACCAGCAGCAGCGGTAACAACAACAGCAACCATACAAGCGCAGCAAACACATCGCCAACAACAGCAACAATAACACTGAGAAATTATCAACAACAGCAACAAGAGCAGCAGCAGTCACAGCATAGCAGCATCAACACGAACAACCACGGCAGTGGAGTAGGTGTTGGGGGTGGTGGCGATGGTGTTAGTCAGCAAATGCTCTCACCCACCGCCAACTCGCCTTTCCTACGCAACACAAACAACAGCAATGGCAGTAACAACAGCAGCGCTAATAACAGTTCATCTCTTTTAAAATCCCATTGCGGCGGCATGCGCACACCGTACAACAGCAATGGCAGTGCTAGTGCTAGCAACAGCAGCAACAACAACAGCAACAGCACCTTAAGCGGCAACCAACATGCTGGACGTCATGGTAAATACGCGAGCTACTTGCAACAACAACAACAGCAACGTTTGATAATGCAACAACATCAACAGCAGCAACAGAAAGAACAACACGAGCTGAGCAGCAACTATTTGAATGCCGTCGATTGCAGCTTCATTGCGCAAACAAGCCTCTATGGAGGCGCCGCCAGTGGCGGTAGTGGCAATCACACGCCCCAACAAACACATCACCCATACAGCCATGTTGGTGCGGCCACCGGGGGTGGATCAAATCATCACCACCACCATACGCTCGCCCATCATAGCTTAGGTATTAGCGCGATGAGCCACGCCCACAATGTGGGCAACGCCATCATATCCAAGTGAGTTGGCCGTTGCTGAAGAGTGCGGAGTGAGGAGAGGAAACTGGATGAGATAATCAACTGTTAGCTAAAATTCGTTGAAACCAATTTACACAGCGAAGCTTAAATCAACAATAGCATCACCAACCAGCAGAAACAAAAACAAAAACAGAAACAGAAACAAAAGCAAGGAATAACAATTACCAATAGGAAAGTTGAAAAGTAAAAGCATCACAGCCCCAGTTTAAGTTTAAGATATGAGTCCAGGCTGACTAGAAAAGTATGAAAGCTGGGCAGTCAACTGCGTAGGCTTCGAAGCTGCAGTTCAAGTGGAAAAGAACTTTCGCATAATCGAATATTGAAGCTAAGCTTTACGATTTTGCGATAGCGACGCTCGAAGCACACCGCAGGCCGGGAAGTTTGTGGATTAAATATTCATTATAGTGTCATATCGTAAATGTAAGTCAACGTTGCTCCTAAAATTAGTTCAAAAAGCAAAAATAAAAATAAAATTTAGCATAAATAAATCAGAGCAGTCCATAAGTGAAAAAGGGTGCAGTGGAATAAACTTAATTTTAAATAAAAATAATTTAGTTTAGTTTCGCGTTAATTATATGAAAGTTGAAAAGAGTTAATTAAGTTACTTTAGTCTAACCTTTGAATTAAGTCACTAATAATAGCTGGCTGAGCTTGCTTACAGTGCACACGCCCATACATACGATGTTTGTGTGTGTGTGTGTGTGTGTGCATACTCAGCTGAATGATGATGTCAGAATGGAGTTTAGGAGAAATGATGCAAGTAAAATTCAAATTAATAATTCCGCTGGAAACACCACTGAAAGTCGTGCAAAAGACGCAACAAATCTTAAAGTTAAGCAAGCCTAAAAGTATGCATAACTTAAGCTTGGCCTGAATAGAGTTGTTTTGAAAGAATTGGGCAAAATATAGCTTGAGTTAGACGAGCATTTTTTTATGGTGGAGACTTTTTACCATTAGTGCTGAATTTAACTCAACAATTCAAATGTTTTGTAAAATTATTAGCAAGGATTTCTTCTTAGGTATAAAATACTCTTTTTCCTTTAATTTCGAAAATATTTCGTTCGCTATGAAGCCGAACTTAAGTCACGCATACTTTAACGGGTGCTTTGCAATTATTATCAAAACTACACAGACCTTCCCAAAACAAAGAGAAAAACAAAAAACCGAACAATAAAAAGAAAAAGTCGTTGAATTTTAATTAAACTGCAAAGTCTAATCTTAAGCTCATAACTGTTAATATTTACAATAGAATAATATTTATGTATGTAAAAACTGTTTTTGTGCAGATTAAACAAGCAAATGTTGTTTCAAATACATACACACATACGTACATATATATGTAAGTGTGAAACTCAAGAAATTTGTATAAGACAGTGTGTGGCAAGTAAATGTTAAGTTTAAAAGATTTACCTTAAGTTTTATAAAAACCATAAAAAATTTAAAGCAAAAAACATCTGAATAAAATCCAAATTAATGGCTAAGAAAGAAATGCATACACACTTACATACATACATATACAAAATCCAAATACGTAATTGCATGCGAGTCAATCACAACAACAATATTATTCATTAAAACAAAAAAAACCCAATCGTCATTTTAATTAATAATATCAAGTCAATTTTCTATTTCTTTTCATACAATATTTTGCGCATTGTACTAGAATTTTAGAATAGTGTAAGCAATGATTTCAATTAAATTCATTTTAAATTATGTGTTTTCATTTTTGTTTTGGTAAGACAGGCAAACGAAGGGTAAAGGCAGTGTGCATAACCAAGCATATGTGTACACACATGCACTAAATTTTTACTTAGCTGACGCAAACTTTTACAGCTCCATTTTTCTCAAATTTAGTGTAATTTCTAATGAACTTAGGGCTATGCCCTATGCCCATCCAATGCCCATCCAAATACGATTTAATGGAGTTGTAATTCTTTGTAGCTCTTTCAAGGTTGTCATGATCTACACAAAAGATCATAAACATTTGAATCAAACGAAAGCAAGGTCAGTTCATTAAACATGGCAGCAGTAGGCCAGCTGATGCGTTTGTGTCTTCCGCCGGGTACATTCGGATGTCAGCACAAAATTGAATTACGAAACGCATTGCTTAGATCCAAATTTGTAAACAGAAAATTGAGATTTTGTAATGCATTTCAAATCAAAAGCTATTATGAACATTTCAAGGCGAATCTATCAAAGGTGGTATCGGTAAATCAGCTGGTTTGTATTTCTTCTTTCACCGTGTTCATGTGGCTGTCAACACAAAATGAAACAAGGCGAATTCATTCTATGTCTACTACTTTGCCAGTACTTTCCTGTGACAACCAAAAGTACAAAACATTGTTGTTGGTCTAGTGAAACCACATTTAATGATTACGCCTTGAATGAAAGCTCCCAATCCGGCCTTGTGAAAACGCTTACAGTTTTTAAAGAGTATAGAAAAATCAAATAAAGCAAGTCAGATACAACCTTATTTCCAACCAGTGAAAGAAATGCTTTCGATTAAAACATCTTCTTTTTTCCGGAGAACAGAAAAATGCCATTTTTAACGACAGCAATTTTTATTTAATTTTTTTTTTTTAATAATTTGATAAAATTATTCTAAATTAAATTTGAAAGTTACAACGATTTTTCTCGTATGCCAGCCGTATGCCAGCCGTATGCAGCATCAACTGGAACGTGAGGCCGCGCGTGCCATTGCCGTATTTGGCAAAGTTAAATCCTTTCGAAAATTTCTAAGGACAAACTAAATTGAATTGATAATTGTCATGGCAATTGAGGAATTGAGCTGCTAATGTCAAAAACTGATAATGCATTGATTATTGTATTGAGATCGAAGAACTTGAAACTTGGAAAGAATAAATTTCGTTAGTTTTCGGTTGGAGAAGATGGCCACCTAACTAATTAAAAATAATTTTCAAGTACTACGGGAGTCAAGTGAGCTTTGCAAGAAATTCCAGAAAACGCTTTCACCGCAATGAAATGTAAAAACATTTCAAAATTCTTAAAAACTTTTTAAGGATGCACTCTTTTTTTCAAAGCATCTATTATTCAAACATTTTAGTTTTGCTTTTTGTGTTGTCCAATAGCTACAAGTTTTTCTAGCTTGTTTTATGGACTTTCCCGCAGCTTAAAACTCAAGCTCAGCACAATCATTTCCATCACGTAGGTGAAACTGAAACATCGAAAGGTTCGAGATTTTACTATTTAATTTATATTAAGAAAATCCTTAGTCATATTTATAAACCAGTTTTTATTTAGCAAATACTTATAGTATATTTTTTGTCTAAACGATTACTTTAAACTACGTGTAAGCGCATCAATATGAGCAAAGAATGATTATTTAAATAAATATTCAGAAATTTGTGCATTCTACCCACAGCGCGACTTCAGAAACAATCATTTCAATATGAATTTTATGCTACGCTAAGTTTTGCAGTCATAATGTTAATATTTGTTCGCCTTAGTTATAATTAAATGTAATAATTCAAATTGGAAGAACCACACCCGCACTGTGAAAACAAAGTTTCTAAAAACAGGCATAACTCACACACACTTACATACTTGTGTATAATTTAATGCACTGCTCTGAAACCTAGCCGTTCATTAATGCTAGTGCCTACCCTTACTCTTTTTGCTACATACATACATACATATACACATACATAGATATGTGGAATAAAAAGAGAAAACATTTTCAATTATTTCGTTTGATTTTCATATACTTCATTTTATAATCACAAACTGCTTCTGGCGGTTGGGCTAGAAGGCCACAACAACAAACTGGTAGTAAAAATTTTATTCTCAGCTTTTAATTTAGGTGCCTATTTTTAAAGAAGTTTAAGAAACTACTTACATTTAAACTTTATTTGTTTATAATTTCCAAATGTTTAGTTTTAATGTTTACGTTTTACGATTATTGGAATGAAAGTTTTGAATATACTTAAATAAAAATGAATGCAAAATTTTTCATTTTCACTTGTCTCGTTGATTTCTTTAAAGTTTTATTTCATTTCGAATTTGTCGCTTCCTTTTTCGTATATTTTTCAGTTAGGAGGATAGAGCAAATCGTGTACATTGAGAAAAGAGAGAAAATTATCTTTCTCAATAAAATAAAATAAAAATTAAAACAGTCCGATTTTTTATACGTGAAACATGGATGTTGTGCTCTTCTTCTTCTTGATTGGCGCGATGAAGCCTTAAGCGATTTTGGTAGAGTTTAACAAAGCTCGTTCTCGTGCTAACCGGCGCCAGTTGGGCATACCAAGTGAAGCCAAGTCCTTCTCCACCTGATCTTTCCAACAAAGAGAAGGTTTTCTTCTTCCTTTGCTACCACCAGCTGGTACCGCATCCAATACTTTCAGAGTCGGAGAGTTTGTATCCATTCGGACAACATGACCCAGCCAACGTAGCCGCTGGATCTTTATTCGCTGCACTATGTCTATGTCGTCATATAGCTCACAGTTCCATAGCCTGCGATATGCGCCGTTGCCAACGTGAAAAGGTACAAAAATCTTCCGCAGAATCGTTCTCTCAAATTCTCCAAGCGTCGCTTCATCGGATGTTGTCATCGTCCACGCTTTTGCGCCATACGTTAGTACGGGCATGATGAGAGCCTTGTAGAGTGTTAGCTTTGTTCGTCGAGAGAGGACTTTACTGCTCAGTTGCCTACTTAGTCCAAAGTAGCACTTGTTGGCAAGAGAGATTCTACGTTGGATTTCCAGGATCGGTGTTAATGCTAGTTCCAAAATAGACGAAGTCTCGTACAACCTCGAAATCATAACTGTCAACAGTGACGTGGGTGTCGATACGCGAGTGCGCCGACTATTTGTTTGATGACAGGAGGGCTTCGTTTTGTCCTCGTTCACCACCAGCCCCATTCGTTTTGCTTCTGTACTACTTTTTCAATCCTTCTGAGTGGTGACATATGTATGCGCTTTAGTGTGACATATTTTGTGGAAATTATATTTATTTCTTTTATTTTTTAGATGGTTTTTTGTTTTTGTGTATACTGAGTACTAGCAGAGAAAAAGTAATTCAAAATAAAGCCCATAATACTTTTTATTCCTGTTTTATATTGGGTGTTTTTTAGCTGCATGAGAACTATCAATATTTATAACTATGGTTTGACAGCTGAGAATGGCACACTGTGTTGACATTTCCCTTTAGTAAAGTTCGGGAAGTCTTCATGAATCATTTAGCGTGTTCTGTCATTTCCAAATTAAGGAAATTAACTTTGAAAAAAATTAAATAAAATAAAATAAATCTGTTCGTGAATTTCATAGAGCACTGGCGGCATCATCGGTCCTTATTTCTTTCGAAATGTGGAAAGAGCTGCCGATACGGTGATTGGTGAGCGCTATCGAGTCATGCTGACTGAATTTTTGTTTCCAAAATCTAATCAGCTAAACATTGACGACATTTGGTTCCAACAAGGCGGCGCAACTTGCCATACTCCGGGCTTCACAATCGAATTATTGGACTGATGGAATAGACTCGTACCCGTGGCGGACATATCGCACCCTAAATACAAAAGGGTCACAACTCAAAATTTTCCACACTCGAGCTTGACTTGTTTACAGTAGCACAGAAAACAAACTATGTGACATATCACGCTGAAATTTGCCATGTAAGCTTATAACAGTCCTACCAAAAAACAAAAAATTTATTTTTGCCATATGTCATCCGCGGACCGTTTTATTGATAACGTCTCGTTCATATTTGAGCAGAAGGAACATTTTGAGTTGTGACCCTTTATATCAGCGTTGGACATAGTGCACTAAATATTTATCGCAATAAGCGGATTTTCAAAACACTGAACAACTGAAGACTTAAGGATAATGAAACCCTTAGTTTAACTACAATTCAAAATTAGTGATAATGCAATTTAAGGGTAGTGCAAAGTGCCCAACCCTGCCGAATAACATATTCGAAAAATAAATGTAATGAAATTATCTGCCAGATTATAATAAAAAAGTCATTCCAAGAATATTTCTGTTTGGTTTTATCATTTTAAGTTCTCAAGCCCTTGAAAAAACACCCGATATATCCATTTTACCACTTCGAGACAAGTTTTACATTTTCTTTCGAATTTAAATTATTTCTGAATTTCTTTAATGAATTTCTCTGCACCCGCATGCAACTCTAGAAAATAAGCTCTTCGAATCCCAACTCATACTTGTATACGTACATGTGCGATGCATACACCTACACACACATACATACATCACTATTTGGACGCTAGTTCTTTGGCGAATTTTTGGTACAATGTCTGCATAGGCAACTTAAGTGAATTTGTTGTTCTAAATGTCAATTCCCATTTGAGGCAACCTAAATTAAGATGCGATGATGTGAATATAACTGTAAATATTGCAACCTAAGACAACACAGAATAATAATAATAGTATACGTAAAAAGCCATGTAAATTAAGGACCTTGCAACTGAAAAAACCAACAAAGAAAACCTTTGAAAATATACAAAAACTATTATTTGTAGTGTTTAAAAAATTAAGTGATTATTGTTGTACACACTGAAACAGTTAAGGGAATCGTGTGAAAAAAATTTTAATTATCAGGGTTTCGCACATAAAAAAAAAAACAAAAAAAACAAAAGAAATTAACTTTGCAAGTGGTTGAACATGAATCACCTATTTTTAATGGAAATCAAGCCGTTACACAAATACATGCAAATGAATAAAATAAACAGTAGTTAAAAGTTTGAAAAATATTATAGAGAATTATATTTATGCCACCTGTAGTAGGTATATACATATGTACACGCATGCATACATACATATACACACATATATGTAGATAAGAAACTACCGGGAAGTAGCTAGTGAATTTTTTTTGGAAGAAGACAAATTTAAATTTAAGACTTTGCTGCACAGAGTTTCTAAGCGTAGATATGTATTTACAAATAGATGTACATACATTCATATGTAAGTGCAAATGTATGTATGCGCTTTAAAACATAGTAAAATAACGGGTATATGTAAGTAAGGGTTTAATGGTTATCATCTCCCTTCCCACACAAATACAGGATTATACCTGTCTATATATTTGAAAAGCCACAATCAGAGATGAGAACTGGCTCATGCCGGTGCCACTGATGCATCGGCACTATGCACACACACAGAAGTGTGAATGTTATTGTTGATGTTTTTGTCAAACCAATTTTTGGCGCAGTTTACAAGGTCTCATGCAGCCCTAACTTCATACGTATGTATACACCAGGGTGCATCATTCTGTTTAGAAAAAAAAAAACAAAATACAATTAGAAAAAATATAAAAAAATTGAAAAATTTAAAAAACAAAATTCCAAAAAATTGCTTCAGATAATAGTAGAGTTTAACACTAAAAGGTATTCGAAAAAATTTCCCAGGCTCAAAAGGGTGAGAAAATACCTTTCAAATATTACCATTAGAAATCCAAATTGGTCAAAATTTGGTTGAGCTATTCAAGTTTTCCTCAAGGCTATCTTCCGACAAAAAGTAATATTTGGTAGAAATACCAAAACTCTTTTTGGTGATGTATGTAAATAAAATTTATTGAAAAAAAAAATTGACTGCATGATACTTTGTGAATTCCCCAAATATTAGAAAAAAACCAAATCGATGTTTTAATATGATTTGCAAAATAAAATTTCCAATTTCCATTTGTTCCTTCTGTTTAATGAGTTCAACAATGAGGTAGCAGGTTTTTCTCAATTAAACTTTGAATAGTTCTTTAGATTAAAATTCTTACCTTTCCCTTACATACCAAGTTGATCAAAGAGTTCTCCGAATCCTCAAAAGTGGCATTATATATTAGGTGCGCAACTTAGTTATCGATGTTTTTTGATGAAAATACAACTTTATTCTGAAAAAATGGTTACAAGTGAATCATTGAAAGTATTGCCCATTGCTGGCTACTACTTTTTCCCATCTTTCTGGTAGATCTCGTATACCGTCGGGGTAAAACTGTTCACCTTCATCATAGAATATTCGGTCGAGGCGACGACGTAGAAACATGACCGGGCAGTGCCCATGACTTTTTTTTCTTTGGATTGCTGTAATGAATCCATTTTTCATCACCCGTCACGATGCGATGAAGAAACCCCTTCCTTTTTTGCCCCTGGAGCAGTTGTTCACAGGCGAAAAAACGACGTTCAACATCCCTTGGTTTTAACTCATAAGGACCCCAAGACCCCTATTTCTGAATCATTCCCAAAGCATACAATCGCTTGGAAATGGATTGGCGGTTAACTCCTAATACTGAAGCAAGCTCTTCTTGCGTTTGACACGGATCATCATTGAGCAATGCCTCCGATTCAGCGTCTTCGGAGGTTTTTGGCCTTCCTTCATGCGGACAGTCGTCAACATTAAAATCACCGTCTTTGAAGCGACGGAACCAATCTCGGCACGTTGTTTCACTTAAAGCAGCATCTCCATAAACTTTTTGTAGCTCTCGATGCGCTTCAGCCGCCGTTATTTTCGAATGGAAGAGGAAAACCAACACTTCCCGCAAATGACGAATATTCGGCACAAAATCAGACATTTTCACAAAACCAAAAGTATATGAGAGCAAAACAAAATCTCTAATGTGTCGAAGCAGTTTGTTTACCATATGTCTAAGCTTGGTTTATGACGTTTAGGTTATGTTAGAATCAACTAGCACACACTGCTGGCGGCATCTATTGACTTAGTTGCGCACGTAATATATGTATAACCACTTCGGCTAGGGCGGCCGCCAATAATAAGTGATATTATCGCCTTCAAAATACTCCCCATCAACTGCAACCCACAGAGCTTTAAATGCAATGGGCTTTCTAGCCTGAGTATTTTAAGAATTACCAAATTTCTCGGTGCGCCTTGGCTCGATTTTTTTTTAATTTCTTTCGGTTCTTAAAATGCGTTCCCCGCAGTGGATTCTTGAGTTTTTTTTCACAGTGAGCCACATCAGGTGAATTCGATGGCTGTTGGATGGCATTCGTTTCAATCTTGGCTAACAATTCACGGATGATGATGGCACTGGGCCACGGTGCGTTATCGTGGCACAAAATCCACGAGTTGTTTTCCCACATTTTTTTTCGTTTTTGGCGAATTGCTTCACGTAAATGTCTCATAATGCCCGAATAATAATCCTTAGTAACTTTCTGACCTTCTGTCAATAATTCGGGGTCTACAATACCTACAGCATCGTCGTTTTTTTGCTATTGGTTCATTTGGAGCTCTCCACTCACTCGCCTAATGTCTGGATTGCATGCCATACTCATAAAGCCACGTATCGTCTCCAGTAATGATGTTTATGAGTGTACGGTTGGATTCCGCCTTGGAAATCATGTCTTTCGTGATATCAACGCGGTCTCTGTTTTGCATGAAATTCAGATCCATTGGCACTAACCTTGCAGAAACACGGCGCAAATCCAAATTTTTAACTGCAATGTGCTGAAGGGATCCATAAGCAATGTCCAATTCCTCTGCCAGGTTTTGCGGTTATTGATCAACTTTTCTTTCATCTTATTGAAATCTTAATCAGTTTTCGATGTTTGTCATCCGCGACGGACTCACGATCTCTTCTGAAGGGTTCATGCCACTCATAAACGGCTGATTGCTTTAGAGTATCACTACTGACACAGTTTGCCAACATTTCTTCAAATCCATTTTTCATGCAAAATTTAATACAAACTCGGTTTTGCAAATTCTAATCCATTTTTAAAACTGTAAAATATCGAAAGCACCTGCAGAGGTGGATTTACTCAAGACGGCGAATGAATGTCAATCACAGACATGACAATCGAACAAACAAAAACAGAACTTAAATTAGTTGACTTGGACCATCACCTGACGGTTGTTCCTGTACTGTTCGTTGGTACTGTCAGACTTCTCTATAATAATAGTTCCCAGGAAAACGTAAACGCAGGTATAGAAAGCCGGCCAGGAGAAATGGACGCTCAAATTTTCACAACTTCGTCAATTGACTGAGATCTTGAGATATAATGGAATCATTCACAAAAATGCAAAAAAAAAGTTTAAATATCTTACCCCGCCTCTTAGACTTTAACCCAATAGGGTTATTTGGTACAAGATCATGCAGGTTCTGCTATGATTAAGAGGAGTCTATAGAGCACTTAATCATCAACTGTGAGGCATTAGGCCACAGGAGACACAGAATCCTGGGCTCGTACCTACTAGAGGAGGAAGATCTACAATTGCTCCCTCCTAAGAAGCTGGTTCGATTCCTCGGTATACTAAATAATTATAATTAAGTAATTAGAGGCGCACAATAGATCAATCTGGGCGCAGTGCAACCGTACAACCATTACCATTACCATTACCCCACCTCTTAACTGGTCTCACATCAACTTCACTTAAAGTAATACAAAAGACCAAACTTTAAAGAAAACGGATTTGGATGCGACTTTGGCTATGCTTCTGCTTGATTTCAAGATAAATAGTTACAAAAATTAATCAACACCACTTCGAAAAATTTGGCTACCTCATTGAGAATTCGCAAAGACCGTTTAAACCATATTTTTTCCAAACAACTTGCTTTCAACTTTTCGTTTCAAAAACTCCACTTTGTAGTTGCCTTAAGAACAGTGCCTCGTTTTTACAAAATAAAACTAAAACTAAAAATTACAAATAAAAATAAAAGTATTTAAAAGTAAATAAATGTATTTAAACAGCGAATGCAGTGCAGCTGAATGAATTTTGAACACAAACATATAAATAAATTAATTAGAACACATTAAATGCAAAAAGAGAAGAGAATTAAAAAAGTCTACACATATAAATAAAAATAAAAGTATTAATGCATATGAATATATACACGTACATACATACATACATGCATGTATATCCGCATGAGAAACTAACGAGGAACAAATTGCAAGTCGCACACAAAACAAACAGGAAATCCAGGAGCCGCTGGGAGTGGAATGTGAAAAGGAATTTATTGCAACTCATTGAAAGTAAAAGTAAGAGAAAAGGAAACTAAAATAAAAATAGAACTAAAGAATAAATAAACAGTGAAATAAAGGCTTTAAAACTTACACACAAAAGACAAAACAAGGAAATCTAGTGAAAAAACATAGAAAATATGTAAATTAATATACACTCAAATATGAAATGAAATGACAACTATATTAATATTGATTTGATATGTCAAGCACATAATAAATATACATACAAATAAAAACTCTAAGCTGTTGAAAAAAGTTATCAAAAAAGAAAAAAAAAGAAATGAAAAATATGACGCCTGTTTAAATGTGAAACTGTTGATACTATTTTAAGAAAAGATTTATAAAATATAAGTGAAAATAAACAAAGATTAAAATATTTGTGACACTGCAGAAGTGATCTGTATGGAAAATGTACAGAAGAGTGTGCACTAGAGGCACGTACCTAAATACTACCTTACAAAGCAACGTCCGATACAAATAAAATTAAATAAAATAATAGAGAATTTTTTCCCGTTCAGAAATGTTTGCGAATCGAAGTCGGTTTCCATTGGCGAGATTTTTAGTTGAATGATTGGCACTGAATGAAAAGGTATTTGTATTATACACACATACACACAAACACACGCACACACTCCAAAACAATTGTATGGCACACACATGCATATGTAGCTGCACCTGTGCATATTAATGAAATTGTTAAATGTTAATTGTGTCCCTCTACCTGCGCCTGCCATCTTAGGATTAGGCCACTTATTTCCATAGATGGGGTGGGGCGAGTGCGAAAAGGGTGTAAAATTATAAATTCATAAAGAAAATAAGTTTAAAGCAAATAAATAAACTAAACACAAGTAAATGTTCAAATATATTACAAATCTACTACCCCCTGCCCGCTGAGTATAAATTGATGAAAGGCGAAAAGTTGTTGAGTAAAATCCAAGTAAACTATGAAGAAATAACTACCAAGGAATATATTAATGAACATACTAACTTATAAATAAGAAGAATTTAATATTAATAAACTAATTGCAATTCATAAAAAACAGAAACCTATAACAGAAAATTCATCAATGCAAAATCATGCAGAAAAGCTGGTATAATGTCCATCAACGGCCCCAGCTATACCCACTAATCTGAGAAAACCTGTAGTAGGCAGCTCCGCTACACTCTAGCCCAGACAATACCGCGAGATTTGCAGTGTTAATTTGCGTAATTGTCTTCGAACTCTTTCAGATTTCAGCATCGGTCTGATTAGCCTGTTTGCAATACTTCTTTTACTTCACTTGGAAGCGCATGCCTACCTTTGTTGCCTTTTTTGTTGCTATTTACCTTCCCTTTTAAAAAATAATGATAAGAATCTTGCGAATTATTGTGCAATAACTCAATATTATTTTGTCAAAAACTCAGGTCGATCGGAGTGAGTAATCCCATTTCAATTCAGTACGGCTGCCACTGTAGAGAAAAGCGCTTCCCTCTGAGGGACGCTTAATTTACTAATAAAAAAACTAAATTTCTTTAAATACGAAAGTTTGAGCCTTCCAGGTTTGAACAGTTCCGGTCTGCATCTTTTACCGCGTGGTTTGACTCGCTCTTGACGACGGTCAACTGCACGCGAACAGTGAATTTTACGAGCTCTTTCATTGCCAACAATGCAAATTTTTAACACTTTTTCCACGTAAGGAGGTGACTCCATCAAAATGTTTGGTTTTTTGCAACCGGAGCCTTTTCGTCCACACAAGAAGCCAGAGTTAAATAAAAGAAACTTTATTCATATAAATTCCGTCATATGGGTTGAAGTTTTTTTTTTAATTTTTTGAAGGCAGGCTTAATTTAATGAGTCATTTTTTCGTTTCTTGCAATAAGAATCAACCCCGTTAGTTTGGAGTTTTACAAATGTTTTGTTTTTGTGAATCCGCCGCATGCGGCTAACTGCAGCATAACGAGCTTTCAAGTTGTAAAGCTTGGTAATTGGTGCGGCAACCGTCGTTCATCTACTGATCAGATAAAGAAAAAAGTTAACAGGTTTTACGATGTTGTTATTTTACAAATCGCTGACCAGATGAGATTGGCGTGAAGACCCCTAATATAAATCCAAAATTATCAAACTACGCCCGAAAACTTGTAAGTTTGTACACACCTAACACGAAAGTCTAGAAATGGCAGTTAGGTATGATGTGAGTATTAGGGCAGCACATTTCCTAAACAGAAAATAATTACAATATACACCGGGGGGAAAAAACCAAATAATTTGAGAGCAAAACTGGATTGACCTGGCACCAAATACTCTCTGTATCTACTAAAACACATATTTAGGTGAGATTCTTGAATTGGTTTTGCAAATAAAAAAAACTAAAATCATTGAAAATATAATAAAATGTTCTTATTGGAAAACCAAATTGCATTAATAATATAAATTAAAAAAAGCAAAGCAGAAAAAAATAAGGAAAAAAATCATCACTGCTATTTAACTAACACAAAAAAGGAAAAAATGAAAAAAGACAAAGTCATTTTACACCCACACATGCCTACACGCATACACAAACACATGATCCTTATGATAATTTAGTATAAAAATTAAGTGATTGAACTGTGTAATTTTATGACTATTCAAAAATCAATGACAAGAAAACTACCAGCACTCCTCATGAATGTGTATGTAAATGTTTTTAAACTGAAATGAAGCTAGACATAGCGACAAATAAAAATATTGAAAATGTATACACCTAAGTACATACTCGTATAAAAAATGCATACATACATACATACTTAAAAGAAGCTCTATGAATAAATATACATAAAAATGTTGAACAAATTTTAATGTGAATTTTAAAAGTGAATGATTGTGTTAAATATATTTAAAAATGTTAAGTGTATAAAAACGCGTTGCCAAGCTGGAAAAAACAAAACTCAATGCAACATTAATGGAGATTATTGTATATAAAATAAATGAAATAAATGTTTTAAACAAAGCGACCCAAAAGACACGGGATACAAATAAAACTGGCGATACATTTCAAATGAGAAACGTTTTGTTTGCATTCGTCGAATGATTGGGTGGGGTGGTTGACGTGGCTGTCAGCTGATCCAAAAATGTTCCTCTCCTTTCTTTAGTTTCTGATGCTCATATGGTGCAGCAACTTCTACAGAAACAATAGTGGGTGCCCCTAGGTCTTCCCGATTATAATTTTTTTTGTTACTCACAGTAAGACCGTAGATGCAGGTGAGGGTATATTCAGAAACGCATTATAGCGCAGTAATTGCAGTGTTAGCAGCACTGCCAATGTGACAATTCATGCAATTCATAGATTTGCTGACGTTTTGCAAATAAATTTGTGCATTTAAGAACGCGCTCTGCAATAAAATGGAATTATTACTAAGTTCAGTAGCCGACGATGCATGTGAGTCAAAAACTGATAATTTTTTGTTAAATTTAAGAAAAAAAAACGCGTAAAGTTTAAAAAGACATATTTTGTAAGAAGTTTATTATTAAAACGAAAAATACCGAAAAGCACATATTTTTTTAAAACAATAAAATCATTTCCCGAGGATATATTTTTTTTCTCATTTTCGAGTGAATTGGTCCACTTCTGAGGTAAGTTTTCGATATCCAGTTGAATCAGTTTTTAATAAAATCATTTTATGAAATATTTAAAAGCCGCCCTAACTCCATTTTTGGTTAACTGCAAGGACCGGTCGTTGTGGGACATGTCTTTATTAACTTTTTTTATTTCTTCCACAACCTCTGAAAGGACGCTCTTATTCCTCTTTCCCGAGGAGAACTCGCTTTCCATGCTCAGTCTTACTCTGAGCAGCAATTTCACTTCGGAAGTACTTAAATAATCGCTAAAATAAAGAAAAATATAGTGAAATATAGTTTAACTGTCGTGTTTTCATAAAAAGCTAAAAAAATTACTATTATACTTACTTTTCATCAGACATCGTTAAATGGCAGTCTTAAAATTTTTCCTGCAAATATTGCGCGACTTTTTATGCAGAAATGACATTTAAGAACGCGTTGCATTTGCAGTGCTGCCACTTTTGCGTTTCTGAATATACCCTAACTTTCTTCTGTTCTCTTGTGTAAAGTGGCAGAATAGTCAACTCTTCGATGTTTGGGAGAAGTTCTGGTCTACAACTACATTTATTCACTTTATATATTTGTCATTGTTTCAGATTTGTATTAAATTCAAACTGAGCTCAATTCAGCAACTACAAATTTAGATCCTTTTTATAAAACATACACTAAATTTGTACCCCTGACTTTTTCGTCCTTCACCGCAGATTACTTATCTTCATTATATAAAAACATTTTATTTCCATATAAAAATATATTATCACTGTGTACAGAGGAAATTAGTATAAAACACTTTTAATTTCAGTTCTTCGAGTAATATACAAAAAAACAGCTAAAGCTACAAACCATTTTCTTCAAACATCCTTTTGCCCGAAGGATGGTTCATAGCACATTTCATGATTAGTTTTGGTTGGCGGCAGCATAATTATTATTAAAATGCAACAGCAAACCAATATTCAGTTATAAGAGTTTACATGCCATTGTAAGCTGGCCCCCCGCCACCTTCAGGCACTACCCAGTTAATGTTCTGCTTAGGATCTTTAATATCACAGGTTTTGCAGTGGATGCAGTTTTGTGCATTGATCTGTAGTTTCATATTGCCACCATCCTCATTGGGCACATACTCGTATACGCCCGCGGGACAGAAACGTTGTTCAGGTCCTTCGTAGATCGCTAGATTGTGATCGACAGGGATGTGATCGTCTTTGAGTGTCAAATGAGCGGGTTGGTCGCCTTCGTGGTTGGTGCCGGTCAGCGCAACAGAGGAAAGCAGATCGAAGGAGACCTTTCCATCGGGCTTGGGATAAACGATTTGCTGGCATTGGTTTGCGGGCTTCAGTGACTCGTTGTCAGGTGGACCATGCTTCATCGTCCATGGCTCGCGACCACGCATGAGGATAGAAAAACCGCTAAGGGCGAGACCTCCATATAAACCAAGTGGGTTGTGGAAGGAGGGACGTACATTACGCACTTCGTGTAGATCCTTCCAGATGAAGGAGTTTTTAATTCTGTTTGGGTGAAAAGCAAGATGTTTAAAATATGATAGTTAAAGAATTTAAACATACTTCTCTGGATAAGATTGCGGTTCAAGGCCCACAGTTGCTTGTGATTCGCTTGCGATCGCCTCTACGGCGCTCTCTGCCGCCAGCATGCCTGCAAGTGTAGATGTTTGTTAAACATGATAGCACCAAGTCACTTTACCTCACGCTTATCAACTAACCGCTCTTCATCGCGTAATGCGATCCTTTGATGCGCGGCACATTGAGGAAGCCCGCACTGCATCCAACCAAGCAACCACCTGGGAAAGTGAGCTTGCTGGGTAGACTCTGCAAACCACCCTCGTTTATAGCACGCGCGCCATAAGCAATGCGTGTGGCGCCCTCGAAGATTGGACGCACCTTTGGATGGGTTTTAAAGCGCTGGAATTCTTGGAATGGACTAATCCAGGGATTTTTGTAATCCAAGCCAACCACAAAGCCAACAGCAATGGTGGGTGTGGGTTCATTTAAGTGATACAGGAAAGAACCACCGTAGGTTCTGAAGTCTAATGGCCAGCCGATTGTGTGTTCTACCAAACCGGGGCTGCAATGAAGAGAGAACTTATTTTTTTTTTTTTCCTTTGGTTTACTAACAACTATGACCCACTCTTACACATGCTTTTCTGACTGTATTTCCCAAATTTCCTTCAAACCGATGCCATAAGTTTGCGGCTCACTGCCCGCGTTCAGCTTGAACTGCTGCATTATTTGCTTACTCAGGTGGCCACGACAGCCTTCGGCGAATATGGTAGTTTTCGCATGTAACTCCATGCCGCGCGCAAAAGTTTCCTTGGGTGAGCCATCCTTTGCAATGCCCACATCATTGGTTGCAATACCTTTCACACTCCCATCGGGATGGAAGAGCACTTCCGAGGCTGCACAACCGGGGTAGATCTCCACTCCCAAAGCTTCGGCCTGCTCTCCCAGCCATTTAACTAAATGCCCGAGTCGTACAATGTAATTACCATGGTTATCCATGGGCCAACCTTTGAAGATTGGTAGGGCAATGCGACCGGAACCGGTAAGCAGCGAAAAGTGATCGGTAGCAACGGGTGTATTTAGCGGTGCACCCAGCACTTTCCAATCAGGGAAGAGTTCATTTAGCGAAATAGGATCTATGACGGCACCTGACAGAATATGACCACCGATTTCGGCGGATTTCTCCACAACACAAACGCGCAACTCCTGTGTGAATTATTGTGTGTAATAATTTTACATTTTTTGTTTGCAAGTGAAATATTTGTAGCAAAACGCGTACCTTCTCCTGCTCGGCAGCTAATTGTTTGGCACGAATTGCCGCTGACATGCCCGCTGGACCACCCCCCACTATAACAATGTCCACCTCATCTACATAACGCTCCATGTCGACCTCTAGAAATTAATTTATAAGAAAATTATATAATAATTCGTAGGGTTTCACTTACCTTTCCACCGCTCATCTTTTTCCCGCGGATGTATGGTGTAATGGGTGGTAATTTTTGGATACTTTGCTACATCTGAGGCGCTCCGCACAAATGCCGGGCGGAAGTGCCTAGTTGCTAAAAGTTAAAGAGAAGAAAACGGAAATTAATTTTGGGGTATTAAAAATACTTTTGTTATTTATTTATTACTTTAGTAACTAACGCCAGGCAAGTGAAATAAATGCTTATACCATTCTGAGATTTTTTATTGTTGCTGTAGCAGTTTTTCAAGCCCTGTGGGTTGATATAGCCAACGGTTGTTATCGTTTATCTCATCTCACGGTAGGCCCAAGAATAATGCTTTTCGACAAGGTGGGGCCAAAGGGAAAGAGATGTTTGGTGAGTGGGTCTAAGGGTAGAATGGGTAGAAAGTGTCGTGCGGGTACCTTCAAATGCCGGACATATGTTGAGTATGTCGGGATTAATTCTGGATAGTGATGGGTTTAACTTTTACAATATTCCGAGCGTAATGGTGCTAAGATGACTCGCGTCTCACGTGATCTTTTATCTGAAGATCTCCGGGATCGGCCTGACATATGTACTTGGCACGCTCGTTTGCTAAAACGTCTGCGAAATTAGGATGAATGTCTTTAAGCCTTCCAGCAAGAATAGAGCGATCCGCAGCAGCAGCGATCAACTAACGGAAAGTGCGTTCAGCTTTATTAAAGTTACTATAGGATTGGTGATTCGTATAAAATCGGCAGGTTTTACGCTAGAACCCGCTCGGAAGGGGTAAATGGTCTGATGCCGGAGATCAGGGCTACCAACTGTTAGGTGAGGCAAGCTGCTGCAGTTACTCGCTATATTAGTGGGCGAACTATGTGAAAAATAAACGCTTGGTTTTATTGATATTCGTTTTTGCTTTTCGCAGCGAAACGGTACGTATTAAAATACTTAAAATAGTTCTCCCATTTTTTCACACTTCAACAACAACAATCAAACAAAAAACTTTAGAATTATATCCACCAATTTACCTCTAATATAAGAATATCTAAAAGAAAGCAAAAAAATACTGGCACAAAAAAAAACCGATTAGATAAGGTTAATAACTTAAAATCTGTAGAAAATAAAACTACATGTACTATGGATTATCATTATCTAGCCAACAAAATTAAATGAACATCTTTTGTTAAATATATCTATACTCACTACACTACTTAAATAGAAATCAGCATCTTTTATGTCTACGAACACAAGACGAATGTCTACAAAAATACTTAATTCCCTTTCGAAGCAACGACAAAAAGCGGGGTGTGTATTGAATATACTCGTATGAATGTTCCTCTCATCTTCACTCTGACTCTTGAACACCTCTCTACCTATACTCTGTTGTTCAATAATTAATTATGTAAGCATTTTTTTGACGAGCCTCCATGGGCTCATTAGCATAAACTCACCATTCGCCAGCTTCAGAAAAGTAGCCATGTTGGCTGCTCCAATGTGCGTGCAAAAAAATGTATTTCAAGTAAACAAAGTGCGGCTTAAATTTTATTGTTGCTATTTTGTTGATGTGGTCGATACAGAATAATTGCGTGTACGGTGGCGTTTGGACTTTTGGACTCGCTGAACAACAAATCAACTCACTATCGCACTTATTTGTACCTTCAGCCGAATGACTTTTTACTTAACACTAATTATTGTTATGTAGAAAGTACTTGAAGCACACAACTGTCATATTAATTTAAAGAAAAGAAATATATGACATTTAGTAAGGCAAATAGCGACAAAATTAAGCACTTTAACTTCACCCTACGATCTAAACATACAATTTACGGAAGATAAATAATAAAATACTTGCAGTGCTGCCAGAAGGTTTGAACCACACGCGTTGCCAACTACATGTTCTGCGTACGCTGATAAGAAATGTCAAGTCAAAAGTGTGTTTCGCTGCGGTTTTTGTCTTGGGTGGTTTTAGCCAGTCAAAGGGAAATATTGAAAGAAATGTTGTTCAGAAACAACTAACGGAAATTGGAGTAATAATAATTATTATATACTACCTAGCGTTAACGAATTTGATGACCAATCGATCCTATTACGAGAATGATTTTTACATTTGTATAAATGTATAATAATTGTATAAATTATTAATTTACTTAATAATTAATATATTTTACACGTCACGGCCCAAGTGTATATTCGCTTAATAGAATCCAGCTCGTATAGAATCGTATCTATACAATAAATGACATAAAGCATATAAATTGCGTATCAAAAATATATTACATATAGTAATATTTTATTTATTTACCGCCAACCAGACTACCTTTTCCAAAACTAAACTTTGTTCAATCCTCTCGCACTCATCATGCTTTAGTTAGAGAATGGAATTCCTTACCAATTTCTACCAAAACTGCAGTTACATATCTATTTGTTTATATATATATATTTGTTTATATATATCTTTATATATATCTCTCTCGCTCTTTAATACTTCATCTGTGATAATTCTTATCTCTCCTCTTATGCTTTACCCTGCACAAATTTAAGAGACTTATAATATAGATATAGATAATAATATATATAGATATATATAAGTTTCAAATTTGTAGTTTACTAAATGTCTTATCGTACATGTGTCGTATATAATCAAATAATAAAATAAAATAAATAAATACTTTCTTTTATTATTTACTGCGTTAGTGGAGACGAATCTAAACAAGGTGACTTCGTTATATAGTAGCAGCAGATTTTTGCGATTTTATGATTTGAATTTCAAAGAGTCCTGCTTCTTTGTTGTGTTAATTTGTTTACATTCTCACTAAAATTAAAAATTCAAACGACCAAATTGCAAAAACCAAATAGATGTAAAATTTGTTCTTGCTCTACCGTAGTCACCTTATATAAATAATCCTTGGCCTAAGTCGCGTAAGCCCCCGAGAGGATAACTAAATAATATGGAATAATTGCGTGTAATCCGATGTTATTTGATCTGAGAACTTAATCGCCTATGCAAGATCTTTCATAAAGCACCTGCCGGTGGAATTGACATCATGCAATGAAGCCTAGGAAGTTAGCAATAGCAAGACCAAACATCTCCTGCCATCAAATCGATATTCGGCTCACTCGCGTCTTTAGAACCAAATTGTTGTTGGTTTTGTAACAAAGCTTTTGTCACAAAGCTTATTGTAGTCATTGGTCGTCGTCCATCTCATCTGACAGTAATACTGGAAAACCAACTATTTCGACGGAATAGGATCAAAGTGAAGAGGTTGTTAAATTAGCGAGTTTTGGTAGAAAACCCTGGAAACCGTGCGTGCTGCAATAACGTGACCTTATCGTTTGAAGGTTTCTGTAAAAGAAAATGATGATAATTTCGAAAAAAATTAAAAAAACATTGTTTAATATATACAAGATTAAATAAAACTAGCTTCATTTAAAAAAGTATTACACTTTCATTTCTATAACGGACTTAACGAGTAACAGAACTTATGGCAGGACTCAGTATATTTATTCAGAGTGTTTCGTTACCGCATACAAAAACTTTAATCTATTTTCAAGACTAACTTGATTGCACCGCTGATGAAAGCCACAAACTTTAAAGAATTTCGCAAGCAACCGCAAGTTCAACACAAGGAGAATTTTACACTCTGCTCGCTGATATAACAATAACAACCATTTGGAACGTTAACTAGTAAATTATTGGCTTTGGATTGAACATATTTTCGTAAGTTCAAAACTTTTGACGTGATAACGTCTTATAATTCGATTTAGCCGGCTGCACGCACGAAAAAACGTGTCGTTACCTTGCTCATTTGTCGTTACCTTGCTCATTGCCGTTACCTTGAATGAACTGCAAGCGAAAGCGCGGAACGAACGACAAAGCAAACAAAGCAAACGAACGGCAACGTTCGACATCTTGCTCTCTCCTACTTAAGTGAGCGTATATATGTATGTACATATATGCGCATATGTACATATATAAATTCACGTATTTGTATGTGCATATGCCTTCTTATTGATTATTATTAATTTGATTTATTGAAGAATTTAAAATAAAACCAAGTTTGTTAATAATACCTGTTGTTTTAATGTTATTATTATTAATTTTTTATTATACATTATATGAAGGAAATATATGGTAATATTTACCATATACCTTATAAAATATGTTGTATACTAATATATGTATATAAACATGCATATACATATACAATTTCGCGCAATTTTCAAAAAGAACAAATCTATATGTAAAGATGCATACAAGTCATATGGACATATCAAATATACGAATCTATTCCGTAAGCAAGCAAATGTAAGCTAATGTGCTTGAATTGCAAGCGAGAGCGCGGAACGAACGACAAAGAGCACAATCGGCCCCCGCGTTCGGCAACGTTCGACATCTGGCTCTGTCCTACTTGAGTGAGCATATATATGTATGTATATGCGCATTTGTATATAAATTCACATACTTGTATTTGCATATGCCTTCTTGCTGTGTGCATGGTAATGAACCATTTCTCTGTTGAGAATAGGACGATGATAGAAAAAGTAGGAAATGAAAGGGAGTGTTTCGAGTGTAAAGTGTCTTGAAAAAGGCAAAACGATGATGGTGCCTCTTAGTGTTGTTGACTTATTAACGTCTGATGCACAATCGAAATTGAAGATATCTTTCATGAATTTGATAAATGTTTCGTCATTTTTCACGTTTGTGTAAATGTAACTTGACCTATTCCATTGCAATTTCATTTACCTCCTCCTCTATATCCATACAAAATATCTATCAAACAAATAAAATTAAAATTTTGTTTTGAAAATTGCAACCATTCCATTAATATTTTCTTATGACGTTGTCACGTTAAACTATCGTCAGTAAACCGACTTTACAGACAAACTCTTTTTTTGAATAAAAAATATATCACATCTCCGTAGTACGGCAAGATAAAAATAAAAATGGCTGGTGGCGTTCGGGTTGGGTCCAACTTTGAAGTCGCTTTTGGTATGAAATTAACCACAGAATATAGACTTACAATCTTTGTAGTCGGTAATAAAACACCTATATATGTGTATATGTATGTAAGGTCATCTCTAAAGAATTAAAGTTTAAAAGATAAACAGCATTTTAAATAATTTTTGAATTGCTGTGAATGACAGTTTTCAACAATAGAAACATATTGATTTATTGTTTATTTACTTATATGTACTTATGTACAAACATATGCATCAGGTCGAAATATTTAAATTTTTCTTGCACACTTTCTTGGCTGCATCTTAATAACTCTATCATAATGTGGATAAGAATAGCCAAGTAACGTTTTATTTTATTTTTCACTCATTTATACGATTTTTTTTCTTTTTTGTAAATAACAACAACACCATAACCACAACGGAAGTTGCACTTAATCAAACTAAAAGGCAAATTAAATTATGCAGCTAACAAATTTGAGAAATATTAACGCCTTCAACAATACAGCAGGCAACTACAACTATAACAACAACTTTGAGCAACTTGCTCTATGGCGGGAAATTTCATCCTCACTTCTCTGTTTTATTAGTAGCTATTTGCAGTTGCGAAATAAAATAAAAATACCTTATAAACTGTCCGATAGCCAAGGCAAACTTACTTTTTTCCAGTCGTGAAACTGCAAAAGTGTGTAAATATATAGTAAGACGGCAAAACCACCGTTAAGTCAATGTGTACATAATGCACAAACATAAATATCGGCAATATGCAAACAAGTGCGATGGCAAGCATGCATGTGCGACTATTTGTTGCTCGTGTTGTTGCCTTTGGCATCTTGCAGCGCTAATTGGCCATAAAAATGTACCTACACATGTATAGTGTCATACACATACATATACAAGTATTAATGCGATAATTTCCTACGTGTACACTAACATAGAAAAATATGACTGACAAACACACTGAAGCTTAAACTGACGGAAGAAGCCTTGGATGGCTGCATATGGCTTCATGCGCGTGGGAGTCCATTTAGAGCAGAAGAAAAAGCTTTTTTAGTGAAATAATATCATAATTCGTGTTTCCACTCACCATCAAGTGGAGTGATCGTTCTCAGTGCTATATTTGCGATCGACAATACTATCAAAGTCACAACTTAAGCATTTTAACTTCTTAATTGAATAATAAAAAGAATAAATAATAAAAATATATATTTGGTCCATCTTATTATATGTTTCTTTTCTCCTGATTACTCCTTTGAGGAGCATAAGGCCTCTAAAAGGCTTATCCAACGCACGCGGTTAGATACTCTCATCTGAGCATTCTCCTAGCTTGTGTTTATCGAGAATAAGTCATGCAAGATGGTCCTTTTCCAGGTGTTCTTTGACCGGCCGCGGCTTTCGCTTCCCTGAGGTTTCCAATCTAGGTCATTCTTGTGCTGCTGGGGGGCGCTATAATAAGAGCATTACCCATCCAACTCCATATCCTGCGCGTTAGCTGGCGTAAGATGGGCTTATCTTTCGTTTGTCTCCAGAATTCTTCATTACTTATTATGTTGGGCCAGAATATTCTGTATTTTATGCTCAAGAATTTGTCGTGTTTGTTTCCGAATGCAGCCCTTGCCTTGCTAAATCTGTTGTCTGCCTCTGCTGCGCCGTCCGCTGCTATAGTGCAACGCATCTACCTTTCGTATACATTTTATGACAACACTTAATGTGGCACTTTAAGGTGATAAAGAAAACACTTCTTTAACAGAATGTAGAGTGTTTTTCCACACCATGGCGTATAAGCAACAAATACTCCCCCACAAATATGCACACGCATGTATATATGTATGAATGTTTGAACATTAGTGAGAGGTAAGTGAATTCCTTCTTAACTTTGAGACACTGAAATGGAATGCAGATGTTTGTATATTTATACTCACATACATAGATGTGAACGCGCATGTAATAATAATCATCAAATTTCCTTCCGAATCCACCTAAAAGTACCAAAATCAATTGAATTCATTTTTCTCCGTATATAAATATGTTTATATGTATTTATAATTTTGTAATCATACTAATGCACATAAGTGGAGATGTGTATATACATTTGGTCTAAATATAACAAATACTTTTTAAGTTCGTCTTCTGTAATTTGATTATCCCTCCAAATTTGCATATACCATACACATATGTATCAAAAACCAACAGTGTCGTTTTCACTTTTCGCTTTGAAGTTGCAACTCAATCGCTAACGTCTACCAGTAACTACATATTGTATAAATACGTACATACGTACATACACGCATGTACACGCTCGCCCAGCATAGGATGGATGGAAGATTTTGGGTGCCATGTAAAGCTACTCATAAAGTTTACATTTTTACAAAACCAAGCATAATTTCTTATACCCCGGCAGCCAGCTCGGCCATCAAAA
Organism: Anastrepha ludens; assembly: GCF_028408465.1. NCBI lineage: Eukaryota > Metazoa > Arthropoda > Insecta > Diptera > Tephritidae > Anastrepha > Anastrepha ludens. Next base: position 1,824,412 of record NC_071502.1, read on the forward strand.
ATGATTGATCGGAATCGACGAAACTAAAATTGCACGTAATTATCTGTTCCTGTATCGGCACCCCAACCACCATGCATAATTTCAACGGCTTGTCTTGCCTTATCGTTGGCTGCCATTGTTAACACCCTGTAGTTCACAACTGAACGAAACAAAACAAAAACGAGTTTTTTAGTATGAAAAGCCACGTTGACAACGAGCATAAACTTTAAATTATTTGATCGATGTTTTATGAGATATCGAACACTACAGCCATCTACCGAGAAAAAAAATTTTTTACCCCAAACTGATGTACATAATTGGCACTTAATACCTTTTTAGGATGTTTGGTCGACTCCGAATGGCAAATGATATTTTGAGGAGCTTTTCATGCTTCAGAAATACAATCGAAGGTTTGCCACTGTCTGCTGAGGGGCGACCGCTATTAGAAAACAAAACTTTTTCTCTCATTTTGGTGTTTCATACACGGAGATACAAACCCACGCACTTCGGAATGGTAGCTACGCAACAACCCACTATTCTATGGCGGCCGCCGTTTCTAATTCGGATACCTTCAAAGCTACCTCAAAATTGCTATTGGTCTGAGCTCTCCGCCGGCATTAGGGATGGGTGGGATTTTAACGATTTTCCAACATGTTAAAATAGTGAGTAATACATGGAAGCAGAATAGGCGAAACAGCTTGTAGAAAAGTTCGCTCATTTCGTTTAATTTGAGGCAAAATAAATTGGTTACAGTCGATATGTATCTCAAGATGTTGACATCATTTTCGAAGGAGTATGGATCAATAATGCCACCGCTCCACAGAGATTTTTTGTGGTGAGCCTAGTGTAGGTTGAAGTCGTCCCACATACGGCAAATTTACTTGTTGGCATTCAGTCAAAAATGCGCCTCGTCGATGATGATTTTTTTACCAAAATTTCGGCAGCCTGGAAAATGCACCGAGGTGCAGTCAACGAACAAACGTGTCTATAGTTTTCAACAGTTGAATCTCGCATTCGTGCCTGCGAGTAACCGAGTTCTTGTGCTGAACTAGATGTTGACTGTGGGGCTGCGACATCGACATTGAAACGACGTTTGTAAAACATAATTTGTTGTTGCCCGATGTTTTTTTTAATATCGATGTTGGTGCTCGATGCTCATTATTTTTAAGCATTACCATTTTTTTAAATTAAGCATATAATAAAATCTTTTTTTCAGATACAATTTGTTATAGTTTATCTTTCTTATATCTGTAGTTTTTCAATTCTTAATAAACCAGTAAAACTAAAGTTTAAAAAATTTAGCAGCAGCTCAGATTTCTGAATCCTCGGCGTTGTGAAAATACTACATATTGAATCTCTTTTCTACAAAGATAATTTAACTTTTTATGTTTGAACAAGCTCCTCGGTCATCACGGACCACTGCCTGTAGGCGCTGCAATGTGGGGCGTGATTGTGATTATCACAGGGAGCCCAGATACGACCTGTACGAATCGCACTGCCAAACAGGTAATGAATATAGAAGCCAGAGTGTTTTTAATGTATGATAGTTCAGCCTTACAAAGAATATAACATTTTTGCTTATGAAGTCTTCATTTTATTTAAATATTTATCTTCATTTTTTATTTCACTTCAAGCCTTGTATATGTTTTTTGTTTTTGTATTGTATATTAAGTACATTTATGATGCTAAAATATTTATATATATATTTTATATATCTATATCGATTTTGTGTATAATCTTAACCACTTCTACAAATACATAGTTTACATTCCAATATATCGTCGTATACATGAGTGTGGATATAGACAGAGTAAGGAACTCTTTCAGGAAGTGAACTTTTAATCCAGCCCTAATAAAAATTCACCCTGAACATACTTCATATGTATATCCAGCTACATCAATTGTCTGAATGAACTTTTTTCATATACACTTTTTTGTGCACTATATTTGTGCCTTTACATGTGTGTGTTTCTATAGAACATTGTGTATGTATGTCATTAGTTAAGTGTGTCTGTTTGCATTACTTCCGCTGCCACTTAATTAATTTGAAAGAGATTATCTAGATATTTACATATGGTCATCAAAAAATACGATTATAAACCACTCAAAAATATTCCCTTCATTGTGTCACATTAAACTCGTAATCGGGCGCCATGTCGTCGTTGGAAGCATCTTCATTATTTTGCTCGTCCTTGTCATCTTGCGCCGACGTTTCATGCCGTTCATCCTTGCCGAACAGCACCTTGATGGCCCGGTCCATCGGATTGCTCTCACCCTCTCCTCCGAATCGTTCGGCTTGGTGTAGAATTTTTGCCGCTTCTTTGATCACTTCTTTTGGCAACGGCGGCTTTGTACTATTTTCCTTTACTGGATGATCTAAACTCTTACCAAATCGCATAAAGTTCTGGTCCAGTTTGCCGAAACGAATGAAATTCGGTGAAGCTGTAGGCGTATTGTATGATCTGCCAAATCGCAAGAAGTTATCAGACCGTCCGAAACGCATGAAATCTTTATCGGATCCACGTCGCTCCTTCTGCGTGCGCCCGAAGCGCATGAAATCATCAGAACCTCCGCGTCCAAGGCGCATGAAGTCCGAAGGATTCCTCCCAAAGCGCATAAAATCCTCCGAAGCACGTCCAAATCGCAAGAAGTCATTGCTGTTTCGTCCAAAGCGCATGAAATTGTCACCTCGTGAATCGCGTATAGCCTCTTGGCTACGTTCAATGCGACGACTTGCATCAGCATCCTTGTCGTAGATATACTCGTTATCGAGACTATTCACTTTTGGTACCTGCTCGAGTGTGCGCTTTCCGAAGCGCATAAAATCTGAAGGTTTGCGACCAAAACGCATAAAATCTGGAGAATCGCGGCCGAAGCGCATGAAATTCTCATCAAGAGATTTGCGACGACGCGCCTCCTTTTCATCAGCCTTCGTTTTGCGGAATGTCAAAGTAATTAAATTCTTCGCGTAATCAATGGTCAGTGAAGCAATTGGATAGAGGAACTCTATTTCCGTTTGGTCGTAGCCGGCTTTTACGAAGGGCAGATCAAGTGGATCTACAGTTGTGGTAATATGACGTGCTTTGAGCTTACTCCTATTCAAGTCATCATCTTCAGATTCAGAAATGGTGTTCAGATTGGCATTTGGAGTTTCGATGATTTCACTGCGTATCGATGCTTGCAATTGAAGTATATACAGGAAGAAAACGAGCAGAGGACCCATATTCGAGACGATGTCGATGCGTGCTAGAATGGAATGAAATTACAATTTTTTGTTACATTTCTTAGACATAAATTAGAGTTAAAAAGAAATATTTGTTCAACGATTAATTGCAGAGGTTTGGTTTTTATGAAATTTATACTTTTAAATTTAGAGGCTTACCCTCCTCCATCGTTCCTTCCCCCTTAACTTTAAACTCACTCTTGTAAACATAAATAAAATAAATAAATTTCGAGGAGCAATCGATTTGAAAGCCTGTATGTAATACAGAGAAACTTTTGGAAGAAAAAAGTGTGTTCCTGGTATTCGGAGCTGGCCTGGAACTCTCTATGAATTGTAAAGGCTGCAATGAGGTTCTCATTTACGATGAGAGTATTTTCATTCTTTGGAAATGCGGAAATGAGCAATATTTCGCTCTGAAGGTAGTTGAACCCTAAAACAAAAACATTACTCATATTGAACTTGAGATGGTGCGGCTTATCAGAAATAGTCATAGGGTAGATGTTTGGCGGCCGCCGTAGCCGAATGGGTTGGTGAGTGACCACCATTCGGGCATGTATATTTTTCTCAGTGGCAAGCCTCTAAGTGTATTTCTGCCATGAAAAAGCTCCTCATAAAAAAAAACCTTTTGCCGTTCGAAGTCGGCATAAAACTGGTGGTGCCTCAATTTGTGGAACTATATCAATACGCACGCCACAAATAGAAGAAGAAGCTCGGCCAAACGCCTAACAGAAGTGTGCGCGCCAATTATTTATTTAGTTTTTCTTTAGATGTTTAGCTAATTCCGCTGTGCACCAGAACGCATAAAAGACCAGTGATATTCAATCAATAAAGTCTGTCACACTTCTTTATGTAAAAGCATGAACTAAGTATAAAGATTACTACCTTCCGAACTTTGCCTTAAATTAGTTTTGTGGAATCGACCACTGAATGAAAATACAGATACGCAAATCGGAAGACACGATTTCCCAATTCATTGGGGTTGAAAGAAACTTTCGAAAAAATCTGACTATTTCATTAGCTTGTATTGAGGCTATAGCCAATCAGATTTTCCTATTATTATTAAGAAAAAACTTTCTCGCGTCATTAGATATCAGGTAGAGTAGAATGGGGTAAGATAGGTATGGGGGCACAATAGGTAGGTGGGGTTTTCGTCGCACTGTTTTTGCAGAGGTCACTCGTCTTATGTGAATTGAATACGTGGTGGGGAACAACGTTCGCGACTGTCATTTCGGCCGTCACCATTGATTAGTTATCCTAGTTCTGGCGTCGTTTAGTTTTTTGTGAGCTTTTCTCCGACAAAGCATTTTTTTTTATTCTACGGAGCAGTGCATTTAATGTATGTAAATATTTGTCAGGTGAGTTTTATTTTACGTAGAAAATAATGCTGAACACGAATAATGTGTTAATTTTTTGATATTTTTGTTTTAAAAAAAAATATCGACACTAACATAAAACATGTGCTTGGGGGCACTATAGGTCAGCCGTCTGGGGGCATTATAGGTCACTACTTTTAATTGAATAAAATAAATTTTAAATGTTTGTGCAGCAAAATGGTGCGTAATTATGTGCGAAAAACGCCGAAACGAAGTGAAGGGGACGTAAAAAACGCAATCGCGGAAGTCCGAGATGGCGCTAGTGTTCGATCAGCCTCTAAACAATTTAAAATTCCGTTCGAAACATTACGTGCTCGCGTGATGAATTAAAGAAAAATTCCTAACTTTTATAACATGTGCAGTGTTCATACTCTATAAATAAAAGTTAAAACGTTACTTTCCAAGCCATGTACATTGTTATTTTCCCCTCACATATAGTGACCTATCGTGCCCCCTGATCTTAAAAATATCGAAAAAAAAGTACCTTTGTCTTATTGAATGCAGCTTCCAAAATATTTAGCCAAACATAGGTCAGTATAACCAAAATGTTAGCAGATAAATAACCTTTCAAAATCTTGCTTATTTTTCAAAATCAATGCAAAAACACCGTAGCAAGAGCTCTCCAAAAAAAAAAAGACCTATCTTACCCCATTCTACTCTACTTAATTTTGTGCACTCAAGTTTACGTAGCTCTTCATAATTCTGCATCCGATCCCGGCAACCGAGTGCATAAATGGTGGGTCATTAAACCTTACCATCAGATCAAAAATTCACAAGGTTTCTAGTTCCATCCGCCGTCGTTCCATTACACAATTGCCTTTTCAGATTAAGCTAGGAATTGTTGGCAAAAGATGCGCTTTATTGGATTCTTTGTGGCTATGCGCGATTTCACAAAGATTTTACTGCTGGCATCCTTAATATTTAAGCCCATGCGGATAATAAAATTTACACCTACATCTTTGATCACGAGAGCATCGCATGTTGTTACTGTAAATCAAACTAAGAGGCAAATAAAATTATGCAACTAACAAATTCGAGATGTACTAACCCTCACACAACTTATCAGACAGTGTGACGGTGAATTGCTGTGGTGTGAGAAATTTCAAGCAAGCAACAAAAAGAACAAGAACAATCGCTCAATAACACTCTTTAAGAGTTAGTGAAAGTTGAGTTTCGCTCGCTGAGCTGTGGTAAATAGAAAGACGCAGAAATCGCCACTAAGAATTACTTACTATCCCATGCTCGTGCATACATAACTAAAAGCACTAACGAATATATCATGAGTGAGTATTTACTTGTGTATGTATGTAAGAGTGTCGGTGGTTGCACATTATATCCACCGCGTGCAACGCGCAACGCTAATTAACCATTCTAATGTTAATGCTATAATTTGTGCCATAGCCAAAGCAGCGCATGCGCATTACACTCGGAACTTCAGCATAGCCAGCCAAACAGCAGCAGCGACAGCAAAAGCTGTTGCATAGAATGCGCCGGAAAAGCAAGAAGTGGCAACTTGAATGAATTGAGGAATCCCCTTGATTTTTTTCAATTTTCTCACACTTGCTTTTTGTAATGCGACAATGAGGCAGGAACATGCATACAATTTAATGCGAAGTATGAATCATAATTCATAACTCACACTTTCAAGCGCTTCACCAAGACCAACCATCAACAAAATCGCAATTGTGGTTGCAACTGGAAGCATCACACAAACCACACAACGTGTAATTTTAATGTTGTTTTTTAATGAGTTGCTGCACTTTGCCAAAACCAATGACGCTTAACGGTATAGTGATTTTATACACTAAACTTGCCAGCTGTTTCTATCACAACCCAGTCAAAATGACTGGTATTTAAAAGAAGTGATTAGCGAGGTATCCAGCCGTTATTTACCTTTAAAAGTGACAAAATAAGTTGAAAAATATTCATTGTAGTTCATAAATAGATTCATGGACATTATCAATTAATAATAACAATGATACAAATAATGCATTCCATAGATATGCAAATTCGATTTTCAAAATACGCACAGAACTATTAATGGTTGAGCTGCCCCAATGGATTTCCATCACATAGAAACTTGCACCAGCCATATTGACTGGTACTGGTATAAGTGTCAATACCAAAAACAATTTATTTGTTACAAAAATATATAAAATAATATAAAGTTCATACAGATTCTTTAGTTATAGCTACATAAGTCAGGATATCATTACGGAAAGAAAATATTCCATGTTGCAAAAATTTTGAATTTAAATTGCAAGACCAGTTATTTTGACTGGTTTGGTAAATCTAGTGTTAAAAATACCATCAAATGTGAACAAATGGGGAACCTCACCTTCACGTGGTACAACCTGTTCGGAAACTAACGAGGCTCCGACGGTCAAGTATAGGCGGTATAACCTTACCATCCGTGGCAGAGGAAATACGGTTGGCTGCACGTCTGGGGGCTAATGCCGACATCTCTGTAATAGAATCAGAGAAGTAGGTTGGGAACCTATCAATCTTAAACTCAATTCTATCAACGAAACCACAACAAATATGCCTTGGAATAAGCAATCTGCTCGTAATTGGACGAACTTTGCATGAGTGGCCCTTTGTTCCCCCGCGGAATCGTAAGAATTTGTATTGTTTATTGCCAACCGCAGTAGCTGAATGGGTTGGTGTATGATTACCATAATACGTAAGTGCACGAAACATCACTTGATACAAAAAGTTGTTTCTGTAGTGGTCGGCCTTTAGTAGTCAATGGCAATCCTCTGACTATATTTTTTTACCACCAAAAAGCAAACCATCTGCCGTTTGGAAGCGGCTGTAGGTCGCCTCATTTATAGAACAACGCACGCACAAGACGGAGGGAAAAGGATTCAAGCACCAATTACATATATACATATGCAATCTTTCTCTCGAACACTCCAAGCGTTTCTGTGGAAGATTTTTGGACCTTTCCACTTTGGTGACAGCGAATATCGTAGGCGATAGTACAAGGAGCTGTATGAGTTTTACGACTTCGCGGCTTCGTTGGCTGGGTCATATCGTCCGAATGGATACAAGCTCTCCGGCTCTGAAAGTATTTGATGCGGTACCCGCTGGTGGTTGCAGAGGAAGAGGAAGAACTTTGCGTTGGTAAGATCAGGTGGAGAAGGTGTTGGCCTCACTTTTTGTTTCCAAATGACGCCTGTTAGCACGAGAAAGAAACGACTGGCGCACTTTGTTAAACTCGGCCAAAATCGCGTAAGCGGTTATCGCGCAAATGAAGAAGAAGAACATGTACTTGTCTTCTCCTCGGCCCCATCCGATAATATTGAAGAATGTTTCGAGCACATAGAACATATATTTCCTAAGATGTAAACTAAGTCCTTCAAGATGACAAGAAAATATATATCAGTTTGACACTCTCATTCGTGGAAAAATCCCTTTTGAAAACTGTCTCTGTAGTTTGATCACCCATTTCATTTGTGAGATCTTTCTGATGCCAGAAAGAAAAAGTTGGTCCCAATCTTCTGCACGGCGACAGTTAATCTAACTCTAATCAATGAGTGGTTGGACCTCAGTAAGTTGAAAGATAATTAATGCAGACCCAAGCTCCCAGGGATGGTTTTAAAGTGTACGGCAAGTATTTTTATGGAGAACAGAAAGAGTGGGGGATATTTCTCTGTTAAGTACTCTTTAAACTTCTCTGATTCGTTAACGAATCTAAGAAACTTTTCGAGACATAGAAAATTTAGCTCCTTTTCTGGCCCAAAAATGTATTTCTTTGGTCCAGTGAAAGGCGGATAAAACAGAAAGAGTGCTTTGAAATTTCAGTGCTGCTCTTGGTAGGAGACACACATTAGGCTGTCGATGATGCCCATGATAGACAGAGGTTGGCTCCATGATTGTGCACCGTGATCAATGCAACGAGAAGTCGTAGGATGTGCAGGAAGAAACTAACGGCCGCTGTGTTTTTTGTGCATAAGATCTCAGATCGGTTCATGCAAAATGTGAGTCGACAATGGACTCTAATTCTATTGAACGAGGATTAATCAGCTCGTTTCTCTGAACATCACTGTATGATGTGACCCACATAAATTCAAGAAGAGGATTTCGTGACAAAATTTAGCCTCCACTTACATTTCTGGATAGTTTTTGAGGAGGTATGAGAGGTTTTATAGGAAATAACTCAAAAAGAAAAATTAATTAGAACTATTGACGAATTAATAGAACTGCATAAGAGAAAAGGTTCGATTTTTAGAATATTCGCCATAAAATAGTTACAATCACTTTTTGCGAGCCCAGGTGGGAAGTTATACCTAATATATTTGTCCTTGCAATCAAGTACAACAGTAACCGCACAGGCTGTTGCACAGACTTGACAACAATGCAGAATACAAAAATCACAAAACTATCTGTCGCGACAATACCAGGCCAAGTGTTTCGCCAACTTACTATTTAAAAGCTAGCGGAATTTGAGCATGAAGTCTTTGCTGGACTGCTGTAAGGTTTACTATCGAAGTCATTTACTTCAGAAGTTAGCAGTTCTCTTTGTACTCTCTGCTGCCAGGTAGCCAATTTTCTCCTCAGCTACTTACTAGGCGATATGCACAAACAACTTTGCATTGATGTTAGAAAATGATTTTAAAGTGCAACAGAACCGGCAGATCCCACGTGTACAAGTAATATTCGTGAATGTGTCTCAGTCTTTATGGGTTGCTAGCTTACACTTGTCATGAAATGTCAACATAACTCTGGAGACAACAGTAATCAAATGCATGTACGTCGCGACGCTTTGCCCTCTGTGTGCCGCTCCAAGTTGCCGGCTTTCACGAAGGCATTCGCGTGTAGCAAAATAAAATGTGAATGCAAGACAGATGTAAAACAATAATTTTTCATCCACATGTGTCACCAAGCTGCCACAATAAATAAGCAACAATAATAAACCATAAACAAATTGAAATACAAAATGTAAGCAGATATGCGGCAGATTGATGGTAAAAAACTATGCGCAGCAGAACTTTGGGCAGAGTGGAAGATGCTTGCGTCAGCATGCATGCTCCGTACCCACACATTCGAATTTGTGCATTTACAGTGACGAATTGAATGCATGTTGGCAGGATGTGGAACAATGCAGTGAGTTTTGGGTCAGCGGAAAAGCCAACTTGATAAAATCCAAAATACCTGTGAAGATTTCCTTGCTCACGTAAGGGAAAAATCTGCATATTCCACATTGTTCACTTGAATCTGACGACAGACCTTAGGAAAGCAGCCAGTTAATAAATCACAGACAATGAATTTCGCAAACACAAAGCAGCGACCGCGTGCTACGTAAGTAGGTCTACGCATGCATGTGTAAGTACCGACAAACTTGCATGTGGATAAGTGTGATGCTCTCTGGCTGTATGCCACATAGACTTGACATTTTAGAGACAATAATTAAAATAGCTGGTGTTCGCACATGAAACGGAGATTTATTTAATTTAATTTATCTATTTTTTTTTTTGTCTTCCAAAGAAAAATTAGAATTTTGTATATTTCCTTCTATTTTTTCTTTATTATTACTTTTCTTTTATTTTCATTATTTTCTTTATACAAATATTTTCAGTTTATAACAAAAACTACATAAGCAACTGTTTAAAAAAACTGGCACAGCTTTTTAAACATTCATCCAATTTCCTTCAAAATTTTACACTGTTTACTCAGGATTTCGGGCATGAACTTTCATAGCTCATTAAGTTTGGTATAATAAAATACAAGTTTAAAGCGACTAAAAATTCACGTTGATTTGTGGTAATTTTCTTATTTGATGGTATTACACATTTTCTCCATATAACAAATGCAAATTTTATTTATTCTGATTAAAAAGTTTGAAATTTCAATGCAAATTTGTCGAATTTTTATTAATCTGGTACAAAGTTTGAAGGGGAGATTAAAATGAAGTTTTTCTAGAATGAGCAATAATTAAAAAATAATAATTGTAATTGAAAAATACGCTGTTTTTAAACATTTTGTCTTTATCTTTAATCCAACCTTGACATATATTTCGTAGCCCAAGCCATTTCAATTAGGTAGAGAAACGCTTAGTAACGGCGTTTCATAGTGCAGATTATCTCCAAAAAATAACAAAAAAGTGTATTATTTAGTTTAAGAAAAGAATAAGAAATTTTCAATGAAAATCCATCAAATGGTAGTGGGTTTTCACTACATAAATGCTAAGTTAGTGGCAAGACACTCCTGACCTGAATAGCGAGAAATCGCCAAAAATTGCACAATTCGCCGCATTCACCTACTTTCGCACCAAGTGAAGCTAAATTTGACGACGAAAGGAATGTTATGAACCGGAGCTATTCGAGCCACTGTAACCAGCATCCTAAACAGCGGGCCTAAAAGACCTTGTACTTATGGGTATGGGAATATGATTCCATCCCTTCTTAGCTTACGTTACGAATTATTTAAACAACTAAATAATACAAGATATTATGTGAAGTATGTGCCATTGGAAGCTACAACTTTACTTCATATTTCAGGCAGCACACGGATTTCTCTGGTAACGGTCGCCAGTGTTGGTTTCATATGGTTTAAGGAGTTCATAATAGATGAGACCTTGACATCCTTCTGATCCCACCAGTTACCTGCTTTCTGGACCATTCCCATCGCGTGCAAACGTTTACCGACGGTTGATCTGTTAACATCCAACTCTATAGACATATCATCAAGGGTTCGATAACCGTCTTCTTCCAATAATTGTTGTAGTTAAGTAACTTCGAATTTGTTGGTGCCCCTTCGCGATCTTTATCACTCACGTCGAAATAACCACTTTGGAAGCGTCGAAACCACTTTTTACAAGTTGTATTTGATGGAGCGAGATTACCGTTAAGCAAACGAATATCAACTACTGCGATCGAGACCTCACATATACAAATTCACATCACCAATATATTACTAGAGCGAACACAAAAATAGTATCAGCAGCGACACCTCTTTTACGCGGACGGAAACTTACTCCAATACATATATAGCAATGGCATCAGGATGGTGCCCTAATACGATCAAAGAGAGCTAGCCGAGATTAACTCGTGGGCCACAAGCTGGGGCATAAGTTTAAGCCCGCCTAAAACAGAACCTATGCTTTTGACCACCAAATACAAGGAACCAATTTTTACCCTACCAAATAATAATGGACAAACTCTCACTTTCATCCAGTCCACTTTCACCCATTGATGTCATACGACCAATTTTCATCATATGGATCGGTAGTTTGGTGGAAAATTCGAGGGGGAGATTACAATATCAAATTACGTGGCAGAATACTTGGCTTAGACATCAACAACCTAATAAGGTTCTTAAACCGCACAGACTAAATTTAGCAGTGCTGTAAATAACCCTTAAACAATTTGGTAGCGAGAATGTGGCAAGAAAATGTTGCGGAAGGGCCAGTTGGATTCTAGATGAATCACCACTTTAACCAAGCAACCAACGTAACTCATTTTAATCAGAATTGGTATTTTGGGAAATTTTAGAACTGAGAAGCTTGGCTAGTTTTATAATCTCTATATATATCTCTGTATAATATAGATAAAAACGTTGACAATTTCTTAGAAAGAATAAAATCTGAAATTAAACAAAAAATTCACCCCATTGGGTCGTAGATGGTTTGTGTATAACACTCATTTTAAGAGAGTTTCCAATATTTTTGTTAAAAAAATATTTTATTAAAAATGCACATGAGTATAACAACATGGGCATCAAAGAAAATATTTCCAAGTAAAACATATTCCAAAACCAATTTTTTACTGCCACCTGAATTGTATTGCAAAAATAGCAACTTATGGCACCAACATTTCAGATATATGCGTACATTTATTCCTTCCGCTCCTTGGTGAAGCATAGGACCACGTAGAACCAGCAATATTTCGTGAAGAATGAGCTGGCTTCAGGCAGCACCGATCATGTGTTGACCACGGAAAAAGCCTTCGGGTAATAGTAGAGGAAAGTTTGGAATATCAGTCACCGCTTTATCTCATATTTATTAACTTTGCTAAGACATTTGATACTCTTCGGCTCGACGCTATTTGGGCCGCGCTGCGATGTAAAGGCATTCCCGAAAATCAGATGAGGGTTGGTTAAAAAAGTTTTAATTATATGTTTAGCTGGCGTTGCCATCACAAAAATCGATAACAAAAATATATTATTTATAAAAAAAAATCCACAAATTTGAAAGCTTTTTCTACAAATGAATGGCTGTGCAATTTTTAGCCATCTTCGAACGACATGCACACAAATGAAATCACAAATTTCAAGCGATTTACTCTTTCCATTAAATATTTGTATAAAACTCCAATGCCACCTTTTGTACCAAGTCGTTTGTCTACATTTGCCGATGTTTGGAAATATAAGTTTATGCCACAGTTAAATCCCAGTTGTTAACTGTTATAGTCAGTTGTAAATCTCGACAAAACTGCATTGTGTCAAAAACGGTGAGCGTCAGTTGGAAATATTTTATGTGATACGCGTACACATAGCTATGACTGACAGCAATAAAACAGAAACTGAAAATCCATTGCATATTGTATTGCAAGTATTGTATTATAGCCAAATGTTTGCCGAACTTATTTATTGATTACCGTTAAGCAGTATTTTTTCACTCTTGAGCCTGTAAGAGCACTTTGCTCTTTTGCGTAGCTTCACGCCTTTGATCATTTGCAAACTGACAGCTAACTGCTGGAAATATGCGCATACATACGTACACATATACATGTGGTATGTACAGATATACGGATCGTTGGTGTCAATATTTACCTCTAATTTAAACGCATCTTTTCACGCTGCGCTTTTGGTCAAATAACTAGGGCTGCCTTTTGACAACAACTGTTGTTTGTGTGTGTGTGTATTTAATGTTCATTTTTTAGTTTTATGCCCTTATATTTTTCTAAGTCTCAAAGTTTGCCGGCTCAAAAGTTATTGCTAATGAAGTTGCTTCAAATGTTAATTTTCCTGTACAGTAGAAACTCAACACTTGCGACACATTTTTTTTTTCATTGCGGACTCAGTACTTGTGAGATTAGAAAATTTTCATTGATACTTGCAATATTTTTGTTCTGCTTTCCCTTTTGCTCTTGCTTTATTCTCACGCTCGATGTATATCTGGTAATGACACTTTTTGAATTGAATCGGTTGAATAAACTTAGGGGCAGTACCGTCTAATTCATGGGCTGACAAAATGGCAGTTTTGCGTTAACTTTTGCATGGCGTGATCTCATAATGGCAAATAAAAAATTCACGGCGCTTGGAATAAAAGAAAAAGCTGACATTCGGGAATGACAGGAATTTCCATTAATGCATTAGCTAAAAACTTTCACGTGCATAGAGCAACAATACCTAGTTTTAAAAAACAGTCAATAAGAAGTTTGTTACGCGAACTGAATCCGGTCCAGGTAAAAAGAAAACTCCTAAGATTTCTGAGTTTCCAAAAATGAAAAGGCGTTGTTCAACTGGCTTGCGGTTCAAACGGTCACAAACTTACCAAACCCAAGTGATAGGCTAAAAGGGAAAACCATGCCAAATTTCAGGAAAAGCCTGAACGCTTCCACCCTAGCAATAGTTGGGTTAGAAGAAAGAGCAGAAAAATAATGCCGATGAGTTTGGTTTATTTTATTCCAAAATCCGATAAAACTCTTATGCACTCAAAAGAATCCTCGGTTCCGGGGCATAAGATCAGTATGGAGATAATAGCGTTTCTTGCCTTACAAATGCTGGTGGAAATCATAAAGTAAAAATAATGATTATTGGAAATCGGCTAATTTGCGTTATTTACTGATATGCTTGTAGTCTACAAAGGAAATGGAAGTGCTTGGATGGCCCGGTTTCACCGAACATTTGTTCCAGAGGGATGTTCATTTTTTGTCAAAACAGATGATACTTTTTAATCAAAAATCGGTTAAATAAACAGGTAAAAGAGTTCATTCGTGCGCCAAATGTTCCGGAAAAAGCAGTTTTTCTTATTGATAATGCCCCATGACATCGCAAAGAAGGCGAGTTAAAGAGCTACGACGGTCAAATATCAGTGATGTACTTTCCTCCAAACTGTACGGAGCTAATATAGCCCATAAATCAAAACGTTATGTTTTTTTTCCTTGTTCACTCCACTCGGGGATAGACGGTCTCGATACAAGACTCAGTCTTGTGTTGGTTTCGTGCGTGATTAGCCTGTCGCTACCAGTCCTAAGTAGTGGGATGCCCACCTGTCGTTGCATAGGAACAACGCCTTCTTGCTGCGTTTTTCTGGCAGAAGGATCACACAGATAGTTAAGGACTTCGCTAAATTTGGTGTGTCTGTGTCTGCGCTATTACCGCGATTGCCCGCTTCCTCTTGCTGGCACCACTGATGCAATGTGTAACTGTGTCTTTTTCTTTATTTGTTTGCTTGTTTTAACAGCCACAATGCAAGTAATGCGCTGACTTTTTGTGCGGGAGCGAGGATTGGAAGGAATTAATTTTTTTTTTTACAGAAACTAGGAAAGTAGGTAAGTTTGGAAAAGTGCGAGGACCGTGCTTTACGTGGGATTCGAACCCACAACCTCAGAGATGGCAGACTAGTGCACTTACGCTAGCCTACCGAGGCCGTTATAAGGCTTACTACATTGAACTACAAAAAGTCGCTCTTAAGTCACATTGTAGCTCGTGGAGAAACTATGGATCAATCACTGCGAAATATCGACCTGAAAAATGCAATTCGTTTGTTTAGCTACTGCCTGGGATGCTCTTACTGCAACTTCAATTCAGTCATCGTTTCAAAAACGGTTTGAAAAAGCGTCTGACTGGGATTGTGACGATATCATTTCTGTTTTGGAGTTGCGATCACAGATGCTGATGATGCATTTAGTATTCAATTCATTGCAACTTTGCTTCGGCAAGTAGAACCACTGCAGCAAGTCTCCCAATCTGAAATCGAACAAAGGATTGTTGAACCTCATTAGAAACCCACAGTTTTGGGCGAAAAACTAACGACGTGATGCTAAATACGAATAAACTTGCGTCGGAGTAGCCAATATTAGAATTAAATATATGTTTGGAGTGGGCAGAGCAAAACGCTTGCTTGAACGATGCTATGACACTGCAGAGGCCCAGAAACAGTGGGGTACGGAAGAAGCGGATACAAAACAAACCAAAATTTAAAATTTCTTTAATTTCAAATCAAACTTACGCTTTTAAGTGTATTTAGTTAATATAATCAAAACAAATAAGCTTGGATTTCTATCAGTAAAGAAACTGTTTCAATTCATATGGAAAAAAACCTAAGTACTTGCGACAACCACGAAACTTGCACCGAGCCCGAATTTCATTACGTGCAAGAATCGAGTTCCTACTGTATATTTGTTTTTTGTGCTTGTTGCTGCTATGTAAGGGCAACGGCCCCCCAAAATACTCTCGCTTACTTGAATTAAATTAAATTGTCCGAACGCGCATACTAAAATAGTATGAAAATTAGATGTCTGCACAATTAGAGCACAAATGATCATTTAATCTGGGCCAAAATTTATTTTATATAATATAAAACCAAATATTTAAGTGCTAAAGGTAGGCTCACAAATTTTCTACTTATGAATTTTTTGAATTTATTTTTTTTGTTTCTGTTTTTCTTACAGCATCAAGTGTCACTCTGGTGTTACGCACCACTTTGCAAGGCATGAATATGGAAGAGTTTTGTTTTAATGTACCCCTCCCACTTTTCAATTAACTCGTTAAAATTTCTACTTCAAGCTATAAGGTGTAATGTGTTACGGCAACCCCACATACACTCATGCACATTCCCATGTCAGTAGCTGCCTTGCAGTGAAACACACAAACTACTAAGCAGACATTCCTGTTCACGCATTGGTTCGAGAGTGCCTAGAGTTTTACTGGTTGCAAAATCACCAATTGGAGCTGTATGTAAACACCTAATTTCAGAGCAAATAAATGTGTAATTATTAAATATTTTGGAAAAATGTATATATGTATTATAGTTAGCTAATAAAGAAATAGTTATTGTTTAAGCGAGTTACGCCTGCAAGTATGCAGCAAGTTGAGCTTTTGCTCGTCTTTCGCTTGCCGAGCAGTTTGCCTGCTACTCTAAGAGCTTTTGAAGTATCGCCGGCCCCGAGCCACAATCAACGAATCAGTACTTCTATTTTAGAATTAAGATTTCAAAGTGATTTTTTTGTAATGGTGTCCGCAATACTTTTTACGAGAACTATGCTGGCTTCATCAAGTTGGTCTTAGTGTAAACTCAAACATGTTAACGCTTTTTTCATTAAAATGTGACCATAAAAAGTTATTAGATATAAGAATGAGTAAGACCTTTTAAAGCAAGTGATAAATAACACAAACAATAGAGGGGGCAACTTAAAAACTCGTCAATTTCTGTGATTTGCAGGACTGGCTGAGAACAAGTTGATCTGCTAAAGTGAATATTATTTTGTTTTATGCAAAAAAAGAAACATAACACCTCTATCGACCAGATATTCACAATACGCCAGGTCTTGGAAAAGACCCATGGAAGGAGAATCAACTCACACCACCTTTTTGTCGATTTCCCAGCTGCACTCGACAGTACGAAAAGAAGTTGCCTGTATGCCGCGATGTCTATATTTGGTATTCCCGCAAAACTAATGCGGCTATGCAAAATGGCGTGGCTCTATACCAGCAGCGTCTTGAGAATTGGGAAGGATCCCTTCGAGCCGTTTGATACCAAACGAGGTTTCAGACATGGTGGCTCACTGTCGTGTAACTTCTTTAATCTGATGCTGGAAAAGAACGAGTGCGCTGCAGAACTTAATCGCTCCGGCACAATTTTCTGGCATATGCCGACGATATAATATTAAATGTTAAACATGATCGGCTTTAACAACCGGACTGTTAGTTCTGCCTTTTCCAAACTGGATTACGATAAATCTCCAAAAAAAATTATATATTTTCAATGTTGGCAATGCTGGCGAGCTTAATCAGCTGTTCTTTATTTACATCGCCGGAACACCAACCTATAATACAAATTTTGAAGCGTTCCCTGGGTTCCTATCGGTTTTGGGTTACCGGAATGACCCGGATTTATATCGGGCCAAGAACTGTCACTGCAGCTGGCGAATGCAGCTTGTACATGTACGGGGAACGTTTATGCTGCTACAACAACAATAAATTTTGAAGGTCATAAGACCATGGCTCGAGAGTTTAACGAGCTTTTGTAATTGTTGAAGATTAATTGAGGAAACACACCTTAAACGCAATTACAGAAATCAAAACACTTCAATAATTATTTAATAATTATGAAGTTTTTAAATAAATTTTTCATGGTAAAATTCAACGAAGGTATCGGCTTCAGATACAATGGTAAGAATTGCGTCCTAGAATGGAAATGAAGTTTGCAGTTAGTTTCACTTCTTTCCAAAAAATATTGTATTCTCAACTTTCTCTCTTATCGTTTTAAAAATTGTTAATCACCAAACAAACACCGTTATCTAGTACCTCAACTACTTCTTCCTTGCGATTATGGGACTTTTGGAATGGATTTTGTCCACGCCCTCAATGCGAACTGCTTTACTACGTCGTCTCCTTAAAAATTTCTATGGATAACGAAATGGAAGACTTTGCATTTGCATTGACTGCTCAGGTATCACAGCACTTGGTGAATAATTGACGTAGAATATGCAGCTTAAACCTGTGCGGAAGGACTTTGTATTCCAAAAGATTTTTATTGGTATTATCGAAGTATGCCTTACTCCCGTCCTCTCTATATTCTATGCTATTTTACTTACTATTATTACTTTTTGTCCAACTCTCCAGACATTTTACAAACCACAAAACAATTATTTTAAATTATAACTACCAATGTGGCAATTTTTGCTTCAAATTCAAAAATCACTGGGTGCTGTAAAAGTTTTACAAGTCACTTAAAAATTAATGCAAGCTGTGTAATGAAATAAGTTTTACTGCTCTAGCAAAAATCCTTTACAGTTTAATATAAAGTAATTTTTTGCTTCCTTAATGAAATATAAAAGTTTCCTTCTAGGCAAAATTCTTAAAACGCATTTTAATAATTTCACGTAAATCAGCCTTCGCAGGATTAGCGAAACTTTCGAACTAACTGAAAAGTTCACCTTTTAAATTTCCAGTTCGGCCGCAGTTTTAACTGTAAGTCGCGTGTAAAACTATTGACGTTCCGTCAAACCACACAAACACACACTTCGACACAAACGAACCACACTCGCCCTGCGGCTTTTCTTGGCGAGTTAATTCAAAAACTAATAGGGGCAAAATTGCGCGGTACAAAAATCATTCAATCATTTTAACGGTTCGAGCTTGAAATTTATATTAATATGCACTTTTTAGTTTTGTTTCTCTCTTTTTTTTTCGTCTAATTTGTTGTTTTGTTGACTGGCAACAACACAATAACAACTTCCGGTTCCGTTTCGTGAAGGAAAAATTGGAGCTTTCCTCTTGACCAGCACTACTTGCACAGCCTTAAACTGATTATGATTGATGCCACAAATAAAAATGGTACTTGACGCTTGATGCTGTTTAGCCGTTTTTACCGGTCTTGCTGCTCTGCCCGTTTGTTCGTTCGCTTGGCACTTTGGCACTTGTTGCCCGTGAAATAACTTCGAGACTTCTGTGGCTTGTGTTGGCCACGCATCCTGTTTTATATGAGCCAGACAGCATAAAAGTGGAGACTAACACACACACAGCCATGGAGGTAAACTTTCCTGCTCTTACTAACACACAAGCATACATGCACACATGCATATCCCTGTTATCAATGTAATACACAGGCCATGTCCTTTTCGGCAAGGCACACCGAACAGCCTGAAACGCCAACGAAACACGCACTCATACATGTCCACGTGGTAATGTTTATCAATATGAGACGACTAACCGACAACAACTTGTTTGCATGTTTAAATATGTGTGTATGTAAATGCGCAGCATCACGACTCCCAGCCATGTGCAAGTGCATTGGTGTGCCAGTGAAACGAACGCACCGGTATGTGTGTGTGGACCGGAAATGGCGTGTGAAAATGTTGCAGCAACATTGCATTCATGTTCAAAGGGCATGGTCAACTTTTACAGTTAAGTAATGTTTGGTTTCCCTGTGTCCCTGTGCATCTGTGTGCGTACGTGTGTACGTGTATACGTTTGCAATTTGTTATGCTTGTTCGTGGGTTCTTATCCCTTTCTGTGTGGGTGTTCTCAAAATATTTGACCAAAAATAAGTGGAGGTAGGCAAATAATGATTTAGTAGGTTTTAGCATTCACGTATTCCGCTGCAACATTGCAGCTACTGTGGTGACTTAACTTGTTGGCATTTTTCTTTATTAGCGAAAAGTAAAAGAGATGGAAGTGTAATCTGTACATTGGAACAAAAGCACGTCCATTCGCAATGCTGTCTGAGAGTCAGGTAGGTTGGAGGTAAGTAAAAAATACTGAAGCAAAGTAAAATTAACTGGTGCGACGGAAATGCGTCGTTTAATCAAATAAATCATGCGAAATTTAGGATAACAAATGCGAGCTTTTGACGATAAATGTATGCCATAAAATGGATCTAAAATAGACTAAACGCCCACTGATTAGATATTTTATAATTAAACAAGTAAACTGACTCTAATATAACCACTTTGGGCTTACTGCAGATCGATTCTACTTCCTTGGCGATGAAGTAGTCGTAATTTAAGACAATGGACTCCCCCTGCCTTACATCGTCCTGTTCCCGCTCTCCCCTTTAGGGTAGGAGGCTTGTGAACGTTGTTATGGCAGTTTTAGATGAGACTGCTTAGTCCGCCAGTCCGGGAAGCTTCGAAATACCAGATAGGATCGTGACCATTGCCTATGTTTAACTACTTACTTTAAGTGTTCAACATTGCCGCACTGCTAGCGATAGGAGGTTAAGTGCCGCATGTAATGCTTTCGACGGTGCGTGGTTGACATTGCACCGGGTTATGAGTACAGAGGCGAGTCTTTGAACCTTGTCGGCTATTTTAGGCTCTCAAAGGCATTTCACCAGACTACAATACGAGAAAAGAGAATTGGATTCACTGCCTCTATGCAGAGCCAACGAATTGTTCTGAGTTCCATCCCACATTTTTCCCCAGTTTCCCTTCTGCAGGAGAAAAACGCCGTCATTGGTTTGCGTGCCTATCTTTATGTATGTATTCTGTATAAATAGTATATATGCATATTACGAGCGCTTACCTATCGGTAGTGTTGATAATACCCACAAAAAGGTGCACCGCTAAAGCTAAGATTATTTTCAATTTAAATTTCTTGAGTCAGAACTTTAGCCTTGAGTGAATTTTTATAAAACGACCGTGTCATGGCTTGTTTTAAGCAACAAGCTGCTAAACGCTTTCCAAGTCAGCTCACACGTTCGCAACATTTTGACGCCGCAATGGTAGAACATTTAAATTTAATGAACAATCAAAACGCCTCGTTTTTAATTTGTACTCAATCCGCCCACCAAAGAGTTGACGTAGAAAAGTGAGCAGCCAATGAAGATGCTACCACAAATTAGCTAAGGATTGGGTAACCGGCCAAAGTGATAAGCGCACCAAACCTAGTATTACAAGTGGATGTGCGAAAAATTTGCTTGTGTGTATGTGCGTGTGTATTGAGAGTAATTTGCGGTTTGTCTTGTAAGGCCACTTTCACGGAGTACTTTTAAGTTCTGCATCTTCCAAGATAAATGCTTTCTTTTGCCTTTTTCTGTGTTTCTGTTTTTGCTTTATAGCCGTGCAACCCAATACTTTGTGTCGCCTTTTATGCCTCCTTTGAGCTCCGTTGGTTGTCTGGTCGGGCGTATATCGTTCAGTAATTTGCCAACTCGGCCGTCACAATGTCGTCAGTATTTGATGCTAAGGTTCTTTATATTTAAATAAAACACATTCACACACAGAAACATAAGTACATTTATATGAGAGAAAAAGTTTTTGCTGTTAGCGGAAATTTCACAAGAAATTTCGAGCAATTAATGTCCCACTTTCGACATAGTCTTAATCCAAAAATACCTATGTACAAACCTTTTCATTTTATCATCTTGCGGTACATTTTTGTCTAAATATTTTTTTTTTATATTAAATTTAAATTTCATGTACCATTCACTCCTTTTGGAAATTAAAAATAATTTCTCATATTTAGAGTTTCCCGTCGCCTCCGTTGAGCGGATTTCTGCGTGTCAGACCGGCGATAGGCCTTGTGCTCGATTCACGCTTTACGCATTAAATGCCATTAATTTTTTTTTAATTCTTTTTTATTAACAGTGGCCACCTCTTGAGAGGTTATGAAAAATCGTAGCGTATATTTCTGTGATAAAAAAACTTTAGGTAAACCCCCTCATACGTTCGCCAACGGTATATAGCTGAGGGACCTTTCAAATGAAACTATCAGGTCACAGATTATAAAGATCACTTCTTTTGGATCCGCGGAAAAGTCATGATTATCTTAAGACTTTCAGACCCTAGGCCATCTAAACCATAATTAAACTCTTAATTTTATCTGTCATGTGTCCGTCATAATTTTCGGGACTAGTGAAATTGACGCGTTTTATAAAAATTCAATGAAAAAAACTACTTCTCTGCAAAATTAAAGTAATGTTATTTTTGCACTACATCACATCACAAGCAACAAAGCGGTCATTATATACATAAGTATATGACGCGTACACCCTTTGCTAGATATGTGGCCGAGCTCCTCCTCCTATTTGTGGTGTGCGAAGACTGCAAGACATGTTGTAATCTACAGTTTTATGCCGCCACCGAACGGCAGATGGTTTTTATAAGAAGATTTTCAATGGCAGAAATACGCTCGGAAATTTGTCATTGCTTGCCGAGGAGCGGTAGCTATTGGAAACACTTTTTATATAATTTTCTAGCTCACAGTGGGTTTCGCGGCCGAGCCTCACGGAATAGTAGTCACGCACAAAGCCAGTCGACTACGGTGGTCGCCATTAGAGTGGCAAAAACTTGTAAAGTGGGGGACTCTAATGATCGAATATTGCAAATAAAGAGAAAGAAACGCACAAAATAAGAAGCACACTTTCTGCCATTATATACAAGCAAATAGAATTACAAACAGAGAGGGTTAGCAGGATTTTGTACTGACTTGTGTTAAATTTATGATGTACAATGTACTCTCGCTTAAGCGAACACCTAAGGGACTGACAAATTTGTGCACTTATGAGAGATGTTCGCTTATGAGAAAAATATAAAAATAATTCATAAAAATGTATAATAGACGAATGTTTAAACAGAAATTTAATACACACAAGAAATTTACTACATACATACATATAGGGCAGAGAAAGGATTTTCATCAAAATTGTTTGAAGAATTAAAAAACAAAATTTATTATACAAGTTGAATGGGTTGGGTACAATATGATTTTGGTTCAAAATTCTGTATTTAAAATTCTGTATTCAATATTCTGTATTCAAAAATCTGTAATGCAAAATTCTGTAATGTTAAAATTCTGTATTGCGGAACACTGTAATTTAAAATTTTGTAAATCAAAATTATGTATTGTCAAAATTCTGCATTGCGAAATTCTGTATTGAAAAATCGGAAGAGCATATGGATAAATAAAAAAAGTGCGCACTTTCTTTATTTTTCCATATGCTCTTCCGATTTTTCAATATAGAATTTTGCAATGCAGAATTTTGACAATACAGGACTTGTCTTGACCCATATGGTTTCCTATATTATCAAAACAGATTTACATAAAGCAAATGCACATATGTTTGTATGTATTTATAGCTTCAGAAATAATGTGAATGAAATTCGAGCAACCGTGCTAAAAAATATTGTAGAATAATTGCAATACTTTCTGTATACTTCGTTCAAATACCTAACTGTTTTAATCAATTCCCACTCTTTCATTGTACGTTTGTTTTTTGTAAAATTTATAGAAACACAATACGACAACGACAGAACCAAACCCAGCGGTCTTTTGTTTTTGCTTCTTGTTTACAACAGGCCAAATAAGTTTACAAAGAGAGTTTCGATTAGTTCTATTGATAGTGGCTGGCCAACGTGCATAAATCAAGTTTGGGGAAATTACAAATTTAAAGAAAGCACAACTAGCCAAAATTCAAAATGGTCACAAAATTAGTCAAACGAAGAAGGCTGTAAAAGCAAACAACAGAATTAAAAGAATAACAAAAAAAGGCTTATATTAAGACATGTTTCTTTTCTAAAGCGAATTGCTATAAATTTAATAATATAATAATTGTTTCGCCATTATAATGTAATAACTTTTGTTTGCATGAATTTTTGAATTTTTCTTCAATTGACGTATGTATACATATATACCATTGTTTCTATAAAATCAGAATTCCATTATTCATAAAATAAATGTGCTATTCAGGTAAGCGTGCTTATCAGGTTATCTGCTTATTTGGTTATATTTTTACAGCATTTTGATCGAAAATAATTTTGATTCCAGAATTTTAATATACAGAATTTCAGTTCTCCATCATTTTGATCATACAGAATTTTAAATACAGAATATTGAACCAAAAGAATTTAGGCTAGACAGAATTTTTTTTTTTATTTTTACAGAATTTTCAT
Organism: Anastrepha ludens; assembly: GCF_028408465.1. Taxonomy (NCBI): domain Eukaryota; kingdom Metazoa; phylum Arthropoda; class Insecta; order Diptera; family Tephritidae; genus Anastrepha; species Anastrepha ludens. The sequence continues at coordinate 1,848,552 of NC_071502.1, forward strand.
CCAAAAGAATTTTGAAAAGCAGAATTTAGTACCTCTCCCAAGTTGAATATCTTGATTTAAAAAATTCAGAAATTTTACGAGTTTTTCCTTTAATTTAAATACCGTGAAGATGTATTTGAAGATCAGTAAGCAGTTCAACACCCTTAAGATCGTTGTGGTTTAGAGAAAAATCTTTTAGTTTTCTTATAGCTAAATAAGCCTCCTTATAGAAAGTTAACTTGCCGTCAATCTCATTTTCTATTTCATCTTCAATCAAATATGGTACCTCTTCCGGAAAACTGTTGACATCATTTTTATGGGTGATGCACTAAAATCGTCGTAATTGAGTCTCACTGAAGCTTCTTTAGCTTTGCTCCTTGTAAGTGTGCCTGACAAAGCAATGCCTTTATTCCGTGCCTTCACAAACCATTCGTAGCACAATTTATCAATATTAAAATCTTAAGGCTTTAGCAGACTCCTTTTCCTCTCCAGTTTGACATCAGTGTTCCACAAACGTAAAATTTGGTATTTGTTTTTGATGATGCAAGCAGCTTGAAGCACTAAGTTTTTCATTTTTACGAATTTCAATCACATTAACTTTGCCTTTCAAACTCAACACTGCTCTCACGTATGCATACAATAAGAAACTACGTGTATGTATGTAAATACATATAGATAAGTTTAAGAAAAAGTATCCATCGTTTATAAGAAACTTAATAGCAGAAAAACGGAACCTACGGAAACACTGGCAGCTACCTAGATCTTATGAGATGCAGCTACATACATCGATCAAGACATTTAAAAATGATGCATTCAATCGATTTCTGTCTGGGATCATACCTGATAAAAGCACAGAAAGCGACCAAATTTCCCAATAGAGCAATTCAACAGAACGCTCTTGTTAAAATTTATGAAATTGAGAAAAACTAGCCTAAGGTAAATGAGCAAAAAGCAGACCTATTTGCTGAGCATTTGGAAAAAACGTTAGCCCTAAGGAAGGCACTGATGAAGGTGAACCTATTGGAAACAGCCCTGAGTACGATAAATACATATATTATTCCAGTTAGAGCAGAAGAAGTTGGTAAGGAATTAAACAAAACGAAGCTTTTGAAGCCTGGATTTGGTATAATCTCGGTTGAAGCCCTTCGTAATCTGCCAAAAAACTGCATTGCCCATTTCACCAGTTTATTTAAAAAGTGCTACAGCTTGAGCTCCGCACCTATATATTGGAAACTCGCCATAGTTAAAATGATACCTAAGCCTATTAAATCCCCCAACAAAGTGTCATCTTACAGGCTAATATCTCTGTTACCAGAAATGTCAAACTTTTTTGAAAAAATGCTTTTGAAACGTCTACAGTTCTTCTTCTTCTTCTTAATTGGCGCGATAACCGCTTACGCGATTTTGGCCGAGATTAACAAAGCGCGCCAGTCGTTTCTTTCTCGTGCTAACCGGCGCCAATTGGACACTCCAAGTGAAGCCAAGTCCCTCTCCACCTGATCTTTCCAACGCAGAGGAGGCCGCCCTCTTCCTCTGCTACCACCAGCTGGTACCGCATCGAATACTTTCAAAGCCGGAGCGTTTGTATCCATTCGGACGACATGACCCAGCCAACGAAGCCGCTGGATCTTTATTCGCTGCGCTATGTCTATGTCGTCGTAAAGCTCATACAGCTCATCGTTCCATCGTCTACGATATTCGCCGTTGCCAACGTGCAAAGGTCCAAAAATCTTACGCAGAATCTTTCTCTCGAACACTCCAAGCGTCGCTTCATCGGATGTTGTCATCGTCCAAGCTTCTGCGCCATACGTTAGGACGGGCATGATGAGAGTCTTGTAGAGTGTTAGTTTTGTTCGACGAGAGAGGACTTTACTGCTCAATTGCCTACTTAGTCCAAAGTAGCACTTGTTGGCAAGAGAGATTCTACGTTGGATTTCAAGGCTGACATTGTTATCGGTGTTAATGCTGGTTCCTAAATACACGAAGTCTTTTACAACCTCAAAATTATAACTGTCAACAGTGACGTGGGTGCCGATACGCGAGTGCGCCGACTGTTTGTTTGAAGACAGGAGGTACTTCGTTTTGTCCTCGTTCACCACCAAACCCATTCGCTTTGCCTCTTTATCCAGTTTGGAGAAGGCAGAACTAACAGCGCGGTTGTTAAGGCCGATGATGTCAATATCATCGGCGTACGCCAGCAATTGTACGCTCTTATAAAAAATTGTGCCTGAGCGATTAAGTTCTGCGGCTCGTACGATGCTCTCCAACATCAGGTTAAAGAAGTCACACGACAGCGAGTCACCCTGTCTGAAACCTCGTTTGGTATCAAACGGCTCGGAGAGGTCCTTCCCAATTCTGACGGCGCTGCTGGTGTTGAGCAACGTCATCTTACATAGCCGTATTAGTTTTGCGGGGATACCAAATTCAGACATCGCGGCATACAGGTAACTCCTTTCCGTACTGTCGAATGCAGCTTTGAAGTCGACGAAAAGATGGTGTGTGTCAATTCTCCTTTCATGGGTCTTTTCCAAGATTTGGCGTATTGTGAATATTTGGTCTATGGTAGACTTTCCAGGTCTGAAGCCACACTGATAAGGTCCAATCAGTTGGTTGACGGTGGGCTTCAGCCTTTCACACACTACGCTCGCTAGAACCTTATAGGCGATATTTAGAAGACTAATCCCGCGGTAATTGGCACAAATTGCAGGATCGCCCTTCTTATGGATTGGGCAGAGCACACTTAAATTCCAATCGGCAGGCATGCTTTCATCCGACCATATTCTGCATAGGAGCTGATGCATGCACCTTACCAGCTCCTCGCCGCCATGTTTGAATAGCTCTGCCGGCAGTCCGTCGGCGCCCGCGGCTTTGTTGTTCTTTAGCCGTGATATTGCTATTCTCACCTCGTCATGGTCGGGTAACGGAACGACAATTCCGTCGTCAACGATTGGGGTATCGGGATCTTCACATTCTCTATGACATGCGCAGCTGTCACCGTCTAACAGGTTCGAGAAGTGTTCCCTCCATAATTTAAGATTGCTCTGTACGTCAGTCACCAGATCACCGTCTTTGTTCTTACAGGACAACGCCCCGGTCTTAAAACCTTCTGTAAGCCGCCGAACTTTCTGGTAAAATTTTCGGGCGTTGTTCCTATTGGCCAGCATCTCAAGCTCCTCGCACTCACGTATTTCGGCCTCTCGTTTCTTCTGTCGGATAATACGTCTCTCTTCCTTTTTCAGCTCTCTGTAGCGATCCCACATGGCTCGCGTTGCGCCCGATCGCAGCGTGGCTCTATAGGCGGCATCCTTTCTTTCTGCGGCAGCATGACATTCCTCGTCGTACCAATTGTTTTTTCGGGCTCGCCGGAATCCGATTTCTTCTTCGGCGGCGGTACGTAGGGAACGATCTCCGATCAGGAGACAGCCAGGTAGCTTGGTGTATCTTTTTATGCTGGAATCTTCGGGCCCCGGCGAAGTCGATCAGCCTCTGTCCGTTACCGGATGTTTCGTTGTGCAGGCTGAATTTTCCGACTGTGGGACCAAAAATTCCCTCCTTGCCCACCCTGGCGTTGAAGTCGCCAAGCACGATTTTTATGTCGTGGCGGGGGCAGCGCTCATAGGAACGTTCCAAGCGCTCATAGAAGGAATCTTTGGTCGCATCGTCCTTCTCTTCCGTCGGGGCGTGGGCGCAAATTAGCGATATGTTGAAAAATCTGGCTTTGATGCGGATTGTTGCGAGACGCTCGTCCACCGGAGTGAACGACAGTACTTGGCGACGAAGTCTCTCTCCCACAACAAATCCGACACCGAATTTGCGCTCCTTTACATGGCAGCTGTAGTAGACGTCGCAAGGTCCCATGGTTTTCTTACCTTGCCCCGTCCATCGCATCTCTTGGATGGCAGTGATGTCAGCCTTTACTCTCACGAGGACATCAACCAGCCGGGCAGAGGCACCTTCCCCATTAAGGGACCGGACATTCCAGGTGCATGCCCTCAAATCATATTCCTTATTTCGTTTGCAGGGGTCGTCATCAGTAAAGGCAGTTCTCATCCGAGGCTTGTTAATTCTTTTCATTGGGGGGGATTTTTAAGTGGCGGGTCCCAAACCCAGCGCACAACCAGCTATCCTGGAATGCTTCGCCTTCTCACGTTAGCTCACTCCCGAACGGGTGTTCGGAAGCTACCCAGAGGATACGTGGGCTAATCCCGGCCGTTGTGAGCTGCTTGAACCATATGTAGAAGAATCGTCCTGGCCACTCCCAAGTGAATGGCGATCAGTAACTTTCCCCACTTGCGTGGACTTCTACACATGGAACCATCCTCCAAAACGTCTACAGTTACTCATCGAAAATAAACGTCTGATTCACATTCACCAATTTGCATTCAACACTCGATCAAATGCACAGAATCGTAAGCACCATAGAAAGCGCTATGGAAAAGAAAAAAGTGGGTTCAGCTGTTTTTCTTGATGTAACACAAGTTTTGGACAAAGTATGGCACGAAGACCTCCTCAAAGCTCAAGTACATGCGGCCAACACAATACTGCGAGGTGCTTTTGTCATATCTCAACGATGGGTATTTTTGCATAAATTATGAAAATGCATGTTCGTCTCGACTGGGAAGCGTTTTGAGTCCTCTGCTATATCTTCTGTATACCGACGATCTACCACAGTTAAATCAGCAAATATCTGCAACATTTGCTGATGTCACTGCCATACTTGCAGTGGTTACACTATCGAAAACGTAACGAATAAGCTACAAGAAGAAGCTGTTAACCTTATTAGTAAATGGGCAGTAGATATAGAATAAAGCTAAACAAAAGCAAGTCAGCACACATAGTGTTTTCTTAAAAAACGCTACTTACAGGCCAAACTTCATCGATGCGTCGATAATCCCATACGTCGACGAGGACATATATCTGAGAGGCAAAACCTCCATTTAAATACATTCTTTGATGGCCACAACGAATCTTGGATCCTAAATACCATATTTATTTTTAAAATTATAGCTACGTTTTTCTTTGCCTTCGACAGTTTACCTGGAAATGTAAGTAGCTTCTTTAAAAATCTTGCTTATGTTGCTATGTCGCATAAAGAACTTTAATTCCAAATAATTCTAAACTTCTATCAAAAATATCTAAATGTCGTTTGGAGATCATTTGTGTATGTGTTATTAATGCAGGCCGTTTTTTGTGTACTCCATCAGTAGAAAAAGTACCAAAAGCTGGAAACAAAATCTTTTCATGTGATGAGCCAAAATATAAGTATTAACGCGCTAACAGAAAATTACCAAATTTACGCATGCGTATTCACCCACATATACATGTTCATAAGTATGTATATATGTATGTACGTATATTGGTTTATGTGCCATTAACTTTAACTTTTTAACTGTGCAATGGGTGAGGCCTAAGCTAACGTCGTATCTATGTTTGTATGATATATGTATGTATGTGTGTATACATGTATACGAATATGTACGTATTTTAGTGACACAATTTAAAGCATCAAGCGGCAAATACATACATATTTGAAAAGTAAATAAGTCCCAGTGTCAATGCAATTATCAATGATGTTAAATATTTGCAGGCCTGTAAGCAGCAAAACTTGCACCAAGGCATACGTAACAACATATAAAAGTAAATTTTAATTTTTATATTTACCGAGATGTTTTCAGTGAATAAATTTTTAACTTTTTTCGAATCAAATGTAAACAAATTTTTTTTACTATCTCTGGTTTTAATTCATTAAAAGACTCTAATTGATTGCTGGATTTGTCTATAATTATCACGTTTAATTGCATCGCTGTCGCAAAGTCAATTTTAATATTTTATTCAAAGCTTTTTCTTAGCAAAAATGTACATACATACAGGTTGGTTAAAAAGTATTGGAAACGACACCTATTAAACACCAGAGAAATGAAAACTTAGACGCCATTTTAATATAATATTCGATCTTTCATTTGAACACACAAATATTGGTAGTCGGAAAAGTCTCTTCATATTTCTAATCAAACTTCAACTCATTTTGTTTTATATTTATAATTAACTTTATTAAACCAAATATGTACCATTTTGGTCGACCACCTTTTGCCATTTTTCTTCTAGAGGCATTATTACATCAGTGTAAAACTTTTGCGGTTTCTCAGCGAAAAACTGTGACAAGTAATTTTCACAGGCTTCTCTTGAAGCCAACTTTACTCCATTAAGGGAGTTCTGCATTGACCGAAACAAATGGTAGTCCGATGGTGCAAAGTCAGAGCTATATGGTGGATGCATCAAAACTTCCCAGCCACGCTCTCCCAGTTTTTGCCGAGTCATCAAAGATGTGTGTGCCCTAGCGTTGTCCTGATGGAAGGCGACGCCCTTTCTGCTGATCAGTTCTGACCGTTTTTTTTCGATTGCTTGCTTCTATCTCATCAGTTGTTGACAGTAAAGTGTAGAATCAATCGTTCAAGCAGGCTGGAGCAGCTCATAGTGGATGATTCCTTTCCAATCCCACCAAACACACAGCATAACCTTTCGAGGCGTCAATCTTGGCTTTGCGACCATTTGTTGAGCTTCACTACCCTCTACCCTTGCACCATGATCTTTTTCGCACATTTTTGTCGTATTTGATCCACTTTTCGTCTCCTGTTACCATTCGCTTCAGAAATGGTTCGATTTCATTTCGTTTCAGCAAAGAATCGCAGATGTTAATTCGGTCCATTAAATTTTTCACCGACAATTCATGTGGTACCCAAACATCGAGCTTCTTTTTGTAACCAGCCTTTTTTAAATGGTTCAAAACCGTTTGATAATGAATGTTTAGTGCCTTGGCGATGTCATGGCAGCTTATGTGACGGTCCTGGTCAATCTTTTCCATAATTTCATCGACTTTTTCAACCATATGATATGACTCCAACGACATCTATTGACAAAATACGAAAAGACTTTTTCGAGTACCCAATATTTATTTCGCCCATAAAGTCTGCGTACACCTTAGGAATATTTTTAAATTGATTAAAAGCACAATACAAATTTATAGCTGAAAACATATTTTATTTATTTATTTTTTCATTACCGTCTTAAGTTACATAAACAAACTAAAAAAACAAGATTCCTCACTTCATTGCTTATATAACGGTAAGTAAATATAGCCACCAGAAAGTCTGCGTACAGTTTGTTTCTTTTAGTGATTTTTTTATGTTGGCGCACTTTTCATTATTTGTTATTATAATTGATCGGTTAGCGTACTCAGTTGCACATTTTATTTAAAACTGGTAATAATTTGAAAGCATGGAAATCAAAGATAAAGAAACAAATGAATCAGAAAGAAAAATAATCATAAAATTGTGGAATTGATAGAAATAGCCAAATATCGTGCAGTGATGTCGTATTTGTTTTTTAACTTTGTTGCACAAGCGCTGAAGATGAACCGCGTAGTAAACGTTCAAAAAGTGCAACAATACCAGAAATCAGTCCGCAAGTGTTTAATATTATTTGTGAATATCCAAGTTTGATGAAGCTTAAAATGACTGATGGCATAGGCATCTCCGACGAACAAGTGCTCCATATTTTGCATGAAGAATTGCATGCATATGGAAAAGCTGTTCGGAAAGTTAGTGCCGCATTCGTTAATAGTTCAACGAGAAGCTGTAGAACAGCATTTTGAAGAGCTTCCGGGTAATCAGTACAGAGATGGTACAAAATTATTGGATTATCATTGCAATAATTGCATTGAAGTTGAAAGAGATTATATTGATAAACAAACGAATTTTACTTTTCTACTTTTCAACCAACCTGTGCATTAGTATAATTTCTCTGGGATGAAATTTTATTTTGCAGTTTTCACACCAGAAAATTTCCAAAATACTCAATTCATACACTTCATATACACATACATATGTACATATCTTTCTCATTTAAAACACGAAATAATTCAAAACTCAGCATGGAACGGTACGCCCCAGCAAGATGTCACAATAAAAAAGAAAAAATACCCACCACATATCAAGACGCTGAAACTTAACCGTCGTTGGCAGCAAACCAAATGTTCTGAGGACAAATATCGTACGCTAACGAGGCCAAGTATCATGTCAAGAAAAAGAATAAAGAGCCGGAATTAAAATAAAAAACCTCCTTCACCTGATTCACCCTCTATTCTGTCAATTCACAACAAACTACTGCTTCTTAAACCGGCATTCAGCTAAATACAAAGCTGGTTTTCAGACTTTTTTGTCTAAACGGAGGAACATCTTTTGAGAAGTACAAAAATCAGTCGGTATTTTACAATAAAACTCAAACTGTTCCCTCCTAAAAGCACAATACTCTTATACTAATCCTGTCAATGATTTAAAAATTTTATAAAGGAGGACCCCAAGGTCAATGGAAGCAACTATGAACAGAAATCAATTGCTCGAGAATTACTGCCCACTCTACTTAGTGACATTTTTAACGTCTACCATATCATACTTAGGGTCTAAGTTTTAGGAGAATCCCAAATCCCTAACACGGTTACCAATGTGCATCTCTCGTGTTTCTATAGATTTCGATAATCCCGCTAGCAATAATGCACAGTTTTAAAGCTTAAAAGTTTCAAATCTGTGCAGCATTTGTAATTAATTTGGCCTCTTGATTTTGTGAAATCATTGTCAACCTGAAAAATTACAAGCGTCAGCAATCTTGCTTCTTTCTATCGACTCCTGAACGACCTTCACAAAAACAAGACTGTTTGCAACCCATGCGTCTCCCATCGTGTGATAGTTTGTCTGTAAATTCGGATGGATTCAATCTGGTGGAACTACCATAAGTCGCCACCTGAAGAACGTGACTGTGTATTAGTTGACTTTTGGCATCTACATACGATTATGTAACTCCTATGCAGTTATTTTATTTTATTTATTTATTGATCTGACAACCTAAACCTCTTTAGATATATGAACTCATGATTCTACACTTAAGCTGCCTAGATTAAAATATCAAGCACATGAAAAACACACGAAAAACATACATAAACACCACTAAACGAAAAACAAAAGTTGCATCAAAAGTAGCTCTGCAGGAAAGTTAACCGATTCCGAAGTGCTGCGATGTTACTGACAAGACAAATGAGGTCTCATGAGCTAAAACTAGTAGACAAAAATTTTACAATTTATTTTTATTTCCATGCGGATTACTGATGTTTCGGGTCCGGACACATTTGTTTGGTTCAATATAAGTTTTAAACTTATAACAATAAAAATGAAAGCTTAATGTATATGAAATTTCGTGTAATCTTTCCAGAATTTTCGAGGCTTCGTGAGAAGTTCGCGAAGCATTTCATTTTCAGTTAACATAAATGAAAGCCGTAATGAATATTTAAGGAAGCAAGACCATTTTGATACTTCTGCTGAAGTTATTTACAAAATGATATAATTTTTTAGGAATTTCGGAAGAATAAGGCTGAATATTACATACATACATGATCACATATACCAGTATGCATATATTTATAGTTAGCCCCTACTCCGAGCTCTCTCCAATTTTTCCATTTTTATTCATTTTTATCTTCTTTGGTGTTTTTGTATTCCTGTTTTCGAGTTGTCTGTCAGCACTCCTTCTTTTTGAAATACCCAAAATACGATGAATTTGAAATCAAATAACTTAAGAACTGTTAGTTTTCTAAGGGTAGGGTCTTCTCTTTTATAATGTAGGAGAAGACCTCTACCATCGTGTGGCATTAATATAAAATGCTCCCTGTTTTTAAACTGATGTGGATAGAGCCACTAAAAAACTGTGTTGCTTTTCCTAAATTTAATCTAGTGCTGAGCCAAGCATTTATTTCACTACTCAAGACTTTCCCTACAGGGAAACTCAGTTACTAAGTCGCGTGCATGAGAGTGAGAGTCAAATTAAATGCATATAAATCAAGTTAAAGTGGGGTCTTTGCAAATATACCTACAAACTTACATATGTACAATACAGTCCTGTACCCGCTCACTGCTGCAGTACTGGCGTTCGCATGGACTGCATTCCGTGCCGATGCTGTGATTTAAGCTGCTGTTTCGACTGTGGCCGCCTCAAGTGGTGTAGCCGGGCGATCGCTACTGTTGCTGCGCCAAGCCGCTGGCAAAGTTCAAACCGGCACACACTCGGCAAGCTGGCATGCAAAGTGTTTAGTGAGTGAGAGTGCAATATATCGCATGTCTATTTGTGTGTGTGGATACGAGTGCATGCAAGCATAGGTATGTGTTCGCTAGCGTCTTCACGAGTTGTTCCGTTTCGATTTAAAGTTGTACCTGTGTGACCCACCTTTACTACATGCATACATTCATACACACAATCTTATTTACAGTATAGTATTATTTCACTTAAAAATACTGCCGCAAACAAATTCGTGTGCACATTTCTGTATATGTTTGTATGCGTTTCGAGCTTGTAACTTTTTTTATGCCGCGGTGCGACTTCTAAAGTGATTTTTCCTAAATTTGCCACTCAGTCCCCGTTCGGCATTCGATGCGTACGGAATAACGAAAATATTTTGGTGGTTATTTTAAATATTAAATAATATTGTAGCATACATAAATACGTAAAATTAGTGCGAAAATTGAACAACACTGAACAAAAAATTACGTATCCAGGCGATTTAATAAAAAAAGTAGTATTTTATAATAGTTTCACAACGATACGAAAGTTTAAATTTTGAGTGAATCGAACTTAAAAAACTGTAAAGTAAAAAAAGCCGGAATCCAGTTAAAATATTTTGTACAGTAAGTAATAATTATTAGGCGTATTCGAAAAATTGGCAGACTTTAAAAAGGAAAATTATCGTCTAATTGAAATTATCAATGTCAAAAGGATAATAAATTAATGTACAGAATGATTTTCGAACCCAGATCCACCCGGATCGAACGGCGAGCGCGGGGAGTATTTCAGAGAAAATTTCCAGGAATAAATTATTTTTTTATTTATTTATTTATTTAATTAATTAAAAGTTTAAAAAATACCGTATTTCTTACAGACTATGAAAACAGATTAATGCTAAACAAATTAATCAAAGTAAAATTAAACTTATAACTAACTAGTTTCAACAGTAATGAGTGAAAGAAGAAGATAACATTTCTTAAAATTTACAGAGGAAGATTATTAGATAATACTAAGAATTTAGTTCAACAATTCACCGATATCACCAATTTGAAGTGATTCTTTGTGAAAGAAAAATCCAGGCCAGTATGATTTGAAAGCGAATTAAAATCACCTAGAGTTCTAGAAATCGGAGCATTGGTTCTTAGTTCTTACCATCCCTAACCAGAAAAAATCAAATAGTGTTGTAGTTACTTTTTATTACCATCATTTGTTCACTGAAAGTATCTCCGAGAGTTCCACGCGTTGTATGTAAAAAATCATATCCCCATACACACCTATCTCAGTAATGTTTCCATGCCAAACTTAAGTTTGCTCATACATTTATGTCTGCAAAATTACAGCCGACTAGAATTTCACGTCCGTGCGGGGTGCGACGCCCCTTGCTTAATTTCACTTTTATGGGCCCTATCATAGCACCGCATCATCATCTGTATTGCTTTCCATGTGAAAATCGGGTTATTTATAAATTACTATCAGAACTGAGTTCTGAATTTCTCATCAGAAACCATTGCGGGCTGCTCAGACATGGGCCACATAGCCAACCCCTATCCCTGGCATTTCTACTGGATCGTACTATGACTTAAAAAGCGCGTCAATGTAATCCGAGAGACTTTTTCACTCGTCTGGTTACTCTAATATTACATTTAATATATTCAGTAAAACTTTTACCAGTGATTATTCAAAACGAGTAAAACACAAATATTATTCTACTAATAAATAAATTTTATTCAACTAATTTAACTTTTTTCACTTTCACTAATATTTTTGTTTATATTTACATAATTCCACTTTGCGAGTTTCTTACTTGGCATTATTTGACGTGATGTTTATATCCTGCCATAGCCGATGCAAATGTTTGCTCCAAACCCGCCTAATTGCGATTCTCCAATACAACATTTCATAGCCGCACTGCGCCAAGCTACACTGATTACTCGTATAAAAGTAGTAAAGATGCTAATAATGTGGCGGTTGACTTGTTCGGTTCACTTGTTATTCTAACAGTCTACTAAACATTTAAATCACCGCCACGCCGCTTCAATTGTCGTATGTATGTCAGTCGTTAATGTTGGCTTTTGAGCTTGGAAAGCACCCGAGGTGATTAATTACTGCATACATTCGGTCGCAAAGTTACCGAAAAGTGACTACATCGGAAATAGTATGCGAATGTATGTCAACGAATAATCCAAGCATCAAAACATTTTTCAAATGCATTTTTCGAAATCGTGACTTCTCGTCACGAACTCTCTATATGTCTTTTATCAACCGAAAATGGGAGCCTCGAAATAGTAAGTTGAGTTTTGGAAGGGGAAGAAAGTCATCCGAAGACGTAACCGGCGAATACGAATATATTATTCGCTGATCTATGTTGAGTTCTTGGTCAGAAATTTCTTCACAAAAATAGCTTCCATGAGTTTTTTACACAATTTTAGCCTTTTTCGACGAATTTAATTTCTCAAATGCTGCATAGTGGCCAGATAATGCTCCCTTACCGTCTAGCGTACTCTTTGAATTTTTAAAATCACCCTAAATTGGCTTCTTAAATTATCAATTCTTGGACAAAAGAATTGCAATTATTAATCTTGATAATATTGTTGTACTGTCCATACAAATGTTTAAATATATAACTGTGCATAGCGCCACATGTAGTAGAGTCCTACAGATTTATGGTGCCTCCGAACGACAGATGGTTTTTATGAGGAGCTATTTCATGGCAGAAATATGGTAATGCTAATGGTAGTTCGTGTTAGGCTAAAGCCTTTACGGACTGCGACCGGATTGATCTATAGTGCGCCCCAAGTGCTTAATTTTAATTATTTAGTATTGCAAGGAATCGAACCAGCTCCTGAGGAGGGAGCATTTGTAAGTCTTCATCCGTAGATACGAGCCCAGGATTCTGTGTCTCCTGTGACCTAATGCTTCACAATTGGTGGTTAAGTGTTCCATGGACTCCTCTTCATCACAGCAGAACACGAATAACTAGTGCAGGTTGTTTTTGTTAAAGGTGAAAAGTGGGGTTGGTCCAATGAATGGCTCTTTTTTGGCATCAAAGTCTGCCTTTTCGTTTCCTTCGCGTCCCTCTTGTCCCGGTTCCAAAATCAGGGAGTTCTGATAAAGGGACGCCAGTTTGTTGAATGCATTTTTATACTCTACTAGCGTACGCTCGCCCGCTTCGCTAGGCGATAAATTCAATGATTTGCTGAAAGAAAATAAAATTAATACGAAACAAAGCAAATTCTTTGATACAATTTCATTCGAACTTTATTGTAACACTTTTTGATAGGCAACGTTTTTGGTTTTTCCATCTTTCGCGTAAATGAATAATGACGATGGTTTGCCTACTCGTGAGCAAGCTACATACATACAACCGTCCATGAGAAAAAATTGGGTATTCTAAATTAATACCGCACATTTGTAGAGACTGTCCTTGCACCTTATTATTTGTCATAGCGAAGGCTATTCGCCTTGCCGGGAACTGCAAACGTTTGAAATCGAATGGTAAATCCGTCGGAATCAGTGGAATTCTGGGTATCAAAACGTCTTCTCCTTTGTACAACCCTTTCAAAATTGTTGCTTCGATAATGTTACCCATTAGCTTCTTCACAGCGAGTCTGGTACCGTTGCAAAGTCGTGGCACATTAATGTTGCGGTGCTCCAATTTTTAATCGTAAATTATGAGGTGGTAGGCCTGGCAAATCGAGTGAGTTTAAGAATTCAGTTGGATTATTTACGACATCATCTTGATCAGTAATAGTGTCCATTGACTTACTTATATGCAACTATGTCACCAGGTATTTGATCCAAAATAGCTACATTTATATCATTGACGTCCTTATTTTCCCCAGCTAAAATTGCTCTTTCGCTGAGCCAATCATGGTTTTTGTAATGTTGAACTATGTTTGGAAATGCACTCTGTATCAATGCCTCTTTAGACTGTACAAAAGTGCAGAAATTGTTAGGCAATGTAATCATTCCTGTTGGATCGACAGACATTTGGCCATTTCCGATTTTCAGTAATTGGTGTGAAAATTCAGCTGCTGACGGATCGTTCTGTAGTTGAACACGTACGTTTGAAGAAAGTGTAAGCGTGTTTACATGTCTCTATAAATACGATGATTTTAAGCATGCACTGATTTCATCTGCAGCCATAGATTTTGGGATCACAGGTAATGTTTGCCTGAAATCTCCAGCCAATAAAATCATGGCACCTCCAAAGACTGTTTGGCTTCCTCGTAGATCTTTCAAAGTTCTATCAAGTGCTTCCAATGGTTTCTTGTGTGCCATAGTACACTCGTCCCATACGATGAGCTTACATACTTTAAGAACTTTTGCCATTCCAGATGTTTTCGAAATATTACATGTTGGTGTTTCATTTACCTGCATATTCAAAGGCAACTTTAATGCAGAATGTGCTGTGTGACCGCCTTACAGTAATGTACCCGCAATTCGTAAACAAACCGTTTGAACATTTCCTTTGTTCTTACAAAATGTATATCTCGTTTGACGTAAACCCAAAAACAACTTTTGTCAAATTCTCTGAGAGGCGAATAACTGTTTTCTTGTCTGGCAAACCTTGGTAAATCTATCATCCTTACCTCGTTTGATGTAAGACCAAAAACAACTTCTGTCAAATTCTCTGAGAGCCGAATAACTGTTTCTTGTATTGGTAAATCTATTATCCTTGGTCAACACACTTGTTTCTCTCACAAATGAACTGCACACAAAACACAAATCAGTAGTTCGGCGTTCGTGTATGTGTACTAAAGCATTTCTCTTCATAAAGAGCGTACAAACCTCTGTACTTATGTTTACTCTCCGTCGAAAAAAATTTGTAACTTAGCAACACGACACAAATCGTTTCACAATAACGAAAAATTCGTAATATATATTTATTCAAAAAAAGTTGTACACATAAAATTTCACTAAAAACACAATTTGTACAATATTTTGATTTTTTCTTTTTTTTATATGAAGAAAATATTTAAAAAAAATTTTTTTTTTGCTAAAAACCTTCCCCTAGTGGATCCGTATAATATGAAAAAAGAACGAATAAAATTGGCCTCGTATCGGCCCAAAAAAATGCGTACAAACGAACATCATTTCATTTTTATATATATATGTAGATAAGAGCTTTTGAATTAAACGTAAAGCTATGTAAGTCTTTGGGGACTGATGGACTCACCGAAAGTTTTTCAATTTTAACTTTTTCGAACCCTCTTTTGGATACGATTTCAACTGTTTCCATTATGGCAAAAAGCTCCGCATGGAAAATAGTGGTATCTGTACTCAGTGTTAAAGATTTGTGTGCTCTGGGCCACACTAGTCCTGTTCCTACCACCTGGATCATTTTGGATCTATCTGTATACCATTTTTGCGAGTTTTCTTGTACCCATGTTGAGCTAGTGTTTTACTCTTTCCTAGACGGGAAGATGTCCTTGTATTTCTTAGTAAAATTGAATACGGCATCCATGTAGTCATTCGTCTGGGTCCTGCCTACAGCATTTTCAACCCTGTTTAGGATATGAGGTGTCCAGTAAGATCTCTTGATTTAAATTTTTCTTTCGTATGAAAGGAAGTGCTTGCATAGCAACCTTCTCTTGTATTACTTAGTATAACTGAGGTTTAAAAACGCTTTCATGCCAGCAGATGGGGTAATTCTCATAGCACGTCTTTATGCTTAGGCACGCCAGTCTTTGTGGACTACACGGTTTTGATATACCTTTAATTTGATTGGTTTTAGTCCACCATACCAATGCCCCGTAAATTAATAGGTCTATTTATAAGTTCGTGCGGTTTTACAACAGATGGCGTAACTTGATTATTATTCCATCGATCCACATTTCCAAACATTCATTGGAGAGCTACTGTCGTAAGGCACAAACGTCAGTATAAGTTTTTTATTTGAAGCGTAAACAACAATATTTTTACCACACTTGAAAATGTCGAATTTCGTGCCAAATAATGTGTTTTTGCGGGGAATTCTTCTTCATTATTTTAATATGAAGAAAAAAGCAGCCGAAAGTCATCGTATCTTGGTGGAAGTTTATGGTGAGCATGCTCTATCTGAGCGAACGTGCCAGAAGTGGTTTGCACGCTTTAAAAGTAGTGATTTTGGCTTGGAAGACGAAGAACGCGAGGGTGCGCCGCCAAAGTTCATGGATACCGAATTGGAGGAATTGCTCGATCAAGATCCGGCTCAAACGCAAGAAGAGGTTGCAAAAACTTTGGGAGTTGATCAATCAACCATTTCCAAACGTTTAAAAGCCATGGGAATGATCCGAAAGGTAGGCCATTGGGTGCCGTATGAATTGAAGCCAAGAGACGTTGAACGCCGTTTTATGGCATGCGAACAACTGCTTCAACGGCACAAAAGAAAGGGTTTTTTGCATCGAATTGTGACTGGCGATGAAAAGTGGGTCCATTACGACAATCCAAAACGTCGGGCAACGTATGGATACCCTGGCCATGCTTCAACATCGACGTCGGCGCAGAATATTCATGGCCTGAAGGTTATGCTGTGTATCTGGTGGGACCAGCTGGGTGTTGTGTATTATGAGCTACTGAAACCGAATGAAACGATTACGGGGGATGTCTACCGACGACAATTGATGCGTTTGAGCCGAGCACTGCGAGAAAAACGGCCGCAATACGCCGATAGACACGACAAAGTTATTTTGCAACATGACAATGCTCGGCCACATGTTGCACAAGTGGTCAAAACATACTTAGAAACGCTCAAATGGGATGTCCTACCCCACCCGCCGTATAGTCCAGACCTTGCGCCATCCGATTACTATCTCTTCCGATCGATGCAACATGGCCTGGCTGACCAGCACTTCCGTAATTACGATGAAGTCAAAAAATGGATCGATTCGTGGATTGCGGCAAAACCGACCGAATTTTTCACAAAGGGAATCCGTGAATTGCCAGAAAGATGGGAAAGAGTAGTAGTAAGCGATGGACAATATTTTGAATATTAAATTTGTAACCATTTTACGTCAAAAAGTTTCAAATTTCGAAAAAAACCGCACGAACTTATTCATAGTCCTATTAGTATAAGCCTTACCATGTGGTTGTAGATCCAGAAGGTCATTTTAGGACTCAGGACCGAGGACTTACCCAAAATTTATTATTTTGCCCAAAGGATTTTTGTTGCCCTTTTTATTGAGTTTATGTGGGCCTCCCAGGTAACTTTTTTATCCATGATAATTCCTAGAAATTTAACCTCTTCCTTTAGATGTGCCTCTATTCCATTTATTTCTTGCGTGGATATATTTAAAACCCTTTTCCTGATGATGCCGAATTGCCACTTCATCGTATCCTGATCGCGCCTGTGGCCTTACTTTTTGAATACACGTCAAACATATCCATCCACACCTACTTTATTGTTACTCCCATGATCAAAGCGAAGGTAGAATAGAATGGCTTAGAACAGGGGTCCGCGAGCCACATGCGGCTCTTTGGATTGGAAGCTGCCGCTCTTTAGCTACTATATTATATATTTCATCAAGAACAAAAAATAAAAACATTTAAAAATCGTTCTGAATCGATTAATGAGGATTCAGCATCGATTCTATCTCTCAGCCACTTATACTCGCTAACTGTAAAAATCTCTTAAAAGAAATAGATACTCAATATTCGACCTTCTTCTTCACAATAAAATGCGATGGCTTTCCGAATGCAAGATGTGGAAACGTTTTGCTTTGTGTTTGAATGAAATAAATATTTATACATTTCTAAATTAAAAAGGGAATAATCACCCTGAATTAGACGAACGACAAATGGTTGCAAAGATTTTACTTTATGGTGGATATCACAGCGTAAGTAAAGTAAGAAGCCAACTAGCAAATGAAAATTTCATAAAAAGGGTATTGAATAGAGTTATAACACTGCTCATTTCGAGCGCTTTGTTTGATAGTACTTTATAACAAAATTTATTGTGAAACGGAAATTTCAAGCCTATCAAACCATATATTAAATACTAATATTTTTATAATACATATATGTACGTGTGCGTAAATTGTAATGAGAAATATTTTATGACTTGTTTTCACATATTTTCCGTAGCAATTTTTCTAAACAAAAACAACAATTTGCTCTTCAAGTTCAATGTCATAGCAAAGTTCATGTTGCTTACTCATTTGTTTATTGTTTGTTACTCTTTTTTTTTTTGATATAGTTGTTGTTATAATTAGTAACATTCTGCCACATTAAATAATTTGAAAAAATGGAAGCATTCATTTGCCACGAGTAGTTGAAGCAATCGGTAGGCACCACAACACACTACTTAGATTTATTACCAATAATTTTAGTAACTAACCAGTTACCTAGAAATCGCAAATTACCTCATGTCACTTTACAGAATTGTAACACCAACATCCTTAGTACTATTTGCAGTCATAAAATAGTGGTTGGGAGACTGCAATGACTTTTTCAGACATAATAATGGACTTTAAACGATTAAGCATCATATGTTCATATGTATTTGTGTGTATATGTATACAAGAAATTTAGTATACAGGTGAGGCGCCAGATATGCAGTATAAAATATTATTATATGTAGAGTTTTGCTATTCCGAATGAATGAAAAGTTTCACTCCAACTAATAAAACTAAACTCACATACGAGTATACTAGCTTTGGAGTAATCCACGTGTATAAGACAATTTGGAGCTGATTGAAATCATGCATACGAGTATAGCGCTGTTTACTTCGTGATCTCCATTTCCTCATCACTTGAGGGATAGATAATAAAAATATCGGCAGAAAACAACAACAACTGACAGTAAATAATTTGGATCAATGTGCCGAAAGTTATAAAGCCGAGAGCTTTTTATGTTCCACTTTGATTTTCTTTGTCCGCCATTTTGATAGCGATGCTATTTTGTGTAAGTGATTGCTATCACTCTATTATGGACTATAGGCAGCAACATCGTAATTAAATGATCAAATTAACAATTTACTTCTACAATTTTCTAGTTATGAAATTAAATGAGGCTTGTGCCGAGTCAAAAAGCTCATTACCCGCTAAGAAATAATTTTGAAAAATTTGTTTATACTGCAAATTAAAGTTAGGGCTGGTCGGTATTAAGCCGATGTTCGCTAGAAAAGTGGTATGTAGTAAAGAAGAGAATTTCTGTAGCTTGAACACCACTTTATAAAGCTCTCATAATGCCCAGCTTATCGTATTGTGCAGAAGCTTGGACGATCACAACATCCGTTGAGGCGTCCCTTGAAGTGTTTGACAGAAAGATTCTGCGGAAGATTTTTGGTGTTTGCCCGTTGGCGACTGCGAGTATCGTAGGCGATGGAAAAATGAACTGTAAGAGCTTTACGACGACATACACATAGCGCAGCGAATAAAGCTCCAGCGGCAACGCTGGCTGGGTCATGTTGTCCGAATGGATACAAACGCTACGGCTCTGAAAGTATTCGATACGATACTAGCTGGTGGTAGCAGAGAAAGAGGAAGGTTTCCTCTGCGTTAAAGAGACCAGGTTAAGAAGGACTTGGCTTCACTTGGTGCCAACTTGTGTCCAACTGGTGCCAGCTAGCATGAGAGCTTTGTTAA
Source organism: Anastrepha ludens (assembly GCF_028408465.1). Lineage (NCBI taxonomy): Eukaryota > Metazoa > Arthropoda > Insecta > Diptera > Tephritidae > Anastrepha > Anastrepha ludens. Next base: position 1,868,202 of record NC_071502.1, read on the forward strand.
GCTCGACCAAAATCGCTTACGCGGTTATCGCACCAATCAAAAGAACGAATAAGCTGTACAGAAACAATGAAGTCGCATTAAGGAATGGATGGGATTATCAAAATACTCTATATCTCTAGTCCCTTAAAAAATTTGTTTCGCAAATCACTTTTATTATTTTGATTGACTTCCAGATAATTTTATTATTCAGGCTAAATTGCAAATTTATATATATTATGTAAATATGTATGTATGTAATATTGTACAGCAGATTTCTTCATTTAGGGCGTAAGATAAACGAATTTATGCAACCATGTAAGTTGTGTGTGCTTTTTATGGCTGCATAATTACTAAACAAAAAGTGCCACAGGACAACTTCCTTTGAAATTTCGGCAACCAATTTTCCAATCGACTGATCACCGATCAATACTCGCGGTCAGCAAATCGTTTAACCGCAATTTATTTCATATGTATGTGTGTATGTATGTATTTATATTGAGTTTCCCTTGAATTGCTAATGTTGCGGAACTTTTTTAATATTTTACTTACGCTCGTTAGAGTAGCAGATACGCCTGATAACTACCTATGCACTTACATACCTACATACCTACCTCTTACGTACAATTCGAGCAAATTAAATGATGTGGAAACAAACTATCCACTATTCACAACTCACAATTCCATAAATATAGTAAGCCTACATACATACACATATATGCACGTATATATATATATATATATATATTTATTATATATCACTCCGATTGAATGAACATTTAAGTGTAATTATCGTAATTTGATTTGCATTTCATTTATATCGCTTAACGGTTCATGAATCACCATATGAACTTTTCTAAACTACTTGTAAATATTACAACAAAAAAATACTCTCCTTCGCTTTACAATTTCAGACCTGCTTTCAATACATTTTCATTTATAGTTCATTTCTGTGCCTACAAATGTTTGTCTGCATGTGTATATACATATGTATGTATGCGGTTAAAGTGATCGGAACAGTTAGCCGCACAATAGTTATTGATCGCTCTTCTACCAGTACATACAAACATACAAACATACATCCGCACACAGTGAAACTCATTCATTTATGGTTTACTTTTTTGCTGTTTGTTGTATTTTGTTTACAATTAAGTCTATTGCAGCTTTCATTGTTGCACGTATATTATTATATATTACTATCAAGTGCAAAATAATTGGATTGATCTTGGCCACTGGGATTATTACGACACATCGCAACATTGCCCGACGAAGCGAAGAAACTGGTTAAATGAAATAAAGCAATAACAACTACTTAATAAAGTAAAAATTACAAAACTGCAAATGCACATTTACACATACATTCAAGCATATACGAGGTTTATCGAATCCTCACGCGTGTCGCACCTGGGCATACAGTGGTTGAAACTTTACGCTTAGTGCTTAAAAATAATTAATTCTCGCAAGTAAGCGAATCAGTATTAAAATGTGTATTAGTGTAAGTAGTATTTTGAATTACGTATTTGGACGATTCCTCAAGAAACTTTTTAGTTTTCTGCACGCTCGGAGGCGACGTGAAACTTTAGGTTCCTCCATTTGAGAAGCAACATCAAAACGCGCATCGCAAATTGGAGAAGAATCTCAGCCAAACACGCAAAAACGCCAAGCGCTAATAATTTTATTTAAAGCTTTGAACACATTTTGTTTGATAACCATTTCTTAAACTCCAGTTAAATTTTGTTATTAATTCTTTTCTTTTTAATGAGATGCTGATGTCTTGCACTCTTAATTTTATTTAAATCCTTTGGCAAATTTTGTTTGCTACCCATTTCTTAACTGAGGTTAAATTTTGTAATTAATTCATTTTTTTTAATTTAAGTTTGGAAAAAGAAATTGACGTTTTAGGATTTAGTGGAATAGAGAATAAGTAACCATCTCTTTCTTCAGTCATCGAAAAGCGAAGAAGAAGGAAGTTTATTTTAGCTAACATAAGTTAGCTGCTATCGCTCACATTTACAACATCCCCTCTGAAGAGATATTTTTATAATATGTTGTGGCATAGCTCTTTAATATTATTTTACTTGTTCAATTACATATTTTAATACAAAGGCAAGACACGAAAATATGTATGTAAATTATCAACTTAGTCCAAATGAATTCTGACAATTTTTTAAAAAATATTCTAGTTTGAATTTAGCTAAACTTTTTGTCAAAGCAACTGCGATCATTTCATCGGCAGATACATAAACTAACTTTAATTCATTATTCTTAAGTATGAATTGTTGTTGGTCTTGTCCTCAGCTCCTTTGTTGTCACGGTACAAAACGGTTAGTTTTTTTCCTTGGAGACTGCAGCCATTGCCACGAATTCGGATTCAGTAGTTGATAAAGTGATACGCTTCTGCAGCTTCGAAGCCCATGATACTACACCACCCTGAAGCAGGAAAACATATCCAGTTGTAGTTTGAGCTGTGTCCAAATTACCAGCATGATCAGCATCGCAATACCCTTTGACCTATACGTGCTCCCTTTGCTAAGTTAATATATTATCAGTTGTTCATGTCACATAGCGTAACACACGTTTCACGTCTGCCCAAAGCGCTTTTCCTGGATTGGTTCCAAAACGACTTAACATGTTGACAGCGTACGCTGTATCTGGCCTGGTCAATTGTGCAGCAAACAGCAAACTACCAACTGCTTGCGTATATGGCTTCTGAGACATTTCTCCAATATCAGCTGTTCCCGTTGGGCATTGACTTTTCGTCAACTTTAGTAGTTTTGACATACTCCCTTGTTGGAATTTTTCGAGTATTTCAATGCTCATAACGAAAGTATCAAACTCAGCTGGAAAACCAGCAAGCGTGATTGAGGCTACCACTTCATCATTCAGTGGCAAACCCCTGACGATAACGAGAGCATTTCAGTGACATACTGCTCCATACTGCCGAAGTTAGAGAGTATTTTTGAGAAATGACCGTTCGAAGAATTTTTTTAGAGATTTGTTTATTCTAAGAAATTACATTTTTACAGACTGCGATTAGCACAAAAAAACTGAAAACGATGTAGTTTATTCCGCCGTCGGAGATCATTATATTACAATATTTTACTTTGTTTTAAATAATTACATCATCAAATAATTACATTAGATTTATGTGTGATTAAAATCTTTGAGGCAAGTCAATAGGTACATTTTTTTTAATCTACGTTGAATATTGCCGTTGAGTAAGTTGCATGCGCGTGGATGAATAGCAAGCTGAATGATGTATCTGCTACTGACTGCCTCACATATACCTGTAGTCGGAACCCTCAGGTCACACTGTCGAATCTCCTTGTTGATAAACCAAGGTGCATTGACGCACAAGCGTAGCACTTTCGACTGAAACCTTTGCAGAATTTCATGATTTGAGTTTGAAGCTGAGCCCCATATTTAGAGTACGCAGGTCCACATACATAGGTTTAAGTATTGATTTATATAGAAGAATTTTATTCTCCAGTGATGCTGCTGAATTTGAGCTAGTAGTCAGTATAGTAAACGAAGTTTTAACCGAAGTTGCTTCCGTTTAGAAATATGTGGGAGCGCCACGTAAGTCGATGGATAAACAAAATACCTACATACGTATTTGGCTTAATCAGTTTAGCATATTTGGAAACGATTGAAAATTACTGCATGATTTGCATTGATTTTGTCTCGTTAGCTTTTATTCGCCATATTCTTAGCCAAGCGCAAATCTTATCGAGTTTATTGTGCAATTGTTTACGAGGGGAGCCTTTTATATGCCGAGGTTTGGCAACCCTGGTGTTGCAATCTGACAACTGACAGCTGTATCGCAAAGTTTGAAATTTTTTGGCTTTTACGTACTCCGAACGTTTTGAAATACCAGCGCTATTTGTGTTGTTTACAGTAACTTAAAAGATTTATCTCGGTCCAAAAATGGAATTAAATCGTGAGCATTTTCGTGGGATTATTTTTTACAACTTTCGACGTGGATTAACCCAGCAACATTGCATGGATGAACTTAATTCATTTTTTAGCGATGAAGTTCCATCAAGGACCAGTGTTTATCGATGGTATGGTGAATTCAATCGTGGTCGTAGTTCACTCCAAGACGAATTTCGTGAAGGTCGTCCAAAATCAGTTGTTGTTCCGAAAACCATTGATGCTGTGCGCGAACTGATATTGCAAGATCGTCATGAGATTGAGACAATCTTAGGCATTAGTGGGACCAGCATACATTCAATATTGAATAAACATTTGACTGTCAAAAGAATTTGTTCGCGTTGGATCCCACACAATTTGTCAATCGCTCAAAAAAAGGCTCGTGTCGATTGGTCGAAGGAAATGCTCAAAAAATACGATCGCGGGGCTTCGAAACACGTCTATGACATCGTGACAGGTGATGAATCATGGATTTACGCGTATGAGCCCGAAAGTAAATAGCAGTTGACTGTATGGGTGTTTCAAGATGAGCCAAATCCAACAAAAGATGTTCGCGCACGAAGCACTTCCAAGCAAATGGTCACCTGTTTTTTCGGAAAAACTGGACATGTCGCAACCGTACCATTAGAACAACGCAGAACAGTAAATTCTGAGTGGTACACAACCATTTGTTTGCCAGTTGTCTTCCAAGAAGTTAGGAAAACCAGTTGGCACCGAATGACTTCTTTTTATTCCCGTACGTAAAAAACTAGCTGAGAGGTCAACGTTTTTCGACACCTGAAGAAGCGGTTGCGGCATTTTGGAGGTACCTCATTCAGAGTGGCAAAAGTGCTTCGACAATTGGTTCAAACGCATGCAAAAGTGTATAGATCTTCATGGAGAATATTTTGAAAAACAATAAAGTGATTTTCGATGATTAAAATTTGTTTTTGTTCTCTAATCCCGAAATATAAAAGGCACCCCTCGTAAAAGCAATGGGAGCATGTCAAATATAATGTAAGTAAATGAAAGACTAAGATAGACCCACTATTTAGGAATTTAAAATTTATGAGCTTAAGATGAGAAGGGTAGAATGGTATGGTTTGGCCAACTTTTAAGGAGCGCAGAGCATATTTGAGAAATATTTTTTGAACACTTCCAATTCCTTTGGTGGCGAGCTGGTTGGTCGATGGGCGGATAAATGGTGTAAGAGAAACAATACGCCGGATTCCTTCTCCAAAGAATTGCCAGGTGTTTGAAATAATCTACAAAGTGAGTCAATTATAAATTATTCGGAAGAATGTAAGCGTAAAGGTGTAAGGTCTATGCGAGGCGGAACTTCGCATGTGAGTGTTTTCAGATATGTGCTGTCAGCGTTTGCAAAAAATGGCCAGGCGATGTGATGCTGTAATATCTCTGGGTCCTATCTTCTCCCGATTTTTCAAAAGTCTAGTTTAAGGTGCTCTTTTAAAATAAACACTTTCTTGGCTCTTATCTATTCTTATGGATTTGTGTAAAGAAGGTCATGAAACTCTCAGAATTAATTATTATTATATCATAACTTTGTAAGCAAGCAATACAATTTTGGGCGATCAGGTTGGTTAATGTCTCACTGTGCGACTATTATGAATGAGACACACATAAGTATATATGTATATATTTATGTAATAAAATCATAAAGTACATTAGATGTAGATATTCAGGTACGCTGTTTCCGTCAGCAGCTGCGTAGCTTATTTGTGCTATTTTTTCATAATTGTTTTTATGATTATTATATTTGCACTTTCAAGTGTTTTTTTACGCCGTTTCCAAGTCAACATGACCAGTTTGACGACTGAAGATCAATTGCGATTCGGCACCGCACATATCCAGAAGCACACACACAATCTGTGGCGGTCGACTGTGTCTAGGCCATCCGACTAAGCCATCATGAAGCTGACCAGTCGACCGACTGACCGTCCAAGCAAGACCAAAGCAGTCATAAAAGAGACATATTTACGCATATGTTTGTATGTATGTTTGTTGTTGTTTATACGCAAACAAACATTTACAAATAAAAATAATTGCAGTAGCAACACTTTGCACGTTAAGTGTTAGCCTTCGCAGCCGCTGCGCGTTTACATATACACACATGCATACTTATACATGTACATGCATACAGGTAACACACACTAAGTATGCATGAATGTTTTGAAAATGAAATTGTTGCTAACGTCATCGCTGATGTTGCAATCGGCGGTGACAAGAAGCCTGAATAAGCGGCCATGTGGGCCTAAGCGACAACACAAGCAAGCTTGCAACACGTGTGCGTCCGGCATTGAGAATAACGATGATAATTTGGGGCGATTGCAGCTGCGACTGGTACTCCTCCAAAAACTGGCTGTCACTGTGTTGTGCTTAACGGTTTTGTCTGCTGTTTATTGCTTTTTTTGTGTTTCTTTGATTGCGCGCTTTTTATATGCTTTACATTTTATTTTCGTCAAGTAACGCGGCGTCGACTTGCACTTTTGACGGCTAAATGTTGCATAACGGTTTTATGGCTAGTTGTTATTTAGATTTTTATTATTATATTTTTGTTTTTTTTTCTTTTGTTGTTTCGTGGCAAATAGTTATTAATGTAAATGCTAACCCAGTTCCATGATAGTGAGCTTGCATGTGAAGTCAAGTGGAAATACCGTTATAACCAGTAAATCAGTACAACAAATAAAAGAGTTAACCAAACTTGTTATTTATTTAAAAGGTGTCGATTTTCTTTGGTCGTTTTTGTAATTTGTATACCAATTGGCTGTGGCTTTGAAAATTGATGGAGCCTCGTTCCGATCACGCCATTTAAAAAAGAAAATATTTTGGAGTTAAGCAATTGAAAATTTATGCTTGCATATTTGGCAATTAACCAATTTTTCATTCTATT